>NC_135572.1:206178001-206803001 GCF_965152235.1 Eretmochelys imbricata
CCCCGAAATCCCCACCCCAACTCCGCCCCCTCCCTGCCCCCAGGGGGTGCAGAAGGGGTGCAGGGTGTGGCAGGGGGCTCAGGGCAGGGGTTTGGGGTGCAGGAGGTGTGCGGGGTGCAGGAGGGGTGTGGCAGGGGTCTCAGGGCAGAAGGTCCGGGTGCAGGAGGGGTGTGGCAGGGGCCTGTAGGAGCCTGCCCTGCTCCCAATGTGCGCCGCCCTGGGCCGGAGTCACTCTAGGTAAACGCTGGGGGGCTGCAGGGAGCTGGCAGGCTGCAGAAAATAACCCCGTGGGCCGCGTGTTTGAGACCCCTGATCTTGTTTGCGTATGTCCCTATTACTGTAGTATCTGAGAGTCTCATAATCTTTATTTATCCTCACAAAACCCCAATGAGGCAGGGAAGTACTAGTATCCCTATATTACAGATGGGCGGCTAAGGCACACAGAGATTAATGTGACCTGCCCAAGGTCACGGATGTGTTTTCATTCAGGCTTTGTCTACACTAGCACTTTTGTCGGTCAGGGATGTGAAAAAACACACCCTGACCAACATAAGTTTCACTGACAAAAGTGCCAGCATAGCTACTGCTGCTCGTTGGGGGTGGTTTAATTAAGATGATGGGAGAGCGCTCTCCTGCTGGCATAGAGTGGCTACATGGGAGACCTTACAGCGGCGCAGCTGCAGTGGTACAGTTGTGCTGGTGTAATGTATGTAGTGTAGACATTGCCTCAATCCCTGTAGGTCAAGGGTGTAAATGGCATGATGAGAATCCACCAGTTACACAAAGTTGTTTGACCTTGTTGGACTCTGCTGTCACTGTGGTTTCTGGTGTGGCTTCCATGCAGATAGCAAAGAGCATAGACATACCCACAAATCTTTCTGTCACTTCTAGCTCTGAGTGCATTTTTTGTTTAAAGTATCTGATGATGCACCCTTCTGATACTGGTTAGTCTCAGAAACACTAGATTTCTGAAAGGGAGCCCTTGTATATTGGCTGCTACATGTCCAGCCTACCTATCGTATACTCCCTCTTGTCTGAAAACCCCAGGATCCAAATTTAGGCCCAAAGTGCATCACTTATTTGAAAATCTCCCCTTCATGTCAAAATTCCTGTTTAGCCAGATAAATTCCATGTTCCACCATCCTATTTATTTTTTCCTTTTGGTTTGTTTAAAATGTGCTTATCCACAGTTCTGACCATCTGAATAAGCAGCTGCCTAGTATATAATACAAAACAAGCTGGTTTTGAATTCTGAGGCTATAATGTCATCTGATGGGGTGAGGGTGGTTCTTATAACTTTATGACAGCATTTCCCAAACTTTGAAAGTTGAGTCTTCCTTCAGGAAAATGAAACAAATGGTGCCACCGTTCAACCTTGCCATCTATTGTTAAAGGCTTAGTCATAATGAGCCATCATTTAGAGTAGATTGTATAGATCTTCATAGTATGACGTTTCCTTTCCTTTCTTACATACTTTGATGAACAGGGAAATAGCACAATGCTGACATTTGGGGCACGTCTGTACTGCGGTTGAGGAGTGTGATTCTCAGCATGGGTATACAGACTTGTGCTGTCTCTGCTGGCGCTAGCATGCTGAAAGTAGCAGTGTGGATGCTGCAGCACAGGCAGCAGCTCGGGCTAGTCTCCTGAGCTCAGACTCCAGTGGTCAGGTGGGCTTGGACTCTGGCAGCTAGACTGAGCTGCTGCCAGGCCCACAGGGTCTGTTTACCTGCACTGGAAATCACACTTCCCAGCTACAATGTAGGCAGGCATACCCTTACATTAATTGGGCTTCTGAGTTAGCACCCACTGAAATAAATGGAACAATTCATATCTTAAAGCTGATTTCAAGCTTTCTGCTGACTTAGACAAATGTAGCTGCATCAGTTATACTTGGGCCACATTTTCAAGGATTTCTTTGCAGCTACATAGGTTGATACTTAGCATCTCCATGCCCCTGCTGTTTAGTCCTGTATGTTCCTCATTTTGAGAAGCACTGTTATTAATTAATGTCATTAGAGCATGCTGTCACCTCTACCACCCAGGTTTATAGCGCTGTAATTCACAGTAACTTGTTTAATCTCTATATATTTCTCATGCCTTGTTTACATATAGACTCAAAAACACTAGTTGAAGCGATGATCTCTTAAGTATTGCATGGAATTGCTAAATAACAACTGCCATTTCTCTTGTCTACACATTAAAATTAGAAAAAGATGCCGATTTTTAAAACCATGTTTAGCAGTCTGATCCATTATCCCTGGTACGATCTGCATTCGGAGAAAAGAAATCCCGTGCCCCCATTTATTGACCGAAGATGGAGAGGCAGGGCCCAGCAGCGCCTAGAGGTTCTTCAGCAGCTTGCTAGGTAAGTGTCCTACCATTGGACTATATTAAGAAAAAAAAACAATACAGGATAGATGACTGCAGTTTGCTCCTATTTAGATCTTACTTGAAACTGATTCAGAGGTTGCAGCTGTTGTGGAATATGGCCATACATCTGCTTTTTTGGGATTGGGTGTTCTACATTCATCCAACTCTATCTGCACTGGTTGCCAATAAATCAAGAGATTTATTTAAAGCTCTCGTTTTCAACGTTGTAAAAACTTCAGTGATCCAGGCTGGAGCTACTTAAGTGATAGCCTTTCTCCTTTGTCCCTCCCAGACTGAAGCGGACTGGATTGTCCTTGCTATGCATCCCAAGGTTTCATTTGGACTGGACTAGACTAGGGCCTTCTTAGTGCAGGAGACTTTCCCAATATGTCCATTAGGATCCCAATTCAGCAAAGTACTTCAGTATGTGTTTAGGTACTGTAGTGAATCAAGGGCTGGAGTCCCTCTGTAGCTGTATTCAAGATTCTGTGTGAAGCCTTCCTATTTAGGTCAGGATCTGACCACTTCCCTTCCCTTTTTCAGAAGCCCCATTTTGTTTGGTCTCGTTTCCTTAGCCCGCCTTGTTTGTTTTGACTAGAGTTGCTGATTACCTGGTCCACTTGGACTAGAGTTGTTTAAATATGATTTTGTTATTTTTTCCCTTGTGCGCATCTGGGACACTGTGCAACAGGTGCTATATCAGTTAACAAAATAACACAACATAATTTTGAATAACATATTGCATATAAAGTTACTTCCCAAACCACTTCAAAGAATTAAGGTACAGAGGAAGAGGGAGCTGAGGATAGAGAGGTTGTTCTAGTCAGACAATATGAACTGCGGAAGAAAGATTCTGCACCAGCTCACATGGAGGGATAAAAAAGAGAATAGTGCTAGGCATGCAGAAAGAATGGGGAAAGGAACAAAAGTTTTGAAAAGTACAATAGGCTGTGTCATGTCCGTGGAGGGGTTTAAAATCAAAGAGCGCAATTTTGAATTGGATCCTGAAATGAATCGAGAGCCAATGGAGTGATGTGAGGAGATACTTGAGCTTGTCAGAAAATGGGCAGCAGTATCGGAAGAGCTGGGAGTCAGAGAGGCTATTTGGAAGGGCTAGTCAGTAGTCAGATAAGGAGGGATGTTGGCCCGGATGAACATGTCACAGGTTTTTTTTTTTAAGCATACACGAACTAATTCTTTACGTTATACTTTCAAAGTTTTAAATGTCACTGCTGTGCTCTTTTCCTCTCAGCTTATTTTGATCAGAAGTTGAAGTTTGCCAGATTCAGATTGGAAATAAGATGTACATTTTTAACAGTGAGGGTAATTAACCATTGGAACAAGTTACCAAGGCTCATGGTGGATTCTCCATCACTAGCTGGCAACTTTTAAATCAAGATTAGATGTTTTTCTAAAATATATGTGCCAGCTTAAACAGGAATTAATTTGGGGGAACTCCTATACCCTGTGTTATATAGGAGATCAGACTAGATCATCACTGTCAAGGTTCCTTCCCCACTCTGAACTCTAGGGTACAGATGTGGGGACCTGCATGAAAACCTCCTAAGCTTACTTTTACCAGCCTAGGTTAAAACTTCCCCAAGGTACAAACAATTTTACCTTTTGCCCTTGGACTTTCGCTGCCACCACCAAACGTCTAACCGGGTTTATTATTGGGAAAGAGTCGTTTGGAAACGTCTTTCCCCCCAAAATCCTCACCAAAACCTTGCACCCCCCCTTCCTGGGGAAAGTTTGATAAAAATCCTCAGCAATTTGCATAGGTGACCACAGACCCAAACCCTTGGATCTTAAGAACAATGAAAAAAGCATTCAGTTTCTTACAAGAAGAATTTTAATAGAAGAAAAAGTAAAAAGAATCACCTCTGTAAAATCAGGGTGGTAAATACCTTACAGGATAATTAGATTCAAAACATAGAGAATCCCTCTAGGCAAAAACTTAAGTTACAAAAAGACACAAAGACAGGAATATCCATTCCATTCAGCACAGCTTATTTTCTCAGCCATTTAAAGAAGTCATAATCTAACGCATATCTAGCTAGATTACTTACTAAGTTCTAAGACTCCATTCCTGTTCTGTCCCTGGCAAAAGCATCTCACAGACAGACCCAGACCCTTTGTTTCTCTCCCCCCCCGCGCTTTGAAAGTATCTTGTCTCCTCATTGGTCATTTTGGTCAGGTGCCAGCGAGGTTATCCTAGCTTCTTAACCCTTTACAGGTGAAAGGGCTTTTCCTCTGGCCAGGAGGGATTTTAAAGATGTTTACCCTTCCCTTTATATTTATGACAATCACAGTGGTGCCTTCCGATCTTATCATCTTTGTACCAGCATGAAAGTAGCAGGTGACAGCAGCACTGGCTGTTCTCACATTTACTTCTTGCATTAACTGTGTCAACAAGCTGCCTCTAGACTCTGACCTGGTTTTGTGATGTATCTCCTTATGGTTGAAAGTGATTGAGCTTTAAAGTATAATTAACAATAGTGAAACAGGTTTCAGAGTAGCAGCCGTGTTAGTCTGTATCCGCAAAAAGAAAAGGAGGACTTGTGGCACCTTAGAGACTAACAAATGTATTTGAACATAAGCTTTCGTGAGCTACAGCTCACTTCATCGGATGCATTCAGTGGAAAATACAGTGGGGAGATTTATATACACAGAGAACATGAAACAATTGGTGTTACCATACACACTGTAACGAGAGTGATCAGGGAAGGTGAGCTATTACCAGCAGGAGAGCGGGGCAGGTGGTGGGGGGAAACCTTTTGTAGTAATAATCAAGGTGGGCCATTTCCAGCAGTTGACAAGCACGTCTGAGGAACAGCCGGGGGCCGGGAGAGGAGGGAATAAACATGGGGAAATAGTTTTACTTTATGTAATGACCCATCCACTCCCAGTCTTTGTTCAAGTTAATTGTATCCAGTCTGCAAATTAATTCCAATTCAGCAGTCTCTCGTTGGAGTCTGTTTTTGAAGTTTTTTGTTGAAGAGTTGCCACTTTTAGGTCTGTAATCGAGTGACCAAAGAGATTGAAGTGTTCTCCGACTGGTTTTTGAATGTTATAATTCTTGACGTCTGATTTGTGTCCATTTATTCTTTTACGTAGAGACTGTCCAGTTTGACCAATGTACATGGCAGAGGGGCATTGCTGGCACATGATGGCATATATCACATTGGTAGATGTGCAGGTGAACGAGCCTCTGACAGTGTGGCTGATGTGATTAGGCCCTATGATGGTGTCCCCTGAATAGATATGTGGACACAGTTGGCAATGGGCTTTGTTGCAAGGATAGGTTCCTGGGTTAGTGATTCTGTTGTGTGGTGTGTGGTTGCTGGAGAGTATTTGCTTCAGGTTGGGGGGCTGTCTGTAAGCAAGGACTGGCCTGTCTCCCAAGATCTGTGAGAGTGATGGGTCGTCCTTCAGGATAGGTTGTAGATCCTTGATGATGCGTTGGAGGGGTTTTAGTTGGGGGCTGAAGGTGATGGCTAGTGGCATTCTGTTATTTTCTTTGTTGGGCCTGTCCTGAGGTAAGTAACTTCTGGGTACTCTTCTGGTTCTATCAATCTGTTTCTTCACTTCAGCAGGTGGGTACTGTAGTTGTAAGAATGCTTGATAGAGATCTTGTAGGTGTTTGTCTCTGTCTGAGGGATTGGAGCAAATGCAGTTGTATTGTAGAGCTTGGCTGTAGACAATGTATCGTGTGGTGTGGTCTGGATGAAAGCTGGAGGCTGTAGGTAGGCATAGCGGTCAGCAGGTTTCCAGTATAGGGTGGTGTTTATGTGACCATCACTTATTAACACCGTAGTGTCCAGGAAGTGGATCTCTTGTGTGGACTGGTCCAGGCTGAGGTTGATGGTGGGATGGAAATTGTTGAAGTCATGGTGGAATTCCTCAAGGGCTTCTTTTCCATGGGTCCAGATGATGAAGATGTCATCAATGTAGTGCAAGTAGAGTAGGGGCATTAGGGGATGAGAGCTGAGGAAGTGTTGTTCAAAGTCAGCCATAAAAATGTTGGCATACTGTGGGGCCATGCGGGTACCCATAGCAGTGCCGCTGATTTGAAGGTATACATTGTCCCCAAATGTGAAATAGTTATGGGTGAGGACAAAGTCACAAAGTTCAGCCACCAGGTTTGCCGTGACATTATCGGTGATACTGTTCCTGATGGCTTGTAGTCCATCTTTGTGTGGAATGTTGGTGTAGAGGGCTTCTACATCCATAGCGGCTAGGATGGTGTTTTCAGGAAGATCACCGATGGATTGTAGTTTCCTCAGGAAGTCAGTGGTGTCTCGAAGATAGCTGGGAGTGCTGGTAGCGTAGGGCCTGAGGAGGGAGTCTACATAGCCAGACAATCCTGCTGTCAGGGTCCTAATGCCTGAGATGATGGGGCATTCAGGATTTCCAAGTTTATGGATCTTGGGTAGCAGACAGAATACCCCTGCTTGAGGTTCTAGGGGTGTGTCTGTACGGATTTGTTCTTGTGCTTTTTCAGGGAGTTTCTTGAGCAAATGCTGTAGTTTCTTTTGGTAACCCTCAGTGGGATCAGAGGGTAATGGCTTGTAGAAAGTGGTGTTGGAGAGCTGCCTAGCAGCGTCTTGTTCATATTCCGACCTATTCATGATGACGACAGCACCTCCTTTGTCAGCCTTTTTGATTATGATGTCAGAGTTGTTTCTGAGGCTGTGGATAGCATTATGTTCTGCACGGCTGAGGTTATGGGGCAAGTGATGCTACTTTTCCTAATTTCAGCCCGTGCACGTTGGCAGAAGCACTCTATGTAGAAGTCCAGTCTGTTGTTTCGACCTTCAGGAGGAGTCCACCCAGAATCCTTCTTTTTGTAGTGTTGGTAGGAAGGTCTCTGTGGGTTAGTATGTTGTTCAGAGGTGTGTTGGAAATAGTCCTTGAGTTGGAGATGTCGAAAATAGGATTCTAGGTCACACAGAACTGTATCATGTTTGTGGGGGTGGGGGGGCAGAAGGAGAGGCCCCGAGATAGGACAGATTCTTCTGCTGGGCTAAGAGTATAGTTGGATAGATTAACAATATTGCTGGGTGCGTTAAGGGAACCACTGTTGTGGCCCCTTGTGGCATGTAGTAGTTTAGATAGTTTAGTGTCCTTTTTCTTTTGTAGAGAAGCAAAGTTTGTGTTGTAAATGGCTTGTCTAGTTTTTGTAAAGTCCATCCATGAGAAAGTTTTTGTGGAAGGTTGTTTTTTTATGAGACTATCCAGTTTTGAGAGCTCATTCTTAATCTTTCCCTGGTTGCTATAGAGGATGTTGATCAGGTGGTTCCGCAGTTTCTTTGAGAGTGTGTGGCACAAGCTGTCAGCATAGTCCGTGTGGTATGTAGATTGTAATAATGAGATGAGTAGCTTATGATAACACAGTTAGATCATGAAAATAAGTGCCCATCTGTGCTGAGTGAAATAAGAATTCATCTGGATGGAGAAGCACTCTGACATGTGGAGACAATGCCAGTAGCAAAAGCCATCAGTTCAATTAACTGATTTGAACTGTTAGCAAAATTTTACAATTAAAGGTTTGTCAGAGCCAAGAAAGCATTTCAGGTTCAGATACTAGCATCTTGACTCAAATATTATTTTGTTGCAATACACTGGGGCAGGTGCTGGGAAAGGATGATTTAAAATGACCTCTGCAATGTATTGTACACCAGAGAAGGATGATGAAGCCTCATTCTGTACAGTGTTTGTGGTAGGGATTGGCTAAACTGTGGGTCTCTAAGTTCCACAATGCAACTCTTGAGCCTGTGATGTGAGGTTCTTGGACTCAACAGATCACAGCAGGCAGAGCTCTGTTCAATCCAAATAGTCAAACCACATTTCCTATTGGTATCTATGTCTCTTTAAGCCACACCTCTGGATTTAAAATTAAGGCAACAACAAACTGCTCCATTTTATATAAATTAGTTTCAGGCTTCTGGTAAGTTGCCAAAGATGGTCTTAAATAGGGCGAAGTGTGACTTTTTGAACTTGTGGAATGACTTAGCTGGTGCTGTAGCATGAGGTTTTTCAGGGAACTCTATTTCCTGTCTAACCCTTTTCATTCATTGCCTCCTGAGCTCTCTAAATAATGTACAACCTCCAAGAAGACATGGACAGGAAATTATAGACAATCTATTGCCCTACTTCAAACTCAGTGTTGGGTCTCCAGGATGGGAAATTAGATGGGGGGGAGTATTGGCTGTTTTTACAAAGGCTGTATTCCAGCCAGTACACTCCTTAAACTATCCACAAGGTCAGCCTTATTCTTCTTTACTGTTGGAGAATGCAGAATGAAAGTTTTAGAGCCAGCCTGTTATTTCCAGGTTTGATCAAAATCTGTTTAGCCAGTTTTTAGTTAGACAGAGTGACTCTTCCTCTTCATTTGCTGCATCCCCTCTCTTGTATTTTGTGCCGTACAAATATATTCAGATTATTTTGCACACCCACACATACAAATAAAAGTAACAGAATTTTACAAATTCAGATTTTCCAGATGGTTAATCTTCTTTGAGCAATAGTCTCCAGGCCCAAATTTTATTTTAACAGAAGTAATAAATGACTGATTTTTGTATATGCACAGTGTGAAATTTCCATTAAGTTTAGAGCTGCAGTGTTATATGAGAAACTATAGAATAATGTAAATGCACAATCTCGATCTTACTTATGCAGGTAAGGGTGTTTGCTGCTACTTCATTATAGAGTTTGAGGTGTGTATGTTTTGATGATGCAACTGTGGAAGTCCAGAGTGAAATAATAAATATTGAAGTATAGTTTAAAAAGTATCTTTTAAAAAAAAACTCAGAACTTCTCTGAACACACTTTCTGAAAATATTTTGATCTGTTTTTATCTTTTTTGGCTTTTTAGATCTCAACCTTCTCTTCAGATTCCTCAAATTGTGTATGAAGATCCTGAAATTAATGGAAGGAACCGCTACAAGTATTTTGAACGGTAAGAAATGAATTAACGACTACCGTATAAGGAATAGGCCAAATTCCAATCTCAGTCACTCTGCCTCTGACACTGGTGCAACTTCAGTGACATCAATGGAGTTGCTCTGGAACACTGGTGCCATTGAGATTAGAATCTAGTCCACTGTGTGACTGAGCACTGAAAAAATGTGAAATACTTAACTTGTATAGGCAAGTGCAACAGCCAGTCTGTGCTTAGCAGTTGCTCACGCATAGCCTTTGGCATTAGACCCTGTCATACCAAGGGAGAGATGCAGCTGGCCCAGCTATTGTGGTTTTTCAGTCTCTTGGAAATATAAAAGGGGGATTTTTAACTTCAGTTTTGCTACCACTGAAACAAGCAGAGAGAACCACAATTTAACTTTTCATCAGAAGAATGACTCCTCTTTCAGAACCACACCTCCCCTAGAATTACACTGCAGCCCTGGCGTTGGTCTCAAGATTTAGTATAGGACTTGAAACAACTGCTAAATGCCATGATGCAAGAGTTTCCAGTTTGGCACACATTCATTGTTGATGTGTGCAGGCTCAACTGCCTTTACTTCAGGGGACTTGTCTTATACTATTAATGAATTTAGCCCCTTTTAAATCCAGTTTTCCAACATTTCTCATATTTTGCTAGGCTGGTAAAAATGAATCAAAGATGTTTAGGGTTATTTTAGCAAAAGGAAGATACAAGGTGGCTTGTTCACTGCCAAATTTTAACTTAAACTTTTAAAAGCCTCTTAAAGAGGCTTTTAGGAAAGCTTGGTAATGAAACTAGGTTAATATTAGTCTCATCTGACATGGAAATTCCTATTGTATGTTTCTAAGCAGGAATTATTAATTAATAATAGTAATACTTAGGACTTCAAGCACATTTCACTTTAAAACTGTCTTACTGCACTGAAGGAAACAATCATATTAGATAAACTTAAAATATAGTTGACCTTTCAAGCTGATTTATGTCATAGAATTCCACTTCCGGATTCCCACAGGGTTTAAAGAAACCCAAACATATGTACAATGCTGAGAATACACTCAATAGTAACCTTATTCTGGTAACTCTCTTGTTGTTCAACCCCAGCTTGAATTACAACATGATTTTAGCAGCCGCTATCTTGAGAGCTTCTAGCACTCAAAATTTTTCTACCACCTTAAAGCCGCTTGGAATTCTGTCTGACAAAGAATTAAAGTATTAGTTGTTAATGCTAAAAATTTCTGAGACATTGGCTGCTAAACTAGGCCAGTAAACTCTTCAAGTACTAATCTGGGGTAGTGGGACAACATGGCCTAATAGGTGTTCTCAAGTTCTAATTTCTGAGTTAATATCTTTTTGTAGGGGGGGCGGAAAGAGCTAAAAAGGTAAGAGCGAGCTAGAAAGGTGAGACTTGTATGAACAACACCGAACATCACATTAAACCAGTGCATAACTTTATAAATAGTGAATGTGAATTGGACTATGTCATCACACACACCTCAGGTTATGTGAAGGTTTTCAGGGCAAGTGTTTTTTTGGTGCGGAGAAAAATATATAGTAATGGACAAGGGGAGAACTTTGTAGTGGGACAGTATAGTAGTAGACCCACATCTGAGCCAACCAGTCTTCGTATTGTCTCTCTCAATCCTAACATATATATATATATATATATATATATATGAACTAAGCAATTAACAATGTTGGTCCTGATTCTCCTCTTCTCACCCCAGTGTAAATCAGTGGTGACTCCCTTTAAATTAATGGTGTTGGGCCAGTGTACGAAGTTGTGTAAATGAAAAGCAAACTGGGCTCTTTGAATGAGGAAGAATTTTTCCACTTGGATAGAACAACAATTCTCACATGTTGAGTTAAGAAGTAATGACAGAGTTTCTATAAGAGATTAAAGAACTCCTAACTAATATGTGTCCTTAAACGTGCAGAAACAGATTCTCAGCTGTTGTAAATCAGCACTGAAGTCAGTGGAGCTACACTGTTTTACAACATCTGAGGATCTGGTCCACAGTTTTGCTAAGCTGTAATATTCAGTTATTGTGCATCTTACTCTCATGGCTGTTGTCTTAAACATGTTTTCTCTCTTTGCAGACCTTTCATCCCCTTTCATAAGCCATTTCCACTAAACATTGCTTATGCAGTGGCAAAGTAAGTGGTGAGGTTTAAAAAAACAGCTACAACAGGTCAATCTTTAGCCACAAATGGCTACATGAGACTAGTATTTTTAATAATGAAGCAATAGAGACCAATTTAAAAGTTCAGAAAGAATCTGTCCACCAGCATGAAATCCCAGAAAGAGCAAGTTAGGGCCAGATGCCTACAGCTTAGTTCAGACAGAGCTTGGGATATGTAAGGAGCACCACATGATGCAAGAAACAGAGAGCCAAATGTCTAAGTATTAGAGGAGAGGAAATGTCTGATATAGCCACACTTTGAGATGTTTGTTGCTGATTTTATCAAATGGTTTTGCGCTACTGTTTATTTGCATACAACATCCTTATAGTAGGATATCCCTGGTATTCCGGGGTGGGGGGACGACACACCAAATTCAGACGTGACATAAATGAGTACAGTTCCCAGTGAAGTCACTGGAATTGTGCTTACTTATGGAGGAATTGAATTATTTCCTGTTTGTATTGAAATGGCACAGGCATAAGTTAAAATACAGCAGTCCTGCTTTATCTTGTATTCTTCTGTTAATTGTTTTTCAAGCTACACCCCTTTCCAATAGATTTATTTTGCACACCCACTGAATGCCAGATCAGTGCAAGTTGTTACACCAGACATGAAACTTACATCATTGTTTATCTCACTGTTGAATTTGGCCCAAATACTTCCATCAAGTTGCAGCTACTTACATCAGGCTACATTTGGCCCTTAATCCTTAAATACAATGCTGTAATATCCATATGTGTTAGATACTTGCACGTAACAATTTAAGCTTCTTGATGCAGAAGGTTCATGGTTTACGTTCACATAGGGAGGGATTTTCAGGAGTGCTCAGCAAAGGCCTAACTGCTCTCACTGAAGTCAACTCCATTGATTTCAGTGGGAGCAGAGTTAAGCTAAAGCTGAGCACTTTTGAAAATCACATCTGTAATGAATATTATCTCAAGTTTTAAAAAATTAATGTGACAGCATATACAAAAACATGTTCTGGCTCATGTTTGTTTTTTAGAACAGAGCCATATGTTTACCCCTCCATGACCAGTGACAGATCACGCTCCCCCACATCACGAACTCTGGGTACACAGACGGATTATCGGGATGGCGAAGCTCAGACTGACCCGTATTCCCCAGAATATGTAGTACCTCTGGGTTCAATCCCTGAACTGCTGACACTTGCCATTCTCACTTGGGGTGAGTTGGAAGAACCATAAACATTTCTTTACAATAATAGTGCTCTCTTCCCTTGAGAATGGCAGAATTGCTGTTTCTCTCTATCAGATGTCAGTTCTCTCAGCTTTGACATTACCTTGCTGTGTTTCACTGGGATGTATCAGTTTATCTAGGTTTAAAATGGGTGTAATAAAAATATTTACCTACGTAACAGGCCAATTGTGAGGCATTTTGTAAGGTGTTTTGAGATCTTTTTGTTAAATGGCAAAAGATATTGTAAGTGCAAATTATTATTATTATGATTTTCATTTTTCTTTCCACTACTACGAATGCCACCTGCCTCCAACAGTGGTGAATGCTGGATGCTTCAGAGTAAGGTGTCAATCCTCAAAATGCATCTAAATATGAATGCTGTTCCTTGGAAGGGAAATTTCTTTCTTACCTTTCCCTGCCCCCAAACAGATCTCTTTATGCCCAGGAGCAGGAGGAATGACAACCCCCTTTTTACTGTTACCATAATCATGGTAACTGCAGACTATTCACATTTTTAAAACTCACTGAGCTTGTTGCCTCAGATTTGTTAACTTCCATCTGTCAAGTATTCTCTCTCTATTTACTCTAGGATTTTCAACTGTGCTTATCGCTCTAATAGCTTTATATGTTACTCATGGATATTGCCCTGCCCCACAATCTTTCTAAAGAACTACTGCTTCTTGTCCCTGTAAGGGCGGGGTCTTCCAGCGGGACAAGCTGAGGTGGAGATGATTGAACGTGCCCGGGAGAAACGTGCCTGGGAGGCAACTCTACCACCACTTAGTGATCTCTCACAAACTGAGAAGAGGAGGAAGATGATGGATGACATGGAGAGAAAAGAGTGGGCCTTTAGAGAACAGGAAATAGAAAAGTAGGTGCAAATTGGACACAGTGTTTCTCTTTCAGTTGTAAGGAACCTAAGTGGAGTTTGAAATCAAGTAGGTCAGGGGATTGGCAGTAGAATGCATGGACTTTTATCTCTAGGTTGCCTATTCATTAATGACTGAAGGTCATCATTTTTTGTAATTTGAATCCATTACCTCCGAAAAACCACCACCACAAATGGCACTCTTGTTGGGGTATTCAGAATAGATGAAATTATGAACGGGCATGGAGGAACCACACTGAAATTGAAATACACTGACTTTTGGGGAGTTTTTTGGTGAAAAAATGCACCAGGGATAAACTCACTTTTAAAAATGAAAAGACTAAAATGTGATATTTGCAGTCTGGCTGTATTTTACGGATAGGTCAATGGGTAGGTTGTGTTTAAATATAGCAGTGCAGTTTGGGAGCTCTGTGAGCACCTCCATTTATACCTTGCCTTTTTTTCTCTTGAAGATTGCAAGATGTTCGACTAGAAGTTTTAAAGAAGCTTTTGAGGAGACGAGAGGAGGGTCAGAATGAGGTGGATGTCAATCGTTTGGACACCCATTGGTTTAACCGTCAGCAAGACAAAGAAGAGAGAGTGAGAAAAATTAAACACGAACATATAAAAGGTAATTTGGAGGATAAAGAAATAGTAGAAGGGGGACTTAGTTTCCATACCAAGCTATCTCTCACCATTCCATTTTTACAAGGCTGCAACTGTGTATTCAAGATGTGGACATCCACAGACCACACTATAGAACTCCTTGGGCCATATTGGTCTGTCAGCCACACTTCATACTAGAGGAATGACAGCCTGACTGAATTTCTTAGGATATGACTCTTTCAGAACTGTACATGTCAGGAAATGTCTCATGGTTGCAATTCCTTTTCAGCAATGAGAAAGCTGATAGCTAAAGGGAAGAATGTGGAGGGGAAGTTGGAGAGACGAGATGTCATCAGGGACTATACTGATTATGGATCACAGCCCTATGGACCTCTGTCCAGAATTGGTTATTTTCCGGACAACCATTCTGAACGTTATGTAGTAAAAAACCACTTTCTTAACACCTACGAGGGTAAGACAGCTTGGAAAATCTTAAATTATATGTTATTGACTAAAAATATTAGCATAAGCCTGTACAACAATTCAAATATCTCTCTCTTCTTCCGCCCTGTCTCATACTCTCACTCCATCTTTTCTAGGATTGCTTGAACTGGAGGCATCTCTCCCAGACTCTGTCACTCAGCCCCGGACCAAAGCTCCGAAACCCAAGACGACCACCACTAAAGAAGGGTTTATTAAGCAGACTGCTAGGCTAGATATGGAGCTGGCACAGGTTCACCAGGTATGGTGCTGCAGCCAAGAGCAAGTAAATTCTTTCTAGATTTGAGATGCACCTTACATGGAAATGCTATTGGGAAGGCACAGCTGTCAACTATCTCCAAAATCACTTCCTAAATTCCCCTCTTAATGCTTTTATAAAGACAGAAATAAGGCCATCTTCAGAGAGAGAACATATCAAATATGAATAACTAGTGGGTTGTCATTTGGCATGATGAGTACTGTTCTGAACTCAGCTAGTCTCCCTTTTTCTATCTCTTCCACATTTTCCCTCTTCTGTGCATACCCTGTGGAAAGCCTCCTAGTTTGGCGGAAGGAGTAGCTTTCTCTCTTTCCCATCCCCAGTCATTCACGGACGTCCATTTTTCCTCCTCTTTGTTTCTTCTGCCCTATGAAAATGTGATGAGACTATGAAATCTGATGTAAATCAGCAGTTCTCCTCTTCCCTATGCTTGCCTTCCTTTCCCCATCTCTTTAAAAAAATTTAAAAATATGACAAACCTATTGGTTAAAATGTCAAATTATAATTATTTAAATCAACCAAAGCAGAATCAGAATTTTCAAAATTCTGCACATCTGAAGTAAAGTGGGTCAATTGTCCCAACTTATCCAAATTGGATTAGATCAGTGGAAGCAGATCACTGCTGTTACCTAGCAACTTAGTTAAGTATCGTCTGATTGTCTGAATACATAAAACGCACATGATTGTCACTACGTCTGTGCAAGCAAATCTGTTGTCCACACCTGTAAATGACCAATGTCTAAGCAAATACCCTATCTGCACATGCAGTCACAGTATTTACAATTGAAATTGTAAATTGTAGGTGAATTGTAAGGCATGCATCTTGTGTTGCAATTACAGACCTGTGTTTTTGAAAATCAGGCCTATTGGATAAGGCATTCCTAAAGTAAATATTACTTATTATACACACCATTTCGTCAGTTTTATTAGTTTTTTCTTCAAATCCAGTTGAGAAGAAATATGTAGTCATGCATAGTGTGTGTGTATATAATTTTTTTTCTTGTTTTAATGTAGAACAATAATATATTTAATACAGGCAGTAACTTTCTGTTAATAGAGCTGAAATCTTGCATTGAAATAACTACCATACTACCTCAAATTCAGTCATCTGATCTTATGAAAGACAGTGTTGGATTTGGTCACTACTTGGAGGGAAAATTTTCAAGGAAAGAACTTCAGATGTGTAGGAAGTGCTAAGGAGCTGTCTTTATGGAGTCAGTACTGAACCAATGCCCCCTGTGGTGGTACACTGTATGTCAGGGGTGGGCAAACTTTTTGGCCTGAGGGCCACATGTGGGTATGGAAACTGTATGGCAGGCCATGAATGCTCACGAAATTGACACTTCAGAGATATTCAAATAAACTTTATTTAATAAAGATACATTTTAGAAGAAATAAACGTAAAACCTTACATACTATTATAAATATACCATCATAACAATGTATTACAATAATTAAACCAAACTTACCCCCTTTTCACGCCCTTTCTCTCTAGCCTGGATTTGTTGGGCATCAGCTTCCAGTCATTAGAACTCACTGAGATTCACCAGCCCCCTACTCTCAGAAATCTCCTCCCACGTAGGTTCCGACAGCCCACAACTTTGAAAACTGCTTTCGAGTGCTCCCTGGCCAACTGCTCTTTGTTTTATCCTCAACAATGGAAAATTAACACTACTAAAACATCAGCGTCACCTAAGCCAAGAAGTAGCAGGCATGTGGGCTCGCACATTCCAGGCTCTGATGGCGCGTAAAGCACATTCGGGTTTTGCAGCCGGAGTAACATGCGTGCCCTCACGCCCGTCATGCAAGCCCCCAGCCTCGGACAGAGCAGGGCAAGCCCCCAACCGTGCTTCCCAACCGGAGCGCTGGAGCGGAGCGATGGAGCTTGAGGGCCAGATTAAAAGGTCTGACAGGCCGGATGTGGCCTGTGGGCCATAGTTTGCCCATCCCTGCTCTATGCTATTGGAGGTGTCATGTGTCTTCTGCATAAAACCAAGGTCCTGATCACCTGTGGTCATGATCAGATGGCAAGATATTCCTGGCATTCTTCCAAGAGTTAGAGATGTCAGCTCATGGTTTTCTGGCTAAATTCCCATTTCAGCAATTGCATTGTCTGTCTGTTTAAGGACTTCTCATGGTTTTGACAGACTATAGTAAAGATTCCCAAACTGTAGTCATGGATTACAAGTGGTCCCCAGAGTTGGCTGGTCAGTAATGATGGCTCTTTTCCTTGGTGTCAGCTGAGAGAAATAGATGGAGCAGGGGAGACTTAATTCAGAGTGAAAATAGAGGTAGTGGGCCAGATTTGGGGGGGAGGGATAGCTCAGTGGTTTGAGCATTGGCCTGCTAAACCCTGGGTTGTGAGTTCAATCCTTGAGGGGGCCATTTAGGGATCTGGGGCAAAAATTGGGGATTGGTCCTGCTTTGAGCAGGGGGTTGGACTAGATGACCTCCTGAGGTCCCTTCCAACCCTGATATTCTATGATTCTTACCTGCTATAAATCAGCATAGCTCAAATAACTTCAGTGAAGCTGCACTGATTTACACCAGCCATGGATCTGGTCTACTGCGATGGATTTTTCAAAAGGGGGAAAACATTTATTTATTGAATTAAAAACACCTAAAATACACATTCTTTTTTCCACAAAAATCTGCATATCTGTTACAATGGGTCTTACTCCTACCTGTGGTTACTTGGAGGCAGAGCCAGACCTGTCAATCAAGGCAGGATGGGGATGGCCACACCCCTGAAGACCCCGCTAGTCAGCTTGAACTGGCTCCATCAACTGCAGGGAGGCTTAACCAGTTCTTCTGCTCAAAGGAACAAGAAAATAAAACAATCAGAAAAGGATTCTTTTTATCATAATAGTCAGCTTATTGGATTCTAAGCATTGTTGGGCTGTTATTTAGCTTTGGGGGGCTCTACAGCAAGATTGCCAGAAACCCCTTTCTGATACTGAAGTAGCTGGCTGCAGCAGCTTCTAGCGTAGCATATCTGGACAGGTTGTTCTGTCAGGAATGCCTCACAGGCAGCCAGAGAGAGAAGTTGGCAGAAAAGGGTGCAAAAATGCCAGGGTTAACATAACCCTATTTGCTGTGGGTTGACCAAGCCCTACCTTTC
This sequence comes from Eretmochelys imbricata, assembly GCF_965152235.1. Classification (NCBI taxonomy): domain Eukaryota; kingdom Metazoa; phylum Chordata; order Testudines; family Cheloniidae; genus Eretmochelys; species Eretmochelys imbricata. The sequence goes on from NC_135572.1 coordinate 206,196,054, forward strand.
TTACTCTCTTCCACACCGACAGCCCTGGAGAGATGACAGAGAGAGTAACCCAGACATGAAGAAAGCAGGCAGTAAAAGGCCTCTTGGCTTACCACTTATTTCTGACTGTTTCCCCTGCTTTCTTTAACAAGGTGTGAGTCAGCCCTTTTGGAGCTATTTCTGCCTTTCTATAGGATTCAGTGAATCACCATGGCTGTGCCATGTGAAAGCTTCCCCTGCCCTTTCCTCAGGAAGGGGTTTAGAGAGCAGCTATAAAGTTTAAGGAAACCACTTAGGGATCATCTTAAGAGTGATCTTTTCAAATGTTACCCTTACTTCTCTAGCACAGCAGCAGTACAGTTCTCCCTTCAGATCCCCTCTTTAGTGGTAGTCTCCTTCTGTCCTACAAATAAGGGGGAGAGGGAACCTTGTAAGATCAGAATATGCTCAGTGGTTGGGTCCTGAGAAGCTAATTAATCTTGTTCCCCCCCCCCCCATAAATCTGAGAAACAGTGAGGGAAAGGTTAAAGGCATCAGGAAAGAAGCTTTAGATTCTGAGCACAGGATTCAAAGTCCTCTGCAAAGGACATTTCGAAGGCTTGGTTTTCCCAGTAAAAGATGAGCAAGCCATTCAAGGACTCTCTGTTCCTCCATCTCCTCGTTTTCTAGTTTGTCACAATACAAATTTTCCCATGGTAAAGGCTCTAAAGGGACAAAAAAGGGATGGGGAAATTCAGAGGAAACTCAGTTGTCTTTCTGAGAGCATAGGCAGCTTTTTTTCAGACTTGGGGCTAGAGCCCACACAGGAGGAAACTCAGAATCAGTTTTTTGAGAAGTAACTTGAAACCATTCTCGGGAGTATTAGGTGGACTTTGTATTCCTCCAGATAAGCTCCTGTAAAAAAGGAAATGTAGGAAGAAATGGGAGAGAAGCCTGGCCTACATCTTAGAATTAAATGGCACTCCAAAACCAGGGTTATTGGCTTCTCCCTCTTCCTCCAATTGAAACCTCAGCATATAAAGACTAGAATGCCATCTGTTTCAAACTAGGATAATTGATTTCCCAGGGAACAAGAAGGCTTAGGGCTTTAGTCAGTCCTCTTTCCAGTGCCCAAACATGCCAAAGACTGAGGAGTGCTCAACTGGAAATTCTTGAACAGATTCCTGCTGTCACCACAGTTCAGGATAGATACCCTAAATTCCAACATAGCAACAATTTCTAAAGAAAAGCAGCTATCACTAAGTGATCTTAAGAACACCTATCTACACATATTACATGAGCCTCCCACAGAAAATCTCTCAACTTCACATGCAACACATAATGTTACCACTATGCTGCTTTGTGTTTGTCCTACCTGCCTCTAAGGATGTTTTCCAAAGTGTTTTCCTTGGGCAAAAAAGGGTTTGTGTATACCCATGCTAAGAGGACCTGCTCATTGGAGCACCCTTTCTGAAAAAGGCCCATAAAGGAGCCTTCACACAGTCCAGATTGTATTCCAGAGTAACATGAATTTGTCAACACTACCAACAGCTAAATGATGTCATGCAGTCTGTCACTTCTGGACATAATAATAGATGTCAAATGATCACATCTGTCAGGTCTCTGATGTCTTGGATAAGAACGAAGGACTCTGGCACCAACATACCATTGTGAGAGATTCCAGTTGTCTTCTCCAGAAGTTTCTTAATCTCTCAGGACCCATCATCCCTGTCCTCCTTTGTGCTGTTGCCCGGGGGAACTCAGAAGGCCACAGTTCGTTGGAATCAGAGTAGTGCAAAAAATTTATGCCAGCTTCAAGAACAGGGAAGATCATTCATGGAACAACTTAATCCAAGGTTAATGATAAAAGATTAGAGTGATTAGATAGATCCTAAGAGCTAAAACTCCAGTCCTGATCAGCCAAGATGTACCACTGATGTCATATAGTATCCGTAGCGACAATCATGCACTTTCTCTAAAGGCCAAGAGCATAGCTGTCCTTTTCTGTTCACAATGTTCTCCGGGACAATAAAAAAGGGGCACAAGTGAGCCAGGTGGTCCCATATTTTACAGGGAGGTCCTGGTTCTCATATTCAATCAGGTGGCAAGCACAACTCAGTTATGTCTCCTCTATAAGAAGGATCTACTCTCAAGGAAAATATTTTGCACCCAAGTTCAGAAAAATTGTCTAACTACTTAATATGTGAGAAGTACTAATTAAAATGAGATATTCAGATGTTTACACTTTTTAACCTTGAGAAAGTATCCCACAAACAGGGTGTCTTAAAGGGCCTGGTGTATATGTTCTTCAGTGCAGTCCACTTCCCTAACTAAATTCCCTTAATTTTTGCCTTCATTCTCCTCCTTTAGGGACAGGTGGAAGCCCACTGAAGATCACCTGACCCTCCATTTCCTTAAGTCAACGGGGGTATGCAGGGCTATGCAGAGGTCTTCCCGGGGGGTACATCAACTTATCTAGATATTTGCCTAGTTTTACAACAGGCTACATAAAAAGCACTAGCAAAGTCAGTACAAATTAAATTTCATACAGACAATTACTAGTTTATATGGCTCTGTATAGTATACACTGAAATGTGCTTACAATATTTATATTCCCATTGATTTATTTTGTAAGTGAATGGTAAATATGAGAAAGTAAGCAATTTTTCAGTAATAGTGTGCTGTGACAGTTCTTTGTATTTTTATGTCTGATTTTATAAGCAAGTAATTTTTAAGTGAGGTGAAACTTGCGGGTACACAAGTCAAATCAGACTCCTGAAAGGGGTACAGTAGTCTGGAAAGGTTGAGAGCCACTGCCTTAAGCATCTTCCCAGCCTTGCATAGTCTCCCTTGATACGTTCCAGTGAGAATCTAGCTAGCTGTCTGATTTGTTTCCCATACTAAGGACAATCAGTGGATTTTTTCCTGCTCCCTTTAGGATCCTTTTCAGCCTCAGGTCTACATCCCCTATCTTAGCTCCTGACAGACAGCATACTCTTCTGTTCTCCGGATCAGCTCTGGTGACAAGGCGAGTAACCAATTACATAGATTAGGCACCGACTCCGTGAGTGCTCCAAAACAAAACCAGAATACTACAAACTACCACTCAAACTCCCCAGTTTACAGCTCTGTTTGTTGGCTCCTGTGCCACTGGCTGACTGTTTGGCTGCCTTTATAGGACCCCAATCAGGGAAGCCCCGCCCCCTAATCAGGGTTCTGCTTCTCTCAAAGCACACTGCCCGCTACCAGCCTCTGCAAACTGAAGGGAAAAAAGAAAAAACACAAAACAGAAAAATCACACAACACACAAAAACTCACACACTGCCCTGAAGGAACAGCTTGCCTCATCCCTTCTCCTCCAACAGAACTCCCACTCAAATTCCCCTGTTTACAGCTCTTTTTGCTGGTTCCTTGTGCTGTTTTCTGTTTTCTTCACACAACATCTTTGTACGTTGGATATGAGCCTTCAGGCCAGGTTTCTGTGGCTCTGAATAAATAAGTGAACATTTGAGGGGAAAATAACTTCTATCTTTGAAAGTTTCTGAAATGTACCAGTTTAGTCATCTAATAACTGAAACTATAACAGCAGTATTTTAAAAATATTATATGGATTATAACCAACAGAGCTAGATATTTTCTGAACTGTATACTGCATTCAATATTGATTTTTAGAGCTCTCCAGGCATCAAGAGTATACAGTTGTGAATGGGAGGGGAAGTGTTCCAAAACTTTATGTAGGAGGAGATGTGTACATGAGACTCTAAGATTTGATTTAGACTGAAGAAATTTGCAAAGCTGTGACAGGATTCCCAGGGTACAACCTGGAACTGTGAGACCGCTGTCCCCCCTTAACTCTCCAACTGCGGCTGTCTCTCATAATGCTTTGCCAGTGTCAAGCAGCAAACCCCTCCAGGTGCTGTTATCACTCAGCCACCAACATGCAGAGGCACACCCAGCTAAATTGCATGAATGATCTCCAAGTCACTCATGAGTTATACACAGGGAAACACCAGCAAATATCCCAAGCCCTCAGCCTTGCACCACAGAAATATAGCTTTTTACACTGCTCAAGACCTTCTCTTGAACAGTGCAAGCTCAGTAATTAGTTTGCCACTTTGTCAAAGGAGAGTGGACATGCACCAGCCTTTGTAATCTTGAGCAGATTCCCCAAGCACTTTAGACAATCTCACTGGTAAAGATAAAACATTAAAATAAGTTTGTTAACTTCAGAAAGATAGATTTTAAGTGGTTATAAGTGGAAGGCATAAAGATCAGAGATAGTTACCTTAAGAAAATAAAAAATAAATATACATTCTAAATCCTAAACTTTTAGACGAAGCAAGAGTTGAATCAAACAGCTTTTCTCATTGGATGTTGCAGGTAGGTTACAGGTCTTAATACACAGGCTGAATTTTCTTCTTAGCCTGGGACCAATCTCAGTTCAAAGTCTTTGTTTTCCCAGCATTCTTTTTGCCTTCAACGTAGATAGGGGAGGAGAGAGGTGGTCTCATGATGCCCCTGTCCCTTATCTTATACTTTCAGTTAATGTCCCAGGGAGGATACTGGCCTAGACATGTCCTGGTGGGCCTTGTTGAGTCCCCATTGTTTGGACAACTGCGTCATAGAGTTGAGCAGTCCTCATTGTTTGGTGCTTGCACAACTGATTCATAGAGTTGAGCAATTCTCTTTGTATGGTGCTTGCACAACTATCTCTTATTGAATTGTAGATCTCTTGTTTACAATTCTCCTGCTGGTCAATGGTCATTTAACACCTGCGTGGGTCACCTTCTTTATTGTCACTGGAGAAATAGCACTGGGCAACTCCAAAACTCATCAACATATATCAATAACAACCCTATAGCAAAATCTCATAACTTCATGAACACTAACAACATATATATATATATATATTGACAGAACAACAAGTTTCAGCAGATCATGATCTTTCATATCTTAGAATATCAGGGTTGGAAGGGACCTCAGGAGATCATCTAGTCCAACCCCCTGCTCAGGGCCAGTCCCCAATTTTTGCTCCAGATCCCTAAATGGCCTCCTCAAGGATTGAACTCACAACCCCGGGTTTAGCAGGCCAATGCTCAAACCACTGAGCTATCCCTCCCCCCTTACATAGCATACTTTGTATAAAGTATCACAACCATATACGAATGATGACTATGGGGGGTTACAGGTTGCTATTTTGAGGTACGGTATGTCACAGACCCCCTGGAATATCATTTTTTGCTTTGTCTTCAAACACTGTTAGTGACGTTTTGTGCACTCTAAAATCTGGCACTTTTAATAAATATGCCTAGAGAGGGGTCATATTCCAGTTATGGCAGTGTATAATTTATGATTGGTTTATAAAGGCTGTTAACTGCTTTCAGTTTGCAAAGAAAGTTGCCTCTGTACTTGATACTAAATAGTTACTTAAAGTGCAAAAATAATTCATAGGTAATTGATTCAGCAGAATTTCCATTTTTTAGAAATCTAAAATTGTTCTCCAACTGTGCTTTTCCAAAATGTAGTGTATTAGGGGTTAAGGTCAAACACTCTCTGGACTCATTTCACAAGAGTGAGTGTCAGTCTATGCACTGGCCAGCAAGGTACTGTAAATATACGCTTACTTGAAACTCTATCAAGGTCTTCTGACCGCCCTATTGAACAATAATATACAACACCTGACTTTTGAGCTGAGATGGAAGGAATAGGTAAGAGAATTAAAGGTACAATCCTGCAAGGTGCTGAATGCCCTCAACTCCCATTGTAATTCCATAACAGCATGACTGGGCCCTAGTGTCATGTGCTATCTAGTACAGTTTTCGAACTCTGTATGGAAAGAGCCTAAATTGTATGACTGTTTCAGGCACTGCTAGATAAGAAGAATAAAGTTAAGGAGCCAAAGAAGCCCCTTCGTTTCCTTCAGAAGATAACAAAACCTGTTCCTCGGCCCCTAACTCCAACACTGCTAAGACCGTCAATTGTAAGTTGGATGTTTTTAGAAGTTTTTGCTGTAAGCCCTGTATTAGTCACTATCAAGTTACTCAAGGAGTGTCCAGGAAAATATGGGAGCTAGTTAGTTTTGTCTTCTGTACAGTGTTTTTTACTTAAAAATAAAACTGACAAGCACTGTAGCGTTAGACTTTCACCTAATTACTGCACTATGAGAACCTTGATAGGTACAGGGAATCAGGCATCAGGCATTGCACTCATGCATGCAGCAGTCTCATCAAGCCTCCCCTGCTGGAATCTTCCATCATGCAGGGACTGAGTAGGGCTCCTTCTGCAATTACCCCTCCTGGATGCCAGAGCTTTCTGTGAACAAGATGATACGTCTGTCGCAACCATCATGGAGACATTGGCTGAGAGATGAACATCTCAAGAGGCTATATGTGGCAAGCTGGAGTGACAGGGACAGAAGGGAATGTAATGGAAGACTGACAGAATGGAAGAGACTAATCTAGGCATCCACAACTCTTCCCTTTCCTTCGCAAAGGCCTGGCAAAGTCCTGAAAACTGTATTAAATGACCACCCTGACGTAGGGAGAGAGGTCATTCTCACCCAAGCCAAGAACTGACATGAGACTGTGACCCAGAGATATGGGCCCCAAGAAAGGACCTGAAGTACTTGAAACCTACCAGGGTCTCCCTGTGGGAGATGAGTGACACCTGGTAAGGCACTCAGGCATATAAACTGTTAGTTGTTTTCAGGATATGATTTCTCTGATACTTTTGTTCTAAGTCACAGATCTAGAAGAAGTAGATAGCGGGATATTGCCCCAAAAAAGATGACAGCTAGAGACTTGAGACTTAAGTGGGTGTGCCCACAAGACCATAAAAGGGTCAGAGGTGCACTTACCTCAGGAACTGTGACACTCTCACAAGCTCAGAGGCTGTCCTTTATCTCACTCCAATACCCGACAGTCCCCACTGTCTTCTCCAGGCTCCTCCAATTCCCATCCTGACTGTAGATCCCCCTTCCCCCTCCTGCTTCTGCAGGGTGCACGTGATAGGTTTCTGCATCCCCTCACGTGCTCTGCTGAGAAGAGAAAAGCAGTGACGTTTTCCTCACTGTCAAGAAAAATCATGGAATTGCACAAAACTTGCCAGCTGTACTGCTCCAAATTCAGGGAGTAGCTTTGCATCTACCATCCCACAAGAATGTAAATAAACCCTGTGGGGGTTTGTTTTTACTTCTCTGGCATTTTGTGTGTGTTTGTAATAATTGAACCTATAAATTTACTCTAATTGTGAGCTCAACTGTAAAAAGTGAGCAAAAATGTATAAAGTGTTACAATTACCTATACCAGTAAATGTTGATGGGAGAAAAAGTATAAAGGTCAGATAGAATGAATCAGTCAAAACAAAAAGGCCTAGTGCTATAATTCACAGACTGTGCTAAGGCCATTCCAGGTAAACAAGAAAAGTATGGGACTGGAAATCAGTGAACCAAAATTGATGTGTGAGAAATTAGGCCTAATTTGTGAACAAAATAGTGAGGGGGTGGACTATTCCATCCATCAATCTCTTTTAGTGCCCTGAAAAAAAGACTGTGGGGAAAGCTGGCTACTGCGACTCTGGCTGACTGAAAGATGGCAGCCATTGTGGCTGCCATCCCCCACTGTCTCCTGGGACTCTGGATCTTCTTCATCCTAATCCTGACCACAGAGAGGGAGCCAAATGATATTGTCACCTCCACTGGCTCCGGCTCAATCCCAGCTACCACCTGGGATATAAGACTGTCACATACATCCCCCGCCCCTTTGAGTGTTCTTCCCCTTCTCCACCTTATTTCTTCTCTTTCGTATCCCTCTCCTTTTTCCTTCTCTCTAATAAGAGTCTGGTTTAGCCAGCCAAGACTGTATTTTGCAGCACTGCTGTAAGCCTGTGACCAGAGAGAAGCAGCTAAATGCAGTGCGCTAAACAGCCCAATTTTGGTACAAGTTTGCCAGGTTTCAGAGTTGCTGATAAGATTATGCACTGTGTCTATGTTTCTCTGGTGATGAGGTGCAAGTGAGACTTAACGTCAGAGATAGAAGCTGTATTGTCTATCTCTGCTGTTCTCTTCTCTCCCTGTTTTGTGTGTGTTCATCTTGTTTTGTCTTTTAGAAAACAGGATTGGACTTTAAAAACCCCAGCAACTCCAACAGCTCCAGTCTATCTCAACTAACTGTTTCTTCCCCCAGCCCCCAAATAAGAACAGTTATTACCATACTGTACATACCATACATTACTGTCAAACGAGGGGACTTCTTTCTAACAAGACTCTCCCCAGCTAAAGGGAGAGGGAATAAGGAGTGCTATTAAAATGAAACCCTTAATACTTTACATTTCAAATGTTGTTTTTCTCTCTTTTCCGTATCTTTAATCTAAAGTTAAAAAGGATTTTAAGGGTATTTGCCATGGTGCTAAACAGGCTGAGCTTTCTGTATACCAGACCCCGAGCCTTATTTAAAACTGTTTAATATTGGATAGTTTCAGGCCCATGTTAACACCTTTGACTCTTTGGACTATATATTCCATCCTAATTAATACAACACGTGGCAGCTGTCTTAGTTCCCTCTGTGGTTCACAGTCTCCCTCTGCCACTAAGGCATTTTATGCCTCAGTTTCTGCTCTGGCTGGCTGGGTGATTTGCTAAGCTTTAGCTTTCCAGCCAAACTATAAAGTTCTTCCTTTCTGGAGTAACAAAACAGTCTGTTTGGATTTTCCCTCGTGATGCAAGGAAGGGAAGGGGCTTTTCAGAAGCTCCAGGCTGGGAGAGACCCTTAAGTGAGAGCAGTTGCGTGCACCATTCCCCAAGCCCACTCCACTTCGCTTATCCCAGCCCCTTTCTTCTGCATTCCCCACAAGTCTGATTCTTTTCCTCACAGTGCAGGGCTCACAAGCTGTTTTTTACTCCACTGAACAACCTTTCTGGGATTCCATCCCCCTCTTCTCTCCAGGCTTCCTTTGCCCCATCCCACACCACGCACTTTCACAGGCTTCTTCCCAGACCTTCTAGCTCCTGAGCTGTCCCAGCCTTGCCCCTTCCAGAGACTGCAGCAAGGAGAATCATGCTGTGATAGCTCTAAAGTCTGAGCAGAGTTTGCCTTACATAGGCCTGCCCCATTTTCCACTATCCTAGCCCCTGTTCTGAGCTGAAATCAGGAACAAACTGTGGTAGGCCTGTAGCCTCCCTTAAAGGGACAGCACACCCTGTTACAAACCCCAAAATAATACAACTTGTTTACTTCCAAATTGTCATTCACTGGGTCTTCAAACTCACTATGCTACACTGATAAGCCTTACCAGGAGAATGAAACTCAGGGGAAATTTCCTAAAAGTTCCCCTTCCTTAGTGTTTAGAACTGTTAATACATGTAAATGATGATTGTGTTCCCATCTCAGTCACCACTTAGTCAAGCTACATATATATAGTTCTTTTAATCCAGATTGTAATTCTTGCCATCCCCCCAAATCATTTATGTTACTGTAGCCTGATTTAGGGTGTACTAATAATATTAATTTAATTCATATTTAATTTGTATTTAATTAAATTAATTAATATTAATAATTATTAATATTAATAGTATGGGTTTTAGGCTCGCCAATCTGTTTAAAATAAATCTATAAACTTATTACAATAAACCAAATACTTAAACTATAAGAAAATATATATATAGATATACAAGCAAGCAGGTTAATCCTATAGGCTACAGTTACTCTTCTCTGAATTCCCTCTCAGAATCCCCCAGTGTAAATCTTTGTATAGTCTGTCTGTCCCATATTTTGTAAAATATAGAAATATATATTTTTCTGACTCATCTTCTATTCTCTGGAAATCAGAAGAGCAATGAAACTAGTTATATCAATTGTATTCTGAGAAAGCTAGTTAGATGGAGGGCTCATTCAGTTTTCCTTCTGCTTCCTCCCTAAAATAAATACATAATTGTAACTGGATGATTGTTGTGTGTTGGCAGAGAGAAGAGGAGCTAGAACTGGCAGTAATCTTTTTGCAGAAGTTAATCCGAGGCAGAGCTATTCAGAACATGGTATTCTGTGTCCCTTTGACTATTTCTGTCTTCAAAATGCTGAAAGTGGTTATTGAGGGTATATTAAAAATCTGTTCCCAATAGCACTGAACTAATCCAGGCCTGAGGTGTTTGAGCAACATGTCCTCATATCCTTACCCCATATCCTTCTAAGGCTGAAGTCCTTGCTCTCCAGTCCAAACTTCTGACAGGAACTTCTAGGTTCCTATCTGTTGAACTCTCTCCCTGAGAATGTTCGCTGATATCCTTTATGGCCGTATTCAGGCCTTGGTGTTGGGCCTTTCTGTACAGGTTTGGTCACTTTTGATAATTTTGCCTATCTTGGGGGTTGGAGGTGGGGGGGGGGGTCTGTTTTATAGACCTGCTGCTTCTTTGTGTACCATTGGGATTAGCTCTGTTTTACTGATGACTAATTTTTATATAGCACCCAGGTGAGAGATGATAGGTTCTGTATCAATAAGTAATGCAGTTTTGAAAATGGTTTGATATGAAAATTGGGTTTTCTGAGTCTTTCTCCCATCCGGAGTGGCCTGATAGGAACAATGTCTTTGACTCCATTGTAGGGATGTTGACTCTCACAAAAATTTTGAGAGCTTCCCCACCAAGGCTTCCCATCATTTTTAGAGGCTTCTCACCAGCATCAGCTCAGAAATTTCTGTCTGACTTGGGTATGAAGCTTTTGGACATGTGGGCTGGTAGCTCGGACTGTGTTTCCTACCTATCACCCCAGAGTGCACCACTCCCTCTCGCAGAGCCTCCACTCCCCACCAATTCACACACACAGCAGAGCAGCAGTCATTAAACCAAGTAGAGGGAATGAAAGGGATTGGTTCTAGGGACACCACAGAGGGCAACAGCAGTATCAACACCCTCCCTACAACCTTACTTCTGCACTGAATGGTGCTAAACAATCTGAACAGTCCCTGGGGGAGGTGAGGAAGAGGCACCCTATCTGTTCGTCTGCCCTTCTATTGCTGGGCTCATGTATGAGGAAGGGCAGGGGGCAGTGGATACTGGAACAAAGGAGAAAAGAAAAGGTCAGGGCCCAGGGGAGGAGATAGGGTGCATCATGGGGAGAGAGCTGAGGAGTGTCCAAGGGGGTGCATGGTGGAGCTGGCAGAGGAAGGATCAGGGAGAAAGCTATTCCTATTAGTCAAGGGGAAGAGAAGATTGGCTCACCCCAGATTTTTGATTGTATTTAGCGTATACTTGAGATTGAATTTTCTGCCTGAAACAAGCCCCACCTTCTCCCCCTCCCCACAGGGGAGGCAAGAGAGTCAGTCTTCGAGCTCAAAAATCAGTAGACTGACTAAAGAAATGATATTTGGCTTTTAAACATCATAAGAAATCTTTGGGGGGGGGGGGCGGGGGGGGAGAGCAGGGGGGAACATCTGATTTTTTAATTGATGGGGTTGGCAATTCTGCCAGCAATTTAAAGTCCAGTCCAGCAAGTGTTTAACTCTAACCCCTTCTGGGTATACAAAGATCTGCTAAGTTTATTTGTCATGCCCTCCAGTGACTAGAAGGCTGGGTAGGTCTTAATGCAACTGAAAGATAATGGAGGTTCTCCTTTGAGTAAGTAATAGAGACCTGTCTGTTCTCTGGAGCAGAAGGACCTGAGTTAGGTCCTTCATCCAGCACATGTGGGGTTTAGCTAACAACTATGGTGTGTGTCTGAATATGGCCTTGGATTCATTACAGTCAGTTCGGTTTCCTGTCAATAGCATCAGAGATTTTCCTCAAAGATCCACGTGCTACAGACAGAGAACTGGTATGGGAAACAGCTGACTCCAACTTTGGAGGAAAAGGATATTTTCTGTTTGCAAAACTCTCAGATTTTATCTTCTGTTTATTCCCATGGCTGTTCATTTTATGTGAAAGATGTTTGAAGGGAAGGAGAAGCGATTGGAACTGATTCGGGAACTGCGCACCACTCACGCGCTTCAGGAGGATGGGAATCTGCTTAAGAAGGCAGAGAAGCAAGTAACGCTGGCCTTACAGCGACAACGCGACTTGCATGAGCACAAGGTTTGGCTATTAAGATAAAGAGGATAACACCCCCCACCACTCATCCATTCCTCCATCCCTTTTTAAATGTCTGTTTTTTCTTGTAACGATACCAACGTATTTATAGAAAGTGAATGTGTTGTCCACGTTGCAGAATCCATCACAGGTGACAAAAACTGGCTTCCTTGCTGAGGGAAAGGACTGAATGGACATGGGCACTGAAGTGTTCTGTTATTGCTATAATGGGTTCCATCCTGAGAAGCTTGCATAGCTGCCGCCCATGCTGTACGTGCTTTGTAGGTAAACAGAGGACTTCAATTTCCAGGTCTCTCAGTTCATGAAAAATGTGCCTCATCATGAAAGCCTCAGTCCATCCAGATTATGATCCACATGGTTGATGTCAGCTGACTTCTCTGCAGTTAGTTAGGCCTTTCCTTCAGTTAGTATAGTGAGGCATGCATGTCACCTCCTCAGTAAGCCATTTTGCTGAACAGATTTTGTGTCATTATACTTAGGGTACATCTACATGTGGAGCTGGGGGTGTGATTCCCAGCTTGAGGAGGCATGCTTGTGCTAGTTCTGATTGAGCTAGCATGCTAAAAGTAGAATGTAGCCATGGCAGCATGAGTGGCAGGAGGAGTAGCTGCCCTGAGTGATTGCCCCTCAGAGAGGCTACCTATGTACTTGGGGAAGCTAGTCCCTCTTGCGGCTCATGCTGCCATGGGCACATTCTATTTTTAGTATGTTAGATTGATCAGAGCTAGCGCAGGTATGTCTCTTCAACTTGCGATTCACTTCCCCAGCTTCAAGTGTAGACGTACCCTTAGTTTTAGGCATCCCATCCCCTTGTAACTTCACACCCTCTCAGCTGCCTCTGCTGTGCAGAAATAGCCATGAAAGGTTTACCCACCAACTAATACTAGGTGAATGGCCTTATGGTGCCCCAGCAGTGGAGTCAATTTGCTAAAGCAGTCGCTGTCCCCCTTTCCCAGAGAGAAATAGGCCTGGACCTCTTCAGCTGGCCAGAATCTATTTGAGATTTGACACATTCAGTCTCGTTCTATTCACTTCCAACCTCTTAGCAGAGCAGTGACTTTCTAGCATTTCAGTATTTCTAGATGCTGCTTCATGTGCAGAGGGCAGAAGTGTAGGACACTAGGCATAACACACACACAACACCACGGGGGTGTAGGTGAACAGTCCCTTTTATTGAACTAAGGAAAAATGAAATTTAAAAGCCCGGAGATTTGGAGACTTGAAGTGTCTCTTCCTCAAGCCCTGGGAAAGCAGAGCCAAGGCATAGAGGAGATACCAGCAGCGGGTCAATTCAGTGTCCAGAATGACATTTGGAGAGAAAGAGATCAAAGGGTGAAGATGAGATCAAACAGATCACTATATCTGGAAATCTCATTGTGGAATCTGAACTAACCCTGCTGGCATTTCCTCCACCCCTTGCTTTGCTTTCCCAGGACCTGAGGAAGAGAGACTACAATTCTCCCAATCTCAGGGCTTTTAACTTTTAATTAACACATGCAAAGGGTTCACCTACAACTTTGTAGTAAGTTTCATGTACGTTTCTTTAAGGGAAAATAGAACAAATTTACATGGGTAAAGATCCTTCTGAGATGTGCATTATGCAGTACAGTTAATGACAGCAGTACTGTTTTGTGAATGTCCTCCTTCCTAAATTATATCTTCTTAAAAGGAAAACTCCCCAACTGACCTAAAAGCCTGTTGAATATTTTTATATTTGTGTGCATATTTCAGAAACCTATTAGCAACTCTCATTTTTAGGAGGCTGTTTTGGCCATTTTATATGTCAGCGGATCATGGTTTAAAACTGACTTTGTCAGGTAGTACTTCCCAAGGCATTCTACATAGGGAGGATAAAACTACTTGTGATTCTGCAGCTAGGACTGTAATCAGTTTGGACAGAGGGGTATGATCACATATGTTTTGAGGGAGTGTTGACTTAAGGCAAAATTCTGATAGAACATTAATCTTGGAATGTCTTCAGCAGTATCTCTATCCTGCCCAGGAAATCCTTACGTATAGCAAAAACCAAGTATTAAGGAGAAGTGGTTCATGGTAGTCCCATATCATCTGCTGGTATAGTGGGAAGATTAAATCCTCTTCCCTCCATCATCCTCACAGCATCTGGGGCACGAGAGGAACACTTTCAGTTCCATCTCTGTGTTACAGTGACATTTTAACATTCTGTTGGATGCTGGTTTGGAAATGTGTAGTGTCTTGGAAACTGGTACATAACACAGGAAAGCCTGTTTATTACTGGCTGCTAGTCAGGATTGTTTTGTTTTGTTTACTTGAGTTTATAACAGGCACATTCCACTGCCTGCTGAGACATTGCAACAATGGCACAACATCTGAACCAGCTTCAGAAAATGCTTTTTGCCTAAACTTATTGCCGTGTAGTCCATACTGGAGATAATGAGCTTACACAATATCATTACATTGCCAGAGCACAATCATCCTCACAAATCCCATAAAACAATGTGATTAGGGTTAGGGGGGTGGAAGGTGGTTAAGGAGACTTGGGCTCTATTCCCAGCTCTGTCACAGATTTCCTGGATCTGGTTTCCACTACCAGGAATCTTGTGGTGTTTGCTTCAGAGGTGAAGTGAGTGTAAATCACTACGATTTGGATCTGCAAGCATATTACACTTATCTTGCACAGGTATAAATGACAACACAATATATAAAACAGTAGAGAATCAGGCTCCCTATATGACCTCAGCAAGTCACTGCACCTTTGTGCCTCAGTTTCCCCAATTGTAAAATGGGATAAGACCTACATCGCTTCAAGGGGCATTGTGAGGTTTTATTAATTAATGTTTATAAAGCGTTGTGAGGTCCTTGGATGAAAGTTGCGAGTGAGGCAAAGTATAGTAATTATATCTTGCTACACTCCAGTGTTCAGATGAGAGAGGAAAGGTCTTTGTCTGTCCCTACAGATGGTCCCAGCAAGAGACTAGTGTGATGGGTTCCCCATGAGGTGCCACTTGGAAGAGGGGTATCACTGAGCCCGCCTGAGCTCCGTTTCACACTGTGGGGCTGTGATAAGTTGCCACGCTCTCCAAGCTTTCTCTTTCACCAGGAGACACACAGACAGGGACACACCAAGCTGCAGCTTCATACACACACATGCTGAGATCAGCTCTGCTGGGAAGGCTCAGCTAAGGCACCTCCCACTTGCTAAGGCACGCACCCCCTCTCTGGAGTGTAAACCCAAAATTACACCATCTTGCACTGCACAGGGAACTGTACAGCATAAGCTCATAAAATTCACCCCCTCCCTCAATGTGGAGAGAGAGAGATGTAACAGCTTTCTGTCCCAAGTTATAATTTCCACACACACTGGTTGTAGACAAAACAAGTTTAATAACTACAAAAGATAGATTTTAAGTGATTATAAATATAGCAAACATATCAAAGCAGAAAGAAAAGGCGTACGCCTTTTCTTTTTGCGAATACAGACTAACATGGCTGTTACTCTGAAACATATCAAAGCAGGTTTCAGAGTGGTAGCCATGTTAGTCTGTATCAGCAAAAACCATGAGGAGTAGATTACCTTAGTATATGAACAAAACCGCAAACTGAGCTTAACACACTAGATAGGTACAATATACATTTGCAAATTCTCACCTTTTTCAATAAACAGGCTGGCAGATTCTTAAGGCACAAGTTGCCTTGGCTTTCCCAGGTTTTCATACACAGGCTAAAAATCTCTCTAGCCTGGGATCATCACTTCCCACAGTTCAGTCCTTGCCCCTCAAGTGTTTTCAGGTGTGTTGTTGTAGCAAAAGTGAGGTACCATCATGATGCTATTGTCCCCCTTTTATATCTTCTTCCCACTTGCTGGAAAGCTCTCTTGCTGTGACCTGGGTCAAACAGTGCTATCTCTGAGAGGTTTCTGTTGTACACAGTTCCTGGGGTAATCCTTGTGATGGTGTGCATTTCCTCAATGAGCCATTAACATTGTTTGGCCTTTTTACTGTTGCACCTGAAAGGCTGCTTGTGAGTGTTTTCAGCTTCACAACATGTTTCAGTAACACATACGTAGCCAAACTTCATAATTTCACGTTCGATGATGGCACATACAATCCAATGAGATATTATTGTGTAACAGATCACGACTTTTAGAATGATACCTCACAAGGCATGCTTTGTACAAAACATATCCTAATTACATGATAGTGATGAATATTGGGGTTCCAAGGTGTCACAAATAGTACAAAACAAACATTTTGCATCCTCTGAAGTGTTAGACATTTATTTGCACTTGTGATTGTGCAGCCCTCTAAACAATTTATTCTGGAACACATCTGACCTATAAAGACATAGATTTGACTTTCTGAATCCCAGGTAGAAGCTGTATTTGCGACTACTGGTCCTGATTCTTCATTCTGGCTCAACTAAACTCAGCACAGAAATGAGGGGGAAGCACTGCTGAAGGTGGTTTTATGCATCTTTTGTATCTCCCACATTCTGGGTCTGAGAAAAGGAGCAATCCCCAGTCTAAGTGAGAGTAGCCTGAAAAGCTGTTGTGATTTACTCTCTGATGCAATGACAATCTATGCATTGTCTCAGCAGCCCAGAATAGCTGGTGTACGGTGCACTCTGGCCAACCCTCTAGGCCAAGGGCTGCAAAGTGGGCAGCATAGGACCGTTTCTGTGGTCCTTCAGCAACCGGGAATTCCCCAGAAGCATTCCCAACTGATTAGTTCTGCAGAGCCTGCGTACAGAGGCCATGGCAGAGCCCAGAATCAAGTCCACTGTTTTTAAAAGAAAAATGCAGAACACATAAATTAGCCTTATGCCTTGTGTGTGAGTAGGGGTTTGTGCTCTTTCATGTGCCTGTGGTGGTTCTATGAGAAAGGGACTTGCATTCTTCACGGTATTTAATACAATTCTTGTTTGTTTTTGTGTTAAGCTTTCACTGGTTGAGAACCACTTGGCTCGGATAGAAGGAAGGGTATTAGTGAACATGTTCGATTTCCTGTCCAAAGAGCTGGTGAGGCTTCAGGAAGAAAGGAAGATCCATGCTTTTGCCATGCTGGCTGAGAGGCAACGGCGCATCCGGGAAGCAGAAGAGAGTGGACGCCGCCAGGTAGAAGAGAGGCGCCGGCGGGAAGAAGATGAGATCTTCAAACAGGTAAGTGGAGGAGACAGAATTCTTCTATTGACCTAGTTACTGCCTCTTGGGGAGCTGGATTACCTATACCAGGAGTGGGCAAACTACAGCCCATGGGCCAGATCTGCCCTGTCAGGGCTTTGGATCGGGCCTGCCGGATTGCCCCCCCTGTGGTGCTGCAGGCCCCGCACCACTCTCAGAAGCGGCCAGCACCACATACCTGGAGCCCCGGGAGGCTGGGGGGGAGCACAGAGGGCTCCGTGCATTGCCCTTGCCTCTAGTCACCGCCCCCTGCAGCTCCCATTGGCCGGGAACGGGGAACTATGGCCAATGGGAGCTTCGAGGGAGGTACCTGGAGGTGTGGCAAGGGCAGCACACAGAGCCCTGTGCCTCCCTCCCCCAGGGGCCGCGTAGGGACGAGGTGCCAGCCACTTCCTGGACAGGTGCGGCGTGGGGCCAGGGCAGGCATGCAGGGAGCCTGCCCTGGCCCCAGTGCGCACCGCTGCCACCCCGGAGCCACTTTAGATAAGCGGCGCCGGGCTGGAGCCCGAACCCCTCCTGCACCCTGCCCCCCAACTCCCTGCCCTGAGCCCCCTGCCTGCACCTCACACCCCTCCTGCACCCCAACCTGCTGCCCTGAGCTTCCTCCCGCAGTCCACACCCCTCCTGCACCTGAGCCCCCTCATACACCCCGCACCCCTCCTCTGCCCCAATCCCTTGCCTGTTCCTGCATACCGCACCTCCCCCCACGCCCCGCCCTCCCTCCCGCACCCCCAATACCCTGCCCTGCATACAATTTCCCCACCCAGATGTGGCTCTCAGCCCAAAAAGTTTGCCCACCCCTGACCTATACCAGTGGGAGAAGGCCTTCTGTCATCATAGGTAGTGTCTACACTGTAACATTTTACATGTAGGCAAGTCCTCAGTCTTTTGACTGTGTCGTGAATTAGTCTAGGTCTCTAGACCCCTGAAACACATAGCTCCTCTATCCTCCTCCCAGCTGTGGCTCTTCCTGGATCATCTGCAAGGCTAATGCTCTGTCATAAGTAATCCTGCAGGGTCAAAGCATTGGGTCTGTTTGCTGTCAGGATGTTTTAAACTAGAGGTTCTCCTTTGAATGCTCATGCACATGTCCATTCCACTGTAGGTGTGTGTGCCTTCAGTACACTCAGGTCAGAGAGTTTTGGTTGCAGTACTGGTGGGGTGGAGGTGTGCCCTGCATATCCTTGCGCTGGGGCCCAAGGGTGTAAAAGGCAGAGCTGCTCCACCTCCCTCTCAGATCCTTCTTATCATCCATGGCAAAAGTTGGAGCTCCCCATTTCTTCTTAGAAACTTATTTTATCTTCACAAAGTGTTTTTCACTAGCTTTTTGTAAATAGTCATAGTTGTTAGTAGTAGTACCATCCCCTTAAGGGAATTTTTTCTTTTATTGCTCTTTTGTCTGTATTAATTACGCAGAAATGTCCTGGATTCTGTGTAGCACTTGTAAAGTGACTGTGCCTGCTAATGATGTGACAGACATTCTAGCTGTTTGTTTTGTTTGGGAGAGGGGCATTCCAATACAAGTGCTCTATCTGCTTATCCTTCCCCTCCCATAAAAGAAACAGAGTGTGTTGCCTGAGGGAGCACCATCTTAAGTAGGTGATGAGATCTTCCTCAGCATCTGAGGACTCAGCTGCTTAGAAATCTGAGATACCTTCAACCACAATTGCTCTTCCTCTTCAGCCTAAAACCTCTCACAAAAGCTTTGGTGAGGAGAAATGTTTATCTCCTTCCCCAGATCGGTTGGGTTACAGGGGTTTTTCAGAAGACAAGAAATCCTCCCTTCATCACCTGAAAAAGATTTGGGAATCATGGTGAATAATCAGCTGAACATGAGCTCCCAGTGCAATGCTGAGGCCAAAAAAGCTAATGCAATCCTTGGATGCATAAACAGGGAAATCTTGAATAGGAGGAGAGAGGTTATTTTACCTGTATGTTTGGCAGTGCTGCAACTGCTGCTGGAATACTGTGTCAAATTCAGGAATGATGTTGATAAATTGGAGAGAGTTCAGAGAAGAGCCATGAGAATGACTACAGGATTAGAGAACATGCCTTATAGCAGGGGTTATCAAACTGGGGGTTGGGACTCCTCAAGGGGTCACGAGGTTATTACATGGGGAGTCGCAAGCCGCCGGCCTCCACCCCAAACCCTGCTTTGCCTCCAGCATTTATAATGGTGTTAAATATATAAAAATTGTTTTTAATTTATAAGGGGGGTCGCACTCAGAGGCTTGCTGTGTGAAAGGGGTCACCAGTACAAAAATTTGAGAACCACTGCCTTATAGTATAGACTATTTAGCTTAACAAAGACAAGGCTAAGGGGTGACTTGATTACAGTCTGTAATACCTACCTGGGGAACAAATATTTAGTAATGGGCTCTTCAATCTAACTGAGAAAGGTATAACAATCCGATGGCTGGAAGATGAAGCTAGACAAATTCATACAGAAAGTAATGTGTAATTTTTAAACTGTGAGAGTAATTAACCATTGGAACAATTTACCAAGGGTCGTGGTGGATCCTCAATCACTGGGAACTTAAATCAAGATTGAATGTTTTTTCTAAAAGATCTGCTCTAGCAGTTATTTTGGGGAAGTTCTATGTCCTGTAATATACAGTAAGTCAGACTAGATGATCTCAGTGGTCCCTTCTGGCCTGGGAATCTCTGAATCTTCCACCCTGAAGCACAAGCATAAGTTCTCCAGTACGAAGTCAACAAGCTGCAAGGGGCAATCTCCAGTACCATATGAGACAGTGCTGTTGACTCTGGTACTGATAGTCTCAGTACCATTGAGATTGCACCTTCTGCATTGTCTCCTGAGGCATCAGCTGAAATGTTGCCTCCTCTCTCGGTGCCTGACATGTTGCTGGCCTTTACGACTGCGAAGGACCATTATACCTCCCGGTACTGGACTCATCACTGTTGGAGCAACTGGGACCATCTGTTCAGTCCCAGCCTATACATTCAGTACCCACTTTCAGAGACGCTACTGGTACTGCCATCTTCATTGATTCCTACCTCAATAATGAGAGTGTCATATGAATCTACAGCTATTCATCAGCAACTGCTTTGGTACCATCTGTGGTATTGGCTTCCGCACAGGACATAAGCCTGTCTGTGACCTCAGTACCATCATCGCTATAGCTGTCTTCTTCAACTTCAGTACTACCTACCTCTACGACTTCATTATTTTCCACTGAATGCAGTTGGGTCCCCCAGATGCTGGTGCACACACAGAGGTAGGGAGAGAGGCTTAGACTCACTCCCCTAAGAGAGACATCCCCCCAGGATCGTGGCACACGCACTGGAGGAGAACATGGGGTTCAGAGGCTCCTGTTCTCCCCTAATCTCCCTGTCACTCGCCTCATGTCACCCTTCCCAGTGAGCTCGAAATGATGAAAGCCAACACAGTATGATAAACCATCTCTGTGCAGACCACTACCAAGTGCTGGGCAGATCATGGTCTGGGAACATCTGAACTAAATGCATTATAAGAAATCCAGTGTGTTCATCCTGCTTCTGTTCCACGTTGTTTTGATAAAGTATTTTGCTTCAGAATTCAAGTGACTACAAGAAGATTAATTTATTGAAGCCATGGTAGTTCTAATCACATCTAAACTGCCCTGATGCTGTAAGGTGTTATTTGCCAGCTGTTCAGAGGACTATGTGAAATGAGTTGGTGTTTGGTATTCAGTTAATGGAGCTAGCACATTGTACAGGAAATAGGAAACGTAGAAGATCAGAGTTTTGCCTTTGGCACAGGTCATTTTCTGTACTTGTTTCTGTACAACTAGTTCCCCAGGAAAAGGCCATTAGAAAAGGAATCCTCATGTGACGGGATCCCTGGGGTGCAGCCTAGGACTGTGGGACTGCTGTGCCCCCTTAACTCTTCAGCCTGGATTGTCTCTCACAGTGCTTTGCCAGTGACAAGCAGTAAACCCTTCCATGCATTGTTATCACTCAGCACAACTGCATGGGGAGCCCCACACCCCGCTAGATTGCATGAATGCTCCCAGAGCCACTCATGGATCACACAGAGAAAGGCAACAGTCAAATCCCACCCAGCTCCCAGCCATGTACCTCAGGAATATACCATCTTGCATTGCTCAAGATCCTTTCTTGAGCAATGCAAGTTTATTAATTGGTTCACCACTTCATCAATGGAAAATGGATATACACTAGCCTTTGTAAATCTGAGCCAATTTACCAAGCACTTCAAGGAAACTCACTGGTAAAGATAAACAAACAAGTTTATTGATTACAGAAGATAGAATCATAGAATATCAGGGTTGGAAGGGACTTCAGGAGGTCATCTAGTCCAACCCGCTGCTCAAAGCAGGACCAATCCCCAACTAAATCATCCCAGCCAGGGCTTTGTCAAGCCTGACCTTAAAAACTTCTAAGGAAGGAGATTATAGATAGATATAAGTGATAGACTAAACGTCAGAGATAGTTACCAAAGACAATAAAATATAAGCAGGCAGTCTAAACTTTCAACCCTAGTAGACTGGGCAACATCTAGATTAAGCAGTTTTTCTCACCGCACTGGATATTGCAGTTCATAGTACATGGGTTTCACCCTTGAAACCTGGGCCTGTCTCCTCTGTTGGAGTCTTCAGTCTCCTGAGTGACCTTGTTGCTTGCAGCATAGGTGTGCGGAGGAGAAAGGCCAAGCAAGGGTCTGTGTTCTGTTTTATACCCTTCGTCCAGGTGCTTGGACAACACAAGTCCAGGTATGTCTGGTAGGCATTACTGGGTCACCACCAGGCAAGGTTGAGCAATTCTCCTGGTGTGGCGTTGGGCAAGTGAGTCATTGCATTGTTATGTAGCTCCCTTGCTAGACAATGGCTGTTGATGGTTGTTCAATGCCTGCCTAGGCATTGGTTATCTCCCTGGTTACTGTCTTTGGGGATCTAGTATCTGGGCACTTTCCAAACCCACAGCATATTTTAATGAAAACCATACAACACAGTTCTCATAACTTCATATGCATTATATAGATAGATAGATAGATAGATAGATAGATAGAACAATGGGTTCCAGTAGCTCATAATTTTTTCTGTGATCTCTTACAAGGCATGCTTTGTATGTAATATCACAATTATATACAAATGATGAATATGGGGGTTACAGGGTGCTCCCCTGGGGTGTAGAGAGTCACACCTCACACTATGGATTCGTCTCCACTGCAGCTGGAAGCGTGCTCAAGCTAGTGTGCTAAAAATGGCAGCTTCACAATTTGGCAGTGTATCTTCGGCAAGTTGCCTGAGTTACATATCCTGGGAGACTGGGCAGGTTTGTACTCAGGCGGCTATCCTGAGCCACTACCTGTGCTACCCCGGCTACGCTGCTATTTTTAGCATGCTAGCTTGAGCAGAACTAGTGTGTGTCTGTCTGTCTGAGCTGGAAAGCACGCTTCCATGTGCAGTGTAGACATGTATCCTAAGACAACTTCTCATAGACTGAACATGCCTTCTAAATCAATCGCCCTCAGATAGTCCAGATTAAGTGGCGAGTCTCAGCTGATACACCATGGTCTTTGCCTCTCCCCACAGACAGTCCCAGCAAGTGGGTACTACACAGCAATGAACATTTTGTATCTTGAGTAAGAGAGACATCTTGATGCTTGTTTCAGGTGGTTAAAGTACACCAGAGTACTGTTGATTCTTACCTGGAAGATGTTATCCTGAACAGCATGGAGAGCACAGCTGAAGAACAAGCCAGGGAAGAGATTCAGAAGGTGGCTGTGGAAATCAATGACATTGCTTATGAAATGGAAAGCCGGTATGTCCTGGAGTGGACAAAGCACAGTTAGACACTGCTTTGCACAATTCAGACCCTGGCTGGCTAGCTAAGTTTATAGTCTAGGTCTGGCACCGCGGGTGGGGTAATACTATTCATAACGCTGCATAGACATGCTGCAGTTTTCATCCACTAGGGAGGCTCAGCCAAGTATGTAACAACAACTCCTAAAAATGTGCAGATATGGTGGTTCCCAGTCAAGCTCAGATGTGGCGAGGTAGGACCTATTCCCGGCAACTGTGCTGATGTGCCCTGACCACAAGATGAGAGTTTCCCAATGTCCCCCCACAAAGCCTTTACACTAGGATTTTCAAAGGCATGCAAGGGAGTTAGACACCCACACCTTGTGGAAATTCCATGGAAGCTGTCCACCTAACTTCCTTGTATTCCTTTGAAAACCCCAGCCATAGAAAACAGCTAATATGCAGGTGTCCTTTAATCTGGAAACTGGCCTGTCCTCTAAGGCTTAAAAGTGTTTAGAGCAGATGGGCTTTAAAGGAAATACAACAGACACAGGAGCCTCCTAGAAATAAACCCACCTTTCATTCAGAAGTCAAAACAAGGTTTTTTTAAAGAAACTGCTAATCTTAATGAGGTTGGCCATATTGGCTGCTCCTTATGTAGGTCTGAGCTGAGTTTATCATGTTGCGGAAAACCTCAGTATGGTGTTCAGCTTTGCCTCAGAAGTGACTGTCTTTTAGGAGCTGCCATGCCTCCAGTTCAGTCTCTCCAACCCCTTTTGGTGTTTAGCCTTAAAAATACAGTGACACAGAACCCATCCCAATGGCAAAGCAGCTGTGCATTGTATAGCCACATAGTTTTCCCCGGGTCTTTAACATTCTGCTAGTGCAGATAATGTATTCAGCCCCTGGACTGGTTGGTAGCCCCCCAAGGAGGAACTCTGACCTGAGATGTGGCATGGAAGATGGCACTGGGACTAGCCAAAAATGAAGTTACAAAAAGGAAGAAATTGGCCAATTCAGCAAGGACCCAAAGGCTAAACTGACAGACTTTGCGATCCTTTCACTGTAGAGAGACTCTCTCCAGTGCAGAAGTAACACACATCAACAGGTCAGTATAGGGGTATATAGCCAGGGCTGTTGTGACATTTCTGGGTTCAACCCGGACCAATAAGGGTTGTGTCACCACCTGCCCTGCAATTCTGGGTGCCTTAAATGCTCTGGTGCACAGCCCAGATGCCAACAGCCAGCGTATAAGCATGCAGGTCACACCCTGGCAACCCCCAATTTTCCCTAAAACTGTCTCCCTGCTGTATCCATTCCAGCCCTCTCCTGGAAAACTAACAGAAGTTAAGTTGGCTACTGCTTTAAAGAGATAACAACAGCAGATGTTATCTTGACTGAGTTAACCACTTCAATTCAATCGAAGCACTGGGTTTGTATAGATCAGCAGTTCTCAAACTGTGGGTCAGGACCCCAGAGTGGGTTGCGACCCCATTTTAATGGAGTTACAAGGGCTGGCTTAGACTTGCTGGGGACCAGGGCCCAAGCCCAAGCCCAAGCCTCAGAGCTTTAGCCCTGGGCAGCGGGGCTCAGGTTACAGGCCACCTGCCTAGGGCTGAAGCCCTTGGTCTTCAGCTTTGGCATCCACCAGGGTGGCAGAGCTCAAGCGGGCTCAGACTTCAGTCCCCACTCCTGGGGTTGTATAGTAATTTTTATTGTCAGAAGGGGGTTGAGATGCACTGAAGTTTGAGAACCCCAGTGCAGATAAAAAGTAAAACAAGTTTATTCAATCAAAAAAGAGAGGTTATAAGTGAGTGCAAGTATAAAGGATAAAGATAGAAGCATTACAAACAAACAGGGGCAGCGAGTTATATGGGACCGTGGTGCCGAGGCTCCAGCAAATTCAGGACCCGGGGCCCTGCTCCACCAATGTTCAGTGCTCAGTCTCTCCCCCAGCCCCGCCTGCCGCCCCCGCGTACCTTCCCCAGAAAGTCCCTGCCTGCGCCCTGGGCAGCGGGCGGGTGCCCTGCTGCTCTGTGCTGCACTCCCTTGCCAGCCACTGCCAGCTACAAAAGGGAGCGGCACCAGCGGCAGGCTGAGGTGGTGGCACAGCCGCGCCTGCGGAGGGAGGAGAGACAGCCCTCCCCTCTCCGGGACCCACCACAGGGGAGGCGAGGGGGCTTCCTGCACCTGAGAGGGACCTAGCCCCTAGGAGCACATGCAGTGACAGTGCCAGGTGAGTGTGCTGCTGGGGGGCAAAGGGGGACCCCTCCCCTGGAGCTCGCTGCTGCCAGCGGGGAGAGGGCTGGGGGGACCGTGAAGTCCTCCTCTCTGGCCCCAGCTCCAGGGCAGACTGCCTGCATCCCAAGCTCCTCAGCGCCAGAGCCCTCCCCCCTGCACCCCAAACCTCTGCCCTAGCCCTGAGCCCCCTCCCACACCCCAAATCCCTCATCCCCAGCCCCACCCCAGAGCCCTCACTCCCAGCCAGAGCCCTCATCCCCCCACGCCCCAACCCTCTGCCCCAGCCCTGAGCCCCCTCCTGCACCGTGAACCCCTCATCCCCAGTCCCACCCGCAGCCCTCACCCAGGCACCCCAACCCTCTGCCCTACCCCTGAATCCCTTCCACACCCCAAACCCCTCATTCCCCCACACCGCCCCACATTATGCAATATAGGGAAACTGTTAAACGTTTACTGTTTCCAGTCCATTTTTACATTATTTTAAAAAATATATATTGGCTTACAAGGCAGGTGTGGGGGGGCAGGACTTGGACCTGTTCTGGGCACCACCAAAAATTATACAAACCTGCCGCCCCTGCAAACAAACAAGTAAAAATATGCTTTCTGATGGCTAAGTCCTAACATAACAAGCTACTATCTTTGTTTAAGGTAGTTTCTTCCCCAGTATTCCTTTTCTAACAGCGGCTGACTAGCTCTGAGTCAGGATACCCACAGAGTCCAAGGTGCTGGTTTTCCTTGTCTCCTCAGGGGAAGGATAACTTTAGGGGTTCTTTTCCCCTCTCCAGTAAACCTTTGAAAAGTATATATCTCAAAGTTCATTGACCATGCTTTAAGAGGCAGGAGGGTATCCTGGGAGTGCAGTCTCCATCCCTTGTTGACATTGTTAAGTGAATACTTTTTCCCCACCTGATCTTCTAATGGCTTTGTTTACCGGGTATGCAAATGTGCTTTTCTTTGCCTTTGGTCACACTTTGCACAATTTAAAGGGGAAACACATTCAAGCAGGCAGAACCGCATTCCTTTGGAAAAAAATGTTTTTTAACTCCCCTGACATGCCTGATTTAAGCACATTTTAGTCATAATTCCAGCACATCTGTATAATTCTTTGAGGGTTGACCATAGCTATATCATGCAAGAATATTAATGATCAGCGAGTTATTAGTTTTCTGGTGACATGTTACATGACATCTTTTAGATACAGATTATAACAATAATGAGTTGGGGTACACTGAGCTGATCAGGTCAGCTGAAATTCAGTGCTAGATACCAGGAAGTCCCTTGCCTTCTGGCATGGGGATGCTCTTAGGATCATGGCTGTGTACCAATTTTTGTGGGTAAACGGAGGCCTTCATTTTCCCTGGCTGACAATTGCTTTCACCAGCACTAAACTCACTTCAAAATAGTTAAACAATTTTTTAAAATGTTAAGCAGAGTGTGGTAGTGGTGTGGTGGGAAGTAAAGTAATAAGTGTTAATTTCACTCTCCGTGTTTGTTCTATAGCCGAACTCGTCTGCAATCAGAAGAGATTGTAGCAGAGCTGGTTTATGGTTTCCTGATACCAGAATTACAGAAAATCTCTGTCAAGGAGAAAGGTAAGGAGACCAATAGCTTTGTTCTCTTCTTAAACTATGATTTATTGGCTGAAAGGTCCATCTGCCAGGAGTTTCTGTAGAGTCTGAGGATATGTCTACACAGCAAAAAAAGACCCATGACAGCTAGTGTAAGAGCCCAGGTCAACTGACTTGGACTTGTGGGGTTCACACTGCGGGGCTAAAAATGGCAATGTAGTTGTGCAGGCTCAGGCTGGAGTCTGGGCTCTGAAACCTGGAAAGTGGGGAGAGTCTTGAAGCCCAGGTTCCAGGCTGAGCTTGAAAAATTACACTGCTATTTATGTGCTCTAATCTTTTTAGGCACAGTGGCTCAAATTCAACCCTAGTGTAAGCAGGTATAACTCCACTGAAATCAATGGAGCTGCACCTACTTACGCTAGAGCTGAAATAGTCCATTGTTCCTTGAATATACTGAAAAAAGTGTTTGAATAGCACCGAATTAGTCTGAATTATTGAGTATGTAACAATTTCCCACTGACTGCAAAAGTCCCTAATCTGTAGTTAATTTATCCAAATAGAAAATGTACAAAGAAGCTTATATTGTGTTTCTTTCTCTTTGTCTTTGTTCCTTTCTAATTTGCCCAGAACTAGGAACAGATATAATGTCTTATGATTGATTTCGTGACATCATGTTTGCAGTGGAAAATCTTATGCTATTGTAGAGGGGGCATTGTTTTAATCAAGTCTGAATATTATGGCTCCATAGTTCAGAGAATGGAAGGACATTAGAAATCCATGTGTCATGATGATGATCAGGATGGAATGACGGTTCTTGATCAGGAGACTTCTCTTGCCCGGCCCATTCAGAAGATTGCAGACACGCTCCCCATAAAGCATGTATGGACTTTGAAAAGCAAATGTAAAAAATAGCATAATAAGGGTTCTATGTTTTATTGTCTCTCTCTGATTCCAGAGCAAATGTGCTCACAGTTTACCGATTAAAAATATAAATATTTGCTAACTACAAGCCCTGCAAACACATTCTGGGATTTAAGAATCATGCTAGCTTCTTTCTGGCTTGTGTATCACCAACAATAACAATTAAGGACCTAGCAAACAATCTGTTGATGGTGCACGAGCTAGAATAGCTCCCTCTCTTAACTGCATAGGTTCTGTAGAGCTAACAGAGTAGTCAGTACAAACCAGTTATGGTCACTGAAGTCTGCGGCTACATCCAGGGATCAGATATGGCCACTTTTACATAGCCACTTTTCAGAGTAGATCTGTGCATTAGAGAATTACAATTAGCAAAATTTATGGCAATGAGTTATTTTTTAGACTTAAATGTAAAAAAGCCACCTTTTCATTGATATATTTTAGCAATGTACATTTAATTTAGAACACAAGAGATAACCACTCAAGAAAAAGATATGAATGTCATTGTAAGTAACTCAGTGAAAACCTGTGCTCCATATTCAGCAGAGGCGAAAAAGAAACAAAATAGTAGGATGCATATTGTTGCCCCTTTTCAACCTGCCTGGCAAGTCTAAGTTCAGAATCCTGGGGATGTTCCAGTTGAAAGTAGAAATTGATGGAGTCTGGAATTCTTCTTCGAATGATGGTCCCTATGTGGATTCCAAATGTGCGTGCCATGCACCAGAGCTGGAACTGTTTGTAGTAGTGGTGTTTGTTGACCCGCACATGTGTTGGCCACGTGGTACATCTGAGGCTTTTGGGGTCGACGCTATTCCAGTTCCCTCTTACTGCTGCATGGCCAGAGTTTGAACCCCCTGTTCCTCAGTGCTCTTAGCCTGCTAAGAGAACTTTTTGTCTCTTTTTTCCTGTAAATAGTTTCCTCTAGTTGTATATAGTTGTCCATCGTTGTTTGTTAGGTCTCCCCTTTTTTCCCCTCACGGGGTGCTCCCCATCCCAGAGCTATGCCCCAGCATGCTGGCTTTAAAAGCTGTGCTTCATGCCCGCTTTCCTTTGTGAGCGATGAACACCAATGCTGTCTCTGTTGCCTCAGCGAAGCTCACATCGTCGCCCATAGCTCCATCTGCCACTTCTTCCCATCTCAAACTCGGGAAGCTGGAGAACTTCACCTCCTCAAACACCTCATGTAGGAGACTGTGCACCCACGTGAGCAATTGGATCCAGTGCTGACAGATCAACTGGAGCACTGGCTGTTGCCAACAGTGAGCGCTTCTCCGGGCCCTTCCCATGTGGCGCCGGCGGTACTGCTGAAGCCCCACCATGTGCATGAGAACCACAGACGTGGGTGTAAGGGTGACTCCCTGATGGCAACCACCTCCAAATGCAGCATTGCCTCCCCGAGCTGTGCCAGGTTGGGTGAGAAGTTGCGCATCGAGCCAGCCGCTCCACCTCCAAAGAAATCTCGTACGGAGCCTAAGTCCACACATCACTGCATCCCGCCAGTGCCACTTCTGGCCATGGTGCACGGCCCACTGCCTTCACCCCCTGAGCTGTCAACATGGCCAGGACCATCCGGACTTTCACGCCTGGTCCCACGCATGCTGGGATGCTTGTCCTCTTTGATGCCGGCGGCCGAGCTCATGCTGCCATACGCTGGTTCCCCTCAGTGCTCTGGCTCTCCAGCCGCGGTGAGGCTTCCATCTATGGCGGATGAACCTCTCCTGCTCTGGCAGCATCCTGCTTCGCTCTGCCTGTCTCCGCTGGCACTGTCGACCACTGAACCTCTCCTGCTCCTGGACCGCCACACCTTGCACAAGCCCTGCCTTTACCGAATCTGTCTTCTAATTTGGAGAGGTCCCCTGAGCTGGAACATGCCTTCTCACCTTTGTGTTCCTGTAGCCTGAACCCTCAGTGCCAGCTCTACCCACCTGTGTACAGTCTCTCTGCCGCGACATGGTTCCATAACCCTCGGGGACTGGTGATGCCTGCGGATCTGTATAACTGGCCCCACTGGGACCCTTACCAGGACTGCGGGGTACCGTCTCTGCCACATCACCAACGGTCTTCGACCCACACTGCCTCTCCCTCTGCCTATACGGAAACCCAGGGCATTGCCACATCGCCAATCCCTACTGGGGCATCTTTGTCCCCAGATGATGTGCTCCTCCCTCATCCCCATACGAGGGCCTACTTCATCGTATGGCTGCAGCCCTCAGCCTGCAAGTGGAAGACGTTCAGGACCCCCAGAACCAATTCGTGGCCATCCTACATCCTTTGGACAGGCGTTGCGGAAAGGTGGAAACGGTACAGGTAGCAGCAGCAGAGTAGTGAGGGGGCTGTGTGTGTGGGTGTTGGGGGGAAAGGGTCAAAAGGACGACTGCTGCCACCTACCATTAAGGCTGGGGTATAGATGCCCAGTGAGCGGAGGGTGGCACAGAAGTCCTTAAGGGAGTGGAGGAATTCATCCGTTTTATTGCTGAAGAGCTTGTAGTTGTCAAAGGGAACATCCTCTAAGGTAGTCTGGACCTCTTTCAGAAAACAGCTGAAATGAAGCCATGAATTGTGGCACAGCACCACCCTGGATGCCAGAGAGTGGGATGTGGTGTCAGTGGTGTCAACCATGGCTTGGAGGGCCACCTTGGCAACTAGCTTGCCCTCGTCCAGGAGGTTCTTCTACCCCAGAGGAGCCCTCGGTCCTGGCTCACAGGGTGATCCCTCTCTCATTCCCTGCACCACCAAACTACACTACACCTTCTCACCCATCTCCCTGCTCCCACAAGTCCTGCACAAGGTGCAGCGGGATTATACTATAGTCTTTCTCATAGCCCCCTCCTGGCATCACCAGTATTTGTTCACAGATCTCCTTTGCCTTTCCACTTACCCCCCTCCAATCTGCCTCCCGAATCTCCTCACAAAGGCGCACAGCCACCTGTGGCACCCCAACCCAGGCCCTCTCCACCTCATGGCTTGGTATTTGGATGGGGCTTGCATGTAGACAGGGCATGCTCTGACCCGTGTGTGACAGCCTCACTCACAGCAGACAACTGTCCACTAGAGCCCGTTATCAGGTTAAATGGCGCCGCTTCACTGCATGGGTGCACCGCCACCCCCTAGACTTCTTCTCCATTCCCCATGCTCCTGGATTACCTCCTTCACCTCCGCAAGTCAGGCCTTGCCCACTCCTCCATCCATGTCCACCTGGCAATGCTCAATGCCTTCCTTCCTCCTGTTTTCCATCTTCACCCACCCGACTACCACCTGCTTCTTTCATGGCCTTCCCCTCTGTGCAGAAACCTACTCTCTCTTGGGCCCTGAACCTTGACCTCTACACCCTCATTAAGCCACCCTTTGAACCCCTTGTGACCTGCTCCCTCACCCATCTCTCCACAAAGGTGACCTTTTTGGTGGCCATCACCTCTGCACAGTGAGTTAGCGAGCTGGCAGCCACGATTGCGGACCCCTCCTTTTCTGTCTTCCACAAGGACAAGGTCTCCTGGCATCTTCACCCCAAACTCCTCCCCGAGATGGCCTCCCCATTCCACCTCAACCAGTGCATTAACCTCCCGATCGTCTATCCTAAACCACACGCCTCCCCCAGGGAGTGCACATTATACTCTCTCAACATCCACCGGGCATTATCTTTTTATCTCCAACGCACCCAAGCCTTCCTGGTCTTGCCCTGGCTCTTCCTCGCCATTGCAGAGAGCTGCCAGGGCCATGCCCTCTCTTGACAATACCTCTCCAAATGGATCTCTCATTGTATTGAGGACTTCTATGTGCTCTTTCATGTCCTGTTCCCTCCCGCAGGAGTCACGGTTCACTCCATATGAACTTTCTTTCCATTTCTACAGCTTGCCTTCAAAGCAAAACGCAAGGTTGCTTGCTGTTATTAGATGGCAGTAGAATCCTATCAGTCAAAACCAGAAGGGTGTGATTTTTCCTGAGACAGGTTTTTTCATAGCTCCTGTAAGCTGAGAGCTGCCTTTGGGGCAGTGGGGGAGGGTGGGTGTCCATGCAGAGAATTCTTCCAATATGGCTGCAAGTGAAAATCCTCTCTCTTTTCTGTGTACAGTGAGGCAGTTCCAGCGGAAACACATCAGTGCTGCTCATCAGATCATCCACAGGAGCACGGACATAGTAGTGGCTCAGAACTCTTCACTGGTGGGACAACAGGCATTGGGTAATGGAGAAACTGTGAGCAAGATACCAGAGAGTCCTCCTCCTGTGGCAGCCAGTTCTGCTCTCAGTGGAACAGCTAGTGAACAGAGTGTGGCAGAGGTTATAGAGAGCCCTTATGTTGTCCTAGCCAGCCAAGTATTGTATGATACACTGCATGACGAGACCCAGCAGAGAGGGTTAGTGGTGAGCCATTCTGCTACATCGGACAGGCAATCTCAGGCGGATGTAGCCCCTGCAAAGAGAGAAGATGAGTCAGGTGAGTTTGAGATCTGTTTTCCCTGCCCCAGTCATTGGTGCTTAGTCCCTGGGGGAGGGAAGGAAGGTGCACACGCTTTGTTCAGGGCACCATCCTGACTGTACACAGGATGGAGAAGCACATCTCTCTCCATCAGAACGTCCCTCAGGGGTAGCAGCATCTGGATCTCTTGCAGACTCTAAGCATTGCTGCCTGGAAGCAGTCCTGAGCATTATGCCGTAGGAGCCCCTGTCCAAAGCAGTCCGTCACTGTATTTGGTTTAACTCCCAAGAGATTTTTACTGTCTAAACCTTAAAGATGTAGTTGAAGTATTAAACAGTGAAATTCCACTTATGGTTGTCAAGGGGTGGGAAGGTTAGTTCAGGGAACTGGGAGTTTGCACTACTTACATCTCTTCCTTATTCTGCCATTGTCCATAGCATGTGGAGGTTGGGGTTGGCCTCTCAAGCCCACCTGACCCCCTGGGTCTGAGCTGGGGGGCTGTCTGAGCTGCAATGTCTACACTAGCACACGTCTGTCTACCTAGGGTGGGAGGCTCACTCCCAGCTTCCTTGTGTTATTAACCCCATACTCATAGGAGTGGTCCCACTAGCTAGGGTTGGACTGATCACATGAGCAAGTCAAGCAGCATCTGTCCCTAATGTACTGGGGCTGTGGTAGCAGAAATATGGCTATGGCTGATGTGACACATTAATTCAAAGACCACATTTTCAAGTGCTTATAACTTTCCTGAAATGTTACCATTTGGTCTGACTTTCCTGATGAATGTATTTGGAAAGAGCATAATTTACATTTTGTTGCGTGCTGACTTTGCCTTGATTGCAAGTGTGTGATTGGCTCAAGCTCAGAATGTTTGGAAGGAACATCCTGCAAATGCATGCAGTGCATTTATTTGATTATCGATCTGCAAGGGACTCGCTTAGCTGTTGGACCTCTCCTTTTCAAAATTCCTAATTTTTGTAGGTTTAGAATCTCAAACTTAAACTCAAATAAATGCACCTCAAATGCATCCAACTTTTTCATGGAAACATGGCATAGCCACACTAGATATCAGAAGTGCTTACACATGTAGAAAGAAAGAAAGCCACACCAAGCTCTAGCTATATGTTTACAAATCCATTTACTGCACCATAATACAATGAGCTTATAACATCACTGTGTACTTCCCCTTTACCTCACTTACCTGTATAACCCCCTAACCATTCTGTGCACCAGGTTATATTATTTCCGTGTAGAACTTCAGGTATACTCTGAATGAAGCATTATCTACACTACCGCTTAAGTTGATGTAAGTTATGTCACTCAGGGGTATGAAAATACCACCCCCCTGAATGACGTAAGTAACACTGACCGAAAGCGGTGTCTACGCCATACTATGTCGGTGGGAGAAACTCTCCTGCCAACATAGCTTCCACCTCTTTTTGAGGTGAAGTAATTACGCCGACGGGAAAGTGCTGTCCTGTCAGCGTAATAGATCTTCACCAGATGTGCTAAATTGGCGCTGCTGTATTGAAGGCAGTGACACCGATTTAGCACAGTAGCGAAGACAAGCTGAGTAACTGCTAATGCAGTGTGTAAAATTCTATCCTTTTGAAATACAAATAAACAATTGTTTAGAAACTCAACAGTGCATTACTATAGGATTTTTGCATTAAATTTCCTTTGTTTTGTTTTTTTAGGGGGAGAATAAAACAGAAATGAAAGAATGGTGAGTGAATACACTATATGTATTCCTGTGAGCCATGAGTCGGATGGGGGCTTGGGAGAGGAAACAAATAAAAAACAAAGCCATGTGACTACACACTGAAATAATCACTGGGCTGCGGGTGCTATGCCTGTATATGTATGCTGGCCAAAAGGACAGCTGGATTTTATTGCAGAATTAGAGGGGGTTCAGAGTAGGGTGATGAGAATGATTAAAGACAAGGAAAAATTCTCCTATGAAATAAGATGAAAAAGATTAGGATTTACCTTAGAAAGAAGATAAGAAAGAGAGGACATGATACAAGTATACATAAAATAATGACTGGTCTAGAGAAGGTAGAGCAGGAGTTTCTGTTCTCCCTGTCTCATAACATGAACAGATAGTCAAAGAAATCTGAAAAGTGAATGCAAATCTAATTATAAAAAAAAAGCATTTTCACGCAACACATAATTAGAATGTGGAGCTCACTGACACAGGTTGTCTTTGAAGCCAAGAATTTAGCAAGAGTCAAAGAGGGATTGGACACTTACATGGATAATAAAAACAGTCAGACTTTCAGAAGATAGTGTTAACAAAAATTTGGAAGAGATATAAAACCTGGTGCTTCAGGGTTTAAATCAATCTTTTAACTATTAGGGATTAAAATGAGGCCTTCATGGAAGGCAGATTATCCCACATCTGCCTGTAGTAGGGTTTTCTTCACCCTCCTCTGAAGCTTCTGGGGCTGATCACTGTCAGACAGGAGCCTGGACTAGATGGATCTTGGATATGATCCAGTCTCACAATTCTTGTTCCTAAAATCATGTGTTGAAATAAACATGCTGCCTGCATTTATTTCAGTGTGTGATATAGTTTTTAATGGACAAAGTGTTCTAGAACTTGTTCTGATCATAAAGGCATCCTCCTGAGTGTAAGGACCCTAATCTTTAAACGTCCTGTCTTTAGTTTTGTTTTAAGGGACACTATCACGGTAGTGCAGCATTTTGCACTGATTTTTACATAACATGTAAGCTAGGTCTATGGCAGGATTTGTGGTGGAAGTGTCATTTTATTGATGGAGATTCCACTGCCAGTGCTTTAGAAATTGCTTCCAATTGTCATGTGTGGTTTCTTTGTCAGACTTGGCTAAATGTGCTTTGAAGAAGAAAAGAGGCTCAGCAACAAGAGACATGAGAACACTCCGTTCCCTCTCCTAGCAGGGAAAGAGAAGTCTTTGGGGGTGATGTTTGTATCTGGAATATGCACAATGGATTCCTCTGGGTCTGCAGTAATAAAGATTGGGAACATTCTCTCTTGTTTGCTGCTGTTTTTACAAACTTGCCATGGTAGTTGACACTGGCTGTACTTTATGGGCAGGTTCTGTATTTTGATAACTATGATGATCTGTTGACTTGAAGTGAGATTGTGAAATATGGCCCCTGGGCCTGATGCAATAATGGGAGGCTAGGAGTCTCATTCCTAAAAGCCAGGCTTTTAACAGGCCTGAGGCTTTAATGCAAACTATTTAAAACCTTATCTACCTCAGAAAGGGTTTGCCAGTATAGCTGTATGGGCAAACGCTCCTCCTGGAAATACAGGCCCATGATTTCTTTTGCTGACTTACCTTATACCAGTTTCCTGAACAAAATAAGCTATACCGCAAAAGCACATTTTATGATGGTAGAACAGCATCTGCGCTAGGGCTTTTGCCAGGATAGAAATGTCATAAAACCACTCACCCCTATGTGCCATTACTATACCAGCAGAAGATTCTAGTGTAGGCCTGGTATTAGTGTCATTACAGAAGCTCCTGCCACTTTCTGTGCAATGCCATTCTCAGTATACCTGGCCACACAAATGCTATGGGCATGTTTGCCACCACTGGGCCAAATTAATTCCTTTTTTAACATTGCTGAAGCCCGTGATGAATTTAGCCCTAGAGTTATCCACAAGGGCAGACCTTGGCCTCCTGTCCAAGTTTGCAATCTCCAAAGGCTATTAGCCAGGTCCTATCTGCACTGTTACAATTTCCTTCTCCTAGTAGCCTTGGCTCTGGCCTGCTCTCTAGTCAGTAGATGATTTTGACCCTCCTTTCGCTCAGTTTCCGCAAGCAGCCACACCTTTTTGGAGGGGGCATCAGTATTTTCTTCCTCACACTTGCTGAAGCTGGATTAAGCCACCCAAGAAGAGCTTCCCGTCCCTAGTTTGTTTTCTCTAGGGTCCTGTCTATACTTGGTAAGTGACCATACGTACAGACATGGGAGAGGTGGAGACGAGGAGCCATTTTTTACACATATCAAAATCAGTTCATTTCACTGGCTTAGACACCAGCATTGGGCCTCATTCCAATATAACTCCATCTGACCCCTGGCTTTATTGCGGATTTACTTCAGCACAAGGTCAGTCAGATTCTGGCCCCAGGCACGTCTCTTACTCTCAAAGAGAAGCAGCATTCGCCAGTGACTGAAACGGCACCATCCAAATGAGCACATCAGCCTTTTTCCTGGCAGCGGCAGCGTATGAGGGGGACAGAAGGAGACCAGCACCCGCAGGTGATGGGGAAATGAGACCCAAATAAGGTGACTGCACAGGAAGGCTGGGGGATCACACTGGCCATGAGAGAAACTACCCTAGTCACATGAGCACCACAAACAGGAATGCAGCCCTTTGAAGGGGAGACTGTGGGGATGAGGGTCCTTGAGGCAAGCAGGGAACAGGCCTGCAGGACATTCCTCCCCACAAAAGAGTTCAGTGGGAGGGTAGTAGATTACTGGACCTCCCTCCCTCTTGGAGATTTGGGCAGGGAGTGGGAACAGGAGACTTCTAGGTTCAGCCAAACATGTAAACTTTTGGTGCTTCTGTGACATCCAAACCTTTGCTTGAAAAGGGGCTGGGTCAGAGAACGGCATCCAACACCAGCATGCGGCACCTTTGTATGAGGCGCTGAGGTTGGGCAGCCCCTTGCTCAGGAGGAAGTGAAAAATGGCGGGAGGGAGTAAAGGCAACTCAGCTCCATGCTTCATCTCTGCTGTCATTTCCTACTGTGCTCTCTGCAATCCATCTCTGCCCTCCCCCCCGACACCCCTTGCATTTCCTCACTACCAGTTGGTTCACTTCAGCCTGGGCACCCTCCCTTTCCTCCAAATCAATACTTCCCAAGGAAAGAAAACCTTGCTGGCCACCATGGACAGAGCTCTCCAGATCTGCTGGTTCCTCTAGAACGGCTCCTTAACATCCAGCCCTCACAACTAACTACCAGCTCTGCAACAGTGATTCCAGTTACTCCCCTGCTCATAGAATCATAGAATATCAGGGTTGGAAGGGACTTCAGGAGGTCATCTAGTCCAACCCCATCAGATCATCTACAACTGCTGTATGCTATCACAGCACCACCTGGCAGCTGACCCGAAGCTGTTTGGTACCAGATAAATTGCAAAGCCCAGCAATCACCTGCTGAACCTTTACCAGGATTTAGTTCTTCCACTGACAGTGCATTTTGATATGAATGCTGAGGCTGTTACCCAGAATGGAGCCTCACAGGGGACGCTCTCTGGCAGCTTCAATAACTGAGATGGTTTGCTGTGAGCAGAGACCATAATCCATGCTTCCATGATGGATGTTGAAAGCTCATCATGCTAACTGCACTGAGATAATTGCCGTTGCAATGGAAGGAGCGGACACTATTGCTGTTGGTGACAACATTGGCACTGAGCTGGTGCTGTAAGTACAGACACATCAAGACGCTTGAAGTATTGACCCACAGCTTTGTTCAGCCCTTAAATCGAGAGAGTATTTAATCTTCTGCCCCACTGAATACCCAGCTGGATCAACATCACTTGCCTGTTACCTTTCCGTTTAGAAAACAACAGCTTGTCAATAGCATCACAGAGAGACTTCCCCTTAAGCCACTGCAGGGATTATTCCCCAGACTTTATTTTTCAGTAGTCTTTTAAATGAACCAATAATGATTATCCTTAACAATTAAGGCACCTTACAAGCATTGTTGCATCTATGTATCTCAGTTTCCCCAACTGTGAAATATCTCTAGGTGCCTGTCTCTGTATTTAATTTATATTTCTATAGTGCCTATAGTCAAAGGCCAGTATACTCCATTATTTCACAGCCACAGTATTCACCCCTTGCTGCAGAAGTATGTTCCGAGAATCTGAGCTTTCATAAAACAGTCTCTGTTTCTACTCCTTTTGTTTAGGAAGAAAACTTTGAAAACAGGCATCGAGTGGAACTGATGCAGTGTCGGCTGCCTGTGTTTGCAGAAAGCCTGAAAAATAGCTCAGAGAGGTGTGAACTGTCCCCTTCATCTCAATGGCTTGTTACCTAGCAATTATGACTTAAATACCAACATTAACCATTTCACTGCTGGTTGTTCTAGCAGAAACAGCCAGCCAATATGCTTTTCCTACAATCTCAAACTGAAAACGGAAATGGCATCAAATGGACTGAATTTAATAAATAATACACACACGGGATCCTGTAGTCAGTGCATGATTAATTGCTCTTTTAATTCACGGAAAACCTCCGCTTTAAAATTTAGCTGAACCTGCTGTAGCATTTCTACAATCCACACAGACTCCAGGGGCCTGCTGATTGTGGCATACGCCAGGTCTTAATTCTGTTTGCTTACACATCTACGACAGCTGTAGACAGCGTTGTCCATGGCATCCGATGAAGTGAGCTGTAGCTCACGAAAGCTTATGCTGAAATAAACTGGTTAGTCTCTAAGGTGCCACAAGTACTCCTTTTCTCATTGTCCGTAGAGGACTTCATAGTAGGTTCTTCTCTGTACTTCTCCTAGGAAGTGCTCTTGGATTGGGTTGGTTTTGTTTGTCCATGTTAATGTTTCCTTGTTGTCAGTTAGGGCAAGAAAGTTTTGGCACAGGTGCATCCTGCAACCTTTTCTGAAGATGGTCAGGCTCTGGCTCAGTGAGCTGTCTGGCAGTAGCTCATTCAACAGTCAGGCACCTCTTGATCAAGAACCCTCTAATCTCTTGGCATTTCCAAGCTTCACGCTGGGATTTTTTTAGTCTGCTTTGTCCCAGAGGAGTCCAGATGGATCATGGGACTATGGATGGAGGTGAGAGCACTGACCTAGTAAGGTTTTTTTGATCCATAGGTGATGTAGAAGATTGACCTAGGCTGTGAGTTGGCACCAGATGTGAACAGGAGCCAGTGGAGAACAGCATGATGTCTTTCCAGTTTGAGCCACTGTGGAGTCAGGCAGCTGGAGCTTCTGAATGGCTGCCACCTTCAGTCCCAATCACTCTAATCCAAGAGAGGGGGTGATGAGAATGTGGAGCCTCAGCTGAAAGGGTGGGGTAAAATGTGATAGCAAGTTAAAGGTGGAAGAAGGCACTGCTGCCTTGCAGACCAGGTTTAGCGATGAACTGAGCAGGACTGAATGGCTTTGTGATGAAGAAGGACAGCTGCCTTTCATAGAAGGCCAGTGTCTCACTGAGCTCTCTAAAGTGCTTCCCTCTCTCTACCAGCATCACTGTTTGCACCAGCTGCTGTTCCCTGAGGAGGTTATTGTTGGCAGCCATTGGGACATCTTAGAAAGGGTATCCATTGTGTCTGTAGAGAATGAGATATGCAGCTGGGTGCCATCAGCAAATTGTTGGCAGCAGAACCTGTGGAGTGTCCCTCTCTCTGCAAGAGGCCTCATGTAGTTACAGAAGAAGATGGGCATAGGCTAGATATTTATAGGATTCTGGATCAAGGGCTGCTGGAGAAAAGGAGTAGGTTCTCAGGACTAAACTCTAGTCTTGGTGGAGAACAATTGGAGCCAGTGTAGCGCTGGACTGTCTACTCCAGTCATGTCATATAAGCAGGTCACCTGATCTTTGGGGCAGCATCAAAAGCTCCAGAGAAGGCAAGTAATAGGAGCAATGGCACTTGACCTCTATCTATTCTGCTGTTTGCTGTGGTATTTCCTGGTCTAACGTCTCATTGCAAAAGGTCCAAGGTTGGTAGATCTCTCTCACTGGAGCTGAGATGTGAACTGAGGATTCCTGCTATCCCTTCTGGGTTATCAGTCTCTGTCCTTACTTTATCCCTCCTCCTTTCCTCTCCAGTAGAAATCTGACTGAGCCAGCCAGGACAAATCTAACCTTGCAACAATTTGCCATGACCAGTTTGGGAAGGTAAATGATGTCAAACCAGTCCTGGTCTCAGTAAGTAATATTGCTTCCCACTAACTGGCTAGAGGAAATGGGAGCAACTCAGCCAAACACTTCCCATAGACAGAGGAGTAAAGCAAGAGTCTAGAAATGGTTAGTGAGGTCATGTATCCTCTGCTAGGCCTGCGATCTCCCAGCAACTGGATTCCAAGGAGCAGACACAAGCTGCATTTCCCTCTACTTTACTATTTTTCCTGTCACCTCCATTTTGTCCATTTGTCTTCCCTTAAAGAAACAGGATCAGTCTTTCACAGCAGCAGCCTGAGAGCTACCACTTTATGGAATATAGATCTTGTCAAACTAACTTGATTTTTTCAAATCAAATTACGAGTTTGGTTGATAAAGTTAATAGGATTGTGGTAATAGACTTCTGTAAGGTGCTTGACTTGGTGCAACATGACA
Source organism: Eretmochelys imbricata (assembly GCF_965152235.1). Classification (NCBI taxonomy): domain Eukaryota; kingdom Metazoa; phylum Chordata; order Testudines; family Cheloniidae; genus Eretmochelys; species Eretmochelys imbricata. Next base: position 206,236,447 of record NC_135572.1, read on the forward strand.
TTTTTATTAAGAAACTAGAATGATACAAAATCAACACGACACACATTAAATGGAATAAAATTAGGCTAACTGACAGCTTTTAAAAACGTAATTGTAAATGAGGAGTCATCATTAAGTGGATGCGTTTCTAGAGTTGTACCAGAAGGATCACTTCTTGGCCTTACGCTATTTAACATTTTTATCAGTGATCTGAAAGAAAACATTAAATCACTTATAAAAGTTGCAGAAGATAGAAAGATTGCAAGAGTGGTAAATAATGAATAAGACAGGTCACTGATACAGAGCGATCTGGATCACTTGGTAAACTGGGCACAAGCAACCAATACGTGTTTTAATATGGCTAAATGAAAAGATACGTATCTAGGAACAAAGAATGCAGACCATACTTACAGGTTGGGGTATCTCTATCTTGGAAAGAAGTGACTGAAAAAGACATGGGGCTCATGGTGGATTATCAACTGAACATGAGCTCCTAGTGCAACACTATGAACAAAAGGGCTATGATCCTTGGGTGCATAAACGGGAACAATAAGCAGGAATAGAGAGGCTATTTTACCTCTGTATTTGGCTTGGTTAGACCACTGCTGGAATATGGTGTCCAACTCTGGTGTTCACAATTCAAGAAGGATGTTGATAAATTGAAGAGGGTTCAGGGAAGAGCCATGACAATTATTAAAAGATTAGAAATCCAGCCTTACAGTGATAGACTCAAGGAACTCAATCTATTTAGCTTAACAAAGAGAAGGTTAAGGTTTGATCACAGTTTATAAGTACATGGGAACAAAAATTTGATAAGGGGATCTACAATCTAGCAAAGAAAGGTATAACACCATCCAATGGCTGGAAGCTGAAGCTAAATAAATTCAGACTAGAAATAAGGTGTAAATAACAGTGAGAATTACTAACCGTTAGAACCGCTCACCAAGGGTTGACGTTGATTCTCTATCACTGACAATATTTAAATCAAGACAGAATATTTTTCTAAAAAAATCTGCGCTCCTTCAAAGAAGAGCTAATTCAGGGAAGTCCCAAGGCCTGTGTTAAACAGGAGCTCAGACTAAGTGATCATAGTGGAGCCCTTCTGCCCTTATATGTTATTAAATGAGTCTGCTTTGATCCCAACAAGGACATTTGATGCCATTTAAGAGCCTTTCAAGCAACCCTTTAAAGCCGCAATACAAACAGAAAGAGGATAGGAAGAAGAGGAATTGTTAAAATCAGTCTAGCTGGGTTTTTAGACAACCCCATTACTGTAGTATCTGAGGAGTGCCTCCCAAACATACAGAGTGAGCACTCAAGGATACATTTCTCCCTTCCCTCCAGTGAGCAGGGACTGGACTTGACTGTAGCTATTTGAAGGTGGGTGATTTCATACCTAGCTACAAGAGATTTACAGTTTTGTGGCCTAGAGGTGATTGCCTGGATCACAGGGGCTAAATCCCATTCTGACAGGAGATGTCATGGCCTTGTCAGTGGTGCCTGGAAAAGGGTTTCTCTATATGGGTACACAGAATCAGGGAGGATCCTGGAAGAACACTGAGAATGCAGACTGTCAAACTGACATGCAGGAGGATGTTTAAGAAGTGATGAGTTCTTCCAATTATTTTCTCCTATCTCCACCAGCATCACATTAGTCTTTCCCAGACTTTCCTCCAGCGAGCTGCTCTTCCAGATGCTGCTCCCAGCCAGGCCCTGGGAAAGCTGGAAGCTGGCACTGATTGTGTCTAATATGAAGAGGATACAGAGCTGGGTGTCATCCACTTATTGCTGTCATTTTAATCCAGGCTGTTTCACAATCCTCCCAAAAGACTCACACACCGGTAGCCATGGAGAGGATGGACCCATACATGAGGGCTTGTGAGGGACACAGCAGATGTCATACAACTGAGTGCAGCCTGAGAAGAATGACTGAGGTCACCTCGGTGCAACCCCACTCTCCCCACCATGTTTCTGAGGCAGATCAGCATTTACATCTAAACATGGCTCACATCTCTGCACAGATCAGCCAAATCCAGAAGTGGCCACTTACTTTTCCTTTTATGTTTCCTTCTTAACCAAGAAGCCCTTTGCTGTCTGGGCTCTTTGTAATTTTAGATCCCTTCTTTTAAGCCAAAAATCTTTGTTACACAAAACAAAAAAGGAAAGTTATTTACCTTATATCAACTGGAGTTCTTCAAAATGTGTGATCCTATGATAGTCACTGTGAGTGTGCATGAGCTCCATGCACCCAGGATTGGAAATTCTTCAGTAGCAATGACCACTAGTCCACTCCTCTGCCCTTCTCCTCCTCATGCTCCCCACTGAGGGCATAAGAGGCACTGAGGACTGACCATCAGTCTATTGCAAATCAAGAGAGAATCTGAGCAGAGGGGAAGGAAGGCTGGTCATGAATACCCATAGGGCATTCAACTTGAAGAACTCCAGTTACTATAAGGTAGGTAAGAAAAGCTTACTCACCTTCTGTAGTAACTGGTTCTTCAAGATGTGTCCCCTGTGGGTGCTCCACTTCAAGTGAAGGTACACATCATGCACCTTCCATTGGTAATTTTCATTAGCAGTGTCCATTTGGCCTGTGCACAAGCTTCTTGCACCCCACGCTGAGGCTAGGAGCTGACGAAGAGATATTTGAACCATTAACAATTATCTTCAAAAACTCATGAAAGACAGGAGAGATTACAGAGGCCTGGAAGAGGACAAATATAGTGCCAGTCAATAAAAAGGCGAATAAGGGCAATCTGAGGAATTACAGACCAGTCAGCTTAACTTCAGTACCTGGAAAGATAATGGAGTAAATAATCAAGCAATTACTTTGCAAAGATAATAAGATGATAAGTAACATGGATTTGTCAAGAAAAACTACTGTCAAACCAACCTAATATCTTTCTTTGACAGGATACCAAGCCTTGTGGATAGGAGAAAGTGGTAAATATGGTATCTCTTGACTGTAATCAGGCTTTTAATACTGTCTTGCACAATCTTCTCATAAACAAACTAGGGAAATACAACCTAGATGGAGCTACTATAAGGTGGGTGCATAACTGGTGGAAAACTATTCCCAGAGAGTGGTTATCAGTGGTTCACAGTAAAGCTGGAAAGACATATCAAGTGGAGTCTCGCAGGGATGGGTCCTGGGTCTCATTCTGTTCAATATCTTCATAAATGGTTTAGATAATGGCATAGAGAGTACACTTCTAAAGTTTGCGGACGAAGCCAAGCTGGGAGGGGTTGCAAGTGCTTTGGAGGGTAGGATTAAAATTCAAAATGATCTGGACAGCTTGGAGTAATGGTCTGATGTAAGTAGGATGAAATTAAATAAGGACAAATGCAAAATAATTCACTTAGCCCTGGTCTACACTAGGAGTTTAGGCCAAATTTAGCAGCGTTAAATTGATGTAAACCTGCACCCATCCACACGATGAAGCCCTTTTTTTCGACTTAAAGGGCTCTTAAAATCGATTTCCTTAATCCACCTCTGACAAGTAGATTAGCCCTTAAATCGGCCTTGCTGGGTCGAATTTGGGGTACTGTGGACGCAATTAGACGGTATTGGCCTCCGGGAGCTATCCCAGAGTGCTCTATTGTGATCGCTCAGGACAGCACTCTCAACTCAGATGCACTGGCCAGGTAGACATGAAAAAGCCCACAAACTTTTGAATTTAAATTTCCTGTTTGCATGGTAACCTGAAGCTTGCCACGCTGGCCAGAGCTCATCAGCAGAGGTGACCATGCAGAGCTCATCAGCAGAGGTGACCATGATGGAGTCCCAGAATCGCAAAAGAGCTCCAGCATGGACCGAAAGGGAGGTACGGGATCTGATCGCTGTATGGGGAGAGGAATCCGTGCTATCAAAACTCCGTTCCAGTTTTCGAAATGCCAAAACATTTGTCAAAATCTCCCAGGGCATGAAGGACAGAGGCCATAACAGGGACCCGAAGCAATGCCGCGTGAAACTTGAGGCAAGCCTACCAGAAAACCAGAGAGGCAAACGGCCGCTCCTGGTCAGAGCCCCAAACATGCCGCTTCTGTGATGAGCTGCATGCCGCTTTAGGGAGTTCAGCCACCACTACCCCAGCCGTGTTGTTTGACTCCTTCACTGTAGATGGAGGCAACACAGAAGCAGGTTTTGGGGATGAGGAAGATGATGATGATGAAGTTGTAGATAGCTCACAGCAAGTAAGCGGAGAAACCGGTTTTCCCGACAGCCAGGAACTGTTTCTCACCCTGGACCTGGAGGCAGTCCCCCCCGAACCCACCCAAGGCTGCCTCCCAGACCCGCCAGGTGGAGAAGGGACCTCTGGTGAGTGTACCTTTTAAAATACTATACATGGTTTAAAAGCAAGCATGTTTAATGATTAATTTGCCCTGGCATTTGCGGCTCTCCTGGATGTACTCCCAAAACCTTTGCAAAAGGTTTCTGGGGAGGGCAGCCTTATTCCACCCACCATGGTAGGACACTTTACCACACCAGGCCAGTAGCACGTACTCGGGAATCATTGTAGAACAAAGCATTGCAGTGTATGTTTGCTGGCATTCAAACAACATCCGTTCTTTATCTCTCTGTGTTATCCTCAGGAGAGTGATATCATTCATGGTCACCTGGTTGAAATAGGGTGCTTTTCTTAAGGGGACATTCAGAGGTGCCTGTTCCTGCTGGGCTGTTTGCCTGTGGCTGAACAGAAATGTTCCCCGCTGTTAGCCATGGGGGTGGAGGGGCTAGCCACGCGCTGGGGGGAGGCAAAATGCGACCTTGAAACGAAAGCACATGTGCTGTGTATGTAATGTTAACAGCAAGGTTTACTGTGAAAGAGTGTAGCCATTGTTCTAGAAAATGTGTCTTTTTAAATACCACTGCCTCTTTTTTTTTTCTCCACCAGCTGCATGTGTTTCAAGGATCACAGGATCTTCTCCTTCCCAGAAGCTAGTGAAGATTAGAAGGCGAAAAAAACGCACTCGTGATGAAATGTTCTTTGAGCTCATGCTGTCCTCCCACACTGACATAGCGCAGACGAATATGTGGAGGCAGACAATGTCAGAATGCAGGAAAGCACAATATGACCGGGAGGAGAGGTGGTGGGCTGAAGCTGAAAGGTGGTGGCAGTATGATGAGAGGAGGCAGGATTCAATACTGAGGCTGCTGGAGGATCAAACCAATATGCTCCAGCATATGGTTGAGCTGCAGGAAAGGCAGCAGGAGCATAGACCCCCGCTACAGCCCCTGTGTAACCAACCACCCTCCTCCCCAAGTTCCATAGCCTCCTCACCCAGACGCCCAAGAACGCGGGGGGGGGCCCTCCGGCCACCCGGCCACTCCACCCCAGAGGATTGCCTAAGCAACAGAAGGCTGGCATTCAATAAGTTTTAAACTTTTAAAGTGCTGTGTGGCCTTGTCCTTCCCTCCTCCACCACCCCTCTTGGTGCTTCTCTCCTCCACCACCGCTCCTGGGCTACCTTGGTAGTTATCCCCCTATTTGTGTGATGAATGAATAAAGAGTGCATGAATGTGAAGCAACAATGACTTTATTGCCTCTGCAAGCGGTGATTGAAGGGAGGAGGGGAGGGTGGTTAGCTTACAGGGAGGTAGAGTGAACCAAGGGGTGGGGGGTTTCATCAAGGAGAAACAAACAGAACTTTCACATCATAGCCTGTCCAGTCATGAAACTGGTTTTCAAAGCTTCTCTGATGTGCACCGCACCCTCCTGTGCTCTTCTAACCGCCCCGGTGTCTGGCTGTGCGAAACCAGCAGCCAGGCGATTTGCCTCAACCTCCCACCCTGCCATAAACATCTCCCCCTTACTCTCACAGATATTGTGGAGCTCACAGCAAGCAGTAATAACAGTGGGAATATTGGTTTCGCTGAGGTCTAACTGAGTTAGTAAACTGCACCAGCGCGCTTTTAAACGTCCAAAAGCACATTCTACCACCATTCTGCACTTGCTCAGTCTGTAGTTGAACAGCTCCTGACTACTGTCCAGGCTGCCTGTGTATGGCTTCATGAGCCATGGCATTAAGGTTTAGGCTGGGTCCCCAAGGATAACTATAGGCATTTCAACATCGCCAACGGTTATTTTCTGGTCTGGGAATAAAGTCCCTTCTTTCAGCTTTTGAAACAGACCAGAGTTCCTGAAGATGCGAGCGTCACGTACCTTTCCCGGCCATCCCACGTTGATGTTGGTGAAATGTCCCTTGTGATCCACCGGTGCTTGTAGCACTATTGAAAAGTACCCCTTGTGGTTTATGTACTCGCCGGCTTGGTGCTCCGGTGCCAAGATAGAGATATGGGTTCCGTCTATGGCCCCACCACAGTTAGGGAATCCCATTGCAGCAAAGCCATCCACTATGACCTGCATATTTCCCAGGGTCACTACCCTTGATATCAGCGTTGGCTTTGATCTTTGATTGCGTTGGCTACTTGCATCACAGCAGCCCCCACAGTAGATTTGCCTACTCCCAATTGATTCCTGACTGACCGGTAGCTGTCTGGCGTTGCAAGTTTCCACAGGGCTATTGCCACTCGCTTCTCAACTGTGAGGGCTGCTCTCATCTTGGTATTCTTGCACTTCAGGGCAGGGGAAAGCAAGTCACAAAGTTCCATGAAAGTGCCCTTACACATGCGAAAATTTCGCAACCACTGGGAATCGTCCCAGACCTGCAACACTATGCGGTCCCACCAGTCTGTGCTTGTTTCCTGAGTCCAGAATTGGCGTTCCACCACATGAACCTGCCCCATTAGCACCATGATGCCCACATTGCCAGGGCCCATGCTTTGAGAGAAGTCTGTGTCCATGTCCTCATCGCTCACGTCACCGCAGTGACGTCACCTACTCACCCGGTATCGCTTTGCCAGGTTCTGGTGCTGCATATACTGCTGGATAATGCGCGTGGTGTTTAATGTGCTCCTAATTGCCAAAGTGATCTGAGCGGGCTCCATGCTTGCCGTGATATGGCGTCTGCACAGAAAAAAGGCGCGGAACGATTGTCTGCCGTTGCCCTGACGGAGGGAGGGGCGACTGACGACATGGCTTACAGGGAATTAAAATCAACAAAGGGGGTGGCTTTGCGAGAAACTGAATGGCCCCCTCAAGGATAGAACTCAAAACTGGGTTTAGCAGGCCGTTGATTTCACAGAAGGAAGGAGGAGAAAATGAATATAAAACAAATCTGATCTATTTCTTGTTTTGAGCCACTTCATCTATCTTTATACGTCTTACTGGCAGCAGACTGTGCAGTACGACCACTAGCTGTCATCATATCCTGGGTGCTCGGCAGAAGACAGTGCAGTATGACGACTAGCCATCATCTTCTGCTGGCTGGAGGTTAAAAGACAGCACACTGCCAGTAGGACTGAATCGCCATGAGACGAAACAAGGGAAATGACCTGGCTGAGTCACTCCCATGTTTGCCCAGGCGCCTTATTAAAAGAGCACCCAGGACTATGTCGATGACGACTACCAGTCATACTGCACTGTCTGCTGCCAAAAGGCAATTAACTGCTGCTGTGTAGCAATGCAGTACCACATCTGCCAGCACCCAGGAGACATATAGTGACGGTTAGCTGAGTGTGCTCCATGCTTGCCGTGGTATGGCGTCTGCACAGGTAACTCAAGAAAAAAGGCGCAAAATGATTGTCTGCCCTTGCTTTCACGGAGGGAGGGAGGGAACGGGGGCCTGACGCTATGTACCCAGAACCACCCGCGACAATGTTTTAGCCCCATCAGGCACTGAGATTTCTACCCAGAATTCAAATGGGCGGCAGAGACTGTGGGAACTGTGGGATAGCCACCCACAGTGCAATGCTCTGGAAGTCGACGGTTGCCTCGGTACTGTGGATACACTCCGCCTACTACATCCACTTAGAGCACTTGTGTGAGGACACACACAATCAACTGTATAAAACTGCTTTCTACAAAACTGACTTCTATAAATTCGACCTAATTTTGTAGTGTAGACATACCCTCAGGAAGGAAAAATCAGCTGCACACATACAAAATGGGAAATGACTGCCTAGGAAGGAGTACTGCAGAAAGGGATCTGGGGATTATAGTGGATCAAAAGCTAAATATGAGTCAGCAGTGTTACACTTGCAAAAAAAAAAAAGAAAAAAAAGTGAACATCATCATGGGTTATATTAGCAGGAGTGTTGTAAGCAAGACACAAGAAGTAATTCTTCCACTCTATTCCGTGCTGATAAGGCTTCAGCTGGAATATTGTGGCCAGTTCTGGGAACCAAATTTCAGAAAGATATGGACAAATTAGAGAAAGCCCAGAAAAGAGCAACAAGAATGATTAAAGGTCTAGAAAACATGACCTATGAGGAAAGATTGGAAAAACTGGGTTAGTTTAGTCTGGAGAAGAGAAGACTGAAGGGGGACATGATAATAATTTTCAAATACATAAAACGTTGTTACAAAGAGGAGGGAGAAAAATTGTTCTTGTTAACCTCTGAGGATAGGACAAGAAGCAAGGGACTTAAATCGCAGCATGAGAGGTTTAGGTTGGACATTAGGAAAAGCTTCCTGTCAGGATAGTTAAGCCCTGGAACAAATTGCCAAGGGAGGTTGTGGAATCTCTGTCATTCGAAGTTTTTAAGAACAGGTTAGACAAACACCTGTCAGGAATGATCTAATTATTACGTAGTCCTGCCTTGAGTTCAGGGGACTGGATTAGATGACCTACTGAAGTCTCTTCCAGTCCTACACGTCTATGATTCTGTATAAGGCTGCATGGGTGAATCTCCCTCAATTCCTTCTCTATGGCAAAGTCCTGCAAAGGAAACCCCAAAGCAGAGGGGAAGGTGGGTTGGTTGTGGAGCACCCATAGAGGGACACATCTCAAAAAAAGTTACTGCACAGGGGAGTAACCATTGCTTGTTTTTGAGTAGTGTCCATCTGGGTGCTTCACTCAAGGTGACTCCTAAGCAGTATTCCCACAGGAAAAAGGGAGCTTTCGTATTGCGTACAGAACTGAAGATAGAACTCCATTGCCAACAGCCACACCAGATCTGGAGGCATGAACCAAGGCATAGTGTTTGGAGAAGGTATGTATTAAAGACCACATAGTGGCTCTGCAGATCTCAGATATTGGATCATCTTTAAGTAATTCCATAGATGTTTATTGGGACCTTGTAGAGCGTGCCAACACCCTGGAAGGAGGTTGAATGCTATCCACTTCGTAATATACAATAACTACCCAGAGATTCACCTTGATAGCTTCTGGGTGGAGATTGTGGATCCTTTAGATCAGTCTGCAGTGGAAACAAACAGACTAGGAGACCTCTGAAGTGCTTTGGTCCTATCTAGGTAGAAGGCCAGTGCTCTTCTCACATCTAAAATATGGAAGGATGCCTCCTGTTGAGAATTACAGTTTCAGGAGAAAAGAAACAGCAAATGAATGGACTGATCAAGAGGAAACTCAAATGACACTTTAGTTAGGAATATAGGATGTGGATGTAAGGAAAGTTTGTCCTTGCAGAATACCATGAAATGAGGGTCTGCCATTAAGGCCCCAATTTCTCCAACTCTTCAGGTTGATGTGATGGATACCAAAAAGACCATCTGCATAGACAGATTCAGTAAGGAGCAGGTTGCCATAGTTTCAAAGGGAGGTCCAAGAACTAGACTGAGATCCCAAATTGGAGTGGGGTCTTTCACTTGAGGGAAAAATTACCCCAAACCTTTGATGAACCTTGGAGATTTTGGGTGAGCAACACTGAGAAACTTTCCAGGGGGAATGAAAGGCTATTATGGCAGTCAAGCAAACACTGACCCAGCTGCTTGATAATGTTTTCTTTAGTTCCAGTAGGTAATCCAGGATAACAGAGAGTGAGGAAGATTCAGGTGCAAGTTATTTGAATTCACACCAATGGCTAAATCTTTTCCACTTTTGAAGGTAAGAATTTCAGGTAGATTCTTTCCTACTCTTTAGTAACACCCATTGTACCTCTGCAGAACAGTCAGACTCTAGCCCCACAAATGAGGGAGAAGCCATGCCCTGAGGCAGAGACATCCTAGGTTGGAATGAAACAATTGACTAGTGTCTTGGGAGAGGAGATGAGGGCTGATCAGAAGCTTGATTGCTGGACAGAGGAACAGGTAAGGATATCATGCTTGCCGTGGACCCATTGGGACTATTAGAATAACCCTGGCTTTGTCCTGTCTGATTTTGTTAATCAACCTCAATATTAGAGGCATTGGGGGAACATGGAGAACAATCCCTTCATCCAAGGCAGGAGGAAGGCATCCCCCAGAGAATGGTGGCCTAGACCTTCTCTTGAACAGAGCAGATGACACTTCCTGTTTGTGGCAGCGGCAAAGAGGTCCCACTTCTGGAAATGCCCAACTTTGAAATATACCATGGAGGGTCTTCTTCATAGTCCTGTGAGATGCGCCTGCTGAGAGCATGGTGTTTTTTGAATGCCAGGGAGGTAGCTTACCAAAATGTGTACATTGTGGATTATGCACCAGTTCCACAACTTTATTGCTTCGGTGCACAGAGAAGGGGATCTCATTCCTCCCTGCTGCCATATTGTCTGACTGAGCTGTCCCTGATGAGAGGCAGAAAATGAAGGCAGGCATTTCTGGCCCCTGAGTTCCGACAGGTTGATGTGGAGACTGGTTTCTTGAGGTGACCATCTGCTCTGGATTGTCTGAGTATTCAGATGAGCTCCCCATCTTAATGGAGATGCATCCATTGTTACAGTGACCATTGGGATCGGTTGGAGAAAAGGAATGCCTGCACCGGTGTTGTGATGATCTTCCCACCAGTCTTGGGAATCTTTCACCTGGCAGGGTACTGAAGCCTGTTTATCTAAACTGTGTCTGTTTGGTGAGTACTGCTCTGAGCCACTCCTAGAAGCAAAGGCGTAACCTTGCATGATCTCTTACAAAAGTGAAAGCTTCCATGTGACCAAGGAGTTGGAGGCAGTTTCTCACCCCCATCAAGGAGGTTTTGGGGGCTCCCTTGAATAGTCCTGACTAGATTTGATAAAGTTATGAATCTGTCCATGGGGAGGTTGGCCCTGGCTGCCAACAAATCGAAGGACGCCCCTATGAACTGTATTTTCGGAACAAAGGTCAACATAGATTTTTTTTTTTACATTGAGTTGAAGACCTAGTTCCAGGAACAGAGAAAGGGCCCTCTGCATGGCTGACAGCACTCTTTCATGAGACCGATCCTTGAAAAGCCAATTGTTGAGGTACAGCAATCATACAATTTTAGAACTGGAAGGAACCTCAAGAGGTCATCTAGTCCAGTCCCCTGCACTCGTGGCAAGACTAAGTATTATCTAGACCATCCCTGACAGGTGTTTGTCCAACCTGCCCTAAAAAATCTCCAATGATGGAGATTCCACAACCTCCCTAGGCAGTTTATTCCAGTGCTTAACCACTCTGACAGAAAGTTTTTCCTAATGTCTAACCTAAACCACGCTTGCTGCAATTTAAACCGATTGTTTCTTGTCCTATCCTCAGAGGTTAAGAAGAACAATTTTTCTCCCTCCTCCTTGTAACAACCTTTTATGTACTTGAAAACTGTTAACATGTCCGCTCTCAGTCTTTTCTTCTTCAGACTTAACAAACCCAATTTTTTCAATCTTCCTTCACAGGTCATGTCTTCTAGACCTTTAACCATTTTTGTTGCTCTTCTCTGGACTTTCTCCAATTTGTCCACATCTTTCCTGTAATGTGGCACCCAGAACTGGACACAATACTCCAGTTGAGGCCTAATCAGCGCGGAATAAGAGTGGAAGAATTACTTTCGGGTCTTGTTTACAATACTCCTGTGAATACATCCCAGAATTATGTTTGCTTTTTTTGCAACAGCGTTACACTGTTGACTCATATTTAGCTTGTGATCCACTATGACCCCCAGATCCCTTTCCACAGTATTCCTTCCTTGGCAGTCATTTCCCATTTTGTATGTGTGCAGCTGATTGCTCTTTCCTAAGTGGAGTACTTTGCAATTTGTCCTTAAGGAATTTCATCCTATTTACTTCAGACCATTTCTGCAGTTTGTCCAGATCATTTTGAATTTTAATTCTACCCTCCAAAGCTCTTGCAACCCCTCCTAGCTTGCCTTCATCCACAAACTTTATAAGTGTATTCTCTATGCCATTATCTAAATCGTTGATGAAGATATTGAACAGAACCGATCCCTGTGGGACCCCACTCATTATGCCCTTCCAGTATGACTGTGAACCACTGATAACTACTCTCTGGGAACGATTTTCTAACCAGTTATGCACCCACTTTATAGTAGCTCCATCTAGGTTGTATTTCCCTAGTTTGTTTATGAGAAGGTCATGCAAGACAGTATACTTACTAAGTCAAGATATACCACATCTACTACTTCCCCCCTATCCACAAGGCTTGTTACCCTGTCAAAGAAAGCTATTAGGTTGGTTTGACATGATTTGCTCTTGACAAATCCATGCTGTTACTTATCACTTCATTATCTTCTAGGTGTTTGCAAACTGATTTATTAATTATTTGCTCCGTTATCTTTCCAGGTACAGAAGTTAAGCTGACTGGTCTGTAATTCCCCAGGTTGTCCTTATTTCCCTTTTTATAGATGAGCACTATATTTGCCCTTTTCCAGTCTTCTGGAATGTCTCCTGTCTTCCATGACTTTTCAAAGATAATTGCTAATGGCTCAGATATCTCCTCAGTCAGCTCCTTGAGTATTCTAGGATGCATTTCATCAGGCCCTGGTGATTTGAAGACATCTAACTTGTCTAAGTAATTTTTGATTTGTTCTTTCCCTATTTTAGACTCTGATCCTACCTCATTTTCCCTGGCATTCACTATGTTAGATGTCCAATTGCCACCAACCGTCTTGGTGAAAACCGAAACAAAGAAGTCATGAAGCACCTCTGCCATTTCCACATTTACTGTTATTGTCTTTCCTCCCTCATTGAGTAATGGGCCTACTCTGCCCTTGGTCTTCCTCTTGCTTCTAATGTATTTTTAGAATGTTTTTTTTTTGTTACCTTTTATGTCCCTAGCTAGTTTGATCTCTTTTTGTGCCTTGGCTTTTCTAATTTTGTCCCTATATATTTGTGTTATTCGTTTATATTCATCCGTTGTAATTTGATCGAGTTTCCACTTTTTGTAGGACTCTTCTTTGAGTTTTAGATCATTGAAGATCTCCTGGTTTAGCCAATGTGGTCTCTTGCCAACTTCCTATCTTTCCTACGCAGTGGGATAGTTTGCTCTTGTGCCCTTAATAATGTCTCTTTGAAAAACTGCCAACTGTCTTCAATTGTTTTTCCCCTTAGACTTGCTTCCCATGAGATTTTACCTACCAACGCCCTGAGTTCACTAAAGTCTGCCTTCGTGAGCTACAGCATCCGATGAAGTGAGCTGTAGTTTATGCTCAAATAAATTTGTTAGTCTCTAAGGTGCCACAAGTACTCCTTTTCTGTCTGGATACAGGCGCAGGTGGAGGAGACAAGAGTAGCGTTTGAACTGGCGATTCGGCCGTTCCTAACCATAGCAACGTTATTTTGTCTCCCTCCCACAAAAAAACTCCCTCTCTCAAGCTCCCTTGGTCGCTTAGCCTCTGGCTTTTAAGGCCTTCCCTCCTAGGTCAGCCCTACCCCCTTGTTAATCACACAGGGGGAGGGTGATCACAAGGCTGACTGAGGCTGATCAAGGGAACAAAGGCTCAAACTGTCCCCAAACATACAATCCCAACTGACCCTGTAACTGAAATAACCTGAAAGACAAACACAAACAGCCAAACAAACTCACTCACTCCAAGGTTAGTACTCGCACCTTGTTTGTTCAGCAGGGGGAATCTCCTTCACCCGCTCTCAAACTCAGGTTTGTGGTCCCCTGTTCACTAGCTAGCAATACTAAAATCACCTCTCAATGACAGTAAGTGGCCATCACCACTAGATCCTTTGAAAACATTCTCAGAGCTGAGGAGAGTCCGAAGGGGATTACCCGATATTGAAAATGATTCTGGCCAAAAACAAAATGGAGGTTTTCTGTGAGGTGGGTGTATCGCTATATGGAAATATGCATCTTGTGAGTTGAGGGCTGAAAACCAATCCCCAGAATTTAGTTGAAGGAATTATAGCTGCCAGAGCCACCATCAAAAAGAAAAGGAGTACTTGTGGCACCTTAGAGACTAACAAATTCATTTGAGCATAAGCTTTCGTGAGCTACAGCTCACTTCATTGGATGCATTCAGTGGAAAATACAGTGGGGAGATTTTATATACACAGAGAACATGAAACAATGGGTGTTACCATACACACTGTAACGAGAGTGATCAGGTAAGGTGAGCTATTACCAGCAGGAGAGTGGGTGGAAAAAACCTTTTGTAGTGATAATCAAGGTGGGCCATTTCCAGCAGTTGACAAGAATGTCTGAGGAACAGTGTGGGAGGGGAAATAAACATGGGGAAATAATTTTACTTTGTGTAATGACCCATCCACTCCCAGTGTTTATTCAAGCCTAAGTTAATTGTATCCAGTTTGCAAATTAATTCCAATTCAGCAGTCTCTCGTTGGAGTCTGTTTTTGAAGTTTTTTTGTTGAAGAATTGCCACTTTTAGGTCTGTAATCGAGTGACCAAAGAGATTGAAATATTCTCCGACTGGTTTTTGAATGTTATAATTCTTGACGTCTGATTTGTGTCCATTTATTCTTTTACATAGAGACTGTCCAGTTTGGCCAATGTACATGGCAGAGGGGCATTGCTGGTACATGATGGCATATATCACATTGGTAGATGTGCAGGTGAACAAGCCTCTGACAGTGTGGCTGATGTGATTAGGCCCTATGATGGTGTCCCCTGAATAGATATGTGGACACAGTTGGCAACGGGCTTTCTTGCAAGGATAGGTTCCTGGGTTAGTGGTTCTGTTGTGTGGTGTGTGGTTGCTAGTGAGTATTTGCTTCAGGTTGGGGGGCTGTCTGTAAGCAAGGACTGGCCTGTCTCCCCAGATCTGTGAGAGTGATGGGTTGTCCTTCAGGATAGGTTGTAGATCTTTGATGATGCGTTGGAGAGGTTTTAGTTGGGGGCTGAAGGTGATGGCTAGTGGCATTGTGTTATTTCCTTTGTTGGGCCTGTCCTGTAGTAGGTAACTTCTGGGTACTTTTCTGGCTCTGTCAATCTGTTTCTTTACTTCAGCAGCTGGGTACTGTAGTTGTAAAAATGCTTGATAGCGATCTTGTAGGTGTTTGTCTCTGTCTGAGGGGTTGGAGCAAATGCGGTTGTATCATAGAGCTTGGCTGTAGACAATGGATCGTGTGGTGTGGTCTGGGTGAAAGCTGGAGGCATGTAGGTAGGCATAGTGGTCAGGAGGTTTCCGGTATAGGGTGGTGTTTATGTGACCATCGCTTATTAGCACCGTAGTGTTCAGGAAGTGGATCTCTTGTGTGGACTGGTCCAGGCTGAGGTTGACGGTGGGATGGAAATTGTTGAAGTCATGGTGGAATTCCTCAAGGGCTTCTTTTCCATGGGTCCAGATGATGAAGATGTCATCAGTGTAGCGCAGGTAGAGTAGGGGCGTTAGGGGACGAGAGCTGAGGAAGCGTTGTTCTAAGTCAGCCATAAAAATGTTGACATACTGTGGGGCCATGCGGGTACCCATAGCAGTGCCGCTGATTTGAAGGTATACATTGTCCCCAAATGTGAAATAGTTATGCGTGAGGACAAAGTCACAAAGTTCAGCCACCAGGTTTGCTGTGGCATTATTGGGGATACTGTTCCTGATGGCTTGTAGTCCATCTTTGTGTGGAATGTTGGTGTAGAGGGCTTCTACATGCATAGTGGGCTAGGATGGTGTTTTCAGGAATATCACTGATGGATTGTAGTTTCCTCGTGACCTTCTGAGACTTTAGAACTTTGTTTAGTAGCCTTAAATCTAAAAGAGGTCTCCGTCCTCCATTTTTCTCCGGTACGAGGAAGTAATTGAAGTAGAACCCCTTTTCCTTTGTGTTGAGCATGGACAGGGTCTATCGATCCTAATCAAAGAAGGGAGTTTATGTCCTGTCTGAATGACCCCTTATGAGAGAGGTGGGAAAGAGAAGGGAGGGATGGAATGTGGATGGTGTAGCTCATTGGTACAGTCTCAAAGACCCATTTGTCTGTAATAACCTGCACCCAGGCATGCTGAAAATGGGGAATCCGGGCAAATTGAGCGTGGTGAAGTAAAAAATGGGGAGGATTTGAACCCTCAACCAACCCATCAAAACTGGTGTTTTGATGCTGGCTGTATTCGGTCCAGGTGGGTGAGCGGTTCTTTTCCTCTGGAGGGTTCAGTGGGTCTTTGGAACCTAGAGAATACGATTGGATGGGATCTCTGGGCAGTTTGTGATCTACTAAATTTTCTTTTATTTGTAAGGGTGTAAATTCCCAGGGATCATAAAGTGGCCCTGGAGTCTTGCTCCCTCCTACAACCTGTTGCCGTCTTCACAGCAATTATCGCTGCTACCTTGCCCTAGGTGCTGACGTACCCAATGGGCAACACCTAGACCCCAGCAAGCTCCCAAGTATTGCTAGGTTGCCTTCTTGGCCCTATTCCCCAGGCCTGTGGAAAAAGGTCATACTGCGGTTCCCCTAGATGCCCTCACACAGCTCTGTAATGGCAGCATCCTCTGGCCCAGGCCCTCCGCACTGCACCTGCTGAGCTTCTGGCCAGCTCTTCCCAGCTGCTAATCTCCCTGCTGGGCTTATACTTCATCTTCCCCTGCTGACTGGAGCACCTCATCATCAGCCTCTGGCTCATGGTGCCCTCGTAGGCTTTGCCACTAGCTCCCGGCAGTTGAGATCAGCTGCCTGCTGTTTAGAACAGTGACAAGTCAGCTGTGTCACTTGCAGCTCAGCTCTCTGGCCCTGCAGTCTTCTGCCTAGCTACAGTGGCTGGCTGCATTCCCTATGGTCCTGCTTTCCCCTCTCACTAGCTGCAGGACTCCCACAGCCCCCCATCTTCCTTCCCAGGCCTAAGAGAAAAAATAGGGGTAGAGAGATTTTGCCTTCCTGATAGCCATGATCCATGCGGGCAGGTGTCAGCTAAGACAGTTCTTAAAGCACGTCGACCCTACAGAATCCAGGTATTGACCTTGCCTTTCCTGACGCTCAGGCCAACCTTAGCCCTCCCAGGTTAGTGCATCACTAACAAGCCGGGTGGCTTAACACAGCTGCTGGAACCTGCCTGCTGAATTGGTCAGTGCAGAAGATCACACTCGCAAAGCGTTTGATGAAAGGGATTCAGAGGTTAAAGGCTGCAAATTAAGCAGGATGAGAAAGGATGATATGGGGCATGTGGGCAAGGAGTGAGCGGTATGGGTCAGTCCCAAACCAACCCATGTCCCAGTGGGGACTGCACACTGAAAACAGCGTGATTGGGTCCTGGAGCTTAATGAGGCTGTGAAGTAGGTGCCAGGGTTTGAATGTCAGTGGCCTTCCCAGCAGGTCCAGCAACTTAGTCTTCCAGCTCCCCCTTTTCATCCAGGCAATTAAATGTTTCATGGCTGTGTGGAGCTTCCTTCCACCGCCGGCTCCTTCCTGCACTTTGTCATTCCCTCTCTGTCCTGCCTTTCACTCACAGGTCACCCGACTACCTCGGCCAGCCCCAACTCAGAAAGCCATGTATAGCCAGTGGCCAAGAGTGAGATAATGTGACCCGCAGATCACCGTGCTACGAACCTAGCTGTGCAAGTGGAGCACCTTGTGCACACTGGTCCAACACTACCCCTCTTTATTGCCTGTTTTTACACCTACAGTAGAAAATTTGAGAAGCAGTGCCAAGGTCCTGGTCACCTGGTTCTACCAAGCCCTTGAGAGGTAAATTGAAACATACCTGCTAGGGGACAGCCTGGTGGCAGGGATTGGAAATGGCCTGTAAAGCCTTTTAGTTGTAGAGCACCCATTCAAAACCAGCCTAGCATAGTTGTCACCAAGTCACTCCTCTGACAGCTTTCCAGGGGTTCCTATGGGAAGTTGATAGTCTCAGTCCATATTGCCCTGGCCCTATTGCTAGGATAGAGGCCAAAGAGTCAGGGTCTAATAAACCCTTCCAAGCCAACGGGAGCGCTGCATTCAGATAGTGCCACCCTGCTGGACTGGGCCCTCAATGGGCCACAGAGACGGAGCTTGTCCCTCCTCTTCCCAGCTCATGCCTGAGGCAGAGTTTTCCCCAAGGCCAGGGAGCATCATGTGTGCCCAGCTACAGCCCTCCTCCCCTTGAGTACATGATGGGTAATGGGATCACAATTCAGCCCTACCCTGCCCCATATATAGAACCCACCTAACTATGTGACTCACTGCACTGGATCTACTTTAGTCGCTGAAGCAGAGAGGACACATTAGCTAGATCCTGAGCGCTCTCACAGGAAGCTCTCACAGCTCTCACAGGCTGCTCCAATTTACTGCCAACAGAGCTGAGAGAATGGGCTAGGGCAACTGAGTGAGCTGTGACAAAGGGCAGGAGGTTAGGGCTGAGCATTATGCAGTATTCATTAAAGGCTGGAGGATGAAGGATCCTAACAGCTCAGAAATGGATCATAACTGTCCCAAGGGCTTCAGGATTCAGTACTAGGCAGCAGCAGAGAATGAGAAGCAGGGCAGCTCAGGCAGGCAGTGAGAAACCTTGATTAGTTTGCGGGATGAAACTAGGTTGCAGGCCAGGGAGGAGTGAAAGGAAGTACAAAGGCAAGATGGAATTTACAAACTCCACCTGAAACCATGCCACCTGCACAGCCTCCAGGAGGGGAACTGTGGGTTTGGGTTCAGTCAGGTCATGGGCTTAATGATATTGATTTAAACAGAAAAAATCTCAACAGGGTAGATGCTAATTTCATACATTACATCAGCCCTTTTGCGACCCAGAAATAACCAGGAAATACACACACTTGCTTTTCCAGATTTTTGGGGAAAAAACAAACCCATAAGCCTTAAACAGGTCTTGGCAATTCAGGAGGTAATATACAGTACTCTACAGAGTCAGGATAGTGTTGAAGGGGTGTTGGGCTGTAGGAGCCATAAATCCCATTTGTGGTCACTAAAGATCACCCGTGGGAGGGACATTTGCTGCAGGGCTCTGGCCACATTCCAGAACCTGGGGAACGATGTTCTACTTAACCAACTTCTCCTGAGAATTTCAGTTGGATGTTCCCACAGCTCCTCTCCTAACCCTCTGTGTCATGTTACTGGGAGCTGTTAGGCAGCTACCCCATAGGTATCTGTATGCCAGCAGTGAATTAAACAAGCCCTGGTGTAGATTCGTAACATGGACTGGGATTCTCAGGGAGGAAAGGTGCTATAGAAATGTAAGACTGGGACAACCTTGGTTTGTGCATATTTGAGAGTTACTGTTCAGACAGCTCTGAATGTGACGTGTGACTCTAGGAATAAACCAAGAGGAGCCTCTTTGCAATATAAATTTGTTTTTATTGAAGCAGCAGTCACATGACCTTGCATCTAGACTTTAGGATAGCGACAGAACGGATGTGGCCAGGTCAGCCAGCCCAAAAAGGATTTTTGTTGTTGCGCTAATAGACAAGTCATGTTTAATACATACATTATCCAGTACTGGAAAACCCAACTCAGAGATAGCAACGTGCTGATTTGTTGGAGGAACAGCCCCACTGGATGTGGTCTTGACAAACTTTACAGATCACCACCAAATAACATTACTAATGGGATCAAATAAAAAAAAAGATGAGTGCGGTATTCAAAGCCAGCAATTTACACAGGTTCTTAGCTTGCCCCTATAGGTGGAGGGTAACGTTTTTTGTTTGTTTTTTTTAGCTGTACTGCCACGGGGTTCCTCGCTCCATCAAACCAAACGGAATCATAGACAGAAGCTGGCATCTCTTGGGAAAGTATCATGGAATAACACAGATCATTTAAGAAAACATGCTTATTTTAATTTTAATTATTACAAAGAGTCATGTCCACCTATTTTGGGGGGTGGGGTGGAAAGAGGTGTGGGGTCAGGAATGGGGTGGAGCAGGAAGAGGAGGAGAGAAAAACCAGGGTTTTGAAATAAAGACCACACACTTTGCATTTTTAAATTTAATTTCCAGGCTAACCTACTTTTTATTTAATGCAAATTACAGTACCAGTTAACTATTTCCGAACCGAGTCACACAGAACAAAATGTATTTACAAGGGGGTCGGAGGGCTGGGGAAATAATAAAACATTAAGCATACTTTCCACAAAAAAAGTTTATATTTAAAATGAAAAAAAATTCAGTCACAGAGGCATTCAAGTAGTAATAGTTATACAGGTTTTGCTTTTCCTTTAAATCAAGACA
Organism: Eretmochelys imbricata; assembly: GCF_965152235.1. NCBI lineage: Eukaryota > Metazoa > Chordata > Testudines > Cheloniidae > Eretmochelys > Eretmochelys imbricata. The sequence goes on from NC_135572.1 coordinate 206,256,713, forward strand.
GATTTGCACAAGTGTATGCAATAGTTTGTATACAACCCACAGTCCTTAATATATATATTTATTTTTTGTAGATTTCTGTTTTTAAGATGGAAGCGGTCAGGCTAATTTGTGTGTGTACAGGCCCAAGTGATCCGTCAGCAACACATTAATGAACGCAAATTTTTACAGGCAAGCAAATTTATATATATAAATATATATATATATAAAATTGAGGAAGAACACCACAAGGACGCTACTTTTCTCAAGCTAACCCCCTAGGTACTGTTTTTTTAGTTTTACTTTTCTGTTGTTTTGCTGTTATTGCAGTGTTGCAAAATGAAACAAATTCCATGAACAAAAACTGACTAAAACCCCTGTGGAAATAATGGGAACCCCAAAGATGCCTTTTTATAGTCTCAGAAAAGTAGCTCCTGGGTCGAATACTCTACTGTGCTTTTATAGCTTGTGTAGTTTTTTTTTTTTTTTTTTTTTAACCTTCAGTAGCTGAGATTTCTAATAGAGAAAAGTTTACTGGTAATTGTTTTTTTTTTTTAAGCATAACAAGTCTGGAAAAATGTAAAATGATCTCTCGTTGCGAACTGCAGGCATCTGCCGTTATTGAGATAAAACTTGGTTTAAAACAACTAGAAAAGTGAACTGGGATCTTGGATCAGCCATTTTTTTTTTGTTTGTTTTTTTTTTAATTTATAGGTAAACGACCATCATTAATTTTTTTCCTTAAAAAGGTAGCTAAGTTTGAAATTAAAATACCAGTGTCTTGATTGACGTCCACCAGGGGACACAGAGAATGTAATTCATTCCATCTCAGAAACATATGCAATTGCAGAGTAGACAAAATGACAGATCAAGATCATACTTCATTAAAAACAAGCCAAAAATAAAATTAAAAAAAAAAAAAAAAAAAGCAAGCTAGTAACAATTCCGAGTGGACTGTCAAAAACAAATTGACATCACTGACCTTCCTGTCACCAGAAAGAAAGTGCAGCCTCTGCCTCACTGGAATGGACACGAGATGGATAAAAACAAAAACCAAAACAAACAAAAAACCAAAACAAACAAAAAAAACCAGCAACCTTTGGTTTGGTAAAGAGTTAAGTGTTTTCCCATTCAAGACAATCTTATGTGGAATACTAACAAGGTAGAAAACACAAGTGAACTAGTTTTAAAAACAAGGCCTTCGTGCTGGGCACAAGAAATCAAGAATAACATTAAAGTTATTGTCTTAAGAAAACAAACTGGCAGGGGAGGGGCTGGGGAACAGCAGAAACAGGAACAGGAAATTCCCTTAATACAAAGATGCTATAGTGTCCTACAGTAATGGCCCCAGAGCACCGCAGCTATCCTGCAGGCTGTCTGGCTCTCAGTGTAGAATACTAGGGGGATTTTTAAATATCTTTTCTGTTTGTAAAAGCCCAATTTGCTCTCTCTTTAACACAGTGAAGGGAGAGACAAAAAACCAAAGGCTCCACAAGACCTCTGGACAGAAGGAATAGGGAGAGACGTGCAAAGTCTAATCTAGCTACTAGGTGCCAAGTGGGCAGGTGTCAAATGAAACCAGTCATTGCTATTGGGGGGCGGTGGCATGGGCAACTTTAGAACATCCAGAGCAAAGCCATGGCTTGAATGAAATGATTCACAAACACAATTTCCTTTCGTTCCACTACGGACCATGGTATCACTGAAACCTTACAAGCACTCCAAAGGGTGAGAAAGCAGGGGAGCAAAGATGCCATTTTGTCTGGGCTACAGCTGTTAAAAAGGACAAAAAAAGGGAAATAAAATTAAAAAAATCATGGAAGCGAAGGCACTCCAAACTATATAGATACACTATACATCGCTAGAGTTATTGTTACAATAATACAGGCCGGTACCTACTGTACAGAGTTAAAACTATATGGCTTTAAAAAGCTCGTCTACATTTTGTCTGATTATTAAACAGAATCACTGCCCTGAACGGTAACTTTTTGCTCATTAATAACAGTTCCTGGGTCCACATATTTACATACAAAACAATAAAACTCAAAATTTAAAAACAATCAAAAATAATGTACAAGCTTGAATTTGGTGAGGAGCTCCCCCCATACCCTTATTTACAAAAAAAAAAAAAAAAAAAAAAAAATGTGATTCAAAGGCCTGGATCGAACATGTATAAAAAGCATTTGTGATCCTGCCATGATCCTTGAAAAAAAGTCAGAGACACCAGCCTACACAGACACACACTTGCACCATCGTGAAGTAGAACTAAAAGAATGAGAGAAAAGCTCTTTACTCTTCTCCTCTACCAACCACCTGAAACAAGCAGCGATTTTTATCAACTTGGTAATTTACTGTCCCCAAGTCCAGAGTAAATGTCTTTGCCCAGCCTTCCAGCTGTCTTGTCTATACAGCAGATCCAGTCACTGCTACTGTCCCCAGCTTTTCAAGTCTTCTAAAATCTCTCCGGACATTTGATCATGTCAGGCTCTAGTCCGTCATTCATGGCACTCACTGGCTCATTGCTTGCATTAACACTCCTTTCAGGCTTCAGTTATTTATTACAAGTGCAGGGGGTGTTTTTGTTCAATTAAAAAACATGGTTTCCCCTCTCTTCAGCTGTAATCAGCCTAGAGCTGCTTAAAAATCTTTTCTGTTGCCCACAGTTTCACTAAATAATGAGGGACATAACTAAGGTGGATTAGCCATTCTCTTTCCAGGTATCCACTCATCTGTGCAAACAACTCCCCTCCCAGACAGCCGTTGTTTAGCAGACAGGACAGAGGGACCTCTACGGCTGCTAAGAAACATTCCTTCAAAAAAATCTCACAAACGGGCAAACATGAAGCACATGGACAGGAAATGTACTGAGTTCATAAACAAACCTCCTGCCACCCTGCAGTGACTGCGTTTAGTTAGCCGCTACTGCTGGCTACTCCTGGGCCACACATAAAAGTCTGTAAATGTAAGAAACAATTTATTGTGCCTTAAAGATCCACAGGTCAAGTAACAGCCCATAAGCACCAGGCGACTAAGGTTTCTCTGAACGTGTGTAAGGCCCACAGGGACATCAGCCTCAACGATGAGACAGACCAGGCCTCAAAAGTCTATTTCTGCATTGCAGCTGCAACTCTTCCTGCTGCTCAACTGACTCTTCCCAAGGAATATTGCTTTAACTTCAGAAATGGAGACTTTGATTCTAACACCATTCACCACTACAGGAAAAAAAACCCTTAAACTCAGACTGGAAACAAACATTCATCTTATGCTTCAATCAGACCATTTAAAGACTGTAGACAAAATAAAACTCAAAAAGCAGTACTGTATCTATTTATATTATATACACACACTTATGTCGTCAGCTTCCCCTCAAGTCAGCAGGTACAAGTTACTGTTGATATCATTTGATGTGTATTTTATTAATATTCTACCCATGTAAAAACATCATAATGGCAACTCTGACATGCATCAATAAATAAAGATTAAAAAAGCAGGAGGTTAAAATGTTGAAATTAAATACAGATTCTAGCTGTGGATTTAAAATGAGATCTATCTATAGAGCGTGGCAATCTGCAAGCTCAAACTGCAGTAAAAAATATTACAAATAAACCAGTAGATTGTTACAGTTCACATTATAAACCCTGGTGTCCTTTTCCTGTGTGCATCTTGGGAAAGGGCATCCTGTTCAGAGCAAAAAACTGAAAAATGCTTTCACAGTGGCCACTTTCCAAAAGGCCCCAAAACTCCGCCTGCCCCCTCCTCCTGCGGGATTCCATTCATCATCTTCTCTCTGCTGGAGATTAGAGCTGACTGGCCCTTCTCTTGCACTACATGGCTCTCTTCAAAACAGAAGTCCAAGACTTGGTGGAGGAGCTCAGACTAGGCAAACAAGCTGCTTCAATAAAGCTAACCAGGTGTGTTTGACATGCGTGTGTGTATATATTATAAATATATATCCATATATATCCCACTTGATAGGCTTTTTTTCCATATTGAAGCTGCAGGTTTCTCCCTTGCTAGCGCTAATTTTTAAAGTAAGTCTTCCACTAGCAGTTCCAAGTTTAGACATACAATAAGCACCCCCCGCCCTACATATTATCTTATCACCTCCCCATCCCCCAGACCATGCCAAAGGCAGTTCTTCAGATAGCCTCGATATGGATTCACTTACAAGAAACACTGAGCTCTGTTGAATGATCCTGGCTAAGCTCCCAACCAAATTCAAGCTGTGCACTACACCAAAGTCTGAAACTTCACTTCAAAGGAAAATAAAAAAAGAGGTTATTAAAAAAAAAAAAAAAAAACCAACGTCAGCAGAGAATGACGTTCTTTCTGTTGTGGGAGGGGGCATGAGGCAAGAGTCCTTGTTCTGAAGTACACAACAGCAAACTTTCCATGTGAAGAGATTGTCAAGGGAAGAGACATTGGTGTGTTCTATTGCTCCACTTTCCCTTCTCCCCCCCACCTATTCCCCTGCCCTGGAGACCCCGCAGAGTGAGAATACAATGAAACTGGTTTGTATTTATAGATATTTTACAAGGTTAAATAAGAACAACAATAATAATAAAAAAATTGAACACTAAAATGAACAGGGTTTGTTTCGCTTTGTTTTTTTCCTCTTTTAATTTTCTTTCCAAATGTGACCAGTGTTGCTGAGCAAGACTCAAATTACTGGTGATTTTTCCTGTGCAGCTGGCTTGCGTGGGACCACTTCAGGTGGAGTTGGAGGCTGATGCTGAAGCTGCGTTATTGGTCTGACCTCGCTCTCCTGCATTAACATCTGCCAATGACAGAAAGGGGAGAGCAAAAAGCAGTGTTACTTCCAAGCAACAGTCACCTCGATCAATGGATTTGACCCTTTTGGCGCACACAGCCCTACAGCCCCCACCAGCTTCGAACCCATGTAGTCTGCATCACTGTGCCATGCTGTGGGGTTAAGATGTTCTCCTGAACGCAATCATGGCTGAGGAGGGAGTGATTCAATGGGGCATGATCTGCAAGAAGCACATTATTGACTCAAATGGAGCTGCAGAAAAGCCTTTTTCAGAGGTTGAAGTCACCAGGGTACCAGCACTATCTTGCACTTTACACTGCAAGTGTGCACAGCTGTAAGCCAGAGGCGGCCCAGTGGGAAAACTTGCTGCAACGCTCACAGTCATGTTAGAATTCAATAACTTTACTGGCATGGCAAAGCACACTCACATTCCCAAAGTACGTGTGGCTACCACAAGCTTTCCCATTGGTGCTCACGCTTTATATTGTGTCCATCATGTAGTGAAGCCATCTGTTAAATGTGTGAATGAGCCGAGACAATGAAAGCAACCGACCACAGTCTCTGGTAGAAACAGCTTGTGTATTAACGTGTAATTCATGCACTTGTTCCCGCAATACATGTCTTTCAGGTCTACTGCTTTATTTCAGGGTGCATTTGATTTAAATCACTAGTCAGGAAGACTCGATTTAATCATGGTTTTCTACATAAAAGTGCATTCTTGTTGGTTGTTATAGCCTTAATACATATTCTTCACAACTTAGAGATAGATGTAGGTTTCATTTTATAAGGTATATGCTATACATTTTTAAACTGTGATTTATTTTGAAAACTTTTCAGATTAGTTTTACAGCTATATCAGAAAATGAATGATTGTTTGGTTATTTCATTTACCAAAGGTAACTGAAGCAGATATTTATGATATCACTGGGAGGTGAACTATCTCCAATTCAACAGGTTAATCATTAATATTTGGAGGATTTTCTTGCCATGCTGTATTAGGAGGAGATCATCACCAGACAGACATTTAAATTGTTTTATTTAACTAAAACAACAACGTTAAGTATTCTGGATTTTTTTCTTCAACAGCAAGGATATATTTTAACAAAACAAGCATATGTCCCTCGCTTCTCACATTTATCTCCAGACTTCTTCTCCTTGTTCAGATCTATTCCCCCCCCAACAATCTTGTATTCATTGAACTTTTTGAAACTTTGCACTTTTAGAGATTGGTAAGGGATTGACTGTGTACACAAATTTGCGGAGAGACAACAGGGTTGAGGTCTGTTATTTCTCACCTCTATATATAATTTATTTATTTAAAATACATTTAAAAACATTTATTTAAAAACATTTTTGCTGTTAACAAGCATGTTACCTCTGGAGACACAAATCCACAGTCTGAGAACTTCAAAACTAAGCATCTCTGATCGTATCTTCTAGACTGAGCACCTAGTCCCATTGGGTAGATAGAAAGATTAACCTAAATAATCTATACAGAAGCCCCTGGAACTCTGTAAGATTGGGTCCCTAATCCATGAACTATTGGAATTCATTTACAAAAATTTTCTTAAACATTACATGAATATATTGCCTCATACTATAGAAATAGAATTTATAATCCCTATTCCATGATGAGATATCTTTGAGCTATAATGTATCTTAATTAAAACTATCTTCAGATAGGTTTTTCCTCAAAAAGCATTTTATCAAAAAAAAAAAAATCTAATTTAAATAAAAAATCAATCTTTACATTTTTTTTTTAAATCATTGATTTTTATCCACCCTGCTTTACTTTGGGGTTGCTCAACACAAGATAGACTTGCCACCTTCCTAACTGCTGAAGCAGATTAATGTCAAGGCTGAAGCCAATAATGAGGCTTACACAATCATACTGCACTGTTGCAGGATCAGTGCCTGGCGGTGAATAACCTGAAACACGCTCTCTCTCTTCCCTATCTCGGACAACAGTGTTCACTGGAAAGAGACTCTACAGGGTATGGTGGGCATGTGTCAAGATGCTTTCTAAGGAAGTGCAGCAAAGGATTGTTTCTTTTTCCTATTTCTTTGGAAACTCAGTCATTTCAATGGCATTCTTTCATTTACTGTACAAGAAGCAGCACAGATCATCTCAGTTTATAACAAAATAGAAATCTGTTGGCAAGCAGGATCTTTGACTGTGACCGAAAGGTCCTTCCAGAGAGAATCTCTGTGTTTTGCTGGTGCATTCATGAACATTTGAGAATAGGTGCGGTGTAAGAAGCCTGGAAAAAGCAAATATTTAAAAAAGGATAAAACAAAAGCCAGGATGCTGTTAACTGGGTAAAATATTAGAGGTGACAACACAGAAACCTATATATAAGAACAACATGATGGCCAATTAACCACATGTTTTTTGGAGAGGACAGACAAAGCTGATAAATCTTATGCACAATTACAGTTCTGGTAGAAAAGGAAAATGTATCTGGTATAGTCCCACACAGAAAACTAAGCTGTTGTCTGGCGAGTATGGATAATAGAAAATTGGCTGACACAGACTGTGAAGAAAAAGAAATTTATGATCATCACGAATACTAAGCTGGAGAAAGGTAGTAACTGAGGGTTAGCACAGGGCACTCTCCCTTTTATTCCCTCCTCCCCACTAACAAACTAAAAGAATTAAATTAATTGTAAACTAATCAATGTTGCAGATGGTTTCACACAAGGAGCTATCACAACACAGCTGAGGTTAGACAGGATGAACATAAACTGGAGATCTTGAGAGAAACAGGCTCACTAAAAAAAGGAAGAGATTGAATGTAGGTAAATATAACAATACAGTTGAAGGAAAGCATTGGCTAGCACAAGTACAAAATCGGAGGCTGTGTAGAGAAAAATGGGGGGCAACACCATCTCCACACCAGTAAAGAGCTTATCATGCAATGCAGCTGCAATAAAAAAATAAAACAGTAATTACATGGATGTACTGTGCATTGCACACATTTGTTGATGAAGCTCTTCTATCTAGCCATACTTAATAGTGACCAAAGTAGGGGGCACCGCATTGGAAAAAGGACACTGATAAATAAGGAAGACAGCCCAGAAAAGCACAGCACTGGATGACGGAAGAGTCAGACAATATGCTCCAGGAGAGATAAGGCTAAAAGAACATCGTCACCTAGGAGAAAAGGAGACAAACGGAAAAAGAGGGTGACCACCTACCCACATCTGAGAAGTGATAACCAGGATCAGAAGATGGGATCATTAAGCTGAGAAGCTATTTCGGGTAACAGGTTATTTTCCAGTTCTGGCTTCCCTCCACCCCAGAATGGTTCCTCAAATGCAGTAAAAATCACCCAATGTACTTAAGATAGAAATCCAAAATTTTTTTTACCAATATGTTGGCATTATTGACAGCCCTTGGATTTAAAATATAGTCCCTGCTGTTTTGATGGCTATCCGTTCACGCTAACTAGCTAACTCACTATCACACTGACCATAAGAATGGCCCTACTGGGTCAGACCAAAGGTCCATCTAGCCCAGTATCCTGTCTTCTGACAGGGGCCAGTGCCAGGTGCTTCAGGGGGAATGAACAGAACAGGTAATCAGCAGGTGATCCATCCCCTGTAGCCCACTCCCAGCTTCTGGCAAACAGAGGTGAGGGACACTTCAGAGCATGGTGTTGCATCTTTGCTCATCCTGGCTAACTGTCATTGATGGGCCTATCCCCTATAAATTTATCTAGCTCTTTTTTGAACCCTGTTACAGTCTTGACCAGGGGCAGGCAAACTTTTTGGCCTGAGGGTCACATTGGGTTTCCGAAATTGTATGGAGAGCCAGTTAGGGGAGGCTGTGCCTCCCCAAACAGCCAGGCATGGCCTGGCTCCGCCCCCTATCTGACCCCCTCCGCTTCTCACCCTCTGATGGCCCCCCACCCCGGGACCCCTGCCCCATCCAACCCCCCCATTCCCTGTTGGCCTCCCTGGGACCCCTGCCCCATCCACCCCCAGACCCCTCGTTACCCCATCCAATCCCTCCTCTCGTTCCTGACTGTCCCCTGGGACCCCTCCCTCATCAAACCCCTTCTCCCTGACTGCCCCCCGGCACCCCTGCCCCCATTCAACCCCCCTGTTCCCTGCCCTCTGACTGCCCCGACCTCTATCCACACCCCCACTCCCTGACCACCACCCCCAACTCCCCTGCCCTCTATCCAACCCCCCTGCTCCCTGACCGTGCTGCCTGGAGCACTGGTGGCTGGGAGTGCTACAGCTGCACCGCCCAGAGCACCGGGACAGGCAGCTGTGCTGCCTGGCTAGAGACAGCCACGCCACTGCACAGCACAGAGCACCGGGTCAGGCCGCAGCTCTGCAGCTGTGCTGCCCGGCAAGCGCTTGCAGCCCCGCTGCCCAGAGCATTGTGCAGTCAGCTGAGGCTGCGGGGGAGGGGGAACAGCAGGGGAGGGGCCGGGGCGAGCCTCCCGGGCCAGGAGCTCAGGGGCCGGGCAGGAGGTCCAGTGGGCCATAGTTTGTCCACCTCTGGTCTTGACCTTCAAAACATCCTCTGGCAAAGAGTTCCACAGGTTGACTGTATGTTGTGTGAAGAAATACTTCCTATTGTTTGTTTTAAAGCTGCTGCCTCTTAATTTCATTGGGTGACCACTAGTTCTTGTGTTGTGAGGAGGAGTAAATAACACTTCCTTATTCACTATCTCCACACCAGTCATGCTTTTATAGACCTCTATCATGTCCCCCCTTAGTCATCTCTTTTCCAAGCTGAGAAGTCCCAGTCCCATTGGGTACGAGAATACATATAACAGACAGCGTCACTGTGTGTTCTGTATACCACTTGTTGGAATGTGCTATGACTCTTGATTTATTGCCCCTGAAGACAACGTGGCTAAAAGCGTTAAGATGTAATTATGAAACTGACAAAGAGGAATGGGGAAAAAATCTACCTCCAAGTAGTGTATGTAAAACCTGCTTCTTTCATGGTCAGTTTGCTAACTTGAGTTCCTGCAGAACATTTGCCTGAGATCAGCTCTGTGTACACATTAGAGGGAGGCGTAAGCAAGGAGACAGCCTAGGTTCTCATACTTGCGGCTCTTCTACAACAATATATACAAAGGCCTTCCAATTTGGGATCAGACTGCTCAGGCAGCTTGTTACATGTCTGCAAATACCTAAGTGCTGTACACCATGAACACTAGGAAAGACATCACCTTGGCTTTTCTGCAGGTTTTGTGCTGCCCGATCAACAGAGTGCAGGCTGGGACCAGGACAAGCGCAGCTATGGGCTAGTTTCAGTGCCTCCGTACTACGATGTTGCACTGAAAGCACCCAGCCCAGAAAGGGGCCCTGCACACTCAGATTCCCCCTCCTTCATTGGGGAGTCAGCAGTTAAGCAGAGTACATGAGGAAATCTGTGCCTTTGACAGAACCAGCAAAAAAAGAAAAAAAAAAAAAGGCTTCTTTTTTTTTTGGGGGGGGGGGGGGAGATTAGTGTTTGTGCCGCTGTGACAAGCACTTGTGACTGTGGTATTTGCTGGTTCCCGCTAAATCTCCCCAGGTTGGGGAGATGACTGCAGCAGGCTCAGCAGTGCTTGGGGTGAGACTGTTCTCAGCCAGAAGCCTCCTCATTATCAGTCTGACAGCTCTGCACCTGATGGAAACATACCATGTATTGGGCTTAGGCCTTGTTATTGTCTCCACAGCCTTGTCAAGAGTGGTGGTGATCTATTGCTCCCTAAGGCAGCATTTTGCTGCTGCTTCTCCCAGTCCTACTTCCGGAATTGCCTCTGCTTTCTGGTCAGGGATGTAGTGTCCCTCAGAAGCCTACCAGAAAGGCTGCTAGATAGGATGGAGCTGCAGTCAGGGTACTACAACCCCCCGATGCTACTTGATTTAAGAACTGGTCAAAGGCCACAGGGATTTTCATTCCTGATATATTGCAATGCTAACATGAAAGGACGCACTGAGGTAGCCTGCCAATAGTTTGAGAGTCCTTAAAAGGACAATTTAGGACTCAAGGGGAAGGGTGGGGTGAGGCAAAATTCATGAGAGAGATGTTCTTTGAGCCTAGAAATCCAGGTTCATCTTGTACTTTATTGCTCTCTATAGAGAACTGTGATCTAGTGGTCTAAGCCCAAACTGGGAGCCAGAAATTTCAGTCACAGACACCCTGTGTAATCTGTGGACCTCTCTGAGCCTCATTTTCCTTGTCTAAAACACTGGGCTAATACCTGCCTCTCTCTCATGGGTGATGAGAATTAAATGCTTTCCAAGTGCTTTCAAGGTGAAACTGCACATCTCTGTGCTAAATATTACTCTATGATGAGTGTTGTCATGGTCCTGTGCAACTGCCCTGCGCTGGCAGGCAACTCCAGTTCCGCTCTGTCCCACCCATAATGCACATTCCAAACTCGATCTGAGTACAACTTTTATCCCGCCCCAAACCACCATGTATTCAAACATGTCACTGGGTCAAAGAAATCCTATTTTAGGGGTGTTTGAGTAAGTTTACAAACGGTATTGGAGCAAAATTTCATACCCACCTTCCTGAAAAGCCAGCTCCCATCAGTACCATGAGCCCACCTGTACAGGAATCTGAAGGAGAGGGAATTTATAACCAATGTATTTGGAAATCTCTTAAAAATTACACACAATAATTCCCTTTCACATACTGCCCTCATTTCAAGGGCTAATATTTCACTGGGCTAGAAGCAAGTGACATTCACTCATCCAGGACTAACTATTGCCCAGCTTGAGCCATAGGCTAAAGACATTTTTGAGGAAATCAGGTAACAGTCATTTTAGAGGCTTTTTTTCTCTGAGCATTTTAAACAGGAGCTGTTTGAAGCGATGATGTTACAGTAAGTTCTGGGAGGGACTGCTGAGCAGGTGAAGTTCAGATAAAGCTGTCAAAGTTGCATGATAAATGCCTTTCAACAGACAGCTACTGCCACCATACGTGTGATGGCTGCAAACACATTCAGACACATACTACAGACCAGATCCTCATCTGCAGTAAATTGGTGTCGATCCAGATACTCAGTGGCGTAAATCACTGTGAAAATCAAATGCTGGGTGTGACTACACATATAATGTCTCTCACACACAGTGTGTGCATTCAAGATGCTGGTTGTGATTCCATAGTTAAAGCTGAGTTGAGTTTTGCATTTAAAACAGAAATTCAACCCATCGGTTCTCACACATTTTTTTATACACACTCCCCCCCTTCCCCAGTATATGATTCTATAGATGTCAGGGCAATTTGCACAGGGCCTGTGTCATCTTATGTCTATATACAGGACCTACCTAGCACAATGGGTGTGACTGGAACTTCTAGGTGCTATTGTAACAAATGCTAAATAAAGGTGTGCTATTATTCCAAATAGAGTGCAGTTTACATGCTAAGAGAATTTGGCGAGACAAAGTCTAACTCTCCTGACCAGCATTACCATGCAAGACTTGGGAAAAACTACCAATTAGAGGTTATTTTTAACCATGACCCTACTCTGGATTCAGGAAGATGTAGACAGTACTCTGTCATGCTGATCATAACACAAAAACTGGCTCCCCCATCCCAGTTTTGATCAGCACAGTATCCTGAATTTTCAGCTACTGCATTATAGAGACACAGATTTAATGTCCCTATGTAACAATAACACTTCAGCACCATCAGAAGTGACAGTGATTATGTAACAAGTCCCTAAGGTGGGTTGTTTGTGGGGACCTCACCTGGACTCTCTGGATTTTGAAGTCTGAGCAGCTACTACCTGAGCTAACTGATCAGGTCCACTGGCTTGAAGGTACGAAGACTCAAACTCAAACAGATGCTATAACTGGTCTAGCCACTAGAGGGGGACAAAACGCCACACTGTATTACCATGCAATTAACCCACACTAACTTGTGTAACCTTCTGAAGTCTCCTGCTACGTCTACAATCAGCTAACATCTCACCACTGTAAGAGTGGCTTTGAATAGTTTATTTACAAGGGCAAACATTTTGCTGAAAAGTGTCACTGTCAGTGTGGGCGCCCTGTATCAGATGACAAACCCATTCCCATGCTGCTCTGATACTGGTTTAATGATTAGAAGAACTTTGCTGCTCAGGGTCTCAGTGTTTCTCAAATGCGGCCACTGTGGCCACACGTGGCCACCAGGGGTTTTTCCTGCATCCACAACAGCTTCTTGTGCAGAGATGGGGAAGGGGCCAAAGCAGTGACCCCTCCTTGCAGCGCTCAGGGATGGTCTTTAGTACCCCCCATACCTGGCTGCAGCCGCAGGACTCCAGCAGCAGGCTTTAGTGCCCTGCATACCTGGCTGCAGCCACAGGACACCGGCAGCAGGCTTCCCCACCCCCAACTTTAGAGCTTTGGGTTTCAGGCCAGCCCCCCCCGCCATGGTAGCAGGGCTCTGGCTGTGGGCTCCAGTGATGGGACTCTGGCTCTGGGAGTCTGCAGGGCCGGCCTTACTGGGTGCTATGGTTCAGAAGCAAGAAGTGGGGTAAGCCTGGGGTCTGAGGCCATGGAAGGAAAGCAGTGGGGCCTGGGGGAGGCAAGGGCACCAAAATATAACTGTACATTATTTTTATTACTGAGACTGCAAAAAAACCCTACAATCAATCAATAACAATGATTTGGACATGTAAATATAAATATTTGTTTTTCCTGAAGTTAAATAAGTATTTTAGGAAATACTGTCAGAGTGGCCACGAGCAAGAGTTGGCCGTCACACTGTGAGGTCACCAAAAATTTGTTGAGACACCCCCTGGTCTAGACAGTGAATTCTATTGCCAGAGCTAAAACAAATCAGGTTCACACAATTTCCAACAGAGCCTAATCCTGAAATCTTAATTCAGGCTAAATTCCTCCTGGCACAAGAATTTTGTATGAGTAAAGACTACACAGGTTTGGGTCCAAGGTCATCAAAATAGCTGTGTATGCAAAAGACTAAGATAATGTAACTGAAAGTTATCTAATATTGAACTATAAATCAAAATTCCTCTGTAGCTGCAAAAGATTCTCATGAGGACCAAAGACACTGGCCCATCTCAGCAATATAGTGGCTACTAACAGGAGGGTTAAAATGCTGACACTAATTAGCCATTTTTTAGTACAGTTCAGATTTAGGACTTGACCTGAAATGCTTTTCCCTATGTGAGCTCTTCGAAAGCTGTGCTAAGCAAAGCAAGGACACTGCTTTTTTGAACTCACACTACTTAATTTCTCGTCACCTCTAAGCAATCATACTTTTTGTACCCTGTGCACATCTTAACGGCTCATCTGAAAGACAACACCTTCAGCCACACAAAACCGCCGAGAGCATACTGAGGCATTGGCTCAGCACTGACTCAGAGAAAAGAGTGCCCTCTCTTGAATCATCAACACTATATCATACTTGATCATACTTGTACTCCCAAATTTTCCTTGGAGACCTCTTAGCCAAGCTCTAACACTGCTCAACTTGTAAGTTCATATAAGATCACAACATACCAGGGTGTGTCTCCAGCCACTAATGAGGTTTTATAAGTTTCTGACAGCAAGAGACAGAGACAAAGAAGAGAACCACTCTCAGTTGGGCAAAAAGCCAGAGCATTATTTGGTGCCCGAAGCTGGTATAAGGGCATCCACAGTAAGAAGTTGTAACTGCTTAGGTGCAGCAGAAATCAATACACTAAAAGTGAATCCCTTGGTAATCCTTTTTGGAAGTGCTAATGTATCTTGCATTAGTGAGAAAATCTTGTTTATCCACAATCAGTCAAAGTTTGATTGGGAATAAACCTTTCAGATGACGGTACATTTACTGAGCTGATCTTCTCTCTTTTTTCTGGGTATCTCTAAAACTAGCTAAAGTTTAGAGCTCAACAAAATCAGCGCTGAGTGTCTGTGGGTTCCAGAAATTAACTGACCAGGAGGATCTTTCGAAGGTGAGCTTATTCTCATTGTTCCACTTCTTCACACTAGAAATTTGAGTGAAAGAGACACAGACACCAGGATGCGTCATCAAAATGAGCTGGGTTAGGACTCAGTTTAGTATTGCCAAAGTGCCCACAGCCAGCTAATCTTAACAAGACTGAGTTTAAAATGGAGTTGGAATTAAATTATTCCTCGTCCACCCCAGGGTCTGTTACTCAAGCTTCTTAATGGAAGGAGTGTAGTTTGAGAGAGAAGGGAGACAGGCAGGCAGGCGCATGTTCTCACCTGAGGCTGCTGTAGCATTTGTAGGGGTTGAAGCAGCTGCTTGATTCCGAGCATGAGCAGGGATGAGGATCGAAGCCAAAGATGGGTTACTTGACAGTTCTGGAGGGGAGGTGGAACAAACAGAGTTAGCTTATAGTCCACACAGAACCTCTGCATGCAGATTAACTCCTTGGGTTTCTCAGCACACGTAACCATCAATGAAATGCATGCCCTAATAAACAAGGTCACATTACACTTCCATGTATGTCCATGAGCAAGAGGAAGCCACAGTGATATCGAGCATGGGAATTTCCAGAGCAAAGCGTCTCTGTATCAGCTACAAGAAGTGATCATTTCCCTGTGAAAGGAGATGACCATGGAGTAAGCAAAGCACCAACCAGTCCTGGTCCTTGGAAACAGCCTGTTAATACGACTTCATTCTGAGAATCACCCTTTCCCTCCATGAACACACCCACTCAGTCATCTTAAAGGAGAAGGCTGATGACAACAATGTGCTTCTTTGGGCATTGACTGTTACAGGTTCGCCAACAGCTCAGGGGAGTCAGTTCCTTGGTTCACAAACTCCACTGGAGACACAAAGTGTGCGAGGTAATAGCTTTTATTGAACCAACTTCTGTTGGTGAGAGAGACAAGCATTCGAGAGATGCCACTATACTGCTGAGATGGGACAGTGTCTGTGTCTCTCTCTCGCCAACAGATGGTCCAATAAAAGCTATTACCTCACCCACCTTGTCCCTCTAATACCCTGGGATCGACACAGCTACAACTACACTGCATTAAACTCCACTAGTCAGGGACCTACAAGCCCAACACCAGTGACATAGTTAAGTCTCCTTAAATGCTGCCAAGCAGCCTAGAAGGGCTGATACTTCCTTTGAAGACACAGTGAAAAGCTGAGGGGTTTGATTTTAAGGTCAGTTAAATGGAACACAAAAGTTACTACTGTTCTTTCAAAAAAACCTGTAACTTAAGAAAAATAGAACAGTCAAGTTGCTGAGGCCCCAAATTTAAAATAGATGCAATATGTATCGGAGTAACAGTCATCTTATAATGGCAACTGGTGGTAACGCTATCAGCTAAGTGTGATGGGGTGGAGCAGACTAGGTCATCAAGTGATAATATGGCAGGCTGTCCTGAAGGGGATCACTCTAGTACTACACTGAAGCTGGCAATGGAGCAGAGAGGAAGGAGAGCCTCCCGATGGCTGCTTCAGAAGTGGAAAAGATTGCCTCTAAAGGAAGCCACATCCAGATAAAGCAACGGGGCAGTCACCTCAAGGAAGGAGGAGAAAGACAACCCTTGGCACTGCAAGAACTCGCCTGGGAGAGAAGTGCATGCAGACAGTAGTTAACATAAACTCTGTAAAGAGAGAAAAATCTGTCCTGAAACCAAGTCCAATCATCCTGCAGACAAAAAGGGTGGTTTTGTACATGACTGTCACTAGCTACTAGGTTTTATCTACTACGCAGATTAAGGAGCCTATGTCTTTTCTGTAACATGTACATTGAATTTAGAGCCTATAAGGGCTGACGCGTCCATTTGATTTTTTTCCGTTTCTCAACAAATAATGTAAAAAGAAAAAGTAATTGACTGAGAAGCCAAGCTGGAGAAAGCTCATTTCAGCTACTTACTAACCTCTCACCAGTGTACAGTGTTGGGCTGTGCTTCCACAAAATACACAGATATTCTGACTGGCTGTAAGTAAACATGAGTCACTGCAATAACTGAAACCAGACCAACACCATCTAACTATCAGCACACGGCTATTAGCTGCTTCATGCCCAAAGAAGTTACTCCACTCTTCCCCCCCACACACGAGTAATTTCTTAACTCAGTTGGTATAGAGAACTCACTGTGTCTCTCGCTCTTTCTACAGCTCCTAGTGCAAACAAATATACTTTTCTGTTACCCACTGGCATATAATCCAACAGGGAAATGAAGGGGAAATATGGACACTTACCCTACCAAGAGCACAGCAAAAATGTCATTCATTTTGCTTGACATAGTACCCCTTGATGGCAGTGTTTTAGAGATAGCACACCCAGCTAAAATGTATTGCAGCCAAGCGTCTATAGCCACACTCCCAATGTCTAAAAGGTATGGCTGACCTAGTATAACTACAATGAGTCAACACAGCTTCCATTCCCCTGTGATTCTTCCGGCATCCAGTCATTAAAGAACTCAGCTCACACTGGCAGAATAGCCACTTTCACTCACTAAGCATCTTCCCACCTGTGGTTCAGGCAGAAAAATCTACTAGAAGTGCAAACATGTCAGAAGCTACTCTAGGGGGTAGAGATAATAGGCAGAAGAGGCCCACACCCTCTCCATTGTATCCAGGAATCTAAATTCAGGATGATGTGAATACCACAGTATTTCAAATAGAGAGGGATGGATCAATTCAGAGAAAATAACTGACACAAAACAAACGGCAATTTTTTGAAATTTAATTAAAGATTTGGTTAAAAGCTTAATTAAATATGTGTTCTCTTATTTGTGTGTAGCTGCAACACACCTCCTGGTTCTGCCCACTACTGGACATGCCAAAATACTGCAGGGAATGGCTGGATTTGTATTATCTGCAGCCTGTCTGCCTCCCTTCTCTCTCAGGAGATTTCCAGCCCAAGATATGAAAAAGAACCTTAACTTTAGGATGCCTAACTGAATCAAATCCCCAACTCAGGACTCTGAAGCCCTCTCTACACTCTGTAAATAAACAAACTAAATATGGCTGTAAGAAGCCATTGCCTGGAAAGCCTTTAGATTTCAAAGACTTCAGCATCTCCTGTCCACACACAATTGTCCAAGACATCTTACAAGGACTGGCTGCCACCACTGGGACCATGTCTTTAGTTCAGTTCTAGCAGAATCAGGGCAGTTTACAGAGGTATATCCCCATCAAGGAAAAGGAACTCAAACATTACAGATGTATCAGTTCAGCTTGTCCTCCTAGCTCCATCCCAATGCAATGTCTTGTGTTTAGAAATTGCCCAGTAGCCCCATTCCCAATATCAATGGGTTAGTTACTTCAGGAATCCCAAAATGCATTGGTAAAACTACAGTTTTAAGACCTGTTTGCTGCATGTGCAAACATTGCTAAACAGTCACAAGGACAAGTGAGAGGACCTAACTTTTCACGCAATTTTGTCACTGCAACAATTTCTTCTCAACATAGACAAGCCCTTCAGAGTTTTCAGCCCCCATACATTTCAGACTGCACCCCTTTCCAAGCCAAGCTATTCTGTCTGAAAGTGAACTGGACCGGCATAG
Source organism: Eretmochelys imbricata (assembly GCF_965152235.1). Taxonomy (NCBI): domain Eukaryota; kingdom Metazoa; phylum Chordata; order Testudines; family Cheloniidae; genus Eretmochelys; species Eretmochelys imbricata. Next base: position 206,274,909 of record NC_135572.1, read on the forward strand.
CACTCAAAAGGTTATAGTGCGAAGATTTCTAGTTATGTGGAGACACAGTTAGGTTTCAAATGAAACGTTCTGATTAAAAAAACAAAATAGAACAATACACCTGACTGCTCTTTACTGCCTAAAAAAGACACTGGCAAAATGGCAGCTGTGTCAGAGACAGAAAATCATTTTCTTATCTGCTGGTTCAACTGCAAAACTTCACACTAGTAATGACTAACACAGCACAATAGTAACAGGAATATCAGATGCCTCGGTGGGACTGAGCTGGTAGGATCTGTTACAACACTGGTAGTTCAGGGCGACAAAAATGCATAAACAATTGTGGATGGAAGCGATCACAGGATCATAGAAGATTAGGGTTGAAGGAGACCTCAGGAGGTCATTTAGTCCAACTCCCTGCTCAAAGTGACGTGGGAGGTTGTGCAATTTCAACAATACCACCAACACTTGCACAATCTTGTGTGTGGACAATGATTTTTACAGATCTAGCAGGACTAAACAGTACAACAATCTCCCCTTGTAATGTAAATCGGCCCTGTGTGTGTGTTATTAAAACTACATTCCATATTGGTTTAGCCTGTCCACGCTCTCTCTCTCTGGGAGATGTTTTGGTACATCCAATGCAGTGCACTTCCCACATGGGTAGTGTGAATCATGTTGTCAGAAGACTACGTTTGTGTTTACCCTCCCTGGCAGGACTTGAACTAAAGTGGTAGCATGGTTTAAAAGTTACGTTGTATGGACACAAACCTTGCTTCGGTTATCTGGGTTACAACAGGGCACCATGTTTCAAAGTTGGGAGCATGGACAGGACTCTGTTTCAAGCATAAGAAGGTGGATCTTGCACTTACTACAGAGCAGGCATCAATGCCTAAACTACATGGGCTGAACTGGAATGGGAATGGATTCCTATCAGGTAACAATGCATAGGGATTCTTCCCTGCCTTAATGCTAAGGGCTTGCCGCTATTTATTTAGAAGAATACACTACAACACTAACAAGCTTGTACACCACATTTCTTGCACTCCATACTTAACCAGACCAACCCTGAAGACTCATCAAATGTGAACGGAGAGAATAAATGATGTAAAGGATGCAAGCTCTGCACATACATTTTTGGGGGGAAGCGGGGGGCAAGGATGGCTAATTTGGTACTGGTATGGCCGCAGATAGTTCAACATGAAACATTTCAGGATCATGCTGCGTAATTTAAAAAGTAACTTCCTCAAAAGTTCTTTCTGCTGGATGACGGACATAGTATTTACAGCCCTGGAGAACTAAGGACTCCATATTTGCCCCCCCGCAAGACCAGACAGTCTTGGCAGCAGCAGTGCAAGCTTTCCCACATTGCTTCCCAAAACCTGCTTCAAACACGATGGAACAGGGTCACCTTTAGAAGGCAATTCAGTCTCGGTGGTCCACCGGGTCCTCAACCTTTGGGTGAGACTCCAAACAAAGGTGTCACTTGGACTGTGGACACTAGGAATTGGCCTGAAGCTGTAAACTTACTTTATGTAATCAGACAGTAATGACTTCCAGTCCCGTGGACTGAGTTGAATCAATAATGCAAGAGGATAATGATTTCATAACCCTTTCCTTCCCTCCCCCGAAGCTGATGCAGTCCATTTTTGAGAATGATCACTGGCTATACAACGGGTCCATGTTCTTGCCCCACCTCTTGATTTTACTATTGGGGGAATGGCATTTGTATGACAGAACTTTTGGCACAGTGCTTCTTCCCAACGGAAAGCTCCTCAGTGCTCACAGGCTACCTTGAGTGGTGAAGTTGAAGAGTGCAGGTTTCTCTCGCCCATTCGGTAGTTTGACATTTGGGTCCCGTAGTTCATCGAAGAAAGAGTGCGCACATGCTTCCAGGGGAGTCAGGCGGGCAGTGGGGGTGTACTCCAGCAGACGGCTACATAGTGCGATTGCTTCTGGTGGAGTGCGGGGTCGGAAGACCTACAGAAAAACAAGAAACAGATTGTTTGGGCTTGTTTCTTTTTTATTACTGCAGCAAGTCTGAGCAATTAAATCTCTCAGTGCCTAGTGAGTTGAAACTAAATGCTATTTGTGCTAATATAATGGGTCCTCAGGTATTGGGATGGGAGAATCCAGCTTCTGGGGTTGAAAAGTTTAAGTGAAAAGGATTTTGCTGTGTGGGTGAAGGTGCAATGCTAGTGAAAGGCTGCATGGGAGAGCTCAGAGAAACAACTCTAAGAATTAAAAGAAAATTCATTGATCTTATGACAACACACACATTGGGTGAAATCAGTCATGCATATGATAGGGAGAGGGGTGCAAATGAGCAGGATTCATTGAAAGTTAAAATTAAAAAGGTCGCCATTGTTCATTTTGGCAGCAAACAAATGATTTTCCCCCCCTAATGTGGATTTTTGCAGGCAAGTTGGTCAGATTATTGCTATGGATGACACTGTTCAAGTTTGGAAATGAACAGGTTTGGTGCAGAAAAGCTCTCTACTTCAAGTTTACAGGTGCTTCTTCTTCTTGACATTATTGTGTTAAGTGATTCCTACTAGTTAACAGAGATAATTCCTGCACATTTGGAGTTTGTGAGAACACTAAAAGGTGATGAGTGAGAAAGCTATCTGACTCTCTCAGAAGTTTACCTTGAGGATATAAACCACAGAGTTCACAGCAGTTCTTCCTTGAAGTTATAGTTCAGATCCCTTAAAAAATGGTCCTACATAGCCAGAATGACGCCCCAAATCTGCCTTCCCCATCACATTACATTCAAGGCAAAATTGGACAGTCACATCCATGTCCTTAACACGCTGCTTGAGCTGTTTCCGTTCACTCTGTTGCACGTGGAATACAGGCCAAGGAGAAGCGTGGTGAGAGGTGGGGTGGGAGTGTTAAATTCTGATGTCAGCATTTTTGATGCAATTGAGCTAATCCAAAATGCTTTTGAACCAATGCAGGTGAACCCAAACCACCTAGCACCAAGGAATGACCTATACATCACATGCTAACTGACTGCAGCCCCAGGCACCTGGACAGGCTCTGCTTCAGTAGATTTTAAACTGAAGACATTTATGCTCATATTAATTAAAATTAATCAGGTCACTGACAACAATTGACTGATTTTTTTTTTAAACCCCTTGGTGCCCAGCTGGGTCAGGAGCACCTGAGTTAGTTCTAATGCATTCTGTACTAACTCATCATGTCAGGGAATCCTGACTCCTGGAGTCAAAGAGTTAAGGTACTAAAAGAGCAGAATTTGTTCAGGTTGCTGGGAAGATACCATGGGCACGACAGTAATGTAAGAAAAACCTTCTGTTTGGCACTAAAGTCCAAATGCTGTAGCCCCTGCAGACAGTTCTAATGACTTCTACACTTGAAGTAGCTGCGTGTATATTTTCAGGGGAGGGATAGATGGAGGTTATTTACATTCAGTGTCAAAACCCATTGCCTCCAGAGTTTGGATTACTGACCACAATACAAGGGTGGTGCAGTGGCATATGATTCCCAAGTTACAGCCCACACGAGAACAGGACAGTCTCCTTTTATTAAATGAAGATAGAAAACAGAGAACCACTGAAATCTGCCCTTTAACAAAGCAATCCCTCTGACCCCCCACTCCCTTAAATTCCTTATCTTTCAGGTCAGTGAACCTCTGTCAACATTTATAGAATTTAAGAAACAACTGCTCAGCCTCTGTCTGGACTGGGAATGAGTCACTCAAGGTAAGCAATTACTACAATAATCTATACGCCAGAAACTGAAAAACCAAAAAACCCCACACAAATACCCACCCTCCGCACATAAAGAGTAATTAAAAAGTGAAACGTGTGCAGATCTACGCCTATCTAACCATTATCTTCTTGTATGACATGGGGAAAATATTCACCTGGCCGCTAGCTGATGTGTGGCTGTTTTAACCCAACTTTTCCACTTCTAGCTTTTCTCTCTCCTCTTTTCAAGACTAGCCCTAATAATTTGAAAAAATATTTAAGTACATACCCGCACTCCTGAGGTGAAATGTCCTGTTCCTGACGAGTCCTAAAGATGATAATGCAGTGAAATAATCCAAACAGGGGGAGTCAATCCAAAAGAGAATAGTCCAGCAAGGAAAAATATATCCAATATTATAAGAAATCCATGGCGTGGGGGACATAGAAAATGTTTATACAATTAGAAACTTTAAACATCACTCTCCATAGCAGCAAGTCCAACTTGACCACAGTGTATGCCAAAAAAATTGATTGTGCAATGGTGAGGCATAGTATAGAAACATTTCTATGTTAACTTATGTTCCAATGCCAGTGCGTTTACTAAAAAAATAAATAACAAAAAAAGTTGAAATCAAAATTCTAACTAGAAAGAAAAGGGTAACTGAGCTGCCATCTTAAGCAATTTGCAGTCCTCTCTGTCCTGGATATAAATGTCCATAGACAACGGGGCTGAATTAGTTTGTCTTAGTGTGTGCATCCCTCATGCACAGACTACATATTTTTCCTCTGTAAATCTGTCCCAGAGACACAATGTGAAAATTTTTTAAAAAACCAATTTATAATTTCTGCTGAAGAGAAAATAAGAAGTTTTAATTTGTATTTCTCATTTGGCTGTTTTAAATTTGTGTGAGCTATGAGTGTATCAGGCCGCCGCGGATTATTCTCCATTTTGGATTGACTTCCCCACCAATGGATTTGTTTTGATGATGTTATCTCTTTAGGATTCTTCAGGAACTGGACATGTCTCCTCAGGAGTGAGGGTATGGACTTAATTTTCTCACTTTACTGTGGGCTTCCCCCCCCCATATCCTTGCACCCATTACTTAAAGCAAAAACCTGCATCTTTTAGCTATAGTAATTCAACACAGTTCCACCAGAAATTCTGACTAATTCACCCACCAAGAACTACACAAAAGGGTACAACATTAAACATGAAGAGCAAGGGACAGTCACAGTTACAGGTGAAGTGCACAACAATAAGTATGCTAACACTTAAGCACAATGGGGCACATCTTGAAAGCTGGGATGGTGTCAGTGCTCTATTGTGCCTAAGTGCCTAAAGGACGGACGTGACTCACCATTACCTGTGAACTCCCTCACTCTTATGTTCTGGTGAGACAGTTAAACAGTCTGAATGTAGTTTTCAGTGAGGGAATTGATTTTAATAAATAATCCGCGGATTATTTTTTAGTCTGCGGACTAAAATTTAGTGCACGGACTAAAATCCGGCCCATCAGAGTAAAATCTACGTCAATTTACAATACACCTGGGTGAAGGGGGGGAAAAAGCTAAGTTCACAAAGTGAATATCGTTGGGGAGACTAACATTTAGTATGCAGACTAAATACGGCTGGGCAAAATGCACAGCAAGGCCACAGACAAAAAAAGAAACAAAAAAAAAAAAACCAAAACCAACCAAAAAAACCACTGACAGGAACTTTTAAAGTGATCAAATACTACCCCACCTGCGCAGCAATTCATTTTTATAAAATGAAACAATTCCTTTTTTCCAGGTGAGATGTCCACAGTAGGGACAGACTCGTAAATTTCATTTTCAAAAATGAACGTGTTTTGGAGATAAACAAATGCAAAAAATGGTCTTTACAGATTAACATTTTTCAAGCAGAATTTGCACTTGTATGACTCAAACTAAATTTCCCAAAACAATCGTTTTCAGGCCGAGACCTCGCTCGCCAGAATTTCAGCCACTATTGCATTTTTTATGGCTGAGTTACAAACCCGTGAAAATGCTTGTGCAGAATGCACACGTAGAGAGTCATCTGAGCAGCCGTACCGCTTTTTCCTTCCACTCTCCAGTGACTCTATACTATATCAAAAAGCTGGAATACAATGCTACTTCTTCCTTTTTTCAAGTCTGTTGTTGATGTTCAAATGCTAATAAACCTTCATGGCTAAATAGGAAAACCAAGTTTGCTGCCTCTTCCAAATGGCCCCTCCTTCCTAAGATACACTGTGATCAATGTGCATTTTACTAATCACTTTTCAGAGACTGGCAATCATCATAGACCTTTCAAAAACCATTGCCAAGTTAAATGTCTCTAATACGACTCCCTGTTCCATTCCTCAAAAGGTGAAAGAACTTTTGTGAAGTCTTTGTGCACAAGCAGCATATTCACTTTTAGTCTTCTCAATTTAAAGTAGCTGCAGTTGGTTAACAGTGCTCATGACCTGCCTGAATTTTAAAATCTTTCTACAGTGAGAGTGGGAAGAAAGAGCACAGATGGGGCTTAGGACGGACACACATCTTGCTTTACTCAGTCAGCATTCAGCTCTCAAACCAGACCACATGGGGTACTGGCAACGTATTGTTTTAACCAAATGGCTAGTCTGACTTTCAGTCATTGACATTCTTATAACAGACTTTTTTCCATGCACAACATGGAATTCTCTTTTCTCTGTATAATTAAGCACCAAATGCGAGGCTTGACAATGTTACCCCAGCGTGCTCGTCTATCCTCATATGTATTACAAGACATTATTTCATGCCATCAGCGACAATGTATTTTGCATGCAGATTGTGGCAACTGTTAGCATGCTGTGACACCCAAGAAAGCAGAGGCTTATTAAAAATCACTATGGTGCTATTGCATAAGAACGACCATACTGGGTCAGACCAATGGTCTTTCTAGCCCAGTATCCTGTCTTCCGACAGTGGCCAATGCCTGGTGTTTCAGAGGGAATGAACAGAACAGACAATCCTCAAGTGATCCATCCCCTGTCGCCCATTCCTGGCTTCTGGCAAACAGAGTCTAGGGACATTTCAGAGCATGGTTTTGCATCCCTGCCTATCCGGCTAATAGCCATTGATGGACTCATCTAGTCTTGGCCTTCCCTGCATCCTCTGGCAAAGGTGTATGTTGTGTGAAGAAACACTTCCTTTTGTATGTTTTAAACTTGCTGCCTCTTAATTTAATTTAGTGACCTTAGTTCATGTGTTATGAGAAGGAGTAAACAACACTTCCTTATTTATTTTCTCCACAATAGTCATGATTTTACAGATCTCTATCATATCCCCCTTAGTTGTCTCTTTTCCAGGCTGAAAAGTCCCAGTCTCATTAATCTCTCCTCATATGGAAGCTGTTTCATACCCCTAATCATTTTTGTTGTCCTTTTCTGTACTTTTTCCCAATTTCAATATCTTTTTTGAGATGGGGCGACCACATCTTCATACAATATTCAAGATGTAGGTGTACCATGGATTTATATAGAGGCAATATGGTACTTTTTGTCTTATTATCTATCCCTTTCCCTACGATCCCAACATTCTGTTAGCTTTTTTGACTGCTGCTGCACATTGAATGGATGTTTTCAGAGAACTATCCACAATGACTTCAAGATCTCTTTCTTGAGTGGTAACAGCTAATTTATACCCCATCACTTTATATGCATAGTTGGGATTATGTTTTCCGATGTGCATTACTTTGAATTTATTAACATTGAATTTCATCTGCCACGTTGTTGCTCAGTCACTAAGTTTTGTGAGATCCCTTTGTAACTCTTCACAGTCTGCATGATCTTGAGTAGTTTTATATTATCTACAAATTTTGCCACCTCACTGTTTACCCCATTTTCCAGATCATTAATATGTTGAACAGTACTGGTCCCAGTACAGATCCCTGAGAGACACCACTATTTACCTCTCTCCATTCATTCTTACCCTTTGTTTCCTATCTTTTAACCAGTTATTGGTCCATGAGCGGACCTTCCCTCTTATCCCATGACAGCTTGCTTTGCTTAAGAGCCTTTGGTGAGGGGCCTTGTCAAAGGCTTTCTGAAATCTAAGTACACTATATCACCTTTGTCCACATGCTTGTTGACCCCCCTCAAAGAATTCTAGTAGATTGGTGAGGCAAAAAACATGTTGACTCTTCCCCAGCAAACTGTGTTCATCTATGTGTCGGATAATTCTGTTCTTTACTATAGCAGTAAAAACAAATTTCAACCAATTTGCCTGGTACTGAAGTTAGGCTTACTGGCCTGTAATTGCCAGGATCACCTCTGGTGCCACATTAGCTATCCTCCAGTCATCTGGTACAGAAGCTGATTTAAACGTTAGGTCAAGTTTGTGACATCACCATTAAGAATTTATCTCCATCTTCAAGAGTTTATAGGTTTTCCCAAAAACCACCAACACAGATCCAGGCTCATATTTGGTGTACAACTCCTCAGAGTCTGTAAGCTAGTTTTTAATAGTCAATGTGGTGGAATTGGGAGGGAAGAGGATAACATTTTATCTAAGTCTCTTTGGAAAGATTTTTATATTAGATCAACAGAGCAAGCTTCTTCCCCACCCACTCCTTCCAAAAGCCTGAATGTTCATTTAGTTGCTAATTTTCTTTTGCTAGATGTAGTAAGTGCAAAAATCCCATTGAAAAAAGTGACATTTTGGCATGCATTTGTTTGGGTTTTTACACTCTGGACTGGTGCTGCGTTTGGTTTAACAAGAAAGGAGAAATGATAAACTTTCAGAGGAAAATTACTTAATGTGTGCAGCAGGTTGTTTTGTTTTATAAATGCCATATTTGCAGCTCTGGAGACTGCAGGCTTCTATCCAAAGAACAGGTGCAATATAGTAGCATTGTAAGTTTCTTTGCTTCTCCACTGTATCCCACTATACAATTATCGCTCTTACCCCTAACTTGGAGGAATCATTTTATAGAGGGCAGTTCAGCATCTTTCATCACTGTGTCTGTCAAGACTGTCTATGAGGATATCAATTATGAAGTGTTCAAGAGATCAACTCATTTCACACAGGCCACCAAAGAAGCGGTCAGCTAGTAACAGCTTTCAGTTGCTAGAGTTGGAGGCCAGATTCGAACTGATGCTCTACAAATGAATGGCTCAGGATTGCATTATCAGTTCCCTGACACATCTACTCCCTATTTGATAAAGTTCTGTGAAGATTAAGGATTCGGAACCACTGATCTCACTAGAAGGAAGGAAATTTATCAAGGTTTCCCACACACTTCTATCAGAATTGGGAGAGACAAGGTGGCTGAGGTAATATCTTTTACTGGATCAACTTTTGTTGGTGAGGGAGACAAGCTTTTTAGCTTACACGGAGCAAATTTGAATGGAAAACCCCTTATTACACATTAGGGCTAACCATTTTCTCTGAGGGTTTCTTTGATGGATACTGGGATGCTGACTTTAAAAGCAATTTCACAGTGTAACTATCACAATTCTAGAACAAAAAGCAACTCTCAAAAGCTCCCACTAAGAGAAGTGTAATTTTAAAAGACTTCCAGTAAACAAACCACATTCACAGAAAAAAATGAAAGTGAAAAAAAGAACTATAAAGATGGCAATGTTAGAGTTGAGCTTCAGTCAACAAGGAAATTCAAGGTTAAGGTTGAAGTTTTGTCCCCTGAATGAACCAGTTATTGTATTCTGGAACTACAGAAGAATTTGAAAACTACTCCAAAGACAATTTTCTGAAATACTGTTCCTGGATGCCTCTCTGAGGTACATAATGCCTGCAACACGATGAAAATATTTTTTAAAACGGTTAAAACAAGAAACCTTCTTAAGGAACCCCCTCTTCCCCCATGGTGCATTTTGAATGTATAACTTATATTCCCCTTTGTATTAAAAATTTAATATTTAATACTTTAAGGAGTATTCTTGGATGACACATTATAGAAAGTGCTTTGCAAGTCATAAAATGCCTGTGAGATACCATTCTTTATATTCAGATAGGAAAAAATGAGGTAAAGAGTGAGGGTTACAGGCCCAATCTGCAAAGGTACTTAGGCACTCATAGTTTTGCTTCTACAGCAATTCACAAAACTCCCGTTGAACCCTGTAGGTGCCTAGACTCACTTGGCACCTAAGTTTTTGAGCAAAAGTTCCTTTTGGGCCTAAATTTCTAGCATTACTGCCTCAAGTCTAGGCACCAGACACTTATTTCCCACCTAAGCCCCCAATTCACAAACATGAAGTGGGGGAGGAAGGAAGAGGGGAAGATAGGCACTCACTCACCTAAGTCACGTGTAGGGCCTGATCCACTAGGTGCGCTCAGAGGCCGCCTACCAGATTGGGTCCCATTCAAAACCCAGCAAGCCAGAGGAAGAGGTGGGGATGGTGCCCACTTTGTAACTTTTAGCCTACTGGTCAGAACACTTGCCTGGGATGTCGGAGACCCAATTCCCTCCTCTGCCAGAAGGGAAGAGAGGATTTGAACAGGGGTCTCCCACCTCTCAGGGGAGTGCCCTAACAAGGGAGCTATGGGAGATTGTGGCATGCTGCTCCCTCAGTCACTCCTGTTGAACCTGTTCCACTTTGGATAACAAAAGAGTGATTGGAGCAGCGAGATTGGACCCTGGGTCTCCCACCTCCCACGTAGGTGCTCTAATGACATGGCTACTGAGTCATTTTCACTCTCTCTGAGAGGATCCAGGCTTAAGTGACTTACAAGTGAGTCAGTACAGGGCTGGGATCAGAACCAGAATCTTGTGTTGCATACTTAATCTCCAATCAACAGTCCACAAACTTGTAACGGGATCATTTGCATAATATGTTTTATTTTGCCAAGTTCTCAAAGGAATATTCATTACCCAGTAAGCTGTTCAGCTTCTACCAAATCTTAAATGAAAATGATATAAAGGAAGAAAAGAATTCCTTTTTTATATTTCAGTTCGGACACTCAATCTGAACTGCTCAGAGCCTTCCCAGGAAAGGCAACATCATTGGCTGAGAAGCACTAAACTATATGTGCTGCAATATAAAGGCAAAGCAGGAAGTAAATTACAGAGGACACTTCACACCAAACTTTGAATTTCCTTGTTCATGAGGATGTAAGTCACATCTTTAATATTATAGTAATTAAAAAAAAAATTGAATGGTGTATTGTTTTTTTTTGTTACACACACAAAAACCTGGCAATTTCTTTTTGACAGTACTGGGCAGGAAAAGGATAATTTCTTACCTGACAATTTAGTTTGTCTTACATCACTCTAAAGGAACAGGTGGAAACAGGAGACTCACTGACAAAGTCACTGTCCCCTACACACAGAGTAGGATGGCCTGAACTTCCCAGTAAAATTTAAGTGGTATTTTACTTATTTCAAATACAGTTATTTTCACTGTTAGACTAAAAAGCAGGGGCAAAATAACTATGGAAATATGGCACAGCCATAACAGATTATGAAAAATGGGAGAGGTGAACTGTTGAAGAATTATGAAAAACTACATTATTTTGGAAGAAATAATCAGTCTCCATTACTCTCTTACATCTGTATAGACAAGTGAGACATACTTCTAACCACAGGAAGTATAGCAGAATTTGCCTTTTTAACAATGTAATGTAGGCCATTTTATAAGATTATTGACAAAAGAATACAACAAAACATAGAACTAAATTATTTATGTCCCACAAACATTTTATATCAATTAGAATGAGAATGAACAGAATGAATAATCTATTTGATTGTTTGATAATCTCCCCCCAAAGCTAGAGTCTGAACATGAATTTTGGAAGCTGTAGAAGCAGAACAGAATCTGCATAAATCCTGGGAGAAAGTGAGGATAGCAACAGCGTGAAGGAAAGGTGGCAGCAATAGAGAGAGATAGCTAGAACCAGCAAGAGGAGAGAGAAAAGCTCACAGATGAGACTGTGCTATTTGACCTCAAGCCCAGACTGAGGGGATAAGAACAAGGCTGGCCTGCAGCTTACCCAAAAGATCCCAAGTTCCAGGATCAGTCATTAGCATACTATTTAAATATGCATACATAGAGAGAGGAAAGCTAGTAAGAAAATATGTTTATAATAATAAAGTACTTTGGCCAATACTTTATTCTGGTATTAGTTCTCCACTGTACTATATGAAGAATTTCAAGCATCAGAGGGTATAATAATATATATAATAATAATGCCTGAATCTGTAATTTTCACTCTATGCATCTGAAGAAGTGGGTTTTTCACCCACGAAAACTTATGCCCAAATAAATCTGTTAGTCTTCAAGGTGCCATCGGACTTCTTGTTATATGAAGAACGCATTCCTAAAGACAGCATCCACCAACCTAGTCTATAATGCCTCCTGAATGTTTACACAGATGGCCAGATTACTATCCTGCACAGCTCCAAAACGAAAACCACGATGTGCCAATAACCTTGGAGAAGTATCAGAAGGGCTCAATCCCAGCAATTCAAGATTCCTGGATGCAGTTCACCTTAAGTCATAACTATTCTCTCTAGTCATATAAACTAATTATAAACTTATAAATAAATTCACGGAGGATAGGTCCATCAATGGCTATTAGCTGAGATGGTCATGGATACAACCCCATAGTCCGGGTGACCCTAAACATCCAACTGCCAGAAGCTGGGACTGGAAAACAGAGGATGATCACTAGAAATTGCCCTGTTCTGTTCATTGCCTCTGAAGCATCTGCAACTGGCCACTACTGGAAAACAGGATACTGAGGTAGATGGACCATTTGAGCCAGTGTGGCTGCACTTATGTTCTTAGGGGCTTGCTCACAGGGAAGGAAAAACACTGCTTCATAAATTATGTAAAAATCAGAGAGCATCTTGGAGGTATGGGAATAGACCTTAACCTGTGCCTACTACTACTTTGCTGTGAAGAAAGACAATCCCCTTCAAAAACAGAACTTGGTCTCTTGTACTCTTCTCATTTTTCATTTCCACTACCAAAATGACTCTTGTCCATTGTCATCACACCACTGGCCTGAAGATTCTGGGAGCAGTTAATGAAATTACTCTTTGGAGCACACCCAAATTTAATAGACTAGTGTTTTATGTGAGAAAATTTACTTCACATGTGAAAGTCTTGCAAGCGACAGTTATCCCAAGACACCAGAAAGACTAGGATCACTATAAATAACACAACATGCCAAAAGATAGTGTGCACATTCTGTTGAATTTTACCACCTATAACTAGGGCTCCCTGTCTGTCACGGAAGTCATGGATTCCATGACTTTCCACGACCTCTGTGACTTCTGCAAGGGCCAGTGTGGCTGACCCCAAGGCTGCCCAAGCAGCTGGCTCTGGGGCCAGCTGCTCAGATGGCCCTCTCAGGACAACCACACCAGCCGCTGCTCCGGCAGCTCAGGACAGCGGTCCCCCGCCAGCTGGAGCAGCCATGGTCCACTGGCCTGGGCAACGATCCCCTGCCGGCCGGAGCAGCCACGGTCCTTGGCAGCTGGTGTCGCTGGCCCCCCAGTAGCATCCCCCCAGATGCCCCAGTGCCCCCCACCCCCAGATTTAATCACAGGTATTTTTAATATAAAAGTCATGGACGGGTCATGGATCGTGAATTTTTGTTTACTGCCCATGACCTGTCCATGACTTGTTCTAAAAATACCCATGACTAAATCATAGCCTTACCTATAACCAATATAAACATCAGTCAGCCTCACAACAATCCTGCGTGGTAGAAAGAATTATCTCTATTTTATAGAAATGGAAGTACAGCAGTCAGGTTAAATGATTTGACTAAAGCAACAAAGACCATACCTCTCACACGACTGAGCTACCCTCATGGCCAGAAGTCACACTAGTAGCTCAGTAGAGAATCTAGCTCTGCTGTAGGCAGCTGGCTGGGAAGGAGCTTCCAATGACCCATCAGTAGCAACCTGGACAGCAGAGTCCCCACACCAAAAAAATGATCAAGGGTCCATGCAGAAATCAAGAGAGCTGTGACTATGGTTTACATGCACCCTAGTGATTAGCCTTCAACAACTATTAAGGGATCGTAAATAACCTGTGATTCTCAGGAAATACTGAAGACAAACTTTCAACCCTAGTAACTGGTTTATAATGGGGAAAAGAGCAAGGCTTTTAAAAAATAAAAGCTGAGACTGGCTCCGGCATTTGTTTGTTTCTCAGAGAAGGAATGGGCCAGTGACCATAACCTTCATCAGCGCAAAGGCCAGCTCCATATCTAACCATGTGAGCCATCTTTCAGACTTCTCGGGGAATGGTTCAGAAAGAGGGTCCGCACGGCCGGACAGCTCTGTGTGCTGCCTCCATCTGCAGGCGCTGCCCACGCAGCTGCGGAGCCGGTGCTCGGGTAGAGCGCAGAGAGTCCCCTGTCCACACCTCCGCCTAGGGACATGCTGGCCACTTCTGGGGAGCTGTGCGGAACCAAGCAGGGAGCCTGCCAGCCCCACCACCTCTCCCCCAAGCATCAGCAGTGCCACCAGGCCACCTCCTGCCCAAGCACCCGGGGTTCCTCCTCCTCCCCCAGAGTACACAAGATTTAGTAAGGGGTATATAGTACAAGCCATGGACAAATCATGGGTAGTAAACAAAAATTCATGGCCTGTGACCGGTCCACGACTTGTACTAAAAATTCCCATGACTAAAACGTAGCCTTACTTATAACTACATTCGTGTCTGGGGGGGGGGGGGGGGGGAGGAGGGGGGGAAGGACTGGCACTTGCAGGAAGGAAGCGTTCAATTAAACAGTTTCAAGAATCTCCAACATATGGATGCAAACCTACAGTCCCTATCCATGTCAATACTGTACTTAGTGATATTATACTGAGTTTACATAGATGAGATGTCTTTAAATAAAACTAGATCTACTGGGTTTATGTGCTCTCCTCAATGAAGGGAAGGTGGCATAATGGAGTGGTGGTACCATCTCTATCAGATGAATATCACAGGAAAAGATCAAGAATAAGGATTGTACAGTAAAAGTCCGTGGGTAATATGATTTTAAGTGGAGTTTATTCATGTACAGGGACCTGAGTGTAGCGCTAAGAAGTTTAAAATAGTTACAATTCCGAGGCCCATATGGCCGTTACTATCTAGAGATTGTGTTAAATGCATTAGAAATACCCAAGACAATAGGTCCCAGCTCCAAAGACCTTGTAATCTAAATACAGTAACTCCTCACTTAACGTTGTAGTTATGTTCCTGAAAAATGCTACTTTAAGCAAAACAATGTTAAGTGAATCCAATTTCCCCATAAGAATTAATGTAAATGGGGGGGTTAGGTTCCAGGGAAATTTTTTTCAGCAGCCAAAAGACTGTATTTTTATATATATATATATATATATATATATGTGCAGTATATATAATGCACATATAATATATAATATATTAATTAATATATATATAATTAATATAGATAATATATAATATAATATATATATAATATTATTATATTATATATAATATAATACATATAATATATAATAATATATTAATATATATAATATATAATGCACATATATGTGCAGTATATATGTGCAATATATGTGTGTGTGTGTGTGTATATATGTGCAGTATAAGATTTAAACAATTGAATACTGTACACAGCAATGATGATTGTGAAGCTTGGCTGAGGTGGTGGAGTCCGAGGGTGGAAAGGGTGGGATATTTCCCAGGGGATGCCTTAGTGCTAAATGATGAACTAGCACTCGGCTGAGCCCTCAGGGGTTAACACATTGCTGTTAATGTAGCCTCACAATCTACAAGGCAACACAAATGGAGGGAGGAGAGACAGCATGGCAGACAGAAACACACTCTGTGTGTGTGGGGGGGACGACAGAGAGAGATGCGCATTGCCCCTTTACGTACACTGACCCCACAGTAAGTACACTGCCTTTTTAAGTAGATCAACAAGTTGAGACAGCAGCTGCTACCAGCAAGCTCCCTCAGTCCTGAGCCCTGTCATGTCCCTCCTCCCCCACTCTATGGAGATGGGGTAAGCAGGAGCAGGGGGACACCCTGACATTAGCCCCCCTCTCCTCCCACATCGCACAGCAAGCAGAAGGCTCCCAGGAGCAGCTCCAAGGCAGAGGGCAGGAGCAGCACATGGCAGCGGGGGGAGGGACAGCTGAACTGCCAGCAACTGATAGCCTGCTGGGACACACGGAACTTAGGGGAGCGGGGAGCTGATGGGAGGGCTGCTGGTCCACCCTGGTTCCAAGCCCCCACCAGCTAGCTCCAATGGGCTGCTCTTCCTGCAAGCAGCGAACAAACCAGGCGGCTGCCAAACGATGTTATAAGGGAGCATTGCGCAACTTTAAATGAGCATGTTCTCTAATTGATCAGCAACATAACAACATTAACCGGGACAACTTTAAGTGAGGAGTTACGGTAGATGACACAAAAACCAAAATTGGAGAGCATGGCAGAGAATGTTATGTAACACAAGAATATTTAATTCAAGTTTGCAATGTTTTAAAAATATCTTCCTTCATTCCCCTTGCTTATTTTACTTATTTATCTTTATTATAAATTATCTTTTTCTATTTACTTTATGATTAAGAGTTTGTAACCTTTATTCAACATGGTATACACAAAAGACACGTTCCCCCCCACTTTTAATGTTTTTATCTCCAACATAGTTTTATTAAACTAATTCTTTCCTAAAATGGTTTAGCTCTTTCCTATGACTAATCCTTTCCCATTGGTTAATTCTCTTAACAAATTCCTATTTATGCTGTTACCTATAGTTATTAATCCTTATCCAATACCCCTACCCTGCTCCCAACCCTTTCAGAAATCACAGATACCAGAAGTTACCATTATGATAATCTAGTCTGACCTCCTGTACACAACACAGACCACAGGACCTCCCTGAATTCCTCTTTGAACTAGAGTGTACCTTTTAGAAAAACATCCAATCTTAATTTAAAAGTCACCAGTGATGCAGAATCCACCATAACTTTTGGTAATTGTTTCCAATGATTATTTACTCTATTAAAAATATGTGTCTTATTTTTAGACTGAATTTGCCTGGATTCAACTTCAGCCATTGGAACTTGTCATACCTTTGTCTGCAAGATGGGAGAGTCCTTTATTATCAAATATTTATTCCCTATCTTGGTCTTTACAGATTCTATGGCAATCACCCTTTAAACTTCTTTGTTATGCTAAACAGTTTGAGCTTCTTGAGTCTTCACTATAAGACATTTAATCATTCTCATGGCTCTTCTTTGAACCCTGTCCAATTTATCAGCACCCTTTTTGAATTGTGGGTGCCAGAACTGAACACAGTATTCCAGCAGTGGTTGCACCACTGCCAAATACAGAGGTAATAGAAACTCCCTATTCCTATTCAATATTCCCGTTTTGTTTCTACTTCCAGGAATCACATTAGCCCTTTAAATCATAGTGCTGCACTGGGAGCTTATGTTCAGCTGATGATCCTCCATGAGCTCCAAATCTTTTTCAGAGTCCCTGCTTCACAGGATAGAGTCCCTCATCCTGTAAATATGGCCTGCACTTTTTGTTCCTCATTTTTTAGTGAGTAACTTCTCATTTGGACATATTAAAACGATTGTTTGCTTGTGCCCAGCTTGACCAAGTGATTGCTCTGTATCAGTGGCCTGTGCTCTTTCATATTTACCACTCCTGCAAACTTTATCGATGATTTCATGTTTTCTTCCAAGTCATTGATAAAACTCTTAAATAGTGTAGGGCCAAGAACTGATACTTGATGCCAAAATGCTAGCTTGTCTACAACTTTGCCTATCTCCAACCATGTGCAATCCAGCCCAAGAACACAGATGACTTGGCCAAACTCATTTGGTCCCATGAACATTTCTGAATTTTTGATTAAGTAAGGGGCAGTCCCAGTCCCACGTGCAGTGGAATGTGGAGGCTAAATGGGCCCAGTGCAGGGAAACCCCTCTACATTTTTTCTGTTTCAGAGGATAATTGTTTTAAACTTTGTTTTATTTAGTATTGCTTCTAGATCTACTATTCCTATCTCTTCTGCAGGGATCTTGAGCTAAAATTTTCCAAAGTAACTAATGATTGAGTACCCAACTGACAGGGCTTGCAGTTGATTTGTGAGAAGTGGCAAACTTCAGCAAGACCTGTTGTGGCTACACTGTCTGATTTAGGTCTTTGCAAGTATAAAGGTACTTTCTAAATTATTTTTGGTCTATTCTGTCATTAACATTTAATCTCCTGATAAAACTATATGTTTTTTTCTGCAGAGGTAGTTGTCCATACTACCCATTCTTGTGATTCTAGGGAGATCTACTTTTAATCTGGTTCTGTCCTACCATTCACTGTCTAAAGAACATTCTGACTCTTGGCAGCAGTCTCAACCGGCAGCCAAAATCTTGGGATGTTGATGACAATCATTCGATAAGGAGCACCTAATGTTCTCAGACCCAGACCAGGGTATTACATGAAGGCCACCATAGATCCCAGAGCTTTGAAAAACCTGAGTGTCTCTGGATTAAGTTTAGAAGTGTGAGCAACAAGGGTGTCGTGGTGGGAGTCTGCTATAGACCACCAGACCAGGGGAATGAGGTGGACGAGGCTTTCTTTCGACAACTCACGGAAGTTACTAGATCACAGGCCCTGGTTCTCATGGGGGACTTCAGTCACCCCGATATCTACTAGGAGAGCAATACAGCAGTGCACAGACAATCCAGGACGTTTTTGGAAAGTGTAGGGGACAATTTCCTGGTGCAAGTGCTGGAGGAATCAACTAGGGGCAGAGTTCTTCTTGACCTGCTGCTCACAAATAGGGAAAAATTAGTAGGGGAAGCTAAAGTGGATGGAAACCTGGGAGGCAGTGACCATGAGATGGTCGAGTTCAGGATCCTGACACAGGGAAGAAAGGAGAGCAGCAGAATACGGACCCTGGACTTCAGAAAAGCAGACTTTGACTCCCTCAGGGAACTGATGGGCAGGATCCCCTGGGAGAATAACATGAGGGGGAAAGGAGTCCAGGAGAGCTGGCTGTATTTTAAAGAATCCTTATTGAGGTTACAGGGACAAACCATCCCGATGTGCAGAAAGAATAGTAAACATGGCAGGCGACCAGCCTGGCTTAATAGTGAAATCCTTGCTGATCTTAAACACAAAAAAGAAGCTTACAAGAAGTGGAAGATTGGACAAATGACCAGGGATGAGTATAAAAATATTGCTCTGGCATGCAGGAGTGAAATCAGGAAGGCCAAATCACACCTGGAGTTGCAGCTAGCAAGAGATGTTAAGAATAACAGGAAGGGTTTCTTCAGGTATGTTAGCAACAAGAAGAAAGTCAAGGAAAGTGGGGGCCCCTTACTGAATGCGGGAGGCAACCTAGTGACAGAGGATGTGGAAAAAGCTAATGTACTCAATGCTTTTTTTGCCTCTATCTTCACAAACAAGGTCAGCTCCCAGACTACTGCACTGGGCAGCACAGCATGGGGAGGAGGTGATCAGCCCTCTGTGGAGAAAGAAGTGGTTCGGGACTATTTAGAAAAGCTGGACGAGCACAAGTCCATGGGGCCAGATGCGTTGCATCCGAGAGTTCTAAAGATTTTGGCAGATGTGATTGCAGAGCCATTGGCCATTATCTTTGAAAACTCATGGCGATCGGGGGAAGTCCCAGATGACTGGAAAAAGGCTAATGTAGTGCCCATCTTTAAAAAAGGGAAGGAGGAGGATCCTGGGAACTACAGGCCAGTCAGCCTCACCTCTGTCCCTGGAAAAATCATGGAGCAGGTCCTCAAGGAATCAATTCTGAAGCACTTAGAGGAGAGGAAAGTGATCAGGAACAGTCAGCATGGATTCACCAAGGGAAAGTCATGCCTGACTAATCTAATTGCCTTCTACGAGGAGATAACTGGCTCTGTGGATGAGGGGAAAGCGGTGGACGTGTTGTTCCTTGACTTTAGCAAAGCTTTTGACACGGTCTCCCACAGTATTCTTGTCAGCAAGTTAAAGTAGTATGGGCTGGATGAATGGACTATAAGGCGGACAGAAAGTTGGCTAGATTGTTGGGCTCAATGGGTAGTGATCAATGGCTCCATGTCTAGTTGGCAGCTGGTATCAAGTGGAGTGCCCCAAGGGTCGGTCCTCGGGCCGGTTTTGTTCAATATCTTCATTTAGGATCTGGACGATGGTGCGGATTGCACCCTCAGCAAGTTTGCAGATGACACTCAACTGGGAGGAGAGGTAGATACGCTGGAGGGTAGGGATAGGATACAGAGGAACCTAGACAAATTAGAGGATTGGGCCAAAAGAAATCTGATGAGGTTCAACAAGGACAAGTGCAGAGTCCTGCACTTAGGACGGAAGAATCCCATGCACCGTTACAGACGAGGGACCGAATGGCTCGGCAGCAGTTCTGCAGAAAAGGACCTAGGGGTTAGAGTGGACGAGAAGCTGGGTATGAATCAACAGTGTGCCCTTGTTGCCAAGAAGGTCAATGGCATTTTGGGATGTATATGTAGGGGCACTGCCAGCAGATCGAGGGACGTGATCGTTCCCCTCTATTTGACATTGGTGAGGCCTCATCTGGAGTACTGTGTCCAGTTTTGGGCCCCACACTACAAGAAGGATGTGGAAAAATTGGAAAGAGTCCAGCGGAGGGCAACAAAAATTATTAGGGGACTGGAACATATGACTTATGAGGGGAGGCTGAGGGAATTGGGATTGTTTAGTCTGCGGAAGAGAAGAATGAGGGGGGATTTGATAGCTGCTTTCAACTACCTGAAAGGGGATTCCAAAGAGGATGGATCTAGACTGTTCTCAGTGGTAGCTGAGGACAGAACAAGGAGTAATGGTCTTAAGTTGCAGTGGGGGAGGTTTAGGTTGGATATGAGGAAAAACTTTTTCACTAGGAGGGTGGTGAAACACGGAATGCGTTACCTAGGAAGGTGGTGGAATCTCCTTCCTTAGAAGTTTTTAAGGTCAGGCTTGACAAAGCCCTGGCTGGGGTGATTTAATTGGGGATTGGTCCTGCTTTGAGCAGGGGGTTGGACTAGATGACCTCCTGAGGTCCCTTCCAACCCTGATATTCTATGATGCAGAAAAGTTTTCAAGTTCTGCTTCTGATTTCAGTTTACGGTGGCATATGCCATGAGAAATTTTGCTCCTGAAATTGATCAAGGAAGACTCTCAGCTACTGCAACAAATGAAACAACATTAAAGGCATTCCGCTCTCCATTCACTATCCATCTGTGATCTCCCAGAAGATCCAGCATAGTTGACTGCAGGTTCCATGGATAAGCCAATCATCTAGAGAAGAGGCTAGACAACATCTAGATAGATACGTAACTAAAGTGGCTTTCGTGCAGGCTCACATTTGGAGATTGGGAAATGTATTGGAAACAACCGCTCAGCTGAATCAGAATGCCTTGTACTGGAAATATTTCCTTGGGCTCAGAATCACAGGAATTTCAACTGACCCGTTAGAAGGAGATATGGAGGTAGTATCTACAACAGGGTTGGCCAACCTGTGGCTCCAGAGTTGCACGCGGCTCTTCAGAGGTTAATATGTGGCTCCTTACCTACGCACTGATTCCGGGGTTGGAGCTACAGATGCTAACTCTCCAATGTGCTGGGAGGTGCTCACTGCTCAACCCCCTGCTCTGCCCCAACCCCTTCCCCTGAGCTTGCCATGCCCTCTCCCCCCCGCCACCATAGCTTCCTGCGCACATGAAACAGCTGACTGCAGGGAGAGGGAGGAATAGGCACTGATTGTTGGGGGCTGCCGGTAGGCAAGAGCCGCTGGGAGCTGGGGAGCGGATAGGCGGCTGCTGACGTATTACTGTGGCTCTTTGGCAATGTACATTGGTAAATTCTGGCTCCTTTTCAGGCTCAGGTTGGCCACCCCTGATCTAGAAGGCATATAGTACAAAGAAATGCTCCCATTTCACAACTTAAAAATGGATAGCGGAAGGATCCAGTCAGAAACTTAACACCATCACCATTTATGCTGTTCAGAAACAGCAGGGGATGTAAGTCCCACATCCCTCAGTATTAAGAAACAAAGGATACCCGAAAAGTCACCTGCATCTGAAAATGGTTCAACATTTACAGTATAGCTGTTTTCAAGGGCAAGGTTCTTACATGCTGAAA
This sequence comes from Eretmochelys imbricata, assembly GCF_965152235.1. NCBI lineage: Eukaryota > Metazoa > Chordata > Testudines > Cheloniidae > Eretmochelys > Eretmochelys imbricata. The sequence continues at coordinate 206,296,693 of NC_135572.1, forward strand.
TGTTTCCCGCCCCCATGGGTCTAATCTTGTCAGAATATCCTCACGCAGTAGTTTCAAGTCACTAATTCAAAGACGTGCAGATCCTCACCAACAGAATTAATCTGTCAGACTTTTTTTTTCTGATGTGTATCTAAACCTCTGCAAACCTTAAGTAATATGTGAAATCGAGGTACTGGAGGCTCAGTTTCATTCGATGTGTATTAACACAAAAGGATCTGAAGAAAAAATTGAGACAATTATACTGAAAAGAAGTTTTGAATAAAAGTATGGCTGAAATCCCAACAATTAATTCTCACGCTGCTGTGGTTTCAATATCTCAAGAGAGATTGACTGCAGAGATCTGCCAGTGACTTTATATTTTTTTCTTATCCAAATAAATGCTAGCCCTCAAATGAAAAGTAGTTAGTCTAACCTTTAGAGGCTGGGTTGACTAAGCTGCGTTTAAGACATATGGGTCTAAGACACAATGCTTCTTGATACGGTACTGATAAGGATGTAGATATATACACTATGAAGCAGACAGGAAATTCTAGATTTAGTGGAGTCTAAACCATTTCAGGATCATTAGGGTGCTTAGAATTTTGTTTCAGATTCTATAGAGATAAAATGGTTACTCACCTTCTTGTAACTGTTGTTCTTCAAGATGTGTTGCTCATACACATTCCGATTAGATGTGCGCGTGCTGCATACACAATTCGCCAGAAGGTTTTTCTCTTAGCAGCACCCACCAAGTTGGCTCTGGAGTTGCACCTTCATGGCATCGCATATAGTGTCCTGCCATCCCATCACCTCTCCAGTTCCTTCTTGCTGGATACGCCGACAGAGGAGAAGGTGGGTGGGTTTGGAATGGATATGAGCAACACATCTCAAAGAACAACAGTTACGAGAAGGTGAGTAACCGTTTTTTCTTTTTCAAGTGCTTGCTCATATCGATTCCAATTAGGTGACTTCTAAGCTTTCCCCCGGAGATGGGGTCGGAGTTTATGAAATTGCTGACTGAAGCACAGCCCTGCCAAACACTGCATCATCCCATGTGTGCTGAGTGATGGTGTAATGTGAAGTGAAGGTGTGAACCGAAGACCACACAGCCACTCTGCATATCTCCTAGATCAGCACCTGGGCCAGGAAGCCCACCAAAGATGCCTGAGCTCTGGTGGAGTGTGCAGTCAGAGCGGGGACAGGGACCTTAGCAAGGTCGGAACAAACCAGGACACAGGATGTGATCCCTGATGATATCCTTTATGTGGAGACCAGGAGGTCTTTGTTGCTGTGGCGGACAGGATGAAACAGCTGGTTTGACTGAGAGAACGGCTTAGTTCATTCAATATAAGAAGCCAATGCATGCAGCACATCCAGGGAGTGGAGCCTCTGCTCGCGGCTATTGGCATGGGGTTTCAGGAAAAAGACTGGAAGGAATACATCTCGCTTGGCATGGAAACTCGAGACCTCCTTCAGAAGGAAGAGAGAGGTGTGTGTGTGTGTGTGTGTGTGTGTGTGTGTGTGTGTGTGTGTGTGTGTGTGTGTGTGTGTGTGTGTGTGTGTGTGTGTCGCAGCTGCACCTTATCTTTGTAGAAAATGGTATACGGAGGATCAGATGTGAGAGCCTTAAGCTCGGACACCCTTCTGGCTGATGTTATTGTAACCAAAAAGGCCACCTTGTAGGAAAGGTAGAGGAGTGAGCACATAGTCAGGGGTTCGAATAGGGGTCCCATCAGACTCGAGATTACCAAGTTAAGGTCCCAAGCGGAGGCGGGCCACCGAACATGAGGATATAATCTTTGCAACCCCTTGAGGAATTGCTGCACCATTTCATTAGTGAAGATGGTGGTCAAGATTGTGTCTCCTGGGTGAAAAGCTGAGATGGCAGCCAGATGAACCTTTATTGAGGAGTGAGACAAGCCCTGCTGTTTCACTTTAGGAGATAAAGTGATAGATAAAGGGGACCGACGATTGTGTTCGGACGGATACGACTCTGCGAGCACCAAATCACGAATCTCTTCCACTTGGCTAGATAAGTTGCTCTGATCGAAGGTTTTCTGCTACCCAGAAGAACCTCCCTAACAGGGTCTGAACATGTGAGCTCTAGGGGGTTCAACCACGCAGCTTCCAAGCCATGAGGTGGAGAGACTCGAGACTGGGGTGTTGACGCCTTCCATGATGTTGAGTGATGAGGTCTGGGACTAGCGATGGAGTGACTGGAGTGTCCACGATAGCTCCAGTAGCATGGTGTACCAATGCTGACGGGGCCAGGCCAGTGCCACCAGGATCACAAAGGTTCTGTCGCTCCGGATTTTGAGGCGGACCTTGTGAATTAGCGGTATGGGAGGGAACGTGTAGAACAGGCAGTCCTTCCATGGAAGGAGAAATGCAGCTGCCAACAAATCTGGGCTGTGATTTAGGAAGGAGCAGAATTGTAGGCACTTCCTGTTGGCCCTTGTGGCAAACAGATCGATCTAGAGAACTCCCCACCTCTGGAATATATTGTTTATTACATCTGGGTGGATAGACCACTCATGGTTGTGGAAAGACCTGCTGAGGTGGTCTGCTAGTTCATTCTGCAACCCTGGAAGATAGGACGCTTCCAAAAGTATGGAGTATGTTGTGCAGAACTCTCAGAGCTTGAGGGCTTCCTCACACAGGGGAGAGGAGTGTGCTCCCCCATCTGTGATATAAAACATTGCTGTTGTTTTGTCTGTCAGGTCTGATATACACTTGCCCTCCTGGAGAGACTGAAAGGCGTGACATGCCAGCCGGACCGCCCTGAGCTCCCTTACATTGATGTGAAGCATCAGTTCCTCCTGAGACCAGAGGCCCTGAGTTCTGTGCTCTCCAAGGTGCGCCCCGACCCCAGGGCTAAGGCATCAGTGGTCAGACATAAGGATGGACGGGGTTTGGAAAACGTGACCCATGCGCACACCAAGTGCGGATCGAGCCACCAGTGAAGAGACTTGAGAACGTCCGGTGGAAGGGTAACCACCATGTCTAGACTGTGCCTGTGTGGTTGATACACAGATGCCAGTCAAGCTTGGAGAGGTCCGAGTCTGAGCCTCGCATGTTGCACTACATATGTGACCTAGGAGTTTTAAGCAACTCCTTACTGTGGTTATAGGGAATCATTTGAGGTCCTGTATGATGTCGTGAACGGCCTGGAAGCGGGATTGGGGCAGGAACGCTCTGGCCTGGGTTGCGTCTAGCACTGCCCCTATGAACTCTATTCTCTGAGTAGGGGTGAGAGTTGACTTTTGAGTGTTTAGGAGGAGGCCTAATGCACTCTGAAGGTGGATCTTATGAGGGAGACCTGTTGATCCACTTGTATTCTGAACCAGCCCTTGACTAGCCAGTTGTCTAGATAAGGAAATACCTCAACTTGCCTTTTCTGCAGAAAAGCGGCCACGACTGAAAATACATTTGGTAAACACCCGAGGTGCCGATGATCGGCTGAATGGTAGTACTGTGAATTTGTAGTGGGATCTCCAGATTGTAAACCTTAAGAAGCGCCTGTGGGGTGGGATTATGGAAATGTGGAAATATGGGTCCTTCAAGTCGAGGCAGCATACCAATCTCCTGGATCCAGGGACAGGATAATAGTGGCCAGAGAGACCATTCAAAACTTTAGTTTCCTCATGAACCTGTTGAGATTGCACAGGTCCAAGATGGGTCTGAGGCCCCCTTTTACTTTTGATATTAGGAAATACTGGGAATAAAACCCCTTTCCCCTGAGCTCCAGTGGAGCCTCCTCCACAGCCCCCACCAATAGGAGAGTTTGTACCTTCCGAACAAGAAGTTGCTCGTGAGAGGGATCTCTGAAGAGGGACAGGGAAGAGGGGTGGGAGAGGAAAATTGGAGAGAATATCCCATCTGTACCATGCGGAGGACCCAACGGTTTGAGGTGATTTGGGACCACGCTTGGTAGAAATGGGATAGATGTTCCGAAAACGGGAAAGAAGTATCCAGTTGAGAGGTTGGTATAACGCCCTCAGGAGCATCTTCAAAATGTCTGCCTAGGGCCTGGTGGTTGCCTGGATGACCCAGACCCTCTGTTATTTGGGGATTCGGGTTGGCAACGGCGGTTCTGGTTTCTGGGATGCCTACAGTTCTGGTCCTACCTAAAGTGCCCCTGGTATGGTCGTGTCGTGGGTTGAGGCCTAGATTGTCTATGCTGGGTGGCAGGTGTGTGCAGACCCAGAGATCTTAGAGTGGATTGGGAGTCTTTCAGACTGTGGAGTCTCGAGTAGGTTTTCTCCGAAAATAATGTGACTCCCTTGAATGGTAGGTTCTGAATTGTCTGTTGGACCTCCCTAGGGAGACCTGAGGCCTGCAGCCATGACCAACGGCGCATTGTGATGCCCAAAGACATCGTCCGCATCGCAGAGTCTGCTGAGTTTAACACCACTTGCAGCGATGTCCTGGTGACCGTCTTGCCTTCGTCCACGAGAGCAGAGAATTCCAGCTTAGCATCTGGTGGGACAAGGTCTGAGAATTTGGACATTGCCCCCCATGACTTGAAGTTACATTGGCTAAGGATCGCCTGCTGGTTTGTCATCCGAAGCTGGAGCCCTCCGGTGGAGTATATCTTTCTCCCGAAGAGATCCAGCTTCTTTGCGTTCTTAGCTTGAGGGTGTAGGTCCTTGCCAGCTTTGCCTTTCCCTTGCATTAACAGTCGCCACTACCGAGTCCAGCAGGGGGTGAGTAAACAAATATTCATAGCCCTTGGAGGGCACAAAGTACTTTCTCTCGACTCCCTTAGCTGTAGGAGCCAGAGAAGATGGTGTTTGCCACCGGGTTTGTGTGTTCTCCTGAATGGTCTTTATCAGGGAAGGCCCATCCTGGTGGGTCCTGCCGGGGATAAAATTACGACCATTGGTTCCGACACCTCGGTGACCTCCTCCATCTGTACCCAGAGGTTCTGAGCAACCCGCCTCAGAAGTTCAAGGTGGGCTCTGCTGTCAGGAAGGGGAGACCCTGAGGATGTTCCTGCCACTGTCTCATCTGGAGACTATGAGGAGGAGCCTGGAATATGGGAGGGGCCCTCCTGCCCATCCGGCTCCTCAAAACGCTGCGGCTCTGCCCCCAAGTCAGAGTCCACTTTGGTGCTGGCCTCGGTACAGGTGGCAACAGCGGCACTGTCCATGGTAATGAGTGTAGCCATGGTGCTGGGTGTGTTTTCGATGCTGAACACAGTACCAGTCATGGCGCTGGTGGTGGCCTGTGAGAAAGGCCTGTGAGAAATCCCTGGCTCTGGACATGACCAAAAAGGAACGTACGGAGGCAGACCCCTGGGACTGGTGGTAAGCCCACAGGGTCCAGAAGGGCGACTGTGTCGGCATCTGAGCCGATACCTGCCATTGTTGTGACCACAATACTGAGGGAAAAGTTTGGATCATCCCCGCTGATTGGGAGTAACGGCAGTTACCGTGCTGGCTTCTCTGTGACACACACGAGTCAGTGTCCGATGCGGACTCCAATGAGTCCGCACGCGGGAACCATAGCCCGTTGGTGCCAGGGCAATGTAGATCGTTGCCGAGTCATTGCCGGCTTACCCCTGGACTGCACTGGTGGCCTCTGAGTCAACTGGGGACTCGAGATCAGTGCTGTGACACCGTGGTCTGGGGAGTGAGGACCTGCCAATGTAATCAGGTCCTGCGCCGCCTCATAAGTCTCGGGTGTGGAAGGGAGGTCCAAATCCTACACCTGAGTCTCCTCCAGTGGCACCGGACTCAGTGGTCCTTCCCAGGGGCCCAGAGTCGATGGTGCCAGCTGTTGAGTTGGAGGGGAGGGGAAGTCTTGCACTGGTCTCCCTCCCTTGGGTTCATGTTCCTGTGCACAGGAAGGGGAGTGCCTTCTATCAGTCTTCCTGTGCTTCTTCTTCAGGACAGGAGACTGAGAGCGGTGCCGAGATTGATCCTGCGCCATGTTCGGTGCCGGGGAATGCCAGTGCTGAGGGTCTCTGACCCCCCAGTCCTTCCTCAGCACCTCCTGGACCGAAGCCGGAGCGCTGTGCACCAATGCTGAGAAGCCCAGTGCTGTGTCCATGGGGCTTGACTCAGATTGAGGGCTGCTTTCCATTGGCAGCAACTTTAATCTGTGATCCCTCTCCTTCCTCTTGCGGGGGTGAAAGCTCCTACAGATCTTACACCTGTTTGCGTGATGGGACTCCCCCAAGCACCTTAGACAAGCCAAGTGTAGGTCGCCCTTTGGCCTAGGCTTCTGGCAAACCCTGCATGGCTTAAACCCCTGGGTCCGAGACATGCCCCCGGCCCAGGAGAGGGATGGGGAAGCAGGGGAGGGAAACACCCCCCCAGTACCCGAAGTCCAGATGTCTGTCTAACTACTACAATTTTTAAAAACTATCTTTAACTATTTACAGAAAATACGATGAGAGGATTGCTCGCTGAAGACGAGACACAAAATGCTCTGATGACCGCCACTGACGGTAAGAAGGAACTGGAGAGGCAGCGGGTCAGCAGGGCCGTATATGTGGCGCCATGAAAGTGCAATTCCAGGGGGCTCCAGAGCCAACCCAACAGGTGCTGCTAGGAGAAAATCTTCCGGAAAACTGTGCTCACAAACACCTAATTGGAATCAATATGAGCAAGCACTCAAAGAAGAGCTGACAATTATGCAAAAAGAATAGATAGCATGTATCATTCCCTGGAGGGACATACATGAACTCTATAGGACTGTCACTTTTCTTTCTTCCATTGTTTTACTGGGGACTACACCTCATTCCAAAGTTGTCTTAGTTCTTTTCGTGATACTTAATGCAGCTATTACCAAAAGAAAGAATCAAACACTGGCCTTTGGAAAAGCACAAGCGATAATTTCTTCTGTAACTTGTTGCTGGATGTTCACAATCTAGGAACATGAAACCCTCCTTAGTCCATCACAGCCCAGACTTGCTGATTTTCTGGGCACACTGTAAAGCCCCCACCCCCCTGGCTTTTGGAAAAGGTTGGGCTGAAGGGGGTAGAGGGTGGTCTGATGCAAGGTTAGTTTTGTAGGTGAGAATTATTTTGGTTCTTCATCGGCAGCCAACTGTGCATTTTGGTAACTTGACATTTAATTGCTGTAAAAGTAGACAGAGCCAAAGATAAGTGCTTCAGATGAAATCAATGTAAATAAAAGTAGATGATTCTGCCCATACTGATTTTGTTAGAGAAGGCTGTATTGGGAAATACGACTGGAGACATTCTGAAAATAGACACAACAAGTGTCCAGTTTCAGACTGAAAGAAATTTGTTGTAGGTGGGAAGATTTTTTTTCCCCTCTGAACAGCCTCAGGGTTTGTCTACCTGGAGACATTTCCCAGCATTACTACACTGTTATAATTATACCGCTCTAGTTATACCAGTATAACTTCCTGTGTGGACACTCCTATTTGGAATAACAGTGGTCTCTCTGTAGTTTAGCTTATCTCATAACTACAGCAATGTAATTATACTGGTATAGCAATGCCAGTAGTTCTTCCCATGTAGAAAAGCCCTAAATTACATTGTAGCCATAGAATTACTATGGGGCCCTAGGCTGGCCTGAGTTTTGCCAAGAGGGAGGACATCGCCTCCTCCGAGCGCTCCTGTTCCGCCTATGCAGAGCGTCCTGGCAGTTCTGTGCTTGATAAGGACGAGGAGCAGGTTGAGGCCTAAACTGTCTGCGCTGGGTAGCAGGCATGTGAAGCCCCAACAAATGAAGGGTAGCCCTTGAGTCCTTCAAACTATGAAGTCTCTCATCCGTCCTCTTGGAGAAGAGAGCTACACCTTCGAAGGGAAGGTCTTGAATGGTCTGTTGGACCTCACGAGAAGACCACAGACCTGTAGCCAGGAGCCTCTCCTCATAACCACCCCTGTGGCCAAAGTGCAAGAGGCCGCATCCACCACGTCCAGGGCCTCTTGTAAAGACGTTCAGGAGACCAACTTCTCCTCCTCCATGAGCGCAGAGAATTCCTCCCGAGCTTCCTCGGGCAGAACCTCTGTAAATTTTGCCATGGACGAACAGGTGTTTTGTCCATAGCGGCTTACTATGATCTGTTTGGCTATACGAAGCTGTAGACCTGCTGGGGAGTAGACCTGCTGGCCAAACAGGTCCAGTTTCTTGGCATCCCTGTTTTTAGGGGTGGAGCCTTGAAACCCCTGATGTTCTCTCTGATTGGCTGCGTCGACCACCAGAGTCTGGAGGAGGGTGGGTATAAAAGTGTTCATACCCTTTAAAGGGAACAAAGTAGCAGCGCTCAGATTTCTTGGCCGTAGGTGCCAGAGAAGCAGGGGTTTGCCACAAGTTCTTAGACATTTCAGTTATTGACCTGATAAATGGCAATGCAACCCTGGATGGGCTGGAGGGAGCCAGGATGTCTATAACTGGGTCTAAGTCTTCTTCTACCTCCTCTGCCTGAATCCCCAGGCTTTGGGCGGCCCGCTTCAAAAGCTGTTGAAGAACCCGGTTGTCCTTCAAAGCTGGGGCCGGTGAAGTTCCCGCGACCGCTTTGTCGGGTGAAGACAAGGAAGAGAGAACCGGAGGTGGACCCAGTTCACTGCCTTCAGCCCCCCTGCAGTCCCTCGGCACGCAGCACTCGATCTGTAGAACAGGCAACGATGAAGAACTCTGCATTGCAGCCGGTGCTGGGGCAGGTAAAACCGGTGGGACCGAGACCATCGAGGTTGGTAGGGATGGAGCTGAGGCTTCCACCGGTGCCGTCAGTTGGGGAGCCGGTGCCAGGGCTGGCTGAAGCATCAGTGCTGAAACCATGGGAGGTGGCGGGGCCACTCCGGTCAAGGGCGGCGCCGTCGATGGCAGTGCTGGTGCTGACTGTGGCACAAACGACGCCAAGGACACCGACACCGTTCTGGAGCACAGACCATGGACTTGACCCTGGCTCTGATGGTACAGGCAGGGTGTCCAGAAGGGACACTGAGCAGGTGGTTGCCATGGTGCCAGGTATGGTTGGTGACTGTGCCCGGATCATGATCTTCTGCTGCGCGATCTGCTCCATCGAGCCTAGTCTACACCTCTGACTCTGAGGTCTCCGAATAAGAAGACCAAGGAGGAGCAGTCCACTGGGTTGCCAACGAACGACGACTCGACTCTGGGGAGCAGAGCGCTTCTTGCGTCTGTGCGGGCAGTGCCGGAGATGGAGACCGAAGAGCCATCATGGTTGGCTTGCCCCTGGAGTGAAACGGGCTGTGCAGTTGCCGGAGACTTGTTCCTCCTTCGGGGGGAGGACGGCACCGGGAGGCGCATCAGGTCCGTTGCTGCCTTGAACTCCTCCGGCGTCGATGGTGGTTGTATATCCACCAGATGGTCTGGGGACCAAGGAGGGTTTGGACTCGACTGGACCCTTGCCAGGGCAGGAGTCAACAAGACCCTGGGTGGAAGTGAAGTGGACGTGGTCTATGCCGAGCCACTCACGGATGGCACCGGCCCCTCAGGCTTCAGAGGGGGTGATCGGCCCCTTGCCGGCCTCTTCTTCTTTACCGGAGATGGAGAACGGTGCTGAACTGATGCCGACACCCTATGTCCCAAAGAGCGGCGGTGCTAGTGGGCTTTAGAGTCCTTAGTCTGGCTGATTCACGCACCGTTGGTGCTGGAGCACTGCGCACCGAAGAGGACGTGCTCATTGCCAGATCGTTGGGTCCCAGGTCGGACTGCGGTCTCAGAGCCGCCTCCATGAGCAGGAGTTTCAGTCTCTGTTCTCTGTACTTAAGGGTTCTCGGGCGGAAACCCTTGCAAATGCAACACTTGTCCTTTTGGTGAGTCTCACAAAGGCACCACAGGCAGGATGAGTGAGGATCACTCTTGGGCATAAACTTGCCACAGGACTCACAGAGTTTAAACCCCGGAGACCCAGGCATACCCCCAGAGGGGAAACTAACTATCTACCAAACACTACTAACTATGTGATAAGTACAACTATAGAGAAAAACTATTTACACTAAGAACAAAGACACTGCTAAGGCGCTTGCTGCAAGAGTGAGCGAAGTTCCAGCTAGCCGTCAAGGGCAGTACGAAGGAACTGAGGGGGTGGGGGGGTCGGCAGGGCTCGATACTGGGCGCAATGAAGGCGCCACCCCAGAGGGCGCCCAGGCCGACCCCACGAACGCTGTTAGGGGAAAAATCTTCCGGCTCGCACGCACGCGGCATGCACACATCTGCTTGGAATGGAAATGAACAATCACTCGAAGAAGAAGAAACGGTTACTCACTTTCTCGTAACTGTTGTTCTTCGAGATGTGATGTTCATGTCCATTCCAAGCAGGTGTGTAGGCGCCGCGTGCACGCAGGCCAGAAGATTTTCCCCCTAACAGCGTCCGTGGGGTGGCGCCTTCATGGCGCCCAATATAGAGCCCTGCCAGCCCCCCGCCCCCTCGGTTCCTTCTTACCAACTATTCCAACAGAGGGGTAGGAGGGTGGGTATTGGAATGGACATGAACAACACATCTCAAAGAACAACAGTTATGAGAAAGTGAGTAACCATTTTTTCTTCTTCGAGTGATTGTTCATGTCCATTCCAAGCAGGTGATTCACAAGCTAGAGCTCAGGAGGTGGGGGCCAAAGTTATCCACAGAAAAGAGCATGGCTCTCCCAAAGGCCGCATCGTCCCTGGACTGTTATGTAATTGCATAATACGACATAAATGTACATATCACGTGGCTGCCCTGCAGATTTCCTGAATAGGGACTTGTGCCAGGAATGCCACAGAGGAGGCCTGGGCCCTGGTAGAGTGAGCGGTTATCTGCGGAGCGGGCTCCTTTGCCAGGGTATAGCACTCCCTAATGCAGGATGTTATCCATGACGATATGCATTGAGATGATACCGGAAGGCCCGTCATTCTGTCTGCCACGGCTACCAAGAGTTGGACAGAATTCCGGAACGACGTAGTTCTCTCTGTGTAGAAGGCTAAGACCCTGCGCACGTCCAGTGCGTGCAGCCTGCGCTCCCTATCGGAGGAGTGCGGCTTGGAATAAAACACTGGGAGGAAGATGTCCTGGGTCATGTGAAAATGGGAGACAACCTTTGGGAGAAAAGCTGGATGAGGCCTAAGCTGAACCTTACCCTTATGAAAAACTATGTAAGGGGGCTCAGACGTGAGGGCCCTGAGCTCCGAGACCTGTCGGATCACGGTAATTGCCACGAGGAACGCCACCTTGAATGAGAGATAAAGCAGGGAGCAGGTGGCCAGAGGTTCAAATGGCGGGCCTGTAAGCCTGGAGAGGACTAAGTTGAGGTCCCAGGCAGGGACAGGCTGACACGTGTGTGGGAAGAGCCTGTCCAAACCCTTGAGAAAATGACTGACCACGGGGTTTGCAAAGACCGAGAGGCCATCTGAACCTGGGTGGAAGGCGGAGATAACGGCCAAGTGGACCCTTATAGATGACCGGGACAAGTTCTGGTGCTTTAGGTGAAGGAGGTAGTCCAGTATAAATGGCATGGGGGCGAGGAGCAGCGGCTGACTATGTTGCTCCGCCCAGATGAAGAAACTTTTGCACTTAGCCAGGTAAGTAGCCGTGGTGGAGGGCTTTCTACTACCCAGGAGGACTTGTCTGACCTGGTCCGAACAAGAGAGCTCTGTGGCACTTAGCCCAGGCCGTAAAGTGGAGTGACTCCAGATTCGGGCTCCGGAGACGGCCCTGGTCCTGTGTGATCAGGTTGGGGACCAGCAGTAAGGTGAGAAGGGCCGCTATGGACATTTTCAGGAGTGAGGTGAACCAGTGCTGATGCGGCCACGCCAGCGCTATTAGTATGACTCGAGCCCGGTCCCTGCGGATCTTGAGACCCACCCTGTGGACTAGGGGGATGGGTGGGAAAGCGTACAGCAGGCAGCCCTCCCACGAGAGGAGGAAGGCGTCCCCGATGGACCTCGCACTGTGGTTCCCGAGAGAACAGAATGTCTGACATTTCTTGTTGCCCGGAGTGGTAAACAGGTCCATCTGGGGAGAGCCCCAAAACTGGAAGATTGAAGTCACCACATCTGGCCAAAGAGACCACTCGTGGCCATTGAAGGTCCGGCTGAGGCTGTCCACCAGTGTGTTTCGCACGAGGCCTGCAGGTGGATCGAGTGCTCTATGCAGAAATCTCACAGCGCCAGGACTTCTCGGCACAGGGGAGAGGAGCGTGCACCCCCGTTTGTTGATATAAAACATTGCTAAGGTGTTGTCCGCGAGGATTGAAACACTTCTGCCCGTTATGTGCGCTTTGAAAGCATAGCAGGCCAGACGCACTGCTCTCAGCTCTTTGACATTGATGTGAAGAGCGAGGTCCACCGGAGACCAGAGGCTTTGGGTCTTGAGGTCCCCTAGGTGAGCCCCCCAACCCAGATCCGAGGCGTCTGACACCAAGGTGAGTGAGGGCTGAGGGCTGGCAAAAGGTACCCCTGCGCACACCATTTGAGGTTGAGCCACCATAGGGGGGAGTCCAGTACCAGGCAGGGCAGGGTTACGACCCTGTCCAATGCATCTCGGGCTGGTCGGTACACCGACGCCAGCCAAGACTGAAGTGGGCGCAGCCTGAGCCTGGCATGCTGCTCCACATAAGTGCATGAGGCCATGTGTCCCAGCAGCTTTAGACAGTTTCTTGCCAGCATCGTGGGGAACTGTCTGAGGCCTTGTATGTTGTCCTGAAATGAGTGAAACCTGGCCTCCAGGAGGTATGCTCTGGCTTGAGTAGAGTCCAAGACCGCGCCTATGAATTCTATCCTCTGCACCGGGAACAGAGCGGATTTCTCCTCGTTCCGGAGGAGACCTAAGTCGAGGAAGGTCCTCCTTATAAACTCGAACTGAGCCACCACCTGGGCGAGCAATCCTTGATCAGCCAGTCATCGAGGTATGGGAAAACCTGTAATTGGTGCGTGCGCAGGAACGCCGCAACGACTGCTATGCATTTTGTGAATACTCGCGGGGCAGTCGACAGTCCGAACTGGAGGACGGCAAACTGGTAGCGGCCTGGGTTCACCACGAATCTGAGGTAGCGTCTGTGATGTGGGACTATTGCAATATGAAAATACGCATCCTTCAAGTCGAGGGGGGCGTACCAGTCTCCTGGATCCAGTGAGGGGACAATGGAGGTTAGCAAGACCATGTGAAACTTGAGTTTTTTTATGTATTTGTTGAGTTGTCGCAGGTCCAGTAGGGGTCTGAGGCCCCCTTTGGCCTTCGGTATTAGGAAGTACCGGGAGTAAAAACCCTTGCCCCTTATCTCATGAGGAACCTCCTCCACTGCCCCTACCAAGAGGAGGGACTGCATCTCGAGCAACTTCTGTGTCAAGTGAGAGGGGTCCCTGAAGAGGGACGGGGAAGCGGGGGGGGGGGGGGGGCAGGAGGGTACAGAATTGGATGGAATATCCCCTCTCTAGCATGCAGAGCACCCAGTGGTCCGAAGTAATTTGAGACCAGGCACGGTAGAAAGGGGATAGACGGGATGAGAAAGTAAGATGGGAAGGATCCAAAGGTCGAACTGGCAAGCTGTCCTCGACCATACCCTCAAAAGGGTGGTCTAGAGCCCTGTGGGGCCCTAGGCTGGCCTGAGTTTTGCCCTTCACAAATATTATGGAGTGTACAGCATACAGCAATAAGAATATTGTCATTGGCCAGGTCCAGCCTCCCATATATGCAGCGCCAGCGGGTCTTTAAACTGCCAAAAGCACACTCAACAGTCATTCTGTATTTGCTCAGCCTGTTGTTGAACCGCTCCTTGATGCTGTCAAGGTGCCCCATGTATGGCTTCATAAGCCATGGCATTAAGGGGTAGGCAGGATCTCCCAGGATCACAATGGGCATTTCGACTTTCCCTTCGGTGATCTTCTTGTCTGGGAAGAAAGTCCCAGCCTGCAGCTTCCTGAACAGGCCAGTGTTCTGAAAGATACGTGTGGCATGCACCTTTCTGGACCAGCCTGTGTTAGTGTCTGTGAAACGCCCACAGTGATCCACAAGTGCCTGGAGAACCACTGAGAAATACCCCTTGCGATTAATGTACCCGGTGGTGAGGTGGTCTGGTGCCAGAATTGGAATATGCGTGCCATCTATTGCCTCTCCGCAGTTAGGGAAGCCCATTTGTGCAAAGCCATCCATGTCACGCAGGTTGCCCAGAGTCACGGTCTTTCGGAACAGGATGCGATTAACGGTCCTGCAGACTTCCATCAACACGACTCCAATGGTCAACTTTCCCACCCTGATCTGGTTAGCAACCGATCGTTAGCAGTCTGGAGTAGCCAGCTTCCTCAGTGCAATAGCCATGCGCTTCTCCAGCAGCAGGGCAGTTTTCATTCTTGTGTCCTTGCACCGCAAGGCTGGGGCGAGCTCATCACACAGTCCCATCATCGTGGCTTTCCTCATCCAAAAGTTCTGCAGCCACTGCTCGTCATCCCAAACATGCATGATGATGTGATCCTACCAGTTAGCTCTTGTTTCCCGAGCTCAAAAGCAGCATTCCACTGTGGTCAGCACCTCCGTGAATGCCACAACCAATCTTGTGTCACAGCTACTACCCATTGTGAGATCAATGTTGCACTCCTCTGGCCTTTGTAGTTTAAGGAATAACTCCACTGCCACTTATCACGTGTTGGGCAGAGTGAGCAGCATACTGGTCAACAGTGCGGGATCCATTCCTGCAGACTGAAGAGGCAGGGAGCGCAGTACACGAACTTTTGAAAGATGGCACCAAATGCAGACGGAAGCACAGGGATTTCTGGGATGTGAACCAATGCATCATGGGCAGTGGGACAGGACCCACGATGCCCTGCAACCCCCTCCACCTTCCCACAACTCTTAGCAGCAGAAGAGGAAGAGATGCTCTGTGGGATAGCTGCCCAGAGTGCACTGCTTTGAATACTGCTGCAAGTGTGAGCACGCTATTGCGCAGGCAGCTGACAGTGTGAACGTACTACAGCGGCTTCCCTTCAGCGCTCTCTGAACGGTGCTGTAACTGCCAGCGCCGTAACTCTGCCAGTGTAGACATACCCTTAGATAATACAGTCCTACCTGGGCACGAAACGCTGATATTGCAGCAAGGCGCACTTTGACGGAGCTGACATCCAAACCTGACTCTTTTAGGTGCAACAAACAGTCCCAAATCTTTTGAATCATTGATTGTGTGGGAGACACATTGTCACTAGCCACCCAGGTAGAGAAACCCTTCCACTTACTAAGGTAAGGAGCTCTGGTGGATGGTTTTCTTCTATTAAGTAGGACATTATGCTCTACTTCCAAACAGTGTGCCTCCTCTGGGTTTAGCTACCTGAAGAACCAGGCCATGAGGCGTAGTGACTGACAGTTACAGTGCAACACCTGCTCATAATTCGGTGACTAAAGATGGAGGTTGGGGGGGCAGGGGAAGGTTAAGGTTCCTTGATGGACAACTTGTACAGGTCCAAGTACCATGGCTACCTCGCCCAGGCTGGCACAACATCATTTTGCCTCACTCTTGCTTCAGCTTGAGAATTATTTTGGGAATCAATGGCACTGGAGGATAAGCATAGAGCAGGTCCTTGTCACAGGGGAAGAGAAAATGATCTTGAGATGGACGGGTTGTACTTCTACAGGAAATCCTGATGACTGGAGCTATGAGGAGTGGCACATGGCTACGGCTGTTGCCATGACTCTGGCAGCTAAGCTGAGTCTGCCGCATCTAGGGAGGCCTGCAGAGTGGACCTTGCGACCAGTCAACCTTCCATCAGGAAAGACAAACTCGCCCCTCGTGTCCTTGGGCAGCTAACTGAGGAATTTGGACGTAACATCCCAATTTGAATAATCATAATAGGCAAACAGGGGCTGACGGTTTGCTATACATAGCTGTAACTTCTCAGTTGACTAACCCACATTTCTACCAAAAATGCCCAATTTCTTTGTATCCTTTTCTTTAGGACGTGCTTTTCTCTAGCTTGGCGGTGTCTCACATTTACTCCTGCCATGATCAGAGAGCCTAGTGAGGGGTGTGGATAAAACTGTTTGTAATAGAGCAGTTGGTATTTGTGTTCTGTGTGCTTTGCCACCAGTGTGAGGGATGAGGGGGTTTGCCATAAAGCTTGTAAAGGCTGTGTAACTGCCTCATTTATAAGGAGAGCAATTTCCCCTGCTGCAGCCAGGTGTAAAATGTCTAGTTTGTGGGGACTTCTCTCTGAAAGCTCTATTTATATATTCCCAGGGACACAGCTATCCTTTTTGAGAGTTCTTGGTAGTTCTATAGGAAAAGGGGAAGAGTCAATGGAGACAACACCAAATATGAGCCCCAGGAGGATACAGGATGGGTTGAAGAGAATTACAAGGGACAATAGGAATAGAAAGGACTTGCAGCCAGAGGAAACAGGGGATAGACTGGAGAATCGCACCGTCACCAGGACAAGGCAGGTCTACGTGATTGGGGACTCCTTACTGAGAAGGATAGACAGGCCTGTAACCAGAGCTGATCCAGAGAACAGAAGGATGTGCTCTCTGCTGGGGGCTAAGATATGGGATGTGGACCTGAGGCTGAAGAGGATCCTAAAGGGAGCGGGAAAGAATCCACTGATCGTCCTTCATGGGGGAAAAAATGAAACCGATAGATTCTTGCTGGAACGTATCAAGGGAGACTATGCCAGGCTGGGGAAGACGCTTACGGAAATCTAGGCTCAGGTGATCTTCAGTGGAATTCTGCTTGTTCCTAGAGAAGGGCAACAAAGGTGTGACAAGATTATGATGCTCAACAGATGGCTCAGGCCACTGGTGCTAAAAGGAGGGCTTTGGGATGTATGGCCACTGGAAGGCATTCATGGACAGAGGACTGTTCTCTCGGGATGGACTCCCTCTGAGTAGGGAGGGAAATAGACTTCTAGGATGGAGGATGGCACAACTGATTAAAAGAGTTTTAAACTAGGAATTTGGGGGAGGTGGTTGGGAGATGTCCAGGTAATCTCCACACCAGATTTCAACGTTGAGGGGAAAGAAAATGAAGAAAGAAAGGATACAGCTGTGGGTAGGAGAATGGACATAAAGAGGAAGGGCAGTGTGGATACCAGTCTAATAGGTGATACTGGCGGTAGAATGTCCGTGCGTAATCGGGTGAAGAAAGTGAGTGAGGCCAAACAGCAAAAATTAAGATGTTTGTACACCAATGCGAGGAGCCTAGGTAACAAAATGGAGGAACTAGAGCTGCTGGAGCAGGAAGGGAAACCAGATATTACAGGGATAACAGAAACATGGTGGAATAGTAGTCATTACTGGACTACAGGTACTGACGGGTATGCGCTGTTTAGGAAAGACAGAAATAAAGGCAAAGGTGGTAGAGTAGCATTGTATATCAATGATGAGGTAGACTGTAAAGAAGTGATAGAATGGATAAGACAGAATCGGTCTGGGAAAAAATCACATTGGCGAAGAAAGCTACTAGAGCCTCCCCTGGGATAGTGCTTGGGGTGAGCTATAGACTGCCGGAATCTAATCTGGATATGGATAGAGACCTCTTTAGTGTGTTTAATGAAATAAATACTAATGGGAACTGCATGATCATGGGAGACTTTAACTTCCCAGATATAGACTGGAAGACAAGTGCTAGTAATAATAGGGCTCAGATTTTCCTAGATGCAATAGCTGATGGATTCCTTCATCAAGCAGTTGCTGAACCGACAAGAGGGGATGCCATTTTAGATTTGGTTTTGGTGAGTAGTGAGGACCTCATAGAAGAAATGGTTGTAGGGGACAACCTTGGCTCGAGTGATCATGAGCTAATTTCAGTTCAAACTGAATGGAAGGATAAACAAAAATAAATCTGTGACTAGGGTTTTTGATTTCAAAAGGGCTAACTTTAAAAAATTAAGGAAATTGGTTCGGGAAGTGGATTGGACTGAAGCACTTATGGATCTAAAGGCGGAGGAGGCCTGGGATTACTTCAAGTCAAAGTTGCAGAAACTATCAGAAGCCTGCATCCCAAGAAAGGGGAAAAAATTCATAGGCAGGAGTTGTAGACCAAGCTGGATGAGCAAGCATCTCAGAGAGATGATTAAGAAAAAGCAGAAAGCATAAAAGGAGTGGAAGATGGGAGGGATTAGCAAGGAATTACTGAGGTCAGAACATGTAGAGATAAAGTGAGAAAGGCTAAACGTCATGTAGAGTTGAACCTTGCAAAGGGAATTAAAACCAATAGTAAAAGGTTCTATAGCCATATAAATAAGAAGAAAAAAAGGAAAGAAGAGGTGGGATGGCTAAACACTAAGGATGGAGTGGAAGTTAAGGATAATCTAGGCATGGCCCAATATCTAAACAAATACTTTGCCTCAGTCTTTAATGAAGCGAATGAGGAGCTTAGGGATGGATAATGGTAGCATGACAAATGGGAATGAGGATATGAAGGTAGACATTACCATATCTGAGGTAGAAGCCAAACTCCAACAGCTTAATGGGACTAAATCAGGAGGCCCAGGTAATCCTTATCCAAGAATATTAAAGGAACTGGCACATGAAATTGCAAGCCCATTAGTAAGAATTTTTAATGAATCTGCAAACTATGGGGTTGTACCATATGACTGGAGAATTGCTAACATAGTTCCTATTTTTAAGAAAGGAAAAGAAGGTGATCCAGTTAACTACAGGCCTGTTAGTTTGACATCTGTAGTATGCAAAGTCTTGGAAAAATTTTTGAAGGAGAAAGTAGTTAACGACATTGAGGTCAATGGTAACTGGGACAAAATACAACATGGTTTTACAAAAGGTAGATCGTGCCAAACCAACCTGATCTCCTTCTTTGACAAAGAAACATTTTTTAGACAAAGGAAATGCAGTGGATCTAATTTACCTCGATTTCAGTAAGGCGTTTGATACGGTTCCACATGGGGAATTATTAGTTAAATTTTGAAAAGATGGGGATCAACATACAAACTGAAAGGTGGATAAGGAACTGGTTAAAGGGGAGACTACAGTGGGTCATACTGAAAGGTGAACTGTCAGGCTGGAGGGAGGTAACCAGTGGAGCTCCTCAGGGATCAGTTTTGGGACGAATCTTATTTAATCTTTTTATTACTGACCTCAGCACAAAAAGTGGGAGTGTGCTAATAACATTTGCGGATGACACAAAGCTGGGAGTTGTTGCCAATTCAGAGAAGGACCAGGGTATCATACAGGAAGATCTGGATGACCTTGTAAACTGGAGTAATAGTAATAGGATGAAATTTAATAGTGAGAAGTGTAAGGTCATGCATTTAGGGATTAATAAGAAGAATTTTAGTTATAAGATGGGGATGCATCAGTTGGAAGTAACAGAGGAGGAGAAAGACCTTGGAGTATTGGTTGATCATAGGATGACTATGAGCCGCCAGTATGATATGGCCGTGAAAAAAGCTAATCCGGTCTTGGGATGTATCAGGCGAAGTATTTCCAGTAAAGATAAGGAGGTGTTAGTACTGTTATACAAGGCACTGGTGAGACCTCATCTGGAATACTGAGTGCAGTTCTGGTCTCCCATGTTTAAGAAGGATGAATTCAAACGGGAACAGGTACAGAGAAGGGCTACTAGGATGATCCGAGGAATGGAAACCTGTCTTATGAAAGGAGACTCAAGGAGCTTGGCTTGTTTAGCCTAACCAAAAGAAGGCTGAGGGAAGATATGGTTGCTCTCTACAAATATATCAGAAGGATAAATACCGGAGAGGGAGAGGAATTATTTAAGCTCAGTACCAACATGGACATAAGAACAAATGGATATAAACTGGCCATCCGGAAGTTTAGACTTGAAATTAGACGAAGGTTTCTAACCATCAGAGGAGTGAAGTTCTGGAACAGCCTCCCAAGGGAAGCAGTGGTGGCAAAAGACCTATCTGGCTACAAGATTAAGCTTGATAAGTTCATGGAGGAGATGGTATGATGGGATAACATGATTTTGGCAATTAATTGATCTTTAAATATTCATGGTAAATAGGCCCAATGGCCTGTGATGGGATGTTAGATGGAGTGGGATCTGAGTTACTTTCCTGGGTATCTGGCTTGTGAGTCTTGCCCACATGCTCAGAGTTCAGCTGATTGCCATATTTGGGGTCGGAAGGAATTTTCCTCCAGGGCAGATTGGAAGAGGCCCTGGGTGTTTTTCGCCTGCCCCTGCAGCGTGGAGCATGGGTCACTTGCTGGAGGATTCTCTGCACCTTGAAGTCTTTAAACCATGATTTGAGGACTTCAATAGCTCAGACATAGGTGAAAGGTTTATTGCAGGAGTGGGTGGGTGAGATTCTGTGGCCTGCGCTGTGCAGGAGGTCAGACTAGATGATCATAATGGTTCCTTCTGACCTTAAAGTCTATGAGACTTAAAATCATCCGATACTAGAGATGTCATCTCCAGTACCAGGGTCTCATCTGGTAAGGAGGACAAGGTGTTCAGAAGAGGCATGTTAGAACCTTATTGAGGATGGTCTTGAATGACCAATGTAGAAGACCTGCCTGAAGCAAGTAATGGGCGGTTCTGAGCCTCAGTGCCCGTGGGATCTTGGTACCAACATTGAGTGGCCTGTGTGGAGAAACTTCTCCCTTTTGGGGATATATTTCTGTAGTGTAGTGGCTGCCCAGTACAGACTTTAGATAGTCTGCCGGTACTAGGCAGTGGAACTTATCTTCTCAGTGACTGACTTTTGTGATGCAGCAGAGATAATAATCTAGACACTGGAGACATATCCCATGGTACCCACTAGGGCCATTGACGGGGCTGAAGGGACTTGTGCCTAGACCCGGCACACCCATTCTTTTGACCTACTCAAGATAACTCCAAGAATGGGAACAATCCCTGCAGGATGCCCCGGATTCCCAGAAGTGAGAGATGCAGGAACCCACTTCAGACTCTTGAGGAGAAACATGAGAACTCCAAAGGCCAGTGCAAAGCAGTACTGGGCAGCATCACTGGAGATCAGGACCATGATCTACAATGGGCCTACAATACTGGCAACAACACCAGGTTATCAGTACTGTGTGCTGAGCCAGAGTAGCTACTGCTGGTCTCAGAGTTGGCATTCAGACCAAGGGAAGCAGCACAAGACCTGTGTAGCTGGCACTGTAGCAGACCACTACATGAAAGCCTACAAATGCATCATGTGTGATGGCCCCAGCAAGGTACCATGGAGCTGAATGACCAGCAAGAGCCATACCAAGAAGCACAATAGATCCTTCACAGCTGCAGAGGCCTCTTGGGTGGCTCAAATGGACCTTTGTTTTGCTGTAAACGCAGTTGATGGCTCTGCTGCCTGTGCCAAGGAAGCAGCTGGTCTCAGTCGTGAAGCTCCAGTAAATCAAACACCTGTCCCTAATGCGACCCTCACCCAAGCACTTCAAGCTGTGAGAGTGAGGGTCTCTCATGGGCATCAGCTTGTGACATCCAGAGCAGGGTTTGAAGCCAGGGACCTTGGTGTAGGCGCCCCTGCTATCAGGTGGAGACTGGAGTTCCTTTACTACGGACAACCACAACAACAGTCTAATGTCATCTAGTTAAGACAGCACATTTGCCGGAGGAATGACCTGACAGCACACTCCAATCGCTGAAGGTAAAAAGGAACTGAAAGATCATAGACGATTAAGGTTAGAAGAGACCTCAGGAGGTCATCTAGTCCAACCCCTTGCTCAAAGCAGGACCAACAAGATGTGAGGGGTGACTCCACTCATTTATGTCCTCAACTTGCAGCACAAGGAAAAGCAGGGTGCAGGTGTGGCTGCCCCTGCGGGTACCACTAGGGAAAACTCTGTGGCACTCGTGCACAAGATGCACACATACCTAGTGTAATGGACATATGCAAGAACAAAAAAGTATAAAGATTGTGGTATAAATATTAGAAAAGAACATTCCCTTTCTTGAGAGGCAAATTTATAATTCCCCTTCTTGAGGGGCAAATTTAGGCTTATCTGTTCCCTTTGCGGCAGAAGGTTCAATTGTCTTCTGTCTTCATCTCCTAGCAAGTTGGAATTTATCCATCTATCTGAGCCTATACACAGTAATGTTGGAGAATTAGACATACATACACTCTGAACTAGGTTTTAAACAATAAGGCGGCTAGAAGCGCCAAATCTGGTGTCACTCAAAGATTTGTTCTCAAACTAACTGAGTTTGTACCGGAATCACACACCACTACCCTAATATGAACACATAAACAATCCTTCATACTATATGTCATTAGCCATAGTTCTGTACATGGACATCTCCACTGTATTGGTATTGACCATTCTACACTGCGTCAGGTAATGTGAGCTCTAACTCCGTGTACAGAGCAATAAAACTTAAGCTCAGGATCCCGCTTTATGCCTAAAACTGGATGCCAATATGAGGAATATATTCCTGCTGAGATCTGAACTCGGGACTCTCAGATATTAAAGCAGTTGCTCTAATACTTGAGGAAACAGATCTCCTACTAGATACCAAAAGTAGCAGCAGCAGCTGCTCTCTTTTTGACCTACCAGCCACTAGTGAACAGAAACACTACTATGGATATGGGGGATGAAATAGCACATCCATGTGTGTCAGGAGTGGCCAATGTATGGCTCAGGAACAAAATGCAGACAATGGAGTTCTACATCAGAACTCCCTAGCCGCCTTCATTAGTATGGAGATGTGGTAAAGTCAAGTGTCTGTCATGCCCCTGCCATGGCCAGCCCACACAGAAAAGAACAGAACTTATTAATGCTGCCAGCTAACAAGTTACTCCATTAGCTCAAGTAATAGATGTTTGTATTTGATGCTGAAAGTTCTCGAGATTAAACCCTGCAGACAACCTGTAATGGTTGTCAGTACACATTCATAGGTCATTCTAATAAAAATTATAACAAATGCTTCTAATTTTCATTCCTTCCTTCGCTCTGCTCAACAACAACAACTGCAATTTAACAAATGAATGTTTCTGCAACTCTAGTTTAAAAGAAACTGAAGATAACTATCAGGTGGGAAATTTGAAGGGCAGGAGAGGCAGCACTGTTTCCCCACATCCCATCAGAGATGACACAAAAAGACCAGAAAACTTTCATGGCTGAACGGCAAAACGTTGGAGGAAGAGAGTTTTTAAAAGAGTAGGGAAAGATGATTGTTAGAAAGGACATTCTAGACTTGCTTTTTTTTTTTTGCTACTTGAGACTTTAAATGGCAAGGAAAGAACAAAAAACTCATAATCAGATGGTCAACCTCCCCAAATCCAAATAATTAATTTAGATGCTGTTCTATACCCATCTGGTATTGGGAGGAGTTTGTTGTTGTATAACAAACTGAGAATGAGGCATTATGTTGCAAGCAGAGTTCTCAATACCAAAACAAAACAATCCCATGTGCTAATGCAAAAGGAAATTCAACCTTCTGGCAAGCTCCTCTCATTGCTCTATGCTTGCCTGATTTCACTTGTGGTCATTTAGAAGCCCAGAGAAGCACTCACTTGCGTATAAAAGGTAAAAATAGAAGGAATTCTCAGTTTCACTTTCTGCATGAAGATCACATTATATTCTTCACCAGCTTTACAAAAAGGTCTCTACTGTGGCCTAAGGGGCACCCATATGCAAACAAATGACACCTAAGGATCTACAGATGGTAGAGGAGATGTATAACCAGGTTAGATATTCAACTCTGATTACTTATAATGTGTTCCGGCACGAGGACAGGCTATGGCTCCAATACATACTGCATTCAGTTAAAGCCCACCCTCAACACCAAGTCATTCAGATGCAGCACTAGAACCATTTTCCACTACAACTTCACTGTTTTAATGTCTTAGGCTAATTTTTGTAGCTTTTTCCATTATTTATTTTGAAATAATGAAAGTAAGCCTAATCTTCATGGAGTTCCATAAATTTTACTATCTCAGAAATTTTTCTATTAACACATAATATAAACAGGTTTGCTGATTTAACGGCCTCTGAGTATTATAAATCACTCAGTCTTGGAACCAACATGCAATAAAGAACTAAGATCTGGAAATGCAACCCAGGATCGTTGGGGAGAGGAAGCATGTATTTAGAACATCTGAGAAGAAATTACCAAAATATTGATTTGACTTCCAGTAATGTGCATAGCCCACAATCTCAAAGAACATGAAGTAGGTTACATCATCTGCTCGGGGCCTCTAGCACTGTGAAAGGCTTGGTCCAAAATGATTTTGAACTAATCACTGGCAAAACTGAGGGACTGTATGTACTCTTCCACAAGCCAATCCATGCACTTCATTCCTCAGCATTTGAAAATCATCATATTTGTGTTGCTGGGTTTCCTAACTTGCTATTGAGAAATTCTGTAGCAGTATTCTCTTCCTTGGAAACAAACTAAAAAAAAATCTTTTAAAAGTAATGTAAGAAAAAATAACTAGTGCATATTACTGGGGTTCCAAATCTAATGATCTTCACTATGTTTATGAGATGGGAAATGGGACTGATTTGCACTGTGGGTCTCACTCCTGTATTCAGAGATGATGTATTTGTACCATAAAAGAGTGCATCACCCACCTCTAAAGAATGTATTTATTTATAGGAGATTCTTTGCACAGGTCAAGAATTGTGCTATGATGGAATATAAGTGCATTGTAATGGGTTATAAATACATACCCAGCCTGGAAAATGTCTATTGGCAAATCACAAAAAAACAGAGCCATGGACAATTCAACGCAGAGCCTAGGTACATTCGTCCTCCTTCCCTACATAAACAATTATTGGGTTCTGATTCAACTACAGGGTCCCAGGTTAGTTTGAAAGCAGCCAAGCACAGAAATCAAGGTCTGGACTTAAACTTTGCAATGTTACATTTACCCCACACACCATCATTATCCAACTCAGACAGCCTCACCTTAGTCCATGGATGTGCCTTAATCTGAGGGAATTTGAATTCAGTGTAGTTTGGATTCATTTCTCTAATTTGTTCCCTTGTAGGCGTTCCCAGGACCTAGAAAGGTGAAAAAGAAATTGTTTATATATCCTTCAGATCTATAAAGTGATAAACGTCCTAATAAAATTCGCTTGACCATACGATCAACTTTACAATAAGGAATGTCATTTTTTTGTAATGTGCAGTATAGTAGAGAGAGTAGGAATAGAGTGTCTGGCAAAACGTAACTTGTCACTGGTACCAAGCAGCTTTTGCAATGCACTGAGACTTGGGTCACAACAGACTGGACAGTTCAAATTTTGCAAATTTACTTAACTGTTGAAGGCTTTTCATAAAATTCAGGCATCTCTCTCAAATACAATGATGCTTCAAAAGAGAACAGAGCAGAATTTCTCCAGATTAGGAATTTTATAAAAAGAATTATTTGATGAACATCTTTAATGTAATAGGCTGTAGCTTGCAGTCTTACGCCCTGATTAAGGTAATGAGCAATAGCACACCCGAATGCATTTTAATAGTCATGAGGGAGAGCTCTCTGATGAACTTAAAAAATCAGACAAGCACTGCTGAGAGAGGCAGAACACATTTTATTAGATGGAGATTGATTTTTTTCATATCTAAATGCAGACGGAGTGTTAACTTAACTACACCTAACGTACAGGAATTCAATTCACGTACCTGTAGTTTAGACATTTATTCTAGGAATTCAACTATAGAAGGATCTATGTTTATATAATAATAACACCACAATCAGCGTGATGTTATCTGTATGTACATTTCCATAAAGAAATGTGATTGTATTTATGAAATGATTTGGTGAGTTTTACATATTAGTAGTTTTTGTTCAATTAACATTAATCTTAGAAAAACTTCAAATCCTTTAAGAGGGACAAAAAAATTCCTCAGCAAATTTGGAAGTCCACTGCTTTCTGTTTAAATTCAGTCACTCTGGGTTCTGCTATTACAGAAAGCACTGTGGGAGAGGAAGGCTGAAACTTGGGCGCCTCTTCTGACAGACAAGCTCACTGTCATGTTACAGCCTTGTGACAAATCTTTTGCCATGGAAATTCATGTCATGTTGCCAGTTCATCACTAGGATTTCAATTCAAGGATAAACAGGAACATGTCTAGATGTTATGAAAAACCTCCTGCTGAATATTGTCAGCTGTATTCATGAAGTTTTGTATTATTTTACATCAATAGAATTTTTTTAAATAAGCAGAAAGTGCAAAGAGGCTGGGGAAAGAAAAAGGCATGGGTTAAACACATCTCAAGTAATTAAAGGCTGTGGCTAAAATTTATGAAAAGTGAATAATAGTTTTTTTAAAAATCTCATGTTTCGATTTATTTTCTAATTTTGAGTGTGAATTTAATAGTTGTGTAAGATGCAGGATTGACTGCTTTGGCAAATAAAATCTTCTATTTAACCATATAAAAATCACAATCCAGGCTGCAGCAGTGCAAGCTTGCATTACACCACCACCTGTCAATGGATGTCAACCAGAACCTGGTAAAATAATCTCTATGGGTGCGGTTGCTAACAGCTTAAGGCTTGATTTGAACCAGCAACCTATGAGTGAAAGACCACACTTAGAGCTGATTGGAAATTTTCTGACAGAACGCCTTTCCATCAGAACCACCAATTCATTGAAAGTAAAACTTTTTTCAGGAACTTATCAATTTCAATGAATCTTTTGAAGGAAACCAGGCAAGTTCCCTGTCAGCTTTCCACCTTGACTCCCCCACAGCCCACCTGCCAGGAGCGTTGGAGCCAGGCTCCACAGTAGGCTGCCTATTTGCTGAGAGCCTGAAAGCCCAAGAGTCCTGGCTTCACAGCTCGCCTGGCAGGCTGCCTTGCAGCCAAGGTTCCCGAAGTATAGTAGAATTCTGTCTTCTTCCTGTTCTCCTTTATTGGGGTAGGTAGCAGAGCAGTACCATGAGAAGAGTAGAACTAACAACTTAAAATGCCTTGTTCAAAAATTTTAAGTGACACTTAACTTTCAAAACACCTGAACAGCAAATGTAACTTTTCTTGTCTGCACAGTAAACACTGGTATTTTTATCTGTTTGAATAATCAAAGTGGTGCTTTCCGTGCCTTCTTGGTTGCAAAGATTTGAACTGCTTCCTGAAGGTCCACAGTCTGGGTCAGCTCAAGCTCTACTGAGATGGTTGCAATGCCTACCATCCTCTCCTGTGTCATTGTGGAGTGTAGATGTGTTTTTATTAACTTCAGCTTGGAGAAGCTGCGTTCTCCACTGGCAACTATTACAGGAAGTGTTAGAAGTATGCGCAGAGCAACAAAAGCATTTGGAAAGAGGGTGGTCATCTTATTTGTGCACTTATATTCCAGAACAGCCTTTGGAGTTGATCCTGCTGAAATGTATCTTGAAAGGGCTTTCAGTTCATCACCTAAATCACTCGCATCAATATCGCACATGTCATCATGTGTCAACACGGCCTCTAGTGCCCTGCTGGTGTAGGGCTTCTTCAGGTATAGTGTGGAGTTTTGGAATATCATCCAACATCCCAAATATACTGCTGTGTTCCTTGAGCTGCATGAAACGTTCTTCAACTGATTGTATTGTACAATCTAGCACCTGGTTAAAGAATTCAACTTCGAATTGTTGTTTGGGGTCCCTTATGGGATTATCCTGTGCCTCGTAATCAAAATGTCTTCTTCGGTGACTTGTATTCTTGAATGGGTGGGAAAATAGCTTCAGTGTGAAGTTCCTCTGCCAACTTCTGTGCACTCTTCAGAACGTTTTGAAATCCCTCATCTGACCGGTAGGACTGTAGGAATGACTTTGCTTTGTCCAGTTGTTCCGTTACTTCAGATATATCAAGGTCAACATCTTGGAGTCTCTTGCTTACAACTTTTATTTCAAACAGTATGTCATGCCACAACACTAAGCCACACAGAAATTTGAAGTTATGTATGGTTTCTGGTGATTCCATTTCCCTCTGCCACTGTTCTTGCATGAACAGTTCTTGTCATAGTATTATCCTCCATAATGGCAACTATAGCATCATCTATGTTCCCAATTTGGTGTTTGATAGGTTTTATCGCCTCCACTCGGCTTACCCATCATGTGGCACTCAGTGGTTTCAGTGTCAGAGAGTATGTTCCCAGATGTAGCTTCAAAATTTGCCATTGATGAGTTGATGCAGAGAAAAATACATAGATGCTTTGAATTACATTAAAAAATTCAGCAGCCTCACTAGAAGCTGAGGCTGCATCACTGACCACCAAGTTCAATGAATGAGAACTGCATGGGACAAAAAAAGCTCAAGGGTTTAACTCTTGGATCTGTGTCTGCATTCCTCTGTTCTTTCCTCTCATGTTGGCACCATTATCGTAGCCCTGACCTCTCATGTCAGCTATCGCAATTCCTGTTATCTTCCAGCTTTTTAAGAAGCACATTTGTCATACCAGCTCCTGTAGTATCATCAATGTCAATAAATTCTAGAAAATGCTCTCTGACAGTCACCATTGCAGGGACATTTTCACTAGGTTCTGTTGTTGTTACAGAACGCACCATTAAAGTAATTTGTTCCCTATACCTGATGTCAGGTGTGCAGTCCAGAACAACAGAGTAATATCTTGCTGACTTCAGATCTGCCACAATCTTCTGTTTGACTTTTGTTGCCAGTAACTGTATGATCTCATTTTGAATAGTTTTTCCAAGGTAGTGGTGTGTGTACATTTCTTGGGTGGTGACTCTTCTTAGATGCTCCTGGAGTACAGTATCAAACTCAGCCATCAGTTCCACAATTTTAAGGAAGTTTCCATTGTTTGGCACATATAGCTGATCTGAAGTGGCATGGAGTGCAAGGTTTTGGGTAGCAAGCATTCTTACAATGGCAATGAGCCTTTTTGGAACATTTTGCAAGTAAAGAGACTCTGATGCAATTTTCTCTTGATGGTGATCATCTATGGTGGCCTTTAACCTTAGTCTCATCTCAAGCTCTTTCCACCTGTGGAATGCTCTCTGGTGATTTGCTGCCTTCTCATGGCATGCCAGATTTCTAGCCAGATTTTTCCAGTTCTTTGTTCCTGTAGAACCCAATGTGGCTGGAACATTAGACTGGAAGAGTTTGCAACAAAAACAGTATGCAGCATTCTGGGTTTTTGAGTACATAAGCCATGGCCTCTCAACTTTGTCACCACTGGGGATTTCACGCCAGTAATGCGTTGGACGGAAACTTCTATTTTCATTGTCTTTGGGGAACATGATGTTTTTTACTTGCTGTGGCCCACGCAGCACAAGGAAGTCCCTCAGGCTACTGCTCAAGTGGGTCCACAGTCCTGGATCATCTAGACTTAAGGAACTAAACTCAGCAGCAGCTGTTTCTTGCACCTCCACCATACTCTTCTCTGATCTACACTTTTCTTCAGGAATGTGCATGGTTACATCCATTTGAGATGGAGATATGGATGCTGCAGTAGCTGCCAGGTCACCTGCACTCTG
Organism: Eretmochelys imbricata; assembly: GCF_965152235.1. Lineage (NCBI taxonomy): Eukaryota > Metazoa > Chordata > Testudines > Cheloniidae > Eretmochelys > Eretmochelys imbricata. Next base: position 206,325,933 of record NC_135572.1, read on the forward strand.
ACTAACTGGAAGATCAGGCATCTCCTCACCACTCTCATACTCACTGGGGCCGGAAGGCTCACCGTGAACATGTGTGTCTATGTATCTCAAGAGAGTTCCTTTCCTGCTTAGATAGAAAAGCTTCCTTTGCTTTCTTTCTTTTTCTGAATGCTGCCCCAGAGGGGTGTTTTCGTCTTTCACTCATGACTGCTGTTCTGTGCCGGCTATAGTGGCTCTCAATACTCAATTGACGCAGGCTGGTAGCAGGGCCTGAGTGAGGGAAGATATCAGTGTCTTAAGGGCCTAACTGGCTCCTACTATTTCAGCTGACTGCCTGTTCTCCTCAAGTGGGTTCAGAGAAGCAGCAGGAAACAGGAAGCTCCCTGAGAAGCTGGTGTTAATCAGTCCAGGCTCCTGGGGGTGCTAGAGAGGAACATAAGAGGCTCCTCCTCCTCTGTCTCGTGGCAGCTCCTGTTACTTTCTGTTATTCCCTCTCACCTTTTCTCCTGCCTGCCTGTTACATCTCTTGTGCCCTCCTTCCTCCAGCACAGCACTCCATCATCTCTGTGCATCTAGAGCAGAGAGAACACATAGGCACCAGCAGCAGACACAATTTTCTACACTCTGGGTTCTAGAGGCGCCCCCACCCCCAGTCTGGCACCTGAGGCGGCCGCCTCAGGTCGCCTCATGGTAAGGCCAGCCCTGAGTGGCACTGATGAATGATCTCCTCCTATCAATGGAAAGAGAACAGACATCCTTTCTTACCCTCCTTGGCCTCTCTGCAGCACTAAACATGGTTGATTTTGAGATATTGTTGTCTTGCCTGAGAGAGGTAGCAGGCATCCAGGGTTATGTGCTAAAATGGTCTGAGTTCTTTATGGAGGGACATACCCAACACGTAATTATGGGAAAATGCAACTCCATCAGTAGACCCTTCGTTTATGAAGTCCTAAAAGGATCGATTTTCTCTCCAGTCCTTTTCAACGTCTACATACAACCACTAGGTGAATTGATCAGAGGACACGGACTCAAGAACCAGCAACATGCAGGTGACATACAGCTCTACTTATCCTTCACCACACACTAGCTGTGTGGGAGACAGAACTTTCTCTCAGTGGCCTGTCCAAGACTGTGGAATGAACTCCCCCAGGAGCTAAAGACCATCACAAACCTCACCACCTTCCACTCCAAGTGCAAGGTGCAGTTCTTTGATCTTGCCTTCTCTAATGCATACATAGCAACATGTACATTAAAAACAAAACAAACAAAAACCCTGACAAAAACAAGACACTCCACTGAACATACTTTACCTCCTCTGGAGATAAGACAAATGTGATAACTGTTAGTCATGTCACTTAATGCACTGCTGGAAGGCTCTCAGAAACTATTGTGAAGAATCTTTATAGAATAGATCAACTCAGAGCACTTTGATTTAGCTTCCTCCTCTGTTTCCAAAGAACCATTTGTAGTTTTAGATTATATTCCAAACTCTTTCAAATTCAGTTTAGCACAACCTACATGAAACTGGTGTCTGACTGGAATGCAGCAATATTTCTCTGAAAATATCAATATTCATTTGGAATACTAGAACTTCCATGCTATATACGAGGAACCTTTTGCCTCAAATCCTAGATAGCCTTGGCAGTATTGAAGACAGTAAGTTTGCATAAAAATGCAGAGACAGACACTTCCTGATACTCTTGCACATGAAAAGCCTGGATAATATAAAGTGTGTATGTAAACCACAAGGAATTGTCTGAAATATCCAAAAAGTTCTGTGACCATGTTGATTTTCCAGGTCTTTCCATCTTCTCTGTGAAACATCTGTGGTTTGCTAACAAATCCACTGTGGCAAGGAACAGAGGGTCAGAGAAGTTTGGCTTATTTGCTTTCTAAGAAGCTATGTTCTCAGAAATAGTAAATAGTTCTTGAATGCTTCAGACAGACGAAGTGTGTGTGTGAGGGAATCTGTTTACTGAAAGGAGGTAAAAGCCGGACCCTTCACTTATACAGGCTTCGACACAACTGTGTAACTGGTAGTGATTTATTTAGCACTCAGTGTATTTACTCTGCTCTCTCATGTGTACCTAATGCAAGTATGAAAACAACTTGGTGCTGTTAACAGATTCAAGGTGCTTTCAGCTCATAGTGGTGATAGAGATGAAAAGAAAATGAAGAAAGAAAAGAAAGGAAAATAGATGAGTGAATGTTTTAACGTTTTATTTCTACCAAATCATGTAATTCAATCCCAAAATCAGCAGAACAGTTGTGTCAACTGTAAAATGGTAACTCTGTTGGTGTTGTACACATTCAGGACATGTCCTCTAATAAAATAATACTGGACAAAGATCTGCTGAATACATCTAATACTGTACTTTGTTCTTTTACTGGAATGCAAAATCCATAAATTAGTATGTCTGTTTACAGTAGCAATCACAAAAAGAGACAATATGTAAAACTTTCTAGCGTGTCTAAGTGACTACCTAATCTGTTTGAAAATGACAGTTGACAGAAGGAAGCAACTGCAGCTGGAGCTGAAATGGAGAGTGAATCTGAGAAGGAAATAGGGCTGGATGTAGCTTGCAAACAAGAGAGAGTCTCGGGGTGGAAGACAATGGGCAAAACACCACTGTCCTTTGGGGTATCCTGGTCATTCCCATCTGAACAATCAGGAGGATCATCCATAAAAGAATATAGGAGGAAATACTCACTGACAAAGTAGATGCTTTCATAGTTCCCAAGAGAGGGAGTAGTGGACAGACCAGATTTCAGTCTCTTCACAGGAGACCTCCCTTTTGACAACTGATCCACAGAAGGTGGAGCCCACCCAGGCCATTATTTCAGGGCTCCTGAGGGAAAAATGTGACTGACTCATGGACATACCTCAGTGGGCCTTTGGGGAACCTCTGTTCCTGGATATCCTATCTCCAGAAGTGTGTGGGGTCTCTCTTCCCTGGCCCTGTCAAAAGGGATAGGCTTCTGATCTGAAAGTCCCGAGAATATACCTTGGACTCAGTTACAAGTGGTATTAAGGCTAATCCTGGGAATTTTTGGATCCGCGCTTTCAGTTGGAAAAAATGCATGAAAGTGACCTACTCAATTCCACTGTAGGAAGGTGGATAAGATACCTCTCAGGAAGCAGCTACCATGTAAGTATAATTGGCACTGCACAAAGAAACTAATGGTGCTTGGTGGCGACAGCGTACTCTGCATGAAGAGAGAAGGCTGCACGTCTCTTGAAATAGATGTATTCAGCCTCAAGCTCCACACCAACCTCTTCTGGAATTGAATCCTCTTTGCTAATAAAAAATACTACAGCTAAAACAAAGCTAAGAAGGAAAATTCAGTTGCATGGAAGTAAAGGAGACTAACGGTGCTGAGAACTCTGGAAGTGGTGGCTGAAGGGATCTGGGGCACCAGCTCCTTACATAAACTCGCTGAAGCTAAATGTTAGGTTGTGTGACAGGACATAAGAGCCCAAAAGCTGAATTCAACACTAAGGGCTAGTCTACACTAGAAGCGCTACATCGGTGCAGCTATGGCGCTGTAGCGCATCTGGTGAAGAGATTCTATACCAACAGGAGAGAGGGTTCTCTTGTTGGCATAATTACTCCAACTCCGGGAGAGGCAGAAACTATTTTGGTAGGAGATCATCTCCTGCAGACATAGAGCTAGTGTTGACAACGCTTAGGTCGCTGTAACTTGTGTTGCTCAGTGGAGTGGCTTTTTCACACCCCTGACTAACGTAAGTTATATCGACATAAGTAGTTGTGTAGATTTGCTCTAGGAGTGCACATGCTCCTAAAGGTGGGGATTTATACTGACAAATATTCACAAGAAAAAACTACTACTCTCATACTGGTTTGTTGAAAGGTGTAATTAAGTAGCTGTTTACAAATTGAACTGCAGAAGAAAGGTGCTAGAGATGTGCCAAGTACTTATTAAAAGATTTTAGGACGGAGGAATCTCAATCTACAATACAATCAAATTTGAAGTAAATAATCTGAAAGGGCGACAGAGGAAAGAAAGCTACAACTCTGACAGAGTCCCATAACATTAAATGGAGAAAAAAAAAAAAAAAAAAAAAGCCAACCAGAAACATGAATTTCTTTTGTTAACAGAAACAAGCACAACCATACACTAACCTAGTAAGATGCTTCATTGCCATGGTTGACGTGCACACAATTGTTCATCTTATGCTGCCAGCAATTGCTGAAAGTGGGGAAATTACATTATGCAGAGAAAGAACTGAACTTTTTGAGGGAGGGGGTTGCACAATGGCAAGAAATGCCAGAACACTTTCTCCCCTTTCATAGAGGAAGGATTAATTTTAAACCATGTCAATGCTAGCAGGTGTTCTGTAGCACAGACAGCCCATCCCAATGGCATACTTTAACTCCACGCAGGATCACATCCAGAAGAAAAAAAACATTCTTCCCCGCAATTTCTTCTTTGGTAGACGCAGCTTTTCTTCGCCATTTAGCCACTATAAATGAATTTATATATTTATTTTTTCAAAAACTGAGCCCAAAATAGTACTTTGATATTTGAGTATGAGCCATATATCATATTTGCAATCCATTTTTAGCACTCAGCTCAGTAAAAGTGTCACAGACTATAAAATTACTCACTGGTTAGATTCCTGACACTTTACAGCTCTCATGTTTTAACATTTTCCTTCATGAATACCAGACAAAAATTATTCTTCCCAATCCAGCCTGAGAGGCATTGGAAGAGAGGGGACAGTTACTGTGAGTTTTTCTATAACAGACGTAATCTAGCTGCTAGCGCAAGGCGTCGCTGTCCAGGTTGGGAACAGAAGAACACTTGGTGGCTTTGTCTCATTGTACATGGAGATAATTTTAGAGAAGCTCTAATAACACATTTTTTCAGTCTGGACTGCACCATTTGGAATGGAATTTTAGTAATTCTGGAATGGGAAAACCACTTTGCCCTTCATTCTCTTTTTCTTGTAAGTGGTTCCTGTTTAGTTACAAACTGACAGACGAAGGCCTGTCAGTACCCGGGGTTAATGGATTAGGTCACTATCACGGTCATATTCTTCTGGAGAAGATGAGGATCTCCTTTTCTTTAGACGATTTCTTAATGGTGATGTGGGAACTGCAGCAACAGACTTACCTTCAGACAATGAACTGCTCCTTTAAAAACACAAACTTGCTTTTATGTTTCACAGGATGACTCTCACAGGAAGAAGAAAGAACTCTTATTTGCCCTGTAGTAACCATGGAACTTTGAGATGCTGCAGTCAGTGTGAATCCCACAGCAGGTGTACATGTGCCTCAGTCATTCAAAATTGCATTGTTTTGAATAGCAGTGTTTATCAGGAGTGCACATATGCCCGGAGCCTCCGTATACTCCCATGTGAGAACAAAGGGCAGAGCGGCTGCAACCCTCATTCTGTTCCCTTGCCATGGCAGCTGAGGACTCCAAAACTAGGGATGGAAAGCAGATAGTGGGATCCACACTGAGTGCAACAACTCCAAGAACTATAGTTACTATAAGGTAAGTTCATTCTTCAGTGTGTGTCAGCGTGGACCCCACTGTAGGGGAGCGGAAAGCAGTACCTCCTCTGGCTGTTGGGATGAAGGGTTTCAGCTATATCCAACAGACTGTGGTATTGCTCTCCCAAACTTAGCATCTGCCCTGACATTCAAGTCGAATGCTTAACGCTTGACAAAAGTCAGTGGGTTTCTCCACATCTCCGCGTGGCATATTTCGGAAATTGACATTTCGGGGTTCTGAAGCAGGCAGAGAATGCCACTTGGGGTCTGCTAGAGTCCACCATGATGTTCATTGGGAGAGGTACATCAATCAACTAGTAACAGCAAGATACGCTGTCATATCCACTTTGATATTCTTTGTGATGAGATGGCCCAGAGATTGAACTGCCAGCAACAACCAGAAACAATTGGGGAGACAGAATCAAATTGCACAGACTGTCAATGTAAAGTAAGGCTCTGGAAACAGCCAATAAAATGTAACTTTTCTCCTGATACAGTGTGGGGCTTCAGGAATAAGACAGGCAGGTTAACTGATTAACTCAAACTGAACTCAGATTACCTTGGGAGGGAACTTCGGGTGAGGTACCTATGAAATATCATGTAGGGAGGGTCAGCTGTAAGTGCTATGAGTCCACTCACTCTTTTGTCTCTGAGTTCCAAGACATTTATGTGAAGTCCTAGGTTGTCTTCTGTGGACCAGGCCCCTTGTGCTTATAGGTGGTCCAGGCATTTCTCACCCCCGCTGTCCCTAACACATCCACAATTAAAGTCCTTGTCAGAGTGGAGGCTGAGAATCATATGCCTCCTTATACAATCTCTAACCACTATTACAGTTCTGCAAGGATGTGAGGTGACACCAAGACTTTCCTGTCCATCTGGTGACAGGGCAGAAAGTAGACTGATCTAGGCCAGAGTTTTAGGGGCCACATATGAAGTCTGGCAAGCAGTGTCATGTGCATGCACATCAACGTATCATCTAATACTCCTAGCCAAGTTTGTACTGTTATAGACACGTTTGATTTTGTCTTGAGTAGTAGTGACTGCAGTGACAGAAACTTGTCCCCAGACAGGTTTGTGCTCTCTGATCTGAAATCAATCATAGCTCCTATCTTCTATGATGGTAAAAGAGGTGATATTTTCATAGCTGAAGGTGGCCCAGTCAGGCAAACAGAGACTTTGCATATCTTAGACTCACTGCTGCCTCCTGCTCTGATCAGTCTATCTTCCATGTAAGGGTAGATGTGCATGCTCTGTCTTCAAAGGTGTGCCATTACCACCGCTAGGCATTTTGTGAAGACTCTTAATTAGGGTGAAGTGATTTTTTTTTCTTCCAGTGAGTAGTTTTGGCAAAAAAAACAAACCACAAAAAACACCCTTCCTGCCCAATCAAAACCAAAAAACCCCCACAAAACTGATTTTGGGAACAGTTCATTTAAAAAAAAAATCAAAACAAACCGTTCTGAAATTATAAGTTATTTGATTCAACATTTCATTTAGAATATATTTCTATTTGATGTTCAAAACATTTCATTTCGACATTAACACAGTTTTAAAAAATGTTTTGCTTTGGCAAAAAACAGACCTCCAGTTTTGGTTCTAAATGAAAAAATTTTCTTTGGATTTTTTGGTTTGGCAACAGAATCAAAATAATCAATTATTTGCTCATCTCTACTTCTGGTGCCGTTGAGAGTTTGAATGGCACCTCTGATAATGATAGTGATTTGGCTCTACTGAGAACCTGAAGTACTTCCAGTGGGCTGGGAGGATGGCTATGTGGAAGTATGGATCCTGTAAGACAAGAGCCATGAACCACGTCTTGAACCTGCAGAGAATAATGGAGGCAAGCATTACCATTCTGAATTCAAGGCTGCACCCGCACTTGTTCAGTCTCCTCAGGCCAGGGACAGGACAAAGACCCACCCCCACTTCTTTTTTTGGAATGAGGAAATATCAGGAATAAAAGCCCCTTAAGACCCTTGTACTTCTGAGCTCTCCTATGGCTTCTAGACAGAGCAATGAGGCCACTTCTCTTTGTGATAGGCTCTCATCAGAAGGACCCCTGAAGGGGATAGGGAAGAGGTTTGTACAGAAGTATAAAGAGTAGACATGAAAAGGGTAGCCATGAGTGAAAGATGTCCAAACATCCACTTCTCTGATAGCAAACCAAGCCCAGGGGAAAGGGGAAGGAGGCTCCTGATATATCCATTAAACCTGTTGCCTCTGTGATGGTGCAGGGTGAATGACTGAGTACGACGATGACAGGCATATCTCCTAGAATTGAGAGGTTTTTTCCTTGGCAGGTACTCAGGCTACCTACTCTGGAAATAGGATAGCATCCTACTGAGGCTGGTAATTGCATCATTTTTGGTAAAGAGACAGTGTATAGATCCCCAGGGATCTTAATGTGACCTGTGAATCTTTCCGTGAATGGTGCAGTTCATCTGTTCTGGTGCTGAAGAATTCCATCCACCCAAAGAGCAGATCTGTGATGAAGCTTTGTACCTCTTTCTGGATGCCTGATGTTAAGCAGCCACGAAAACCTGCTCATGGTGACAGCCACGGGCATTGGCCATTGACCTCGCAGGTGTGTTGGATGTGTCCATGACCCTATGATCTCATTCAGTTCTTTTCTGTTTTCCTGTAGAATTTTTTGGACATTAAAAGGATGACTCTCCCATCCCAGATAACAAAGTTATATTTTGCAAACATGGCCTAGTAATTCATAATGCAGAGCTGCACTGAGGTAAAGAAACATGCCCTGTGCCTCAAAATGTCCAGTTTCCTGGGTCTTTTTCCTTCAAGGTGCCTTTTGTGGACCGGGTTTCTTTCGAAGACACTTGGTACCTCTCTTCCACAAATTTAGTTGTGGAAGAGAGAGTGGCCAAAGTCTGCCACAGCCCCTTTGCTGGTTCAAGTAAACCCTCATTGATCAGGAGAGCGATCCCGGCTGGGCTTGTAGGGCTCAGTTTAATCAAATAGCTTGTGAGACCTTTCTTGGATTACTGTCGTTTTGATGTCCAGGTCTCCATGACCTGGGACAGAAGGCTCTGGAATCCTTACAGTCATCGACCAGTGTCACGTCCTCATCTAGCAACAATTCTTTAGGCAGGGACTGAGGTTGCTGCTGTCCCTCTGTTGTTGCCTACTCCCGGATGTCAGCATCCAGTACTGGAATGGGTGCGTTTGTTTGTAAATTTTATGTTCTTCACTGAGATCATCATACTACATGTACCTACTGAGAGAAGTTTGCAAAAAAATTTTTTGAAATAAAGTTATGAACGTCTGAAAATACAGAGGAAGTGTTGGTTTATGATTAGAGGAGTGAATCTGGAGTCAGGACTATGTGCCTCAGTTTCCAAGTCTGCCTATGGTAATAGTAATACTTATCTCACTCACATGCATACAACAGAGGTATGGGTACTAGTCTCAGAACCCGCCATCCCTGGCTTTTCTGGGTTGGGCAACCAGCACAAACTCTCCTTAAAGTGTCCATTTGCTTCTTCAGGTGATTGCCTGAAGATGGTCTGGTTCAGGAACAATTTGCAGGCTACCCCTTAAACTTTACACTATCCTCACCTTCATACCTTCAAGCACCTGCGGGTCTCATACTAATCTGCCAACTCAGCAACCCGTTAGATTGTTTTATGTTTTCTAACTGCTAGTCAAATTCTTATGAGAAACCCTCAAATTGTTCAAGGTAAAACAGGTCTCACTTATTCTTCTATCCACTTGTCAAAATTGCTTGCTATTGATACAGGTATATTTGTATAACCTTCATCAGCCCCATTTCTAGGCTGATGGACGTGCTTGAGCCATGCTATCACATTCATCTTGAATCTTAGCAGGACAGCTTTCTCTTTAGCATACACACCATACAATCCCTTCTGTTCTTTACAAGGATATTACCATACTGGATCAGACTAGTACATCTAATCAAATACCTTGTTCCTCACGTTGACCATTAACAAATGCTTCAGAAAAGGGTACAAAGAAATCCCACAATGGACAAAACTTCTTCCCAATCCATCATTTTAGTGGTTGGTTTATACCTGAGGCATGAGTGTTCATATCCTTTCAATTTTAGTTCAATCTGATGAATGTATATTTTTAATGTGAATGTGGATTTTCTAGTATGAGCATTAGTTACAATAGTGACGAGAGGGGAAGTACACACTTTCTTTTTAACATGTACTGCTCACATATTTTCCTCAAAGGCACAAACAAAGGGATGCCTCCTTCTGCAGAATAGTCAGGGAATCTTCATATCTGGCTGAAACTGTGGGTATTTCCCTCATTTGTTTCCCCGCTACTATTGTGAATTCTACATTTAATTTCAACATTTCTTTCTCACGCCAACTGAAACTACATCTAGTGTCCCCACCCAATCTCTTGCCCTCACTACAATGCTTCAAATAGCGCTTTTATTTGTAACTTCTCCAGTTCTCTTTGTTCTGCTATATTATCCTTTCAGCAACAACACTTTCTGTGTTATCAGCTCACCCTGAATACTTGTCTCAGTCTTCTGGACTCAAAATCTGCCATCTGATTCAGACTCAGCTTGTTTTAAGGCCTTGATTACAAGGTGTTTATCTGATATGCCTTTATTGATACAGTTCCTATAGTGGTAAGAGAACTTAGGATATCTTGATTTCTATGCACCAACTCACCCACAATCAAACTTCAAGGTAAAGTAATACAGAATTTCCTGTACAACTTAAAATGTCTGTTGCTTTAAGAAGAGACAGCCTTTGAAAGAAGCTGCTCAGAAAATTCTAGTGGAAGTTTAGGAGAATGGATATATGGCTATTTGGTTCCAACTCTCATTCCCTATCGAATCATCTTCAACAACTTTCTGATATAAGCCCTTTGCTTACTGTAGCTGAAGTTTTTCCACTGGGCATTCAATACCCTTCCCTTCTCCAAGGCCTATGCCAAAAGCCTTAACTACTTCTTGGGTACCAAAATCCCAAACCACTTTCCAAATCCTCTCAGATGCCAAAGGCCTCAAATGCACTCTACTTAAGCTAAAATCTCTATCCTCTGACCCCATCCCCTTGTCAACTTCAACAGTGTACTTATGAATTGTCAATCTACCAAATTTTGTGTTGCAGAGTTTTGTATGTTCTTACTGCAGGACATTCCATTATTGTAATTTGTATTTAATTTTCCCCAGGAGAGCTTCTAAAATCAGCATCTACATTTTCTTGGTAACAAGCGGCACATGACCAGAATAATGTTCCATAGCACCTGCCCACTAAACTTCACAACCCCTGTCACATTTCCTTTAGACATCCCTGTGAAATTCCACTCCCTTTTGCTACTATCCCAGACCATTCTCTCCTCTTCTAAGCTTCACAGAGCTTGTTCCCTTAGCTGGTCAGAGAACATGCCATCTAGCACTTCATCATAGTCACTGCTCTCTGGATACTCTCTTACCACTGTGTCTTCTCAAGTGAATATCTCAGGATTTACTACACAGTGGAGTATCTCTTGCATTTAACCTGCATGTATAATTGTTAATATGCATATCTAGGGGGCCATGTACCATTTTTTGATTTTCACCTAATAATAATAATCATTCAGGATTTCCATGTCCACAGTTAGAGCAATGCTCCAGGAACCTACTTCTGCCAAGTGGAAAACCACCTCAAATACAGTTCACTGAAAGTCCAAGCTTCCAGAGTGCACATTCTTCCAACTATGATAGAAAAAAACAGTTAACACCAGTACTCTTTATATTCAGCTATGGATCTGTCAATTAAAAATGAGGATAAAATTTATGAAAGTGGTGTTTAAAATCTGTAAAAGGTCTACATGCAGTGACAATTTTATTAAATTATTTCTCTTCTTCCTTTGTGTTTATACTAAATTATGCTAAAACAGAATCATCTCAGCCAAATTGAATATATGGATCCTGAAGAAGAGCTCCATGTAGCTCGAAAGCTTGTCTCTTTGCCAACAGAAGCTGGTCCAATAAAAGCCATTTCCTCACCCACCGTGTCTCTACATGGATTCTGTACAGTTATGAGTCATGGACGAACACTTCCTGTACTGACTGGCTGATACTGTACAATTAATGAAAAATAACTACACAAGCACTATGCCAATCCATGAACTCCGGTTGGCAGACAGCCTGTCAACCAGAGTACATCTTTCTTCTAAATACTATACTTCCACTTGCTCAGAACCAAGTCAAAGGCAAGGCAAAGCACACTCATTAACTCCAGATAGATCTATTTTATTGAAATAACCAGATTTCTAAGGGAGTGAGATGTGACTTTTTGGACTATGTCACCCTGATGTACAATTAAATGATCTTATATTTACATAATACCTTTACTCCTGAATAAACTCTATATTGATATACAGACAATAATCACTTAATCATTTCATTGATGAATAAAGTGGATTAGGGAGCAGACCATACTAGCTGTTCATAACAGTTTAGGGCAAAGTGTAAATACCACCATATTTATGAAACTACAGGGGAAAATTTAGGGACCCAGCCAAATTTAGGGACCTAGGGATTCCAGAGCAAATACCACAACTTTTTGCAAGCAATGCTTTGTACCTTTAATGATCACAAATGTTTGCAACTGTAAATTTTACATCTCATCCAAAAGAATGGCATTGTAAGAAGCACTACACCACACTAGGACACTGTTTCAGTACAATTAAAAAGGAACCTACCACTCAAGGAATCACCAACACTTCTTCTCAGAGTCTCCCAAGTTTTTCTTTGAGGTTTCTTTGCAAGTACTGACCCAGCTTAAACCCGTTTAACTTGTGAGTTATGACATGATCACAGACTAAGGTGCTACAAGCCAGCAGGCAAATCTGTTCTATCTAGATTTTTACTTTTTTCTAATTGTGTTATAGGCTGGGCTGGTAGCATCTCCTACTAAGATTGCCCGAAGCTTCCCACTAAAGATCCTGTTTTAAATTGCTTATAACCTGACAAAAGTAACGGTCTGGGCTGAAATTTTCTATGCCAGGAGTCAGCTATAGGCCAATCTTTTTTGGAAAATTTCAGCCGAAAGGGTTCAACCATTTCCATGAACAAGGCTAGGGAAAAATAGGTTTTGCTCATGTTAAAAAATGGAGATCTTTTCCTTGAAATGCCCAAAGACCCCCCCATGCTTTGAATTATTTTTGCTATCATGAAAATCCACCTAAATCTCACCAAGTTACAAGCCAATGAAAAACTGCAGTTTGCACATGCTCAGAACAGACTTTGATTTTAGCAGCTAAAATCTCTGAAGACTTCATTCTCTCTGAGCACACTAGAGCCCCTCACAGCTCCAAGTGCTGAGGAGATTGCCAGTGCACCACCCCTACCAGCTGAATGACCAGGCTCCATCACTTACCAGCTCCTACCTATGGCCAGACTGTGCAACTGACATCCCCACAAGAGTGACTAAGCATGTTCCAGTGCAGGGCTAACTGGGGGTGGGGGACAGAAGCACTTCCCCTGTAATTGCTGCTCTCAGCTGCTCTGGGCTGGGCCAGGCGGAGTGAACAGACTGGGATAAGGAGCCAAGGATGAGGTAAGAGGGGAGAGAGATTGGATGAGGAGCCTGGAAGACAGTGGAGGGGAGGGGAAAGGAGAGAGATCACATGAGGAACTAGAACCTTAATTCTAACTTTCAAGTGATTTACTTTGCAATCTTAATAACGTTCTTTTAACCTAGTTTTTGTGTGCAATATATCTATGTTCAAGGAGCGAGGAGGTGACCCAAGAGTAACTTGAATTCCATACCTTGATTATTTCCACCAACTGATCCACACCACTGTCGCCTGGAAAGATTGGTTGTCCAAGTAACAGTTCTGCCAATACACATCCTGCTGACCACACATCTGAAGAGAAAAGGCGGAAAAGTATTTCAGTGAAAGATGCTATACATATATATCACTATATATCATATCAAATTTGACCCATTTAATACATTACTTCGTGTTTGGTTCTGTACAAGATACAATTAATCAAGAGCATTCAGACTTTATATCTAAAAGACCAACAATGAAGACTGAGAACCACTGGTAGAACCAGAGAGATAAGATCTATAAAAAAAGTCCATCTATCAGTACATATTAACACCCACAGAATATATACATATACATACTCCTGATTGCTTTGGGTGTATCAACTGAAAGATTAGTGATTACTCGTATCCTGTTTATATATATAACAGATATATAACACATTAAATTTAACCCATTTAATATATTACTCTGTGTTTGGTTCTGTAGAAGATATAGTTAATCAAGAGCATTCAGACTTTATATCCAAAAGACAAACAGTGAAGACATGGAGAACCTCTGGTAGAATCAGAGATATAAAATGTATAAAAAAAGTCCATCAATCAGTACATATTAACACCCACCCACACACAGACAGAATATATTAACTGAAAGATTAGTGATTACTCATATCCTGTTAGTGATTACTACCATATCATATCTTTAGTCATACATGTTATACATACCGAGTGTGTAAAGACATTTTCTATCAAAGGACAGGTGATGCTTTTTGTTGTTTTTTTAATCTAGGAGTACAGACTCACTGTTGCGTCATTTTATATATATATATAATATAAAATTTACATATATGAAAAGATGAATCAGAGCTGCAAATAGTGCTAGCTTTAAATCAAAGAGAATTTGGGCTGTGCAAGGACAGCAGACTCAGACTGTATTGGCACAAAATTTAAGCTCCAAATTTCACCCACTTTGAAATGGTTATATTGGCATTATAAAACTTTAAGAACTTTCAAACTTCAGAGAAATTTACAAACATTATCTGAAGAATTCTGTTGGGGAACCTAAATTCTAAAAAAACCCTCTTAAAATATCCACCTTTCCCTCTAAAGTATTTAATGTAATCATAAACTGTTAGACAGCAAGACAATATGCTTTCTGCTTGTGTCCCCTCTACAGCTGGAATTCACTACTCAAACCCAGTTTCCAAAACTGTATTGACATTGAAGCTCTTGTACAAAGAAGAACGTATACAAAAAGCCACAGCAATTTTAAGTTCAAGTAGAAAAACAGTAGGGAAATTAATGGAAAAAACAGAGGAAGAGAACATACTCAAGATCTATAAGGAAAGAAATTCTATTTTAAGCTTCTAAGACAGTATATACAATGGAGATTAAACACAAAGTGTAAAGCTTAAAAATGTATTTGGCATCCCAATATCTTATATTGCTTTTTATCCCACAAGTAATATTTTCAAAAGTGCCTAAGTGACAGGCTCCTTTGTAAATTTTACCTATACTGCACAGGTATGGCACACCCATGCCTGAAATGCAGTTGCCTCTGGGGTAGAAGGTGACAGCAATTTAGAAGCACACAGCAATTTCTCACAACAGTCTCAGTCAAAGTGAATAAAAATTTCATATGCAGCATTTGGGGGACATAGGTTGATGTAATGAAGTTAGAGATGGAACACAACCATAACATCAGGATTTGTGAAAAGAATGCCATGTGGGCTTCAATGGCCAATGACAAGTGATCACAAACATCTTATAGCTCAGCTGAAAGACAGCTATGTTATATAAATTTACAGTTTCTTCTCTCCTACTAATCCCAACTCCCAAGCACTTGGACCAGAAGAAGAGGCACTCACGGTTTGACCCATCCCCAATCTACAGAATGGAGCCCTGCAAACTAGTCAGGTGGCCCATGGAACTATCAGGTATATACTAGAAGATGGCTTAATGAATTCAACATCAACTGTCTTTGACTACTCACCAATTTATCTTCAGTCATATACCATGTGCTGCAACTAGACCTTAGCTACATTCCAGATACACAGAATTATGATAACTTATAGCAGATGGTTTCCTTTGGGCTAAACATCACTGTACCAAATTTTTATTTACTTACAAATAACCTCACTTGACCCTGTAACAGCCGAAGGAGAGATTACTTACCTGTACAGAGTAAATGGAGTTCTTCGAGACATTTTGTCCTTAGGGGTGCTGCAGTCAGGATGTGCCCATGCACTCTTGATTGGAGATTTCTGTAAGCAGTGTCTGTAGGTCTGCACTTGTGTCCTACACACCCTCGTGCTCTGGTACAAAGGTATATAGGGCAGGCTTGCTGCTGTTTCTCCAGTTCCTTTTCAACCACAAAGTCCAGAGAGTATAACCCCAAAACTGAAAGGAAGAAGGGCCCACAGGGGAGTGGAGAACCCATAGGAACAAGACATCTAGAAGAACGCCAATTACTGTGCAACCTCTCCTTCTCCCTCTGAGTGCTCCACATCAGAAGATTCACAAGCGGTACTCCATTTATGGAGGAGGGTGCTGAGGAGGTAGATTCAGTATGCTCTGTAGAATAGCATCACCGAAGGCCATGTCAACTCTAGATGCACGCACAATAGTAAAATGCTGGGAAAAGTGCCACTGCAAATGTCTGAGATGGATATGTATGTCAATAAGACCACAGAGGTATACCAAGCCTTAGTGGAATGGGCAATCACCCTTGGTGAAAGAGGCACCTCCAAGGCTTCACAACAGGTCAAGATGTCACCCATTTCAACAATCTCTGGGTGGATACTGGGTACCCTTTCATTCTTTCTGTGAGGGAATCAGACTGCGAGAAGCCACGACGGTACTATGAAGATGGCTACCAATCTCTCATTTCAAGACCTTGAGGAGCAAAAGTTTTGGGGGATAAGCAAAGAGCAAGACCAAGAGCAGAGGCCAAGGGTAAGGAGGGCATCTCCCAACAAGCTGAGACTATGCCCCCACAAGAAGAATCATCTGCATCGGACAATGTCATAAAAAGATCTCTCTCCGTGGAACCCCAAATGAAAGAAATAACCTTTGAGGTATTGACACCCACTAGAACAGTTTGTACTTGTTGAGGGGCATAGACAGACCAGAGCCAGGCTTGAATACATCAGGAGTGCAGTCTTGCCAGGGACGTTACGAATTTACTGGCTGCCACACGGCCCAGGAGTTAAAGAGAACTCCTTGCTGTGGTTTGTAGCTCTGTTGTAGCATGGTACTGAGGCTGGCCATCGTAGCAAACCTATTCATGGGCAGGTATGGTTTGATTGTCATGGAGACCAAAGTGACACCGATGAAGTCTATTTGTTGTACAGGTCTAAATGTAGACTATTTCATGTAGAGGTGGAAGCCCAAGAAGTGGAAGAGGGATAGGACCTTGTTGATTGCTGACGGCACCCTGAAAAAGGAGCAACCCTTAAGAAGTCAGTCATCCAGACAGGGAAAGTCTATTATTCCCATCTAATGAAGATGGGCTGGCGATAGCTGAGAGGACCTTTGTAAAGATCCTTTGCACAGTCAAAAGTCAAAGGACAGGATCTAGTATTAGCAGTTGTCCTTGCCCATGACAAATTGTAGGAAATATTTCTGGGAAGAGTGCATAGCTATATGGACATATGGTCCCAGAGGTCAAGGAAGACAAACCAATTCCCCACTTCTAAAGAGGAAATCAGCATGGGTAAGGTTACCATTCTGAACCACTGTGAGAGGACAAAGTCTGGAGGTCCAGAATTGGTGGTCTTCCTCCTCTTTTCTTGGGAACCAGGAAGCACCTCGAGAAGAACCTTTTCTCAAGACTTTCTCAAGGAAGTCCAGTGGAATGGGTTAGATTACCCCTAGGAATAGGGAATATTGCACCTCCTGTCTTAGGAGACCCTTGTGAGAAGGATCCCTAAGATGGGGAGGGATGACGCTGAACTGGATGAAATAGCATCTCCAGGGTCCACCTATCCACGGTGATCAACTCCCAGGCAGACAGGAAATGGGAGAGATGATCCCCAACAGGCTGTTGACAGGCTTGGTGTAGACCATGATCCTAGGATCACTTGTGACCCTTGACCAGTTGATCACAAAAGCCATTCAGAAGAAGTTGCTAATTATGATGGCACAAGGGAAGACAGCCCTTTCTTAGAAAAATCTAGGTTTCTCTCTTGATGGTTCAGTTGATCTTGTGGTTTGATAGTAAATTGGGCAAGACCACTGTCTGTGATATGCTGGGTTTTGTTTTGTTTTTTGGGTGCTGCTCTCAAGGTTGCTTGCTGGGAAGCTTCTCAGTACACAGTCTGCTGGAGATTTATTTTAGGTGATACTGGGACCTCCGTACCGGGGAGGAAAAAGCCTCAGTGGTACCCATTCCAGGATGTGAGGTCTCCTTGTTCCCAGATCAAGAGGGTGACTTTATCCTTTTCAGGGTTTCTCTTTCTGGAGAGTGGGGTCTCTTCATTTTAGATCATCTTGAAGACCCTAAAGGGCTGCAGGGTCTTTGATTACCGGAGCCAGGGCTGGTGTGCTCACCAGAGTTGGCAGTTGAGGCTGATGTGTGTGCGCGGAGGGACTTGGACCTTGCAGCTCTCAGAGAGTGTTCCATAAGAAGCAGTTTCAATCCGTCCTACCTCTGCTTTCTGAATCTGCTTTTGCATCTGAAGCAAACCTTGCACTTAGAGGGAATGTGAGCTCTCCAAGGCAGCTGGAATGCCCATTGTTGAGAGGAAAGGACCCATGGTAGACATGGCAGGGTTTGAAGCCTGGGGTCTTGGGCATAACCCAGTAAGAAAGGACAGGCAGATGTAGAAGGCTGAGAGGAACATAGGCCCTGACAGGGTGAAAAAGGATTGGGGGTGGGGGAGATACCCCCCCCCCAAAGTATACAATTGTGTCAAATTAAAAAGAATGATAAAAATGAAATAACTGAATTAAAGAAATAGGAACAAGTCAGAAAGAAGAGTCAGCAGGCTGCATAGCTAGCTAGGGGACACTGTGACACTCAGTCTCATGTTACAGTTGGTTGAGAAGGAACTGGAGCAGCAGTGGGTCTTCCCTGCCCTATATACTCTCACACCAGAACACAAGAGTGCGTAAAGCACAGACACTGCTGACAAAAATCTCCAGTGTATGGGTACAAGCACATCCTGATGTGAAACACCCGTAGAGACAACTTGAAGAAGAATCTTGGTACATGCTGTAGTGTTTTATTGTTATATGAAACAGTCTGTTCTCGAACAAATTTAACCCAAAACAGAAACCATACTAGGTAGTATGCAGTAACTATTACACAACTGAAGCCTCTGCAAGGGAACTTATGATGAATCTCCACATCAAATACTGAAATACTGTTAAGGTTTTGCAGCCACTTGTAAAGAAAGATGCTCTCTTGGGAAGGTAGGCTTGCTCTTTCACTAGGATTTCCACAAATCAATTATTTATTCAGTGCAAATCTGCCTTGCTACACTAAAAGTCACTCATAATCAATCAATGTTAGAGACTCAGAAAGCCTACAGCTGTGTTAATGGTGAGGAAAAAAATGAAGATTCTCTTCAGACTTCTGCCTGGCTTTATGAATCAAGCTTCCTGCTGGAAAACAACAGGGGAACTAATATTCCATATCCCTCTTGTGCGTTTAAATGAGATCACTGGGAAACAATGTTCGCACTATATTTAGTTGTTGTTTTAAAAGCTCTTGTAAGGAAGTGCCTCTTATCTGATAATTTTCTGGTCAGTTTATTACCATTCCTGATTGCTGCAACCACTGAAGACTGATTCAGGGACATGAGAAACCTTAAAGAATTCCCTGAATCAGTCTTCAGGTCATACTCACTTCCAAATACAGGTTGAGCAATTTTCCCTGTTCAAGGAAATGCACAAAAATTCTTACTGATAAAGCCATCTGGTCACAGCAATCTGAGATCATAACTTCTGAACTCTGTGCAGGCTTCTGAACCTCTGTTGAGATCCCCGCTTCAAAATATAGTTTATGTATTTGCATAGCTTCTCCCTGCTTTGATGATTAATGTAGGAAGCAGCAGATATTCAGGGTGAAACCCTGGCTTTACTGAAGTCAATGGAGCTTTTGCTAATGCCTGTAATGGGATCAGGATTTCACTCTCATTGTGTTTTGAATGTATAGGTTCAGGGATATTTAGATTTATTTTCTGAGTTAGAGCAATATCCACCTCTTTCTTTCAGGAGAGACTTTCCTACATTTTATGAGGTGGTTAATGCCCTTAATATTTTATGTATATAATTTTAAGAACCAGAAGAAATGAGGTGAATTCTGTTTAGATGTCTATACCCAAGGAATTCTTGGATAAGAGGATATTTTGCTGCCTTCTGTAGTCTAAAGATATTCTACTGGAGCCAAAGTGAGTAAACTAGTTAATTGCATAGTTGTTGTAGACATGTTGGTTCCCAAGATATTAAAGAGACATGCTGGGTGAGGTAATATCTTGTATTGGACAAACTTCTGTTGGTGAGAGAG
Organism: Eretmochelys imbricata; assembly: GCF_965152235.1. Classification (NCBI taxonomy): domain Eukaryota; kingdom Metazoa; phylum Chordata; order Testudines; family Cheloniidae; genus Eretmochelys; species Eretmochelys imbricata. The sequence continues at coordinate 206,345,705 of NC_135572.1, forward strand.
AGAAGCTTTTGAGCTACAAAAGAGCTATGCGTAGCTCAAAAGCTTGTCTCTTTCACGAACAGAAGCTGGCCCAATAAAAGACATCACCTCGTATACTCATACTTTAAGGCCAGAAGGGACCATTCTGATCACCTAGTTTGACCTCCTGCACATCACAGGCCACTGAACCTCACCCACTCCTGTAATAGACCTATAAACGTCTGGCTGAGTTACTGAAGTCCTCAAATCATGATTTAAAGACTTCAAGTTACCGAGAATTCACCATTTACTCTAATTCAAACCAGCAAGTGACCCATGCTGCTGTGGAAGGTGAAAACCCCTCAGGGTCTCTGACAATCTGACCTGGGGGAAAATTCCTTTCTGACCTGAAATATGACTATCAGTTAGACCCTGAGCATGTCAGGGAGACCCACCAGCCAGATGCCTGGGAAAGAATTCATTGCAGTAACTTAGAGCCCTCCCCACCTAGTGTCCCATCTCCAGCCACTGAAGATATTTCCTAATAGCAGTTGCAGATGGGCCACATGCCCTTGGAGGCAATCTCCTCATACCATCCCCTTCATAAACTTATTAAGTTTAGTCTTGAAACCAGTGAGGTTTTTTGCTCCCACCGCTCCCCTTGGGAGTGTGTTCCAGAACTTCACTCCGCTGATGGTTCAAAACCTTCATCTCATTTCCAGCCTAAACTTGTTGATGGCAAGTTTATAGCCATTTGTTCTTGTGCTAACAATGGCCCTTAACTTAAATAACTCCTCTCCCTCCTTGGTGTTTATCCCTCTGATGTAGACACAGCAATGAAACAGCCCTGCAGCCCAAACCAAAGTCAGCTGGTACAGGCCAGCCGCAGGTGTCTAGTTGCTGTATAGACATACCTTAAATGCATGACCTTGCACTTTGCAATATTAAATTTCATCCCATTTCTATTACTCCAGTTTTCAAAGCCATATTCCAGTCCTCCTCCACATCAGCAATACCTTCCAACTTTGTGTCATCTGCAAATTTTATTAGCAAACTCCCATTTTTTGTGCCAAGGTCATGAATGAAAATGTTAAATAAGATTGGTCCCAAGACTGATCCCTGAGGAATTCCACTAGTAACCTCACTCCAGCCTGACAGTTCACCTTTCAGTATGACCCGCTGTAGTCTCCCCTTTAACCAGTTCCTTACCCACCTTTCAATTCTCATATTAATCTCCTTCTTCTCCAATTTAACTAATAATTTCCCATGTGGAACTGTAGCAAATGCCTTCCTGAAATCCAGGTAGATTAGATCTTCTGCATTTCCTTTGTCTAAAATACCAGTTATCTTCTCAAAGAAAGATCATGCTGGTCTGGCACAATCTACCTTTTGTAAAACCATGTTGTATTTTATCCCAGTTTCCATTTACCTCTGTATCCTTAACTACTTTCTCTCTCAAAATTGGTTCCAAGACCTTGAATACAACTGAGGTCAAACTAATGGTCCTGTAGTTCCCCAGATCACTTTTTTTCATTTAGTAAAAATAGGTACTATATTAGCAATTCTCTAGTGATAGGGTATGATCTCCAAGTTTACAGATTTATTAAAAATCCTTGCTTTTGGGCTTGCAATTTCATGTGCCAGTTCCTTTAATATTCTTGGATGAAGACTACCCAGACTCCTCAATTTGGTCCCATTAAGTTGTTTGAGTTTGATGTCCATCTCAGATGTGGTAATTTTTACTTCCATATCCTCGTTTCCATTACCCACCCTGCTACTACCCCAAAACTCAATTATTCTTACTAAAATCTGAGGCAAAGTAGTCGTATGGGTGCTGGGCCATGGCCAGATTATTTTTTATCACCACCCCATCCTCAGTGCTTAGCGGTCCCACTTCTTTCCTTGTCTTCTTTTTATTTATATGGCTAAATAACTTTGTATCATTGGTTTTAATTTCCTTTCCAAGCTCCAACTCTGCTTGACTTTTGGCAGTTCTCACTTTTTCCCTACACTGTCTGACTTCCAAGAGGTAGCTTTCCTTGTTGATCCATTAAATCTTCCATTCCTTGTAGGCTTTCTGCTTTCTCCTAATAATCTCTGAGATGCATGTTCATCCAATTTGATCTGCAACCCTTCCCTACAATATTTTCCCCCCTTGCCTGGGATGCAGGCTTCAGATACTTTAATTCAGAGTTGCAGAAACTAATTTCAAGCCTCCTCCACTTTCAGGTCCTTGAGTTCTTGAGCCCAGTCACTTCCCCAGCTACTTCCCTTAATTTTTCAGTGTTTGCCCTTTTGAAATCAAGGACCCTAGCTGCAGACCTATTTTTGTTTATCCTCCCATTTAGTGTAAACTGAATTAGCTCACGATCACTTGAACCGCAGTTATCCTCTACAACCAGTTCTTCTATGAAGTCCTTGCTACTTACACATGCTAAATCTAAAATGCCATCACCTCTTGTTGGTTTGGTGACTATTTGGTGAAGAAATCACATCCAGGAATATCTGGGCCCTACCATTTTCAGTAGCACTTGTCCTCCAATCTATAGCTTGGAAATTAAAGTCTCCCATTATTACACACTTCCTAGTAGCATTTATTTAATTAAAAATATTAAAGAGGTCTCTGTCCATATCCAGAGCAGACTATAGGGGTCTGTATCATACCCCACGCACTATTCCAGTGGAGCCTCTGTTGCATTTCTTCTCCAAAGTGATTGACCAAAATCTGAATCTGTTTGGGTCAATCACTTCTTATTGCAGTTACCTCATTATTATATTTATTTCTGTCTTTCCTCAACAGCACATACCCTTCAATATCTGTACTCCAGCCATGACTATTATTCCACCGTGTTTCTGTTATCCCTATAATATCCGGTTTTACTCCCTACACCAGTAATTCTCATTCCTCCATTTTGTTACCTAGGCTCCTTGCATTGGTGTATAGATATCTTAGTTTTTTCTGCTTGGCTTTGCCCAGATTCCTTGCCTGTTTAGTTGCAGTCATTCTACTGTCAATATTGCCTACCTGACTCTTAGTGTCATTGTTATTGGCACTATCTTTCCTCTTGATATCCAATCTCCTCCCTCTGTTGTACCTTTCTCCATTGCTGTATCCTCTCTTATCTGATTTCCCTGGGCTCAATATCAGAATCAGGCATGGAGATTACATGAGTAGGCCCCTACCCAATTCACGGCCATGAAAAACATGTCATGGACTGTGAATCTGGTCTCCGCCGTGAAATCAGATTTCACAGGGGAGACCAACGTTTCTCAAATTAGGGGTCTTGACCCAAAAGGGAGTTGCGGGAGGCGGGGGCAGTCACAAGGTTATTTTAGCGGGTTGCGGTATTGCCAGCCTTACTTCTGCGCTGACTTCAGAGCTGGGCAGCCAGAGAGCGGTGTCTGCAGGCTGGGAGCCCAGCTCTGAAGGCAGAGTCACCATCAGCAGCAGAGCAGAAGGATGGCATGGAATGGTATTGCCACCCTTACTTCTGTGCTGCTGCCTTCAGAGCTGGGCAACCAGACAGTGGTGGCTTCTGACTGTGGGCAGCAGCTCTACATTCAGAGCTGGATTCCTGGCCTGCAGCTGCCACTCTCCAGCTGCCCAGCTCTGAAGGCAGTACCGCTGCCAGCAGCAGTGCAGAAGTAAGGGTAGCAGTACCGCACCCCCCTACAATAATCTTGCGACCCCCCCTCACCCCCAACTCCTTTTTGGGTCAAGACCTCTACAATTACAACACCTTGACATTTCAGATTTAAATAGCTGAAATCATTATATTTATGATTTTTAAAATCCTATGATCGTGAAATTGACCAAAAATGGACCCTGAATTTGGTAGGGCCTTATACATGAGACTCTCCAGACCGCCCCTGAATTCCTAGTTTAAAAGCTCTTTAAAGCCAACCTCCAACCCAGAAGTCTGTTTCCCACCCTATTCAGGTGGAGTCCATCCCATCTCTCTCTCCATGAAGGCCTCCCAGTGGTCAAATGTCCCAAAACCTTCCTTATAGCATCACTGCCTCAGCCATCTGCTGATCATCATAATCTTGTCTTGCCTTCACTCTCTAGGGACAGGTAGAATCCCACTGAAGATTATCTGAGCCTCCCTTTCTTTAAGTTTCTTCCCAGCCTCGAATAGTCTCCCTTAATATGTTCCAATGAGAATCTAGTAGTATCATTTGTTCCCACATGAAGGAAAATCAGTGGATTCTTTCCTACTCCCATAAGGAGCCTCTTCATCCTCAGGTTACATCCCGTTTCTTAGCTCCTGGCAGACAGTACACCTTTCTGTTCTCTGGATCGGCTCTAGTGACAGGCCTGTCTGTTCTTATTAGGGAGTCCCCCATCATGTAGAACTGTAGACCCCGTGTTGGTGCAATTCTCCAGCCTATCTCCTTCTATTCCTTCTGGCTGCAAGTCCTCTTGTCTTTTGTGCTCACTTGCGATCCTCTAGGAGTCATGCTCTATCATCCAGGGGAGCTGAACTTGAGCTCTCTCCACTGACTCTTCCCCTCTTCTTATAGGGCTAGCCATTCTTCTCCTTCTCCCTTGCCGTCCCACCTTCTGTGACTGTCTGCTGCGCCTCTTCATTTTCCAACTCAGCAAACCTGTTCCTCAGCTGTATTTCTTCTTCACTAGCTTCAGCTTCACTTCTTCACTTTCCTCTGCCTTGTTCACATAGTCACTTGCTTCCACTGGCCACTTTCCTCATCCAGCACTCTACCCTCATAGTTCTCCAGTCCAGCTTGCATCTACAAGTCTTAAGTTTTCCCTTCAGTCCCTTCCTCTACCCTTCCCTTCCTCTACCATCTGTTCAAAACTCAATCAAGAGTTTCAATCTGCTTCAAGAGTTTCAATCTGGATCTTCTCTTCCATCCAGTCAATTTGGCAGCACTTCATATAAATGAAGCATCTTTCAGGTACATACTCCAGGATAATATACATTTGCAGCTTCCACATTAAATCATCTTCATTCTCTTCCATTCCTTGAGTGACTACCACTGCTGCCTCTGTACCTGTCAAAGTTCCCCCTCAAGCTTCTGTCAAGAAAAAATACAACACAACCCCACACATTCTCGCTCCCAAACTCTCCTTACAAAACTCCCTTGTTTTCCGCTTTGTTTGCTGACTCCTGGGCCACTGCTCCTGTGCTGCTCGCTGGCCAGCCCCTTGGCTAGGTTTACAGGCCTCCTAATCAGGCCTCACCCTTGTCTCTCTAAATTAGTTAATAGCAGTGCTCTGTGCACTACTCCCTGGACCTTCTATTTATATTTAACTAGGACCATTTAATAACTATAAAATAATACTCTAATAGCTGTTCACAACTGATTTACAACTTTATATATCCATCAGATAACCCTCTCACCTTCTCTATCCTTATATTTCTAGAAGAGGGGGTTTTTCAATCATAGTGGAACCCCTATTTAATTAATTAATTGGAGATTTAAGAGTTCAGAAAAACAAAGTTTATAAAACATCTCAAAATTACAGTAGGTACAGTGTATAATAGATTAACCATTCAATAACAGTACAGGCATAACAAATGAAATGCATACAGTGAGCCTTATTTTTCTTTGTTTGAGAGAACTGTCTCTTTTCCTTGCCACCAGATCTGTCTTTTCAAACATGCACAGCTGACTGAATGCTGGCTGGAGGACTGAAGTCACATGCAGTGGCAGAAAACTTGGTTCATATACTTCCTCATTCATAAGATAGATGTTTATACAATCAAGGTTCTACAGCACTATGTATTTTGTTTTCTGTTTGCAGTAGTAAATAGAATTAACCATGGACAAAAGTGGATGTCAAACTGCTGAAACTGATTAATCAGTAAGGTAAGATATGCCCTTGAGAAAGAATAGGAAAATGAGTTCGCAATCTTAGTCACATATAAGGAGCAACAGTTGGGACTAACAGGTTCCTAAGGAGAAGATATGACATCATTCAGGTATTTTTTCCTATAAATAAGAATATCAGATGATATTTTCTATAGGCCATCTTAATTACTACATAGTCATAGCATCATAAACTCGTGGCGAACAGGGGAAGTCCCAGATGACTGGAAAAAGGCTAATGTAGTGCCAATCTTTAAAAAAGGGATGAAGGAGGATCCTGGGAACTACAGGCCAGTCAGCCTCACCTCAGTCCCTGGAAAAATCATGAAAAAAAAAATCAAAGAATCAATCCTGAAGCACTTACATGGGAGGAAAGTGATCAGGAACAGTCAGCATGGATTCACCAAGGGAAGGTCATGCCTGACTAATCTAATCGCCTTCTATGATGAGATTACTGGTTCTGTGGATGAAGGGAAAGCAGTGGATGTGTTGTTTCTTGACTTTAGCAAAGCTTTTGACACAGTCTCCCACAGTATTCTTGTCAGCAAGTTAAAGAAGTATGGGCTGGATGAATGCACCATAAGGTGGGTAGAAAGTTGGCTAGATTGTTGGGCTCAACGGGTAGTGATCAATGGCTCCATGTCTAGTTGGCAGCCGGTGTCAAGTGGAGTGCCCCAGGGGTCGGTCCTGGGGCCGGTTTTGTTCAATATCTTCATAAATGATCTGGAGGATAGTGTGGATTGCACCCTCAGCAAATTTGCAGATGATACTAAACTAGGAGGAGTGGTAGATACGCTGGAGGGCAGGGATAGGATACAGAGGGACCTAGACAAATTGGAGGATTGGGCCAAAAGAAATCTGATGAGGTTCAATAAGGATAAGTGCAGGGTCCTGCACTTAGGACGGAAGAACCCAATGCACTGCTACAGACTAGGGACCGAATGGCTAGGCAGCAGTTCTGCAGAGAAGGACTTAGGGGTGACAGTGGACGAGAAGCTGGATATGAGTCAGCTGTGTGCCCTTGTTGCCAAGAAGGCCAATGGTATTTTGGGATGTAGAAGTAGGGGCATAGCGAGCAGATCGAGGGACGTGATCGTCCCCCTCTATTCGACATTGGTGAGGCCTCATCTGGAGTACTGTGTCCAGTTTTGGGCCCCACACTACAAGAAGGATGTGGATGAATTGGAGAGAGTCTAGCGAAGGGCAACAAAAATGATTAGGGGTCTGGAACACATGACTTATGAGGAGAGGCTGAGGGAACTGGGATTGTTTAGTCTGCAGAAGAGAAGAATGAGGGCGGATTTGATAGTTGCTTTCAACTACCTGAGAAGTGGTTCCAGAGAGGATGGTTCTACACTATTCTCAATGGTAGAAGAGGACAGGACAAGGAGTAATGGTCTCAAGTTGCAGTGGGGGAGGTTTAGGTTGGATATTAGGAAAAATTTTTTCACTAGGAGGATGGTGAAACACTGGAATGCGTTACCTAGGGAGGTGGTAGAATCTCCTTCCTTAGAAGTTTTTAAGGTCAGGCTTGACAAAGCCCTGGCTGGGATGATTTAATTGGGGATTGGTCCTGCTCTGAGCAGGGGGTTGGACTAGATGACCTCCTGAGGTCCCTTCCAACCCTGATATTCTATGAATCATAGAATATCAGGGTTGGAAGGGACCTCAGGAGGTCATCTAGTCCAACCCCTGCTCAAAGCAGGATCAATCCCCAATTTTTGCCCCAGATCCCTAAATGGCCCCCTCAAGGATTGAACTCACAACCCTGGGTTTAGCAGGCCGATGCTCAAACCACTGAGCTATCCCTCCCCCATAGACCTATTTATGGTTGAGAACCATAGCACTCCCCCATACCACCCCACAGATCCCTATCCCCAATGCCCCCCACCCAGAGACACCTCCACAGAGTGGGGACAGAAGCGGAGCCCCAAGTGCAGGGCTGGGCAGCAGGACAGCCGCACACTGGACAACCAGGATCCTGCTGAGCAGGGCCAGGCGGCCTTTAGCACACAGCTGTAGACTATACAGAAAGCATAGACTGCTATTAGTTTAGACCTTCAAAAATTAGGTTGTCACAGAAATATTACAGTAACTTAATGTAACTTATTAAATGACCGTCATTGTAGCTAACCAAATATGTTATAACTAATGAGAAAAGTTAATTAAATATCTTATTTGACAAATAGTATTACCGACTAATTACACACACGCACAATTTAACCCACAAAGAAGTTCCTGTAGCCTCTTTTTGGGTTAAGATTTTCTGTTCTTGAGTCTTAAAAAATGAAGCTCTGAAATTTGTAATTATATTTATTTAAGATATAGGTTTTTGTTCCTTTAATGACCTTCATGGTTGCTGGATATACAGTAACTTCTCTAATACCTTGATCTGAGTGATTTTCTTGCCTTTGAAAGTAATTCTGTCATTGTAAATATGTGAAAAACAAAACAAAACACTTTTCCCTATTTCAGTAAGAAAGATTTTTTCATGACAGACTGTAAAATAAAGACTGCCGGTCTTTAAAATTCTGTAGGTGGCTAATTACATGTTGGGATGAAGGTTGTCTTTTGCCACCGTATTTGTTACCCAATGGATTCTATCTATTCACTAGTTTCAGAGTAGCAGCCGTGTTAGTCTGTATCCGCAAAAAGAAAAGGAGTACTTGTGGCATCTTAGAGACTAACAAATTTATTTGAGCATAAGCTTTCGTGAGCTACAACTCACTTCATCGGTTCCTTTATAACATTAGCTCTAGTAGATAAGAGATTTATTTTTAAAAAATAGCTAATTGGATCAGGATTCCCACTCCCTCAGGGAGACCAAGAAATTACATACTGAGTTCTATTTTAAATTTCTTCAGCTTTATTCTTTAAGTAGATAACTGATTTTCAGGAGCTGTGGACACTAGCTAAATCACAGGGGTTTGCTGATTGCATAATTCTACCATCTTGTCTGTCTTCTCGATCTTCTCCAGTCTTTTAGACCTGTGAGTTTTGATATCAAATGCAGCAGAAGTTGCCTTAGTGCTCAACAAATTCTATGGAGGTTCAGACAGCTATTTCTGTGTTTTAATCAGGTGAGGAAACAAAAACTAGCACGTGATCGTTGATCTTAAACAGATTCAGCCAGGAACTCTCAGAAACACTGCTTAATTGCTCAATTCCTACTTTTGGGTAATGGCTAACAATTGCATCTGTTTTCTAATTTCTGGCTGCAGCTGACTATGTGCATGCTCTTTGGAATTTTAGTTCCTGTTTAACTATAAATATCTTGTCATGGCAACAAAAATTATAGTTGTCAGGCTCTTAAAAAGTCTGCTCTCTTACCAGATCAAAAAACTATTTACACCCTTAATTCCCTGCCTCAAATATTACATTACAGCAATTGTATATTTTCTCAGAATTATGCAACCCTGCTATTAATATAGCAAACACATTATGACAGAAACCCCCTCTAAAAAGGTTCAGTGCTCAGATCCCAAAATTTGGATGCTTATTGAAACCTAAAAAGGCTTCAGCCAGGCCCCATAATTGTACAGACATGAACAAATATTTGCAGGCCCTGATTCCCCCCCATCTATAATGATGCTACAGCCTACTCATTTTTATCTAGTGCTACTTGGGATAACGAATAGGAGTGCTTCCTTCTCTGACATCTTCATGGGCTATAATAACCTTACCCCTCTTTCCCTCCACCCACTACGTATTTTCCCCTTTCCTCATCCTAATATGGTCGTGTCCCCCCAGCTTTCCTCTGTCATCTAGTGCTCTCTCTCTCTCCCCCTCATCCTCTTCAGAAGCCTGAAATAGCATGCAATGTTTTGTGAACGTGTGAATGGAACTACAGGTAGCTGCTCTGCATATATTCAGTATCTTTTCTTCCTGCAGGGCATGAGAGCATGCCCTTACCTCATCAGGTATAGGGATATGTGCTAATTAGCAGCACACAATAATGCACCCAGAAATCCATTTAGGATATGTCCAAACAGGAATAATACACCCACATCAGGCCAATGTCAGCTGACTCTGGCTGGCGGGTCTATAAAATGCCATTGTAGACCTTCAGGCTCAGACTAGAGCTGTGGCTCTGGGACTGCGTGAGGGGGGAGGTCCCAGACCCTGGGCTCCAGCCTGAGCCTGAAAGTCTATAAAGCAATTTTACAGCCCCACAATCTGAGTCAGAGTCAGTGGACTCAGGACAGCCATGGGTGTTTTACTGCAGCGTAGACATACCCTTGTCTTCATGACCTTTCTGCTGTGGCAAGAAATAGCCGTGGTGATTTTTGGTGTGTTTGGTCCTTTGCATGTAGAACACGAAGGCACCACTGCCACTGAGGGAATGAAGTTTCTCTCCTCTCTTCAGCAGAGGCATGGGTTTTGGGAAGAAAACAGGTAAGTGGACAGTTTGATTGACATGGAATTTCAGAAATAACCTTGGGGAGGATTTTTAGGATGAAGGCAAAGGGAGGCCTTTTCTTGTGAAAAACATTATATGGTGGGTCTGTCATGAGGGCTTCCATCTCACTCACCCTTCTGGCTGTGGTAATAAGAACTAACAATGCATCTTCCATAGACAGGTGGGACATGGAGCATATTGCCAAGTGTTCAAATGGTTGTGTGGTGAGTGCTGACACCACAAGATTGAGGTCCCATTGAGAAGTAACTTTGACCACTGGTGGAAAGTCCTGACTAGACCGCATGAATCTCTGTGTTGTTGGGCGAGTGAAAATTGAACATCCATCTAGTGGAGGAAGGAAGGCACTGATTACTCTGTGAGCTAATGGAAAGACTTGAGTTTTTGTTTTTTAAAACAGGAAAAGGCTGATTATGCTAAGCAAAGCAGAGAAACATCTCCACTTAGCTAGTTAGCAGGTCCTAGTTGAATCTTTCCTACTTTGAAGAATAGTTCGGATAGGTGCTGAGCAAGAATGTTCTAGTTCTGATGCCCATCCAAGTATCAGGCAGTGAGGTGGAGTGGGTCTGGATTCGGGCATCTGATTCTTTCCAGATCCTGATATGAGGACAGACTGATATTCTCAGAAGCTCCAGGAACCAAAACAGTTTGGGCCAGTTGGGTGCTCAGAGAATGCTTGTGACCCTGTTGTGATGAATCTCTCTCAATAATTGTGGAAGCAGGGTAACAGGAGGAAAAGCATCTCTGAGTTCATCTATCCATGCCAACAGGAGAGCATCGACCTGGGAGCCATGACCCATAGCTCCTCTGGGGCAATATAGAGGAAGTTTCCTGTTCGTTTGGAACCCGAAGAGATCCCATTGAGGCATGCCCCACTGAGTGAGTATCTTGCTCAGGACAGAGCTGTGTGTCTCTCACTTGCGATCGCCAGAGAAGTGCCTGCTCAGGTTGTCTGCTAAAGAGTTTTGAGGACCTAGAAGGTATGTGGCTTGGATGATGATGTGGTTTCTGATGCACCTGTTCCAAAGCCTGACTACTTCTAGGCAGAAGGGAAGAGATCTTGCTCTGTCCTATTTATGTAAAAGACTGTGGTGATATTGTCTGACATTATTTGGATATGGAGTGAACGCATAAATGGGAGAAAAGACGTGCATGGCAGGCGGATTGCCCTTAGTCCCAGGAGACTGATGTGCAGTCTGGCCTTCTGTGGTGCACAGGTACCTTGTACCACGTGACCATTCAGGTGAGCACCCCAACCCAGAAGGAATGCATCTGTTATGATGGTGGCACTGGGGGAGCAGGAGTGTTGAAGGGGATACATACTCTCACTCGTTCTGGATTCAGCCACCAGGTATGAGAGGCAATGACCCTGGGGGGAATCAGTCACTCTGGTGCTGAGGTGATCCTTGCCCGGTGAGTAGACCAACCAAAGCCAGACCCGTAGGCATCATAGATGAAGTCTGGCAAACAGTGTCACAAGTCCATGAGGCACACACTGACCATAATCCTTGGTCTGCAAGTAATCAGTATTATCAGATTGCTCATAAACTGAAATCTTTCCATGGGATGAAAAGCTCTTGCAAAATGGAGTCCAGGGTCACTGAATAAATGTAATGTCCGTGTAGGTGTTAAAATAGACACTTCTTTCTTCACGCAGGTGCCCAGCGCTGCTAGAAGTTGAAGCAAGAACAGAGTCATCAACCTGACCTACCTATGAGCCAATCGTCAAGACCTGGGAAAACTGGGTAACTCTGAAGTCTCATTTGGGCTTCCTCCTCAGAGAAGACCTTTGTGAATACTCTGGGTGCTATTGCTAGAACAAAGGGAAGGACAGTGAGCTGTAAATGTTGCTGAACCACTAGAAACCAAAGGAACTCTCTGTGGGACAAATTAATATCTACATATCCTTCATCGAAAGCAGTGAACTACGAATTTCAACTTTTGAATACAGCTGGTTCAGTTGCAGAAGGCTTAGAGTGGGTCTCCACCCTCTGACTTTTGTTGGGACTAAGAAATAAAGGGAATAAACCCTCTCCCTCAACACTGAGGTGACACTTGCTCTATTGCTCCTCACTGGAGGAGGGCGTCTGCTTCCAGTTAAGAATCACCTCACGAGAATGGTCCCTGAAGGGGGGCTGGGAAAGGAAGGAAGGAAGGAAAGAAACTCTATGGCGTATCCTTTATGCTTGTGATTAGCTACCTCTACCACCACGGTCCCAGGGTGGGGGTGGGTAAAGAGGTGTTCGTATCCCTTAGATGGTGCAAAGTATTTATGCTCCACCCCCTTGGCGGGATAGAGGTGGGTGTGCGCCACCAAGTTCAGGTTCTAGGCAGCCCTCCTGAGTAGGTCCTGATGGGCCCTGGTGTCTACAGCAGGCAATGTGGCACAGATCCCTGCCACCGCCTCATCCGCAGAGGAAGAGGACAATGCCCTTGGTGGCACTGGGTCTTCCTGACCCCCTGGCTCATGAGAATCCACCTGCGTAGTGGCCCCTTGAGCGGTACAGGCGGTGGCAGCAGTGTCTGGTGCCGTGGTCGCTACGGTGCTGGTGCCCGTGTCGGGCACATATCCTTGAGTGTTGTCGGTCTGGGCTTCTGCATCCTGACCACAGGGAGGTTCCGGGGTGACAGAGGAAGCCGATGGAGGCATCCGAGCCTCTGACACCACCGACAGGGACCTGGAACCAGGCCCCCGGGCTTGGTGGTAGGCCCACGGTGTCCAAAAGGGCCACTGAGGAGGCCAGGAGATTACAGGCACCAGCTGCCCTTCGTCCTGCCTTGGGCGGTGCCAGGAGTGGTATCAGCTCCGCCAGGATATGTAGGAGTCCATCTCTGAGTCCGAGTGTAACCAGGGCAGTGCAGACCTAGACGGTGCCAGGGCGAAGGCAAGCAGTGCTGCATCATAATAGGCTTGCCCCCATGACGGGCGAGCACCAGTGCACTGTCAGCGCCGTCGTCGGAGGCAGGGCCTGGGCCGGCGGGACAGGCGACTGTGCTGTCACGGTGATTAGGTCCCTTGCCACCTCCAACATGTCCAGTGTAGAGGGAAGATCCAGATCCTCCTCCACTCCCCCTGCACTGGGGAGTCCACCAGAACCAGACTCAACGGACCTCCCGGAGAGGCTGGACTTGACAGTCCTGGCATAGGCGGGCCCAAAGTTGGGCGTCCCGACACGGGATGTCCCTCGCTGGTGCCCAGATTCTCCGTTGCCTTAGTAGGAGAGCACTCCCCACCCACCCTCTTCTTTTCGTGCGGCACCAAAGACTGTGAGCAGTGCCTCACACAGGAATTGGTTCTCAGTGCCAGAGAACCGCGGTGCCAGGTCTCCTTAGATGAGTCCTTTCTCGGCACTATGGCCTCCCACACCGAAGTGCCCAGTGCCAGGTTCGACGCCGCCTGGGGGCAAAGGGCTGACTCCATTAGAAGGAGTTTCAGCTGAAGGCCTGCTCCTTTTTTATTCTGGACTTAAAGCCCCTGCAAATGTTACACCAGTCGGGACTGGTGGCCTTCTCCAAGGCACCTGAGACAGGAGTCGTGTGGGTCTCCCTTGGGCATGGGTTTGAGGCAGGACCCGCACAGCTTGAAGCCCTGAGACTGAGGCATGGGATGCGGGGTGGGGGGAAGAGGAAACCACCAATGTAAACTTAAATAACTATACTACTAACTAACTACAACTATACAAACTATTTACAGATAGAGAAGAAAAGAGTCCACTAGGGAATCACTAGCAAACGCAAAGAGGAGCATCTCCAACAACCATCACTGGCGGTAAGAAGGAGCTGAAGAGGTGGTGGGTCAGCAGGGAAATACATACACCACCATGAAGGCACCATTCCAGGGGGGGCCACAGCCAACCCGACAGGTAGTGCTAGGGAAAAACCTTCCGACGATTGTGCACACAGTGCGCACACACCTACTTGGAATGGACATGAGCAATCACTAGAGGAAGAACACAAAGAACTATTGCGCACATGTGGGCCAACGGACACTGTTTCCAGACAGGCACATGGCACACATGCCCACTCACGTGTGGACTATACCTGGGGACCAGCACTTGAAGAATCTGAAGGGTCTGAGAAGTCATCAGAACCACAACAGCTCTGTTTATACTCATCTGTAACAGTATCCCTGTCCTCTTCAATTAACAAATAGATTAATCTAACATTACAAGTCATTTCAATTGTAACAGGTTAGCACATACTTATTTTCAGCACTGAAAATTATTGCTTGATGAGGTGTGGAAGGAAACCTTATCTCATTAGTGTGGCAGCTGGAGCTAAATGCTTTACCTTGAAAGTGACTGCTCACAAAAGTCTCATTGCCATCCCTCTGCTCTAGCACCCCTATAGGAGATATTTTTCAGAGTCTTTCTTTAAAGAGTCTATCACTCTCCCTCACAACCTTATTGCTCTCTAGGAAAAAGACAACTACTCTCAATGACCCCTTGGTTTTGGATAGCCACCACAGAAGTCTGTGATATGACCACACAGATCAATCTTCCCCTGCCAGTGGCTGTAAATGTTCACTCTGGAATGCTCCCAATCCCCTGCTAGCTCAGTGAGTGAGGAACTGCACTAGAGACTCAAAGGGTCTGGCTACACTACATGTACAACTGTGTTTTTGTAACCAATACATGACAAATTCATCTGACCTGGTTACAAATACACAAAGCTGTGCTCACACAGCAGCTCTTTTCACAACAACAATCATGTGTTTGTGCCTTCACCCCACCAGACTTCCTGACTCTATCAGTACGTTCTGGGAATATCTGGGAAGCTCTCCCATAGTACATAGGGTGCAATTCACACTGGGTTGCCCTATGACACAGAGAACTGTAAGGAAGGTGCAGCCACGAAAGGGCACACACAGTTAAGGGATAGCGTATACACCGCAAAAGGGGGGAGGTGGGGGGGAGAACCTCTTGCCAAATGGTTACAAGACGACAACCACCTGCCAGCTAAACTACTTGTCAGGGCAAAATCCTGTTAGTTGCCATGGTTACTAAGTACTGGCCATGTGCCTGTAGTAATAAGCCAGGTTTACAGCTCACTCAGCTGCTATACCGTTAAAATGTCTGTTAAAAGTTGTAGTGTAGACACACTTATTCACATAACACACGGCTTCATTACTAACCTGTTCCTTATCTACCTTTGTCCATGCTGACAACAATTATTACTTTAAAGACTAGAATAAGTAACTGTCTAATTCTTTACTTAAATAATATAATCAGGTCTGTTGGATGATCTACTGAGGCATCTACCTGTAATAAGAATCAGCACCAAAACAGTAATTATGTATACATAAGGCTATATTTTAGTCATGGGTATTTTTAGTAGAAGTCATGGGCAGTAAACAAAAATTCAGGGCCCATGACCTGTCCATGACTTGTACTATATAACCCTAATTAAAACTTGGGTTGGGGGTGCTCTGCAGGGCTGGCGTCGGGTGTGTCGCGGGTGCTGCAGGGGAGGGGCAGCGGCCCGGGACCACCACTGGTGCTGCGGGGGTTGGGGCGGGGCTGGCAGGCTCCCTACCCAGCTCTGCGTGGCTCCCCGGAAGCGGCTAGCATGGCCCTGCAGCTCCTAGGGGGAAGGAAGGCCGGGGGGCTCCACGCACTGCCGCCATCATGAGCACTGGCTCCACAGCTCCCATTGGCTGGGAACCGCAGCCAATGGGAGCTGCGGGGGCGGTGCCTGCAGGCAGGGGCAGCACGCAGAGGCCCCTGGCCCCTCCGCCTAGGAGCTCCAGAGACATGCTGGCCGCTTCAGGGGAGTGCCCAGAGGTAAGCGCCGCCCCCTTCCACACCCAAACTACTTCTGCTGCGGGGGCTGGGGGGGGGAGGTAGAGGAGAGCGCGGTGGCCAGAGACTGCCCCGGCAGCAGCTGCCCGAGCAACCCTGGAGCCAGCCACACCATCCGCTGCAGAAGTCACGGAGGTCACAGAACGTCATGAAATCCATGACCTCCGTGATAGACACGCAGCCTTATTTATACAATATCATAAATTTGCACTGTGCTTTACAAAACTGAAATGGAGTGTCAGTGCAGAGGAACTTACAACATAAGATAAGGACGAGAGGTGACAAACACAGAGATTGAGGGACACAGTGATGATGAAGGTGATAACAATATCATGTGGTCATTTATAGGATTCATGCATCTGTAGGGCTTTTTAAAAACATGTCATTTTTAGATTGTAGTCCATAAACTTCCTTGAAGTCATGCACTTTGAGGATATTTTTTTCTTTTTAAAGAGGCTGTTTATATTTGTTTCTGATCTGCATTTAGCAATTCATTTAGCAAAAAAGACCTATTTTGTACCAAAACTTAGATTCTCATATGTCCAGGTCAGTCATGATGACAATAAATAGCTGACAGGTAGACTACAACCTAGATACTGAAAACAGGCAGACTAGAACACGTTAGTTACAATGAAGAACATCATAACCAACTGCTGACATGGGTGTGATGCACTGAGACTGCACTGTTGCTCTTGTGCCACCATTGTGTCATTGTACATTTATGTCTGTTCTTTATGCACAGATTCACATGCAGAGCTACAGAAGGGGTTTGAGAAGCACATCTGGAACAGGGGCAGTTCCAATGGTTGCTGCATTATATCCTGTTACTATAGCTGCACTCAGAAGTACCACTATCGTTCAAGAGTAGCTGATGCCTCATGGATAACCTTGAAAAAAACATTCTACCCCTGAAACATACTTCTGGTTATATATTATTAAATGCAATAAAATAAGTTAATATAACTTTAAGCAGGACCAGTTAAAAGTCAGAAAGTGTAAAAATTAAGATTCTGATAGCAGTATTTACTTGGTTTTGTTGCCCAGATTGTATGTTTACAGGATCCATTCTATCCTACCAAAAGAACAGGGTTATGCTACACATTCAATTAGAAAAACAGGAAAAGAAAACATATGTATATGTTCAATGTGGCCAAGTTAATACTGTTTTTGGAAGTGCTGGACCATTTCCTGACTTTTCTGTTATTTAAACTGTGCAATATTAATGACACATTAATGACTCTTTTGAAAGATTTAATTTTTTTCTCTTCCCTTTAACAAAAACGATCTGTGTTTTTATGCTGGTATGTAAATAGTTTCAGTTTGGCTTTGAAGTTCACGCCTCTCTGAAGCCAATGAAGGAAGAGAGGGTGAGTTCCCACTTTTGCTGCTGCTGTTTTGCCTGTCAAGAGTTTTTGAGCTGGGCAGCTGTATATCTGTTTACTTTGTGAAGACTCTTTGCACTGGGTTAAAAAAATGCAAGCCCCAAATGTGTAGTATTTTGCAAAATGCAGCCAAACTCAAGAGACTAAATTTTCAGGATATGCCTATAATTTTAAACTTTTTCCTCTCCATGAAGGTAAGGATTCTTTTGGTAGGGGGGGCTTGAGATGGAGGGAAGCAAGAATTTGCTGTGTATTATTTTTCAAGTTAAATGCTAACAGTCAATTTCATGCAGATTGTTTTCATATTTATCAATCTCTACAACAGCACTTACAAACGAATATTTTTACAGTGTTTAACGTGCCCAGAACTCCAAAAATTTTGCACAGATTTGGTTCAAACTTTCAAACAAAAATTCACCTCCAAAGAAAAATCAAGCATGGAAAACATTACCAGGAAAGGCTTCAGAAAAGGTGAGAGTTCTGAAAAGCACTCTCACGTAGAAAGACTTTAAATGAGAAGTGTTTTTCAACTTTATAACCGTCTCTGTTAGTGGCGCCTACAATATTTGTTTCATTACAACAGAACATTTGCCTGAAAACAGAGTAATAGTTTCCGCAGAGTACTTCTACACGTAATGCTTGTTCATGAATCCTCTGTGGTATCATGTATGGTTGTGTCACATACAGGTGGATCACTTCATTTGGGAGAAAAGTAGCAAGGATATGTGCAGTCTTTAGAAACTAAGTGCTTGTATTTCCACTGGATTCATCATAGGTCTAAGCAAAAGCCAAGGGGTGCTGCTTGTGGCTGTCTAGATTAGGAAAAAAGATGTTTTTTAAAATTATATCAGCTAACCTGTTTTAATTAGTTTTTAAACACCACTAAGCACTTGGTGTATGACAGGGCTTAACACCCTTAAAATATGCTAACTGGTTACGGTCAATTCTAGACTCTTCCCATGCTTGACCATGACTTCCTAACATTTTTGAAGGTTTTACATCTTGCCTACAGTAGGTACCAAGGAATATTTTAAAACGTGATCACTAGTATGTTTTTAAAAGCACCTCCTTCTCCTAGTGCAGACAAGGCCCATATGAAATGCAAAACACTCATAACCACTTGGAATAGACATAGTAAGTCCTCAGATCAGGAAGCTTGAGATCTGAATTATGATCCCTTTAATGCCAGTCCACAGACAGGGTCCTTATGTATTCTGTGATTTAAAAACCAAAACTACCAACATTGTTAGCGATTTCACTGCTGTTCATTTTTAGTAGAAATCTCCTGCCTCCTATGCCTCCACAGGTACCAGAAGCCCCAAGTCTTCACTCTCTGGCTAATGAAAGTGCCAGCTTTCTTGACAGCTTCTATGATGCAGTTATTAGTTATCTAAACAAAAAAAATAATCCTTGACATTTTGAAAACTTGAGGTGTGGGGGACAGCATAAAATAAGTTGAATATCAAAACAAACAAATGGGGTTATTACACGGATTATATTATTCATTATCATATTTGATTTAAATTGTTGAGACTTTTTAATGTCCTATAAAGTACACAGATCCTTGCCCAGAGTTTTTCCAAGAGACTGTAAAGCCAACACCCAACTCCATTTTCATTCTTATTAAAAATACTTAATAAAATTCAACCAAACACTTGAGCAAGAAAACTGCTCCACTGAAATTGTTTGGACAGCTGGAAAAAAAAAAAAACTGTTTGAAGTTTGACTTTTAGCCAAACACGAATAACCTCCCAACACACACGGAAGTCTAGAAGCTAGAAAATCATGTAGTGATAACTTCAGAAAGATGAATGGACATGCATTTATTTTAAGAACCATCTTTGACCACCTATAACCAGGTCCTCCCTTCAAGGGTTACACTTGAGCACTTTGGGACAGTTATAAACTTATTTATAAATCTATTTTGTCCACAATAAAAGCAATCAAAAACAGTGCAGTCAGTACAGAGTACAATACACAAAAAGATATACATACCTATACTGGAGGTATAATCGGTGGCTCCAAAGATCAACTCTGGTGCCCTGTAGTACCGAGAGCAGATGTATGAGACATTAGGTTCTCCGCGAACCAGCTGCTTTGCACTAGATAGAAGCAAAACAGAGATCTTCAGTGACAGAAGATTTTACCACACTTCAGCATAGGCAAACTTAGTTTTATTTCTCTCTCCCCCCACCCCCATTTCCAAACTACTTCTGTATTGATGCTGTGACATTACATCCCATATTCTTCATAGAAATATTGTTATGGTATGAATATGGCATAACTAAGATGTTTTATGCAAGATGGCTCACGTAAGGTATCATTGGAGAATGCGATTATCCAATTTATATGCTTGTGTCATTTCTGTACCTAAAGTTAGGAATATGGACCACGTAACAATTACAACCGGGTGTGTATTGGGAAGACACCCACCAGATAACAGGCCACCAGATTTGATGGGCCATTAGGAAGAAACAACAAAACACTAATCTCTCTCCTTCCTGGGAGGCGCCCTGGGACACAGCTGTGACCCTACTAGGTCAGGTAGTCTTGTCACCGGATACTAAACATTATCTTGGACTTCTTGTAACTTTCCACTAAAAGGAGAGGGGGGGTCAAGTATGGGAAACAAAAGATCCCGCCTTATGTAAATCTTATTTAAGGGTGGGGAGGAAGGCAAATGGGACTCTCCTCCGTTGCCTACCCAAGAAGAAGGACTGCTGAAGAAACTGAAGGGACAAAGAAACTAACCTGAAGGGAAAGGCAGGGGTCAAGTCTGTAAGAAGAAATAACTGGAACTCTAAGCTACAGAAACTCTGCACCCTAATTCAACATTTAGGGTGAGCAATTACATTTTGTAACCTGTTTCTTTAGTGAATCAAGCTTACTTTGCATGTTTTGTTTTATTTTCTTAGTAATCTGCTTTGTTCTGTTTGCTATCCCTTAATCACTTATAATCTGCCTTTTATAGTTAATAAAATTTGTTTTGTTTATTATTAAACACAGTTTATGTAATTTCTAACCGGGGGGACAAGAAGTAGTGCATATCTCTCTTTACACTGACGAAGAGGGTGAAATTTTATGAGCTTGCGCTATGCAGATTTTTCTATACAGTGCAAGACAGTATTATTTTGGGTTTATCTCCCAAAATGGGTGTGCATGTGAGTGCTGGGTGAGTCCTCTCACACAGAGCTGACTTCAGTCTGTGTCTGCAGTGGGGTATTGCCCTACCTGTGTGCATGTGTTGCAAGAGGCCGGAGAGCCAAATTCAGCAAAGCAGGGAGAGGGAACCCAGGCTGGTCGAGCAGGAGAGGCTCAGTGAAACCCCAGTACATCAGGTGGCATCCCGGAAGGAGGGGACTAACCCGTCATAGATGCATGTGACAAAGTCTCTTTTTTTTTTTTTTTTTTTAACTGTCAAATCAATTCAACGCAACAGCCAGTTACCTTATGATAACACATTGGCCATGCCAAAGGACATCCTGAGCACAATCGAGTGGACAAATAGGTTCATATTCCTGGATAACACTCTACTACTTTGCTGGGTGCAAAGATTTATTTACAGAGGATAAAGGCTGGACAGAGTACAGTTCAGTCAAATTTAGTCAGCTGTTGAGGTTCAAAACCCCCTACCACTCACTCAGTCAAACCTAAATATCACCTTTCTTTATGACCACATCAGCACTCCTTTGGTTCTATACTGCTTAGGAAGGCATGGTAGGTTATTTTTATTTTTTGTACTGGGACGAATAGGAGAAAGAGCAGGCTGCAGGCACCTGAAAGTGGGCTCTGCCCTAACTTAACATTAAGGCTTTGTCTGCATTGCACAATGCCCGCCTGGGCCCTAAACTACCGTAGAATTGCCTCTGCCAAAGCAGCAGTCACCTCAGGTAATATCCCCCCACCGAAGAAAATGAAGGAACTCAAGAAGTTTAATTTGCAACATCAGGCAATGAACGTATCTATTCTATTGTCTACTGTACTCCCACAGCTTTAGCTGCTATAGATGGAAAACATTATATGGGGTGGGCAGTAGAAGTAAAGTGTGAACCACAGTAGCTTTTAGAAGATATAAGAACGGCCATACTGGGTCAGACCAAAGGTCCATCTAGTCCAGTATCCTGTTTTCCGACAGTGGCCAATGCCAGGTACTTCAGAGGGAATGAACAGAACAGGTAATCATCAAGTAATCTATCCCCTGTTGCCCATTCCCAGCTTCTGGCAAACAGAGGCTAGTGCTATCTACACTTCAGTATAATCATGGTTTTGTAACCAGTTTGTACCACACAGCTGAAATGATTACAACACACACAGCTGCGCTATGTCCACAGCATCTTTTTGTACAACACAACCATATATAAAATCAAGGGACAATAGGAGAAGCTCAGATCCAAATGAAGATTCCCGCACATGGCAGGGCACTAAGTTACTACTATGGCTGCTCCAGTTGCTCTAAAGGCACATCAATGTAATTCATACTAACCATTTAGATTCTAAATAAAAGGGTTTTGCAAAATTAAATAAGTAGAAATGTAAACTTCCAAAGCCATGTTTTCAACATATACTGAAACACTGTACATTTTGTGTTTCACTGGATATTTGACCACTCTCGTCCTAGATGCAAATCTAGGGATTTATCTTCTCCCTTCCCAACTCATCCCCTAGTTTTCTCTATCTTTAATTCTCCTTCTGCAGTCTTCTGGACAGTATGAAACCCCAATGTACATTCTTGAGAGAAGATTCACTCCAGGTTTCAGAAATTAGCCCAATCTAACAAAGAGCTTCTATTGAATGTTCCTGATTACTTTGCTTTTAAATGATAGCAATATGGGTTAATTGGTGTGGGGCTTTTTATGGAGGGGGGCAGACAAGACATTTAGTATCTGTCAAAATCTAAAAGTAGCATTCTCCCTGTTTTGCCTTCAGGTCATTGATTCCTTCTCCTTTGGTGTTAGCGTCACGTATTGTAATCTTTTGAAAAGATTTTTGTGTCTCAAACATGTGAGTTAGACTTGAACATGCACTTTGAGTTGGATCATCATCATTCAAAAAAGCAATGCAGCTTAAAGAGTTGGTAATCTGATGCTGTCCATATGCTGTGGAAGCAATTCAAATCAAAAGCTCAGTTTCACTGAAAACCCCCCAAAAAATCCCAGAATATTTAGTCTCTCTCATTTAACCTGATCGGAAACTCCCATTTTTAACATGGAGCATCCTATGTAGCTAAATAGTGGTTTTTTACAGGCAAAATTAAAGTAAGTTTTGCCGTCTATCATTCTTATTTTACCAATCTCCTGTTACAATCTCAGGGAGAAGATTCCTGAAGGAACCACCGGACATGAATCTATAGCACTTCAAACAAACGAAGTTCCAATTTACAGTGGCCAAGCTCGTTTAGCAACAACTGCTCTGGTGACATCTCTTACACACACACTCCCAGTTAACTTCAGTCTACTACAGCTAAAGGGCATTTTGGGGAAGGGACTCACAGAGAAAGGAAGTGGATTCCTGACTTCTACCAGTGATCTTGCCCATATAAAGAGATTTACAGCTTTAAGCATTTAGTGACAATTCTGCTCTATGGATACCAGAAAAAGAATGTGACTTTAGATCAGTGGTTCTCAAACTTTTAACAGCCCGCGAACCCCTTTCGCTAAATTGTGAAATTTCGTGAACCCCCTCCTAAAAATGAATATTTCCAGGGATTTAAGTTTAAAATTTCCTCCGCACTCCATGGGGCTCCTGCTGCTGGACCCCCGTCAACTGAGCTCGGGCTGCAGGTCCCACTGACCGCCGGGGCTGCTAGCCCCAACTGCCCGGCCCCACTCTCCCTGTGGCTCGGGCTGCCAGCCCCACACAGAGCGCTGGGGTTCGGGCAGCCGACTCCCACGCTGACGGGGGCAGGGCTCGGGCTGCCAGCCCAAACTGCCCAGACCTGCTCCCCCTGGGCTCGGGCTGCCAGCCCCACGCAGAGCATTGGGGTTTGTGCTGCCAGCTCCCCCACTTGGGCTGCCAGCCCCAACTGCCCAGCCCCGCTCTCCCTGGGGCTCGGGCTGTCTGCCCTGCAACCAGGTCCCACCTGCTTCCTCCAATGCCCAGGGTCCTCTGGCCGCCATTAGTGAAATTTTTCTGGTGAACCCCCAGTAACGTTCTGCGAACCCCCAGGGGTTCGCAAACCCCAGTTTGGGAACCACTGCTTTAGACAAAAGCCTTGTAAATCCCAGTATCTAAGACCCTTCATTAAAAGTCTATTATCTCTGGCTGACTAAGTCCTTTGGTATTTGAAACACTATACTAATTGGTATAAACAAACATACATATTCAAGAAGTACTGGATTAGCATTATATTTTTCTATTGAGGTTATTGTATCACACCCATCACTCAATAGCTAAACTCGGATAGCTGTTCTTTCTTAGCCACTATATTTTCTCTACACATCTGTATACTATTTTCTTAAAACATACCTATACAATTTCTTATTTTGATTTTTTAATTCCCCTTCTTCTGAATCCTCTTGCATTCACGCAATCCCTTTCTCTCTCTGAGTTAATTATATATACACACACACACGCGCGAAGAAAGCCTCTGTGCTCACCCTTTCCCAGCTAGAAGGGAACCCTATCTAGATTCTGTCTTACGTAATATAAAAAGTCTCTGTGACGAATTAAGTCATGGTTCTCTTCAGATAAATTAGTTTTAACCAGGCTTTGGAATACAAAGAGCTTGTCTGCACTAGAAAAACACTGCTGGCATAGCTACACTGGCAAGCCCTTCTAGTGTAGAGACAGTTTATACTAGCATAAAAGTGGTTCTGTAGAACCCAAAGAGACATACGGTATACTGGCACCTTTATACAGACATAAGTGTGTCTACATCAGGGCTTATACTGGCATAATTATAACAAAAAATCACATCCCTAAGTAATTTAGCTATGCCAGTATAAGTGTTACGTGTACTGTAGACCAGGCCAAAGAGACAGACTTACCTTCCAAAGTCACAGAGTTTTAGGACAGCTGTATCAGGGTCCAGCAAGAGGTTCTGTGGTTTTATATCCCGATGGCAGATTCCAAAGGAATGGATATAGGCTAAACTCCGGAACAGCTGATACATGTACAACTGGAACACAAACAGACAATATATAATGTACGATTTCCCAATGACAAAGTGTGTGGTGGTGGTGGGGGGACAGGGAGGCGGGGAGGGGGAAAGGAAAGTGGGAGAGAGATTAGCATGCTAAAAACCCTACATAGTAAACAAGAGTGAATTCTACAGCTCACCAATGGAAAAAAAAAAACATCTAGATAAAATTTAAAGCAATGTTGGCAAGACGGTTAAGGCCTAAAAGTTGGACTTCACTTTTCTTCCCTTCTACACAACCTCAGCACTTTTGTTCAAGTCAGTGTAATTTGTTATGGAAGTATTCCTTGACCTTTCAAAAACAAAAGGTTTTATTCGTAAAGAATATTCAATGACAGCAGTCCAGCATTCACAAGCTGGACTTGTGACAAGGAATGATGGCTGACAGAGAGCAAAAAAACACACAGCAAATAAAAGTACTTCCATGTCAGATTTCTCAAGTCCTATCTATATTAGGTGAAGAGCCATTGGGACACATTCTTGAATGGAACCCTTCAGCTTGCTACACTGGTACAACTTCGTGCATCCACACACAACACCCACACCAAGCAACGTTCTAGTGTTGGTTGTCCTAGCAGTCTGCATTGCCTAGGATGGTCTTTAGATCAAATCTAGAGGAACGAGTAAAATCTAGATATTTTGAAACTGTCCCAAAGTCCTTGCTCCCAGCAATGGCACCAAGCACTATGAAAATGAACGTTGGTTACTTGTAAATGACGTTCTTCAAGACACATGCTACATATTCATGAGATGCACTAGCCACGTACAGCTCAGATGGTGGAACCTAGCTAGAAATGCCTTCTGGAGTGTGGAGACTTTTGGAGCTCTGGCCACCTCAGTTCCTTCCCACCACCTCCTCTGGTCCAGGTTATAATTAAGACTCCCAAGGAAGAGGGGAAGGTGAGTTGGGGGTGTGAATATGCAGAGACCCACTTCAAAGAATTTTGGTTACAAGTAACTTTCATTTTTCCTGTGAGTGGCCTCTACATACTCCTTTATAAAAAGAAAAGGAGTACTTGTGGCACCTTAGAGACTAACCAATTTATTTGAGCATGAGCTTTCAGGAGGAGAGTGAGTTTGTGTGTGGGGGGGTGGAGGGTGAGAAAACCTGGATTTGTGCTGGAAATGGCCCAACTTGATGATCACTTTAGACAAGCTACTACCAGCAGGACAGTGGGGTGGGAGGAGGTATTGTTTCATGATTTCTGTGTGTATATAATGTCTGCTGCAGTTTCCACGGTATGCATCCAATGAAGTGAGCTGTAGCTCACGAAAGCTCATGCTCAAATAAATTGGTTAGTCTCTAAGGTGCCACAAGTACTCCTTTTCTTTTTGCGAATACAGACTAACACGGCTGTTACTCTGATACTCCTTTATGAAAGGGATTCTCTGAGACGGCTGTAACAGTGGGGTTTTTTCTGGTGTATCCTGAAATAGACTTCTGAAGAGAGTACACATGCAAAGGATGGCAATGACTCGATGATCATTTGATGGGCCTTATTAACCAATCATCGAGATACAGGAATACAAATTCCTCTTTTGTTAAGTGAGCTGCCACTGCCAATAGACGTTTAATAAATGCCATGAGACAGGAGAAAGTTCAAATGGAAGGCCCTTGTACTGAAAATAGTCCTCTCTCCACTGTGAATCAAAAGTACTTCTGATATACATGACTTCCAGCAATGTGAAAGTAGGCATCTTTCAAATCAATGGCTGAAAACCAATCTTTTGGAGAAAGGGAGGGTATGACAGAACTAGAGTTAACATATGGAAATGGAACTTCTTGAGAGATGTACTGAGTTTCCTAAGGTCTAGAATCAGTCAAAGGCCTCCATCTTTCTTGGGGATTATGAAATACCTTGCATAAAATCCTGTGCACCTTGAATCTCCCTGGTACCTCTTCTACAGCTCCCATTTTGAGCAGAGCCAGAACCTCGTTTTTTAACAGGTTTTTGTGAGAGAGGCTCCTTAACAGAAACAGGGAGGGTGAGTTGGAAGAGGTGAGGTATTCAAATAGAACTGAATACCCAGTGCGGATGAGTTCTAAAATCCACCTGTCCATAGTTATAGAAGTCCAACAGTAGAAATATTGATAAAGTAGCTCACTGAAGAGGGAAAAGTAAGCAGTTGGTCAAGATTTGATGGCAGTCCTTATGAAATGCCTCAAACTTCTGGGCTAAGGTTCAACACTATAGCTGCCAAAGATGTTTGCTTACCTTTTGCCCTTGTTTTGAAGTTTCTTCTCCTCTGCTGGAAAGACTGTTGAGGAAGGTATTGCTGTTGCTAATAATATCTCCTCTGTACTGGAAAAAAAGGGAAGATGGCCATGAAGGAAGCTATCTTTGGTACCTAAATATGGTAGTCCTGGTCTTCTCTGGGCTTGCTAATCAACATCCAAAGGTCTTGCTGCATAATTTGTTTTCTTCATCTTCTTCAGAAAGTCATTAGTCTTGGTCCTGAATAGGCCTTCTCTTTCAAAGGGAAAATCTTCTATATCAGCTTTAGTTTCTCAGGGTAGTCTAGAAAATTTGAGCGAGACATATCATCCAAGAGGAATTGCAGATACTACAGTTTTAGCTGTCTAATCTGAAGAATCAAAAGATGCTTGCAATGCATGCTTTACTACTACTTGCTGGTTCTCTGTAACAAAAGCATTAGCAAGTTTCTTTTGTTCATCTGGCATAGACTTTTAGTAAAGGCTGACATTTTCTTCCAAAGACAGTATTGGTAATGTGCCATAAAAACTTGGTAGTTCACAACTCTTATGCTCTACACGGAAGAGAAAACTGTTCTTCCCAGTTCATTCATCATCATTTTGTGTTTATCCAAGCGAGTAAAGTAAACTGAACCACTCTTAGATCTTTAAACAGCTGCTTCCACTACTAAGGAATCTGGCACCAGGAGAGTATGAAAAAGAAATTCCCTCCTGGGAAATGATATAAACTAAGCTAATATCTGAAAGGCTGCTTTCTCCTTCGATGGAGATGTGACAGCGTAGACACCTAGGTTCTCTTCAGGAGATATCAGATTGTCAGTTTCAGGATATAATTCTTTAAACTCCTGAAGGGTGATCTGTTCCTCTACATCAGACAAAGAATCATGCTTAAGAGAGACTGATCTCCTTTCCTATGTGATATCAATAGATCCTGTATCTTTAGCTCTGTAGGGCCTAGTTCCAATGGTGCTGGTGACTGAAGGTGTCCACTATACCCTTAGTGCTGCAGATCTGGTTAGTAAGATGGAGTTGACCAATAAGACGATCTCTGTGCCATGGGAGCATTTTCCAATCAGGCCAGTAGTCCATATTTGGGTCCAATTCATAATACGACCCCACTACGGGGGTTCTCTGAGAAAGGTTGAGAGCCCAATCATTTTTTCTTTAATGTTGGACAGAACAAAGACGGCACCGGCCACTCAGACACAACCAGGAGCCAAGAGGAGATAGTAGTGGACCCAATATAGGAAAGAAACCTACTGGGGAACCCAATGCTGTTTTAGGGGGATGGAAGAGGAGAAGACATTTGTTGTTCTTTTACCCTTCTGTTCCCTACTACAGTCAAATCTAGAGAGAGGAGTTCCTTCTCTTCTGTAGTTCTTCTCTCTCTAAATTTGATTGAGGCAGTGGCATTGGAGCAGAATGATGGGTTTGTGCCAGTACCGTCAGAGAAGGTTGGGTAAGGGAATCGGAACAGATACTCGGATCCGATACTAACTTTTGCTGCCTCTTTTTGTCTTGATAAGTGAATCTTTGGATCCTTCGATTTTCCTACTGGATCAAAGTCTCTGGCAACCAGAGCAGCAGCTGGATTTGGTGTCACAGCTGCGTGTTTCTTAGCTCTACTTCCAGAGTCTTTACACAATGGTCCTCTACTTGACTCCAATGTAGTAGGATCCGAGGAGCTTCTCGTTCGTGGATTGGCTCTCCTCACAGAGGCTGTGACGGATGGCCATCTCACTGACGGTTCTCTCCGTAGATTTCTGATATGTAGGTTTATGTCATCGACTCATCCTTCGATGCGTCCAGTGCCAAGACTGGTGTATATCACTTCTTGGAACCGACCATATTACCCAATCTGGCAGGTAGAGCTGCAATCACTTCCTCAAAGGCAATTATTTGTTGTCCATTCTGTCTCTTCCTCTTTACTCTCAGGGTAAAGATGTTGCAGATGGAGTACCTGGAGGGTGAAGGTCCCTCACTAAGGCAGGCAAGACAGTGTATGAGCATCCAAAGCTAGAAAGACTGAAGAGCAGAATCCACATTGTTTAAAGCTTTATTTGTTTTTATTTTCGGATCTGCCATCAGGTCTTAGTACAGACCTAAAGCTTATGAATGCTATGCTATCTAACACAAAAAATGCTAATTAAACTAAAACCAGTAACTGTATCTAAAACTAGCATTTCGTAACTAACTGTGCATTATCTAAGAGAAAGATCCAAACACGAGATCTGGGTAGGTTCCTACTTTATCACAGTTTGCACAGAGTTGGATGGAACTAAGAGAGCTAACACACCGCACCCCTTTTACAGTCTCATCCATACAGTGTGGAAAGTATGGCAAGAGGAGTGCATGAGCACTCAAATGGACACCATTAGCAAGGTCCTAACATTTGAGCTACACATGGCTGGTGCATCAGGAGTGGGCATATGCAGGAGCCACTTGAAGGAGAACAGGTTCTTCGGGAGTCCCAGAATGCATTGGTGCAATTGTGACAGTAGGATGTACTGTGTGAGGAAGTGCCCAAATGGTTCAGCTTAGAAACGTACTCGTGACAAAGAGCACTGGGCCATTGCAAAAAAACAAGGATGGGAAAACCCATCATTTAATGCAGAGAATGTTCCTCAATGCCCTCCATACATTGGGTAAACACACCCTAACGGTGTGTTATAAATACTGAGGATTGCACACACTGTTAAACAGTCCTGTATGTGTCCTTCATTTTACTACTCGGAGCGGATCACCAAGGTGTCATGGTGTTTACAAACAAAATTTGCACTTCTTTAACCAACCTCCTTTTACTCTCCACAGTTTCATTCAATGATGCCACAACTGCTAGTGTGGCAGTGAATCACATCCACTAGACTGAGACCTGAATAAGGCACAAACAAGAAACGCAGCTGTAAGGGACAAAGTTTTTCCATGTAAATATGTATGCAATCCTGGTGATCAGCAGCAATGGAAAAATAAACTAGACCAGGAGAGCTTAACAGTGTTAGCAAAATATTCTTGTTGGTTAAAGTTTGTGAGTGGAACTGTGGTATTTTGAAGGTGAACTAAAAATCTCATCATTATTTTTTGGGGGGGAGGAGGGGAGACAGAATGGTGCAGGTAAAGGCATTGTCAAGGTTCAGTTTGAATTGCACAGCCTCTACACAGCCTCTAATTACAACATCAGTTTTTACTCTTACTGGTAACATACAATTAATCTGGGCCAGAAGTAGCTGAGCAGCCATTTCTCCTCATTCCATAGGACAGCAGGTTCATTTTCAACTGTTGTGGGGATCTCTCTACATATCTCAGATGGTTAGGAGACAGGGAGGAGAGAAGGGGAGACTGAGTTTTTCAATTTAACACTGAATTTATTGGACACCCAGCCACAAGTAAAATACAATTACCACCCTAAATTGGTCTCTTTTGCTTCTACTCTCTCGCTGCCTGTCCCAATCACAGTTCTGAGATTTGGTCCAATACATCCAGAGGGAAATTTTAAAGACCATCCCTCTCTGGTTTTACTTTTAACCTCTAGAACAATTCCCTGCTGTACCCCACTTCCAGTGTTTCTTGTATGCTGTCTTTCCACCAGTCAGTTGAGCTGTGTCCCAACATCCCCACCTCCCTCCACCCAGAGTTTTACTTTTAAAGCTCTGGGTGGAAGAAGGTGATCACAGTCACCACTGCTTGGAGTGACTTCACTTGGAGTGGGAACAACTAAGCACACTAAACAGAAGTATCCACTCTTCCCCTACTCAAAACTCTAGTCCAGGGTCGGCAACCTGCGGCACATGTGCCAAAGGCGGCATGGGAGCTGATTTTTAGTGGCACTCTGCTGCCAGCCAGGGTCCTGCCACTGGCCCCGCTCAGGCCGCTGCCTGCCTAGATGAACGGAACTGTGGGCTGGCAGTGGGCTGAGCGGGGCCGGTGGCCGGGACCCTGGCTGGCAGGGGCCGGTGGATGGAACCCCAGACCAGCAGTGGGCTGAGTGGCTCAGCCCGCTGCTGGACTGGGGTTCCTGTCTGCTGGCCCCTGCCAGCCGGAGTCCAGGTTCAAGTTAGTTTTTGTTATTTTATAGCACCCCAGATACACCATTAGGAGATGTTAACTTTAAAATGCAATAATTACAAACAAGTCAAATTTGTTGTCTGAATTTCCCTTTATAAATATACAAGCATTTTGTAAGTTTTCTCCAAAAAGTCTAAGAGTTCTTTATTACCTGATGAGTCAAAAACTGGTATATACAAAATTTAGTATGACAACCTTTATCTCAGAATACAACTGGATACAATTTGTATTTTTTGTTGTTGTTGTTGTCATTTTACATTACTACTTTCTTGTCTTCCATATTATATAATGTTAGAAGCTGTATCATAGAATCCTAAGACTGGAAGAGGCCTCAAGAAGTCATCTAGTCCAGTCCCCTGCACTCATGACAGGACTAAATTTATCTAGACCATCCCTGACAGGTGTTTGTCCAACCTGCTCTTAAAAATCTCCAATGATGGAGATTCCACAATCTCCCTAGGCAATTTATTCCAGTGGTTAACTACCCTGAGAGTTGGAAAGTTTTTCCTAATGTCCAACCTAAACCTCCCTTGCTGCAATTTAAGCCCATTGCTTCTTGTCTTATCCTCAGAGGTTAAGGAGAACAATTTTTATGCCTCCTCCTTGTAGCAACCTTTTATGTACTTGAAAACTTATGTCCTCTCTCAGTCTTCTCTTCTCCAGACTAAACAAATCCATTTTTTCAATCTTCCCTCATAGGTTATGTTTTCTAGACCTTTAATAATTTTTATTGCTCTTCTCGACTTTCTCCAATTTGTCCACATCTTTCCTGAAATGTGGCACCCAGAACTGGACACAATTCTCCAGTTGAGGCCTAATCAGCGCAGGGTAGAGCAGAAGGATTACCTCTTGTGTCTTGCTTACAATACTCTGGTTAATACATCCCAGAATGATGTTTGATTTTTTTTTTTATTTTTTTTTTTGCAACAGTGTTACACTGTTGATTCAGATTTAGCTTGTGAAGCACTATGAACCCCAGATCCCTCTCTCTGCTGTACTCCTTCTTCGGCAGTCATTTCCCATTTTGTATGTGTGCAACTGATTGTTCCTTACTAAGTGGAGTAAAGTATGTTATACTTTATATGTATAATTTTAGTATATACCTCCACTGCCAGAATTCACATTGTGGACAACTCCAAAGAGGCTTAACCGTTTCTTTGACTTATTTGGTAATAAAACTGACACTACCCTACCTTGCTAAGTTATCCTTTCAATCAAATCAATAAAAATCTACAGATAGATGTAATCTGACTTTCTTCTTGCCTTTGAGATGTCTTTGAGGTAAATTAGTAAGTGTTCCTGACATCAAGACAATATTCTTTATCAATAGTAGGATGAAAAGAAA
Organism: Eretmochelys imbricata; assembly: GCF_965152235.1. Classification (NCBI taxonomy): domain Eukaryota; kingdom Metazoa; phylum Chordata; order Testudines; family Cheloniidae; genus Eretmochelys; species Eretmochelys imbricata. The sequence goes on from NC_135572.1 coordinate 206,377,858, forward strand.
AGCCTGTGGTGTCAGAAAAAAAAGAGTATAAAAACAGTCCCCGGGTCTAGAAGGAATGACAGTGCCCACAGCTCCCAAAATGGTCATTTCCCCAGCAGGAGAATTTACCAAGGCCTTGATACCACATCGCTTCTCACAGGATAGAAGGTGCTCAGGTAAAACCAGCTTCCCCAGAGTGTGTATGTAGGAAAGCCTTGAGCTTTTAAACTTATAAGAACCTTTAAGCAGGATATGATCTTATTGTAATTGCAAACACCTGAAAATGTTTAATAGCATAAGAACCAATTACTGGGCAAACTCTGGAGGGCATACAGTTAAATACTACTTCAACAACAGCTCAGATACATTGATTTGTCTCTGGGACAAAACATTGCTGCTGGGTTATCATTTCTCCTAAATGTAGGAGTCTAAACAGCAGCACAGAGTGTTGCTGAAACTTGCTACCTTAAATTTTTTATATACACAGTAAGGCTCCAACAATTTCCTCTTATAATCATTTCTTCTTATAATCATTTTTTATAATTTCCTCTTATAATCATTTTTATAGATTTCGCTGCCTTGAAATAAACCCTTCACTGTTTAATCTACCCTGCAGTTTAGTGTGAGAATTTAAAGTTCAGGTTAGGGGAAACTAACAACAATTAGAAATGCTGTGTTACAGCAAACTTCCTATTTCAATTTATAATTATAATTTCTTACCTTGACATAGATCATAGGGAGTGTCTGTTTGGCCCGGCTATAATGTCTGGCAACTCTGTATACTGTTTCAGGAACGTAGTCCAGCACCAAGTTGAGGTACACCTCGTCTTTCTGGAAAAGAGAACAGAAGAAATAATTAGGAAAAGATTCAAAACAGGGGAGTGCAAGAACAGTATTCAAGGCAGCTGTCAGCTTAAGAAATATGTTAGCTTGCAAGATTCTAAGGTTTTAACAAAGGTTATGTCTACACTCCGAAAGTGCATTATGTTAGAAAACATGCTGACACTTTTTAAGTGAATGCAATGTTAAACATGAGTTGTCTATTACTGCTAAATTATACTCAATATCATGCTAATCAAAACAGATTAGTTAACACGTTTTCTAACATGAGGCATTTTCCCAGTGCAGGTGAGGCCAAACAGATCAATGACCACTCTGCCCATTCAAGTCTCCATTGGGGGGAAATTATATCTTCAATCTCACACTTTTTACAATTGCCAACTTCAAATTTCCTGACACACCCTACTTAATTACTTATCAATAAAAAAGTTTTTTTTTTTTTTAATTCCAGCATATTTGAGAAAGGTTAATCTGACCCTGTTGAAATGGTAACATTGCTATAAGTATTTTGAGGAGTAAAAAGATTTTTCTTTTAATCCAACAAAAACCCTAAGCATAATACAAGAGAGCAAGAACAAAGCTTCAAGCATGGTGTTTAACATTTTGAGCTTGTCAGTTTCAGAGAGATCTGTAACCTAATTTCAAACCTCACACTGAGGTGGGAGAGGGATGAAAATTTGTGACCTCACATAAAGGGTCTTGATTTTAACTCTTGCCCTCCTTAAATTATTCATGTTAAAAGAGGAATTAAATAAAATGAGACATCACATTCACACAGTGCTTAGTTTAACTAGAAATTAGCCAGAAACAGTCAACATGGATTCACCAAGGGCAAATCATGCCTAACCAACCTGACTGCCTTCTATGATGAGATAACTGGCTCTGTGGATACGGGGAAAGCAGTGGACATGATGTATCTTGACTTTAGCAAACCTTTTGATACAGTCTCCCACAGTATTCTTGCCAGCAAATTAAAAAAGTATGGATTGGATTAATGGACTATAAGGTGGATAGAAAGCTGGCTAGATAGTGGGGCTCAATGGGTAGTGATCTACAGCTCAATGTCTAGTTGGCAGCCGGTATTAAGCAGAGTGCCCCAGGGGTAGTTCCTGGGGCTGGTTTTGTTCAACATCTTCATTAATGATCTGGATGATAGGATGGATTGCACCCTCAGCAAGTTCGTGGATGACACTAAACTGGGGGGAGAGGTAGATATGCTGGACATTAGGGATAGGGTCCAGAGTGATCTAGACAAATTGGAGGATTGGGCTAAGAGAAATCTGATGAGGTTCAACAAGGACAAGTGCAGAGTCCTGCACATAGGACGGAAGAATCCCATGCACCGCTACAGGCTGGGGACCGACTGGCTAAGCAGCAGTTCTGCAGAAAAGGACCTTGGGATTACAGTGGATGAGAAGCTGGATATGAGTCAACAGTGTGCCCTTGTTGCCAAGAAGGCAAACGGCATATTGGGCTGCTTTAGTAGGAGCATGGCCAGCAGATCAAGGGATGTGATTATTCCCCTCTATTCGGCACTGGTGATGCAACATCTGGAGTACTGCATCCAGTTTTGGAACCCCCACTACAGAAAGGATGTGGACAAATAGGAGCGAGTCCAGCTGAGGTCAATGAAAATTATTAGGGGGCTGGGGCACATGACTTATGAGGAGAGGCTGAAGGAACAGGGATTATTTATTCTGCAGAAGAAAAGAGTGAGGGGGGATTTGACAGCAGCCTTCAACTACTTGAAGGGGGGTTCCAAAGAGGCTGGAGCTAGGCTGTTCTCAGTGGTGGCAGATGACTGAACAAGGAGAAATGGTCTCAAGTTGCAGTGGGGGAGGTTTAGGTTGAATATTAGGAAAAAACTATTTCACTAGGAGGGTGGTGAAGCACTGGAATGGGTTAGCTAGGCAAGTAGTGGAATCTCCATCCTTAGAGGTTTTTAAGGCCCGGATTGACAAAGCCCTGGCTGGGATAATTTAGTTGGGGTTGGTTTCACTTTGAGCAGGGGGTTGGGACTAGCTGACCTCCTGATGTCTCCTCCAACCCGATTTTTCTATGATTCAGCTGCTCATTTTCAGAGGCAAAAATTGGCCCTAGAAGTCTCAAGTACTCTGATATATCCTTCCCACCCTATTCTGAAACTCAGAATTGTATGACAGGTTTCAGAGTAGCAGCTGTGTTAGTCTGTATCCACAAAAAAAAAGGAGTACCTGTGGCACCTTAGAGACTAACACTTTTATTAGAGCATAATCTTTCGTGATATACATTTCCAACTATACAAATTGAGAATAATTAATAGTTAATTTTCAAAAAAATAAAAACAGACAGAAGAGAAAGGAGTCAAGATTTTCTATGTTTGGTACCCAAAACTATAGAGATATCTATAGAAAAAGATGACATATTTCCATGACACTTAGTGAGGCCTCATGTGGATGGAAATGGAGCACAGTACTCCCAGACTTCAGCTGGGACTCTTGTCACTAGTGGGTCCTCTGGCTATACTTTTTAATTAATACCTCCCAATTTGAAAGAAAACCTCTGGATGCACTTGCAGTAGTCATTTAATCACAACTGTCCTAGTCTTAAATGCTGTGACTTAATTAGCCAATTAGCGTGCACAGCCTGTTGTGCTTCTCTCATAGCTCACTGAATTATTTAAGCTGTCTCTACTCTGTGCACGCAAACAGCAGTGACCTCCAGTGAATAAAGAAAACATGGAGAACTTTTGATAGGACACATAACATACGCACATCATGTGTACACGAAAAATGTGGAGAATTTCTGGATTTTAGCATTTCACAAACTCAGAGGTGGGTCAGTGTCATTACTTGAGGGCAAACATAAGTACTTTAAGGGGCATTTTGAGAGCATTTACTGGTACCGCTTAACCTAAAGACGAGCCACCCTGCAAATCGCTAACGCCTTGTTTACATTAGTCTTCTCTCCCAGAAATAAGTCATACTTTTGCTACCTCTGGTTAAGTTCTACTGATGGTAGTGCCAGCATAGAAAAGGTTCCAATTTTGTTTTTGCTTTTTAAGAACAGTAGTGTGTCTTTTATATCTGCTATGTTCAGAATGATTCAATTTGAAGCTAAGTACCAGTCATAGCCTCAGAAAGCCTACCTACATTAGCATTCTCACTATTGCTACCACAGGTAGCAACAACAGGACTTTTTGTAGTCAGGATATACATTTTCTATATAAATATAAAATTCAGTGTGACATTCAAATTTATACATACTTGATAAGAAGGCCTTGTACCTCAAGGGAGAAATTTCAAATCTCATAAGTAAATAATTCTAATAGCCGCATTATAGATATAGCCTTCTGAATATGTAATATAATTTATTTTTAATGAGCGGGTGTGTGCAGTTATATAGGACACTTGTACCTTGGAGAAAATAAATCATGCTAGCAGTAAGCTACAGCACAAAGTACACTATCATCATCAGGGTTGGTTACAATTATTTTTTACTCTGAGACTCAAGAGCTCAGTGTCCCCAAAAACAAAAAGGGAAAGGTTGGAGAGGTACACAAAATAATGAAAAGAAAGGAAACCTGGCACTCCCATTTATGCTCTCTGCCTATACAAGAATAAATGAGAATAAAATGAAAAATGTAAAGAAAAAGTTTAAAATTAATAAACACTTTTCATGCTGTATATAATTAACCTGTGGAATTCACTGCCACAAGACAAAGTCCAACAACTTTGTGATACAGACCTCGTTTACAACCTTTCATTTGTGATTTATTTTGTTTTCATTCTGATTTTTATTTTCTGCTCTGCCAGATGTAGGATTGTAATTCCATAGCAAGGGTTCCATTCCCATGAGTACAAAGCTCAGATCACCAGAATCCGGGGACAGTTTTAGACGCTCAAGTCAATATTTGCATGTTTTCATTTTATTTACTACTTAGATTCCTGTCACAAATCCAAACCTGCAAACCTGCTTCTACTGTTACTCTCTCTCTCGTTTTCTCTGATGTTAACACCCTGTTCTCTCTTTTCCCACCCCTTCTTCTTCCTTCATCGTCCCGGAAACCTCCCCACCTGTTTTTGCAGCCTTTTTTTGCTGCCAAAATGACTTGTACCTATCCTTTGGCTCTTATCTCTTCCTGTAGTGTTGGTTTTGAGAATGAGGAAGGATGCCCTAGCCTATTGGTCAAACCTCAGTTCTCACAGGTGTAGTGTCACGCCTATCCATACATTTGATCCATTTTTGTGAGTTCCTCTCCCCACCCCAAAAAAAAGCAGTGTGATCAGCCTTATTAAAAAATCTATAAATTATATTTTACATACTACTGTTCCTATGTAAACGTTCACACACATACACATCTAGACTAACTGGCAAACATACAGTTTATATCTATACATTCAGAGCTTTGGACCCTTAATTTACTGATGTGAAAGCAGCCCTGAAGTATATGGAATTTTTTAATCTTATACAGCCTACTATTCTTTCTCTCCTACCACAACCAAGTGCACAACGCAAGTAATTTTTTCATCAGCTAAAGATGAGTCAACTATTCTGAACTAGCTCTCCTTGCAGATACCATGACGTGAATCTCATACATCACTCACTATACTGTTGTAATACTGTTCATTATCCCTTCTTTACAAACATAAAAATAGGGCCAAAGAAATCCACCAGTTCTCTGAATTCTCCTTTAGGAGATTTGCTATGAGCTAGAAAGCGACATGACTGAAAAGCTCTCTTCCTAGATGATGTAACCTGGTTTGTTTGTCTCTTGCATTCTCTAAACAAAACAATTTACTGTGAAACAAGTGTGTTGCATAAGGGAACTGACTATTTTAAAGGGTTTGCCAGTTGGGGGCAATTACTCAAGGATCATGAATGGTTCCTGTCTTTCCATTACCAGAAACCCTCTTCATTCCTCATGTGACCCACTTCCACACTACCATTCAACATCACTGGCCTGGGGAAGCAGAAGAGAGAAAGCAGATCAGTTAGGAGAACATGTTTGTGGGGGTCTGTCAGAGATCCAGCAGGGTCCAGAGCAGCTGGAATCACAGAAGTGGAGGGAATAAGGAGGAGGAGGTGGTGTTAGCATGGGTGAAGGCACTTTTCCTTACAGCTGTTAGGATAGAATAAACCAAGATACCAGAGCTACAGCTCCCTTAAATTAAGGCAAATATATGAGCATTTATATCTTTCTGTATATGTCACTAGCTTTCTGACCATTTTCTCTTTAATCATCGATCTCACCCAGGTTTTAATTTTTTATTGTTTTGATTTCTTTAAGATGTCATCTTTGGACATCTAGGTTTTTTGCATTTGGGCTCTGAACCTCTAATTGCATCAGGCATTAAAGACCTTGCTTTCTGCCACTTGGCAAATAATCCCTCCCCAGACTGGTTCAAAACATTCAGATCAGCCAACAAAGCAAAATAACCATGGCCTTGTTGCTGAACCAGTCTGCAATGCTCAAGAATTGTCAATTCAGACAAAATCATCATGTCAGTCAATTACAATTTTTTTAAATATTATATATATACATAAACACACACACACACACACACCTCTCACTCACTATGAGCCTCCCCATTATGGAAGTGTGGGAAAGAGAAAGCTCCAAAAGCCAAAATATTTTAACAGCTTACTTTTTCATTTTCTTTGTCTCAGAAATCAGAGCTGAAATAGGCCTGTAAGAGTCAAAACTCTGGCATCTGTGTAGCTGCTGTATTATTTAAATGTGTGCACAGAGAGCTAGGGAAATGAAATGCTGCAGCTTTTCACACTCCCTAAAGATGCTGGGAGGTCACAAGCTAAACCCTCCATTCAAGCCTATCTGTCCTTCACCATACAGAAAAAAAAACCCTAGTGTTGGAAATACCACCGAGCTGGCCATCACTACTGCCAATATGAGCCAACAAGTTGTGGGATGTAGGGATTCAATCCTCCTGGATCATTCCTGTACAGAATGAAGGTCAAACATCTCCTCCCTGTCCCTCACCTGCCAAAACACCAAGCAACATGGGGATTTTTGTATAAGCCTCACTTTTTTTTTTTCTGCAGGGGGGAGCAATTTGTATTAAATACTACAGCAACCGGGTAATGTCGTTAATGAGGCTGTAGGGACACCACCTTGGAACCACCATTTCCCATATGCGTTTACTATAGATAAAAACAAGATAATGGAAGTGCTAGAGTTCACTTGTCAAAGTGACTAAGATTCAGCACAAACTGGAAATGAACTACAGGGTCTGTTCCCCCTGAGGAATACTTCATCGTTCAGACCGGAAAGCTCCAGTGCTCTTTCAAATCTGTCAATAATTTACCTAGTTATCTGCAAGAATTTCTTCCAGTCACTAGTAGCATGATAGAGACAGCTTCAGAAAACTATATTGGACATCTTCTCTTTCTTTCTTGGCTGATAGTGTGCACACTGGTGACAGATATGGCACACTGGAGAGAGGAGAACACTAAGCATACCCATCTGTAGTTCCCCTTTCCAGACAATTCATGAAGCGAGCATACCTTCCACCATGTCATCTGCTGGGGGAGGAGGACAGCTAAAACCATCAGTTAAGAGAATGAAAGGCTAATGATACCAACTCTAGCAGTAGATGTAAAACCAAGAAGAGAATTTGTTTTCCCTACTGAAGTTATTACCAGTGTTTGTAAAGTATAAAGCACTTTGGAACAAGGAAGTTTGGCTGTGCAGGAAAACAGAGCAGCTAGGGTGTTCAAATGGTACATTTTCTGTATTGTATTAAAGATGTGTGATGTTTTTTCAAAGGTATTATATACACTAACACATACTATTGATAGAGGGGAGTTGGAACACTGTAATATAGGTCAGGCTCTGTTCAGAAATTCCCAAAGGACGTTTAACTTAATCCGAGCAGCCGGACACAGGCAGGAGTCTCAGTTTAACATTTCAGCTGGATTAGGCTTTCTTTAAGAGTGCATCACCTCCCTGTAGCAACACAGTGTGAGTATTAGAAAAAAGTCCCCATTATCCGAGTGTGACATTTGAACTCCAGGAAATTCAAACCCAACAATAAAAGTGTTACTAGTTGGACCAATCTGACTTACCTAAAAACATACAGTTCAAAATCATAAGTTCATTGCCCTAGAAACAAGCAAAAAATATAACACGTCCTCTTTGCAGATTTGTTTCACTTTTGTATTTCCCACACCACATCCTATCAAGTTATAAGAAGCCACGGCTTCCTCCATTGTACCAAGGTGAGATACTGCCCAAAAAACATGGCCGCAGGCCATATATACTGCTACCAGGCATAAAAACTTTTGCACTGCTTTTAAGAAAGAGCAAACATTTGAGAAATGTAGCTTCCCTACTCAAAGCATCTAGTAGCCATTATCTTCTAGAGGAGTTTGGGAGTTGAAAAACTGTAACTGGTTTTATTTGTATGAAGGAATGGTGACATCCAGTGGCCACATGAGCATGCTTTTACTTGCAATTCACAGCTTCCAGGTATTTCAAAGCAGAGCTGGAACGGAGTTCTAGAACAGTGGCTTTCAAACTTTTTTTCTGGCGACCCAGTTAAAGAAAATTGTTGATGCCCGTGACCCAGCGGAGCTGGGGATGAGGGGTTTGGGGTGTGGGAGGGGCTCAGGGCTGGAGCAGAGGGTTGGGGTGTGGGGCTGAGGGGGTGGGGCTGGGGATAAGGGTTTGGGGTGCAGGGGGACTCTGGGTTTGGGGGCTCAGGGCTGGGGCAGGGAGTGCAGGAGGGGGGCCAGGGCTCTAGCCTGGGGGTGTAGGCTCTGGGCTGGGGCTGAGGGGTTTGAGGTGCAGGAGGGGGCTTGGGTCTGGGAGGGCTCAGGGCTGGGGAAGGGGATTGGGGTGCAGATGGGGGTCAGGGCTCTGGATTGGGGTGCAGGCTCTCGGATGGGGCCAGGGATGTGCAGTTTGGGGTGCTGGAAGAGGCTCCAGGTTTGGGGGGGGGGGCTCAGGCATGGGACTGTGGCACAGGGTTGTGGTGCGGGCTTACCTCACATGGCTCCCAGTCAGCAGCACAGTGGGGGTGCTAAGGCAGGCTTCCTGCCTGTCCTGGCACCGTGGACCACACTGCGCACTGGAAGCGGCCAGCAGCAGGTCCGGCTCCTAGGCGGAGGCGCACAAGCAGCTCAAAACAGCTCTCACCCACAGGCACCCCCGCCCAACTCCCATTTGCCAATGGGAGTGCAGAGCTGGTGCTCGGGGCAAGGGCGGCACGCAGAGCTCCATGGCCCCCTGGCTGGGAGCTGGACCTGCTGCTGGCTGCTTCCGGGGGCGGGGCAGCACAGTGTTAGAACAGGTAGGGACTAGCAGCACGGCCAACGGGACTTTTACTGGCCTGGTCGGCGGTGCTGACCGGAGCCGCCACGACCCAGTGCCTTACATTCCGCGACCCAGTACTGGGTTTCAACCCACGGTTTGAAAACCAGGGTTCTAGAACAAAGATATATGGTGAATGTGTGCACAAGCACCACATCACCCCTAGTTCTACAGTGTACTTAGTACAAATTCTCTTCTATCTCTGAAATTATTTTTGGATCAACTAGGTGACTTTTAATGCTCAGGGAAATATTCACCCACACTAGTAGCACTGCAGATACTAGACAAATTCCTCCTCACCACTCTCCCAGTCCTCAGCGCTGAATTGCAGAACTCCCAGCTATCACAGTCTTCCACTGCCACCATGCTCTGCCAATCCTCCTCAACTTGACCTGTAACCCACCTTTATTTTAGTCTTAGACAACACCTGGTGTTGAAACTGCCTACTGATAAATCTGAGATGATTTTGTAACAGGCTTATGTCCAGTGGGAGCTAAGTCAAGTCCTCTACATTAGCTTATGATCTAAGCCAAGTTTGATGAAGGACTGGTCATTGTGTCAAAAATTTCTGTAGCTCTTAACTTTGAATGAGTCTGGATTACTGGGTGGTGTATTCAGGCAGGTATAGCAATGCTGCCTTTCTCCATTCATAGACACAGCCTAGTATTTCATATAATTTTCCACATAATATATTTTTTTGTAGAAAACAGATTGTAACAAAAAAAAAAACAAAAAAAAAAACTCATTCATGAAGACTGTCCATGAATTCCTGCCTGCTCAAAGAGTTTACTTTAGACTTGCAAAATTCTTTAATCCCTCAACTATTGGGGAGTGATTAAAGAATCCCTGGGACGATGAATCTTATCTGTGAAGCTGAAAGGACTTTGATTTTCCTAACCAAAACCCTAGTGGACATGACACAAATTCATACAATTTAGCATGATCGAAAATCTACGGTCAGGAGATACAGGACAACACTGAGATGCACTGAGCCATGTAACGCAGCTTGTTCACCAACTATCTAAACCGTGCCTGGCTCTAGCCAATGTTATTTGTCCTCCACTTCCACAAAAATCATTCATCCCTGAAAAGAGGCTGAAGGAAAAAACATAAAAAACTAGAAGATTAAAATGACCAGCCCTACAGAATGGATGGCTCAGGGGACCAGCTATAAAGCTGTAGAGCTTTTCTTTTCCTACAAGTGTCTAGGACAGAGGTGGGCAAACTACGGCCCATGGGCCACATCCGGCCTGCGGGCTTCCTGACCCTTGAGCCCCCGGCCCCTCCTCTGCTGTCCCCTCTCCCCCGCAGCCTCAGTTTGCCATGCCGCCAGTGTGGCTTGTGCCGGCCCACCTCTGAGGCTTTCTAATAAGCCAGTCCTGCCACTCTGAGCAGCATGTTAAGGTGGCGGGGGGTGGATAAGGGGCAGAGGATCCTGGGGGGCAGTCAGGATGGGGAACAGGGGGGGTTGGATAGGCATGGGAGTCCCAGGGGGCCTGTCAGGGGGCAGGGGTGTAGATAGGGATCAGGGCACTCAGGGAACGGGGGTGGGGGGGTCGGTGATGGGGTGGGGTCCCGGGAGGGGCAGTTAGTCCCGGGAGGGGGTGCTCAGAAGACAAGGAACGGGGGGGTTGGATGGTCAGAGGTTCTGAGGGGGGCAGTCGGGGGCGGGAAGTGGGAGGGGATGGATAGGGGGCGGGGGCCAGGCTATTTGGGGAGGCACCGCCTTCCCTACCTGGCCCTCCATACAGTTTCACAACCCCAATGTGGCCCTCGGGGCAAATAGTTTGCCCACCCCTGGTCTAGGACACATTGCTTGGGAAACTCTCACAGCTGCTGCTCAAACTATACCTGTTCAGTGGACACAGACACCTGAAGTCTCCAGAATTGACAATCTGCCATCATGCACCAGTGCTGCTGATTTTTAAAAAAGTTTATTAAAAAATCTGAATAACTGACGTGCAAGTTGGGGCCCCTCTGAATAGTTCCTTTTTCTCCAGGACCTGTTGGAATCCAGAAAGTTCCTTCATTTCCCCCCCACATTTTATATCTCCATCTTTCAAACACTGTCATGACTATCCTTCCAGCCAAGGCTGCCTGCATAAGTCCCCACCTGGAGCCAGTTAATGCTCTTTCTTAATCAGATGGCTTTGCAGTAATTATTCCCATCACTGGCTTTCCCCATCCTCTCCCACCAGACTTAACACTTGACCCCTGAAACATGCAAGTCTCTGCTGACCTGGAGTGTGAGCAAGATACCAAGAGACTACATATTTAATCCAATCTATTGCAGTGAACAGTACTATCCTGACATTTACTTAACACTTAGACTGAGGTGTCGTATGGGAGTAAATTTCTATTCCTGAGCTGGATGGACTTTTGGCTATGTGCCCTTACAGGCAAGGCCAACAGGACTAAAATCAATTACACCATGCAGCAAAACAGTCAGCATTTTGCCTGCTATTCATGCACTACCCACGCTTCCATTTTGATTACTGTGGATACCAAACACCTATCTGAAACAGATTAAATATTACATAATCAGAAGCATAATTACCAAACAAAAGCAATATATGCTTTTAAGTTTGTGCACACATCTCTTCAGTGTCTTGTCTCCCTATTTAAATGTGGAAATTAAATACATGGACTAATCAGATTATTAAATGCTCTAACACAACCATGTAAAAACAGTTATGAAATACTACAATGAAACTAAACGAGAATGCAGATAATAAAATTTGGCATTGCAACCTCCATTATACCTGCTTTCACTCAACTGAATAGTTTTACTCAGCCGTCCATGATCAAGTGGGTTGCCTTGTGCAGAAAAATGCTTTAAAACATGAGAACATTCTGAAATAGACATCACACAAAACATTCAGCTTGCCCAGATTTATTCTCACTTGGAATACAGTTCAAAAAGCTTCTTTCAGCAAAGTCCTGTAAAAAAAATAGCCAATGCTTCAGCCAATCACAATTTTACATTTGAGTGACAGGCTAAATGCAAGACAGCAATCTTCAGCCTTGTGGAATTATAGCAAAACAGAAAATCGTAAATTAGAAAAGCACACCTTCCTATTATACTTTGATCTTCCAGAATCAGACTGATAGGCACATCGGTTTCCTGTGCATGACCTGCTCAACACAAGCCAAAAGAGCAACATGATCGCTACACCCAACAGGTTGGCATACCAAGATCTCCTGGACCAGCCTACAATGTCTTCAGAGGGACAGACCTCTGAAGACTGTTTAGAACCCTACATATGAGAGATAAGAATATCAAAGGTTGGTATGGAAAACACTTGCTTTCATTAAGAGAATACTGCACTTTCCAATTAATCAATCCATCAACCTTCCCTGTAGGGAAGCATTCCCTACTATTTGGCCTCTCTTTTTCTTTGCACTACTGCTTGGTACTGGCTTTGCTCCACCCCAAAAAAATAACTCCCCCTCCTGAGAATTTATAGCTTTGAAATAAATAATTGTAAACTGTTCTGTCCCTCTTAGTAGTCATCTGGCCCACTACTGAACACATACGAAAAAAAATCTTTCCTCATAACTCAAACCAGTAATGGTGATGAAAGTTTATATGGAATGCATCCAATAGCTCAAATTCCTAGGGACAGGAGAGGGCATCTGCTCATGAATCCACTGAAAGCCTTTATCTTCTTAGTGAGGCATGAGATACAGCTATTGAAAAAATAAAGCATAGATCTCCCTTTTCTTGGCTTTCTCAGCCATTGAAATCAATGACTCTCTAGGACCAAAGTAAAGGAAGTCTATTCATGGTCCACTTGCCAAAACCCATCTTCCTCTTGGTGGCTGCTATACCCTCCTTCCCTCTCCCTTTGTACCTGATACTCCCTTCCACTGGCAACTACTGCCCTCTTTTTCATTAGTTCACTTAGTTATTCTACAAGTCTCTACAAGTAATAGAAATTAAAGAAAGGAAAATTTAGTCTAGAAAATTTGTGGGGGTGGGGTGGGGGGGAGGGGAGAAAGGAAGGCAGGAAGTATCCTAGTCATGAGATTTATTAAAGGGTGCAGGGTCTCCAGTATATCCGCCTTCATAGGAACATGGTCTCTCTGAGGAGATCTAGCACTCCTCTTGCATGAGGCTTTCCTTGTTTTGCTCAATCTGTCTTTCAAAGACCTAGAATGCAATTGAGCTGTTGGAACTGATGGGGAGCTGGGGTCCAGGGGAGTCTTTGGGCCTGAATCTGAAGCCGGATGAAGGGAGCACTCCATCACAAGTTTTAGTTCTCTGTCCATCTGGAGCAACTCTTGAAGCTTGTGCAGATCTTGCACTTTAAAGACACAGGCATATCCCTGAGGCAGTGATGTCAGAGTCAGCGGGTGGTTACCTGAGGCAGGAGTAGATGCAGACTAGAGCTGAGGCTGCTAGCGTGGAAACAGGCAGGAGCAGGAGCACTCTGTTGAAACTACTCACAATAGAAATGCTCCTGACCAGGTAGCGATGTTGAACAGATTGGACAGACTGCTTCCCTTCAGAGCCTATATACCTACCTCAGCATCACCTGGGTGGGTCCTCAACTCTGGATTGGTTGAATGGTGTGGGGCCTATCAAAAGACCTTCAGGTAATTGCCTCTGATAACTCTCACACTCTGGCTCAGGGATGATTCATCAGGCTTAAGCTGAGTCAGGGATGACTCATCAGGCTTTAGCAGGCTCAAAGATATCACATCACACCTACTTCAAAAGGTGTTTACCAGGTGTCTTCAGTTTGTCAGGATATGACCAGTGGAATTTCCCAAAGTAGCTGGGATACATCCTGGCTTTCAGCTGCTTCCCATGAGTGATCAGCTGGACCACTGCCCACCCAATCAACAAGGTACATGAGCTTCTCTTGGAGAACCTTAAGTCCAAGATCTGCCTCACCGGGTATACTTGCTGCCTCTGGACCATGACGGGGGGGAGGGAGAAAGAAAGAGAGAGAGAGAGAGAGACACAGACAGGAGAGTAGGTGGCTTTATCTGTCCAGGAAAGGAGTTATCAATATACTTTTTCAGCGGGGATATATGAAATATCAGGTGCACTATCATCATATTGGCTAACTGGAGTTTGAAGACTACCAAGTTAACCTGTTGGATGATCTGGAATGGACTGAGATACCTGTAATCCAGCTTTCTTGAGGGCTAGGCAGCATCCTGGTGCTGCATCTAGTGTCATACTTTACCCCTGACCATGATGTGCAAGACTTTACAGGCAACTGTAGTTTTGGTCACCAGAAATTGAGAGACCAGTTTCATTGTTTCCAGTGACCGAAGTGGCCACCCAGGAGCGACTCATGACACAACCAGAACATGGCCAGATGTTGACGACCTTTGGGGACCTAGATCTGATCCTGCAATAAGAGAACACTATTCTTTATCAAGAAGTTTGAGTCGGGGCTGGGGCTGGATCTGTACTGGTGAACATTAATTTCACCACAAACAGATTGTGAGGCAGGGAAGACTTCACAAGGAACAATTAATCATTGTTGATTAGTACGTTGACAAAATGGCAAGGCTTCAAGATGCTGGTGGGTCTATCTCCCTTATACAGGTGCTGGTCCTGGTGAGGTAACATGTCAGGCTTACCATTCTGGGTACCAGGACAATAGGTCAGGATGAAATCAAATCAGGAGGGAAAAAAGGTACCAATAGATCTGGCGCTGAGAGCCTTTGCATTTCATAGGTACTCCAAATTCTTATAATCCATGAATACCTCAACCAGAAAACATGCACCTTCCAAGGGATGATCCCATTCCTCAAAGGTGGCAGTTCCTTGTGACAGACTTTGTAATTCTGTTCCACAGGTATCAACTTTCAGAGGCACGATGCACAAAGATGGAGAACGCTCAGGGATCCATGATGCTAAGAGCACTGCTCTGATCACAGAGTCAGAGATGTCTGCTTTGAAAATGAAGGGTTTTGTCAGGTCCGGATGAAATATGACGGGCACTAATGTAAATGCTTCTTTCAGTTCATCAAAAGCAGACTGAGCTTCCTGATTCCAAACAAAGGCAGTGTCCTTCAGGAGCAGCTGGGTAACTGAACCACCTTCAAACACCCCTTGATGAAAGTGGCAAACCTCAGGAAGCACTGGACATCAGAGATGTTTCTCAGAGCTGCCCAGTCCACAACTGCAGACACTTTTTGGGGATCCATGCTTTACCCATTGGGGGAAAATGATATAACCTAAAGTCAGAGGTGCATTGAACTCTCACTTCTTGGGTTTCCCATACAGGTCATTTGCTTCAAAACACTTAAGTACCAACCAGATGCATTGGTCATGAAGGGCTTGTTTTCCAAGATGAGAATGTTGTCTAAGTAGATCACTACAAACTCGTCCAGAACATCCCTAAATGTGTCATTGACAAAATACAGGAATGTGGTTGGGTTGTTGGAAAGACTTGAAGGGCATGATGTGGTATTCGAAATGGCCACAGCAGGTGTGAAACTACCTTCCAATCATGCCACTTGTACTCACTTAAAATTCTCTCTTTGTAGTTAAATAAACTTGTTTTATTCTTTAATCAAAACTAATTGAGTGTTGTCTTTAAACTGAACTGTGTGGGTAACTCCATTTAAAGTGGCAAACAGTTGTATGTTGACCCTTTACAGGAGGAACAAACCTCCAATATCTGGACTGTCTACAAGAGGGCTGGACAGTGCAGAACACACATTTTGTGAGGAAAATCCGGGACTGGGACTGTGTTGGTGTTACTCTGCAAGTGGTAGCCAAGGTGGGTGTAAGCCAGAGTGTGACTGATGTGCGGCTGGCAGGCTGCAGCTATACACAGACACTCAATGGTGTTACCTGCTGCCTGGAAGGCTATCTGTGAGCAGCCAGGTGGGAGCCTCAGCACAAAGCATTGTGAGGCCCCCACGATTGCAGGGCAGGTTGACACAACCTCTTACTGGTCTGGACTTCACCCTGGAATGTCATACCAATGTACAAAGTAATGGGACTACTGAATCCCCCCAAAACAATCCTATCCTACCTCCTTTCCCACCATCCACTTCATGGCCAGAAGTTTAAGAAAAAGAGGCTTTTAAAAGAAAAACATATTAACCACCTGCTGTAAGCTGACTCAATCAAAAGCTATAGGGAAACAGTACTGAAAAAGAAGAACTCTAACTCTCCTAATTAATTAATGCATAATGGCACAATAATAATAATGGCACTCCACTTACATAGCTCTTTCCACAATTTCATTTTTTCAGATGGGGAAACTGATGCAAGGCACAATTTTATTCTAAAAGGATAGCTTAAAAGGAGAGAAATTGAAAGGAAAAAAAGATTTTCAGCTGAGATTTGAAATGATTTGGTACCACTGAGATGAAGAGATACACAAAGGTTGTGGCAGACAATACAACTTCAGAGGAAAAGGTTTTCAACCAACTATAGACAGATTTTGTGAAAGTGTGAAAAGACACTGACATCCCATAAAGTGAACGGGCAGACCACGGAGTGTTTGAAACACGTTGAGCAATGTGGCCACACTGTGTGAGAGAAACTGAAGCATATATTTTGGGACAGAAAAATGGACATGGATAAGGCACTAGTCACAAACACAGCAACTTTAGCCTCAATTCATTGGTGTGATGCTAAGCCCCTGTCTTTCCCTGGGATTCTTATGTCACTAAACCCTGCTTAGAGAATCTCTCTTTGTATCAGGTTCTAGAGAGCTTTTCCCAGACCTGAAGAAGAGCTCTATGGAGCTTGAAAGCTTGTTTCTCCACTGACAGAAGTTGGTCCAATAAAAGATATTACCTCACCCATCCTATATGTCTCATATCCTAGGACCAATATGGCTACAACACAGAAAACGTGTAATTATTTTCATTCATTCTCACTACTGCCCACAGAGTTCTGAATGGCAGCAGCAAACCTGACCAAAATTATACTCTGATTCGCAAAGTTCTGAGCACCAGTGGTGTCCCAGGGAATGCCTGTCTGCAGACTCAGGAGAACACTATATTAGATCACATTAAGAAACTCACTTTTGTAAACATACAAGTTAGAAACTTAATTTTAATTAAAGTTTAAATTCTGCAGATATTGATGGGTTAGGACCTCAATTGTCAGGACAAGCTTTCTACTCACCAGTGACTGATGGTGATGGGGGCGGGGGAGAAGAGGGGGTTTGGCCTTGTTCTCTAAAAGCTTCCCAACGGCCCATCTTAGAAAATCATCTGTTCAGTTTGGAGTCTCAATAGAGTCTCAGAAGCCATTACAATGAAGGTTACTGAGATGGCAAACAACCTTTTACTTTTCAGTTTGGAAGCCTCTGGCTCTAGGGGTTTGATGCTAGAACTAAACTGTTAACCATTATTTATAAGATTCTATTAAGATTTTCAAACTTGTATCGCTTTGGTAGGTAAATGCTGTGGTTTAATGCTGGGAAGCCTTGTTTTGTTTTATTTTTTAAAGTAAAGGAATTCTACTTAGGCCTAGCATTGATGTATGTAATGATTATGGGTTAATAACTGAACAACTTTTTTAAGCTTACAACAATAAATTAATGAAAAAATAAAATTTAATTTTGCTGTGCTAGAGAAGTTCCCACACATTTTCATAGTGTGGAGCACATCTTAGAACAACTGTGTGTTGTAGATAATCTACCCACTCACTGGTGATTGCACAGACCTCCCCCACACCTTCACAATTCCTTAACATCCCTGTTGCAACTACAGCAACTGCTCGCCTGGATGAAGTAATATTAGGAAAGCACTTATGTATTTTTAGCTTCCCTTAATATAATTTAGCAGCTGGAAATGAGATGCCAGAACCATGTGACCATCTAGCAGTCTGTGAATCACTATCAGGAAATATCAAAACAAAAAATTTTGTTTCAAAACAACATTTTGAAACAAAATTACAGTTTTCATTTTGACAAATAAAATATATTCAAACGACTGTCCACTCAAAACATTTTCATTTTGGTCAAAGTTTTGTTTTGAGATTTCTGATTCAAAACTTTTTCAAATTTTTCATTCCTTAAGAATTTTCTGATATTTTGACTTTCGCTTCTGATTTGAAAGGGAAACTAGTTTAAAAGTACTGAAGTTTCCAGCAGGCCACTTTCTGCGCACCTATAATCACAAGTCAGAGATATAGGGAGTTGTACAAGTTAAATCTGTATGTAAGTGTAACTTTCAGGTTTCATGTTTAATTTGTTAAAAAAGTTAGATTCAAGTCAAAGAATTTCTAAAGGCCTAGCCATTACCATCAGATAGATTACCGTGGACATCACATGAGAGGTGGGTTTGCATACTGCATAAGATTCCCTGTGTCATCCTACTAAATACAAACCCAGAGATTTTTAGGCCTCTCAGATTTGCTTCCCAGAGGGCAATACATCAAACTGCAAGGTAGTCAACTACCTTCATCTCACACTGGAGGAAGATTCCTGTACAACTATTAGCACCAGTGATTAGGCATCTCAAGGCCATATTTTCAGAAGTGTTCAACACTCACATCTGGTGCTATTTTTGTTTGTTTGCCTATTTTAAAACAACAGCTCAGCACCTAGCAGCAACCACTGAGAACAATGAAGTGCCGGGGCTGAGCACTTATGAAGTGGGGCCCCTCAACTTCAAAATTGGTGTAAGTCTGAAAAAAAGGTCAGTAACCAGATATGGAAATATTTATCCTCCTTTACGCCAACTTTCCAAGTGCCATTTTGCATAGCACCAACAAAGATGGCTGCAACCGGCCCTATACCAAACAGGAAAAACTACATTATTTAAGCTGTCCTGTGCACCGCTTCACCCTCCTATATTGACAGTCTGGGCTTTGTCCCATTTCTTAACAGGACAGTTAAAGTCTCAAGCACAGACAAAGAACAATGAAGTTAGCTGTTCTTAGCTGCATATATGAATTCATTAAGAATACTATTTTATGTACCACCACCATGATTTTCTCTGCCCGTCAACTTCAGGAAAAGTGCTGTGAGCAACATTGACCTCCATACCTGGCCTTCAATGACCTCACAAAAGCATTTGACTCTACCAATCATGAGGCTGTGGAGAATTCTCCTTTAATTTGAATGCCTGCCAAAATTTATTATGTTCTCTGACTCCTCCATGACAACATGTCTCTGACTGTTGTCAGCAATGGATCTGAAACAGACTCCTTCCTAGTCAAGATAGGAGTAAAGCAAGGTTGTGTCAGCTCCAACCTTTTTCTCCATCCTCCTTGCCGTCATCCTTCTTCTCATCCGTGACAAGCTCCTCCCTGGCCCGGACATTCAATACAGAATGGACAGCAAGCTCTTCAACCTCAGTCGCCTCCGATCCAAGACAAAACGATCACTAAGGCTGCGAGTTTGGCACGGAGGTCATGAAAGTCTACCTCTGTGACTTCTGCAGCAGCCAATGCAGCTCACCCAGGGGCTGCCCGAGCAGCTTAAGCAATCCCTGAGCCAGCCACAACAGCCACTGCTGGGGCAGTCTCGGGCCACCATGTCCTCCTCCCGCAGCGGCAGCAGGAGTTTGGGTGTGGGCTCAGGGCTGGGGTGCAGGACGGGGTGAGGCCTCTGGACAGCGCTTACCGGGGGGTGGGGGGTAGGCGGGATGACTCCCTGGATGCGGTTCCCGGCCGATTGGAGCTGCGGAGGCAGTGCTTGGGGCGGAGGCAGCGTGCAGAGCTGCCTGGCCACGCCGCCACCTAGGAGTAGAGGGAAGGGGATGTCACTGCTTCAGGGAGGCGTGAAGCCAGGCAGGTAGCATGCCAGCCCTACCCACACGCACCCACTGCACCCCTGGGCTGACTCCCCTCATTCCCTGCAAGATTTAGTCAGGGGTATATAGTACTAGGCTATGGAGAGGTCACCGGCCATGAATTTTTGTTTACTGCCCGTGACCTGTCCATGACTTTTACTAAAAATAGCCCTGACTAAACACAGCCTTAACTATCACTAAATCAGTCACTGAACTCCAATATGCAGATGGCTATGCCCTGTGCGCTCACTCAGAATATGATCTTCAAAAAATAGCCAACACTTTCTCTGAGGCCTATAACCAACTTGGTCTCACACTCAACACCAGGAAAACTAAGGTACTCCACCAACAGGCTCTGAATCACCAGGATCCTGCTCCAGTAATTCAGATCAATAAAGAAACCCTGGAGAACATAGAGCACTTCTTTTACCTCAGCAGCTACGTATCACATAAAGCTGACATTGAGGAGGAAATTCAACAGTGCCTTCAAATGCGCCAGTGATGCTTTTGGACACTTGACAAAACATCTTCAAAAATCATGACATTAAGAATCAAACCAAGCTTCTCATGTACCAGGCCATTGTTGTCCCTGCTCTCTTGTATGGTGCTGAAACCTGGGTCACGTACAGTAGAAACCTCAAGGCTCTTGAATGATACCATCAATGGTGCCTCTGCAAGATCTTCCGAACCAGTGGGAAGACCAAGGCACCAGCATCAATGTTCTGTCCCAAGCCAAACCTCCAGCATTGATGCTATGATCATCCACCAACAACTCCACTGGGCTGGTCAAGTTCTTCGAACGCCAGAAAATCGAATCCTGAAGCAGGTCATGTTCTCACAATTGTGCCACGGCCAATGGACAAGGGTGTGGGGGGAGTTCTTCAAAGACACCCTCAAAGCCAACATGAAGAAGTGCAATATTGACAAACTCATGGGAAACCGAAGTCCTCAATGACCTAAATGGAAAAGGACTTTGTGGCAAGGATCCCAGTATTTCGAGATCCAACAGAAACAGGAAATGGAGAAATGGAATAAAAGGAAAGAGCACACCGCAGCCCCACTCAACAATCTTGATCCACCCCTTCCTTTGGGAAACGTCGGCCCCAACTGTGACAAGATCTGTGGATCCTGGATTGGTCTCATTAGCCACCAGCAATAACTGACTATCATTATATGGAAGAGAACCATCCTTGAACCTCGAAGGATCGTGGACTACTATACTATTTTATGTTTCTTTTTCTTGAAAATTACAGTGTAGTATCACAATTTAAACTGCTCATTTCAGCATTTTGAGTCACCTGCCATATACAAACATGGTGGTCAAGTGAAAAACAGTTTCCACTAAAACTAACACAGTCAGTGATCTAGTTGTTTGAACATTGCACCGCTATGCGGTAAAACCTTGTAGAACCCCTGTATTTACGCTGCCTAATGGTTCCTGCTATAAAAGTCCTGGGATTTTTTTTTCGGAGACGTTTTAACCCGCTACATTGTTTGCAGCAGACCTTTGAAATTTTGCAGGGAGGAAGCCCTCAGACAAGACATGTGCCTTTTGCTTGTGCCATAAAATTCTATTCAACGTGGCTAAGTTGTAAACTGTTAAGCCACCACTTCCCTTCTTTTACTTGCATTACTAAGGAAAATTCTGACAACATGCCAAAATTATAACCGAACTTGAACATGGTAACAAACAGAGCCTAAACTGCCATTCAAACAGCAGTGGCACAAATTTGTACTCAAAATGCCAGGGAACGACGAGAGCAGCCTGGGATGAGGGGAAGAAGAAGAGAGTCAGATCAAACTTCCCTCTGACCACAACCTCTGTCACATGGCTTGATAGGTCCATTTTGCCCTCTGGGGGCATCACAGGGGGCAAGTGTGTCTCCAACCCATGGAAGAGGTGGGAAGACCCAGGCTAGACTCCCCACAACCCCCGCTCCACCATTTTGGAAGAGTAGAGAGACACACCCCCCCCACCCCGCCAAAAAAAAGGGGGGGGAGGGAGGAAAATCCCAAGGCCTGCTTCTTGCACACTCTTCCAGTGTCACTTTCTGACACCAATGCTGAATAGTAAGTTCTTGGTTTGTTTGTTTATTTTTAAGTTCTTTTTCTTCATTTTCCATTTATTACATGATTAACTACAGCTTTTGGTATATGAGGGACAGTTCTGAGATACTGATGGATTTCAGAACTGAAGATACTCCAGTAGTCTTGCTTGACCCCTGTAATAACACGGGGGTGATGTAACACATGAAGTTCTAAAAAGTGGCTGGTGGCCACTCACGTCTTTAATAAAGAAGTGAAGCCTATAGAAACCGCAGCTCCCAGCTATACAATTCTTCATCTTGACGCAGACAGAAGGCTGCTGGAATCAAGACTGATCACTGCATACTAGCAGCCACAGTACCCATGGCCTACACCTCATAGTCAGAAGGTAAGATCAGCTCAAACATGCTCTGCCTTACAGATTTGAAGCCCCTCAGCTCAGGAATATCTGAGCTCCTGATATGCACATTTACCATTCTTTTCTTATTCTGGACTCCACTATTTTCAAACTATTTTAATACCCCTAAAAATTCAAAGAGTACAGTATTATAACAATACCACTTAGTGGCCCTAATGAAGCTTATTGTCTGTGACCTCTCAATGCTAACTTACCTTCTCTCCGCTAGAGTAGAAGAAGTATCGCAATCGGACAATGTTACAGTGATCCAACTTTCTCATGATCTGGAGCTCTCGGTTCTAAAAGAGAAAAAGCACCATAAGGTTAGAAAAATTGTTTTTTTTTTGTTTGTTTTTTTTAAATAGTGATGTTACGGTGTAGTGTGCACCTTAAATGTATTGGCCAAGAGCACATGAAAGCCACTGAATCAGGGATGCATTAGGAATGGGGTGTTGAAAAGAAAAAGTCTGGAAGTTTAAAGTAGCTCCTTTGTCATAAGTACCAAATGTGGTTTAGTCTGTCACATGTTGCTCCTCATTCCTCTTCCTCCAATTGTTTTAACTATAGTATTCAGGGGTGCAGATTTTCTTAAACTTAAGAGCGCTGTAATTAAACAACCAACCCAAGGTGTCGAGCACCAGAGCTTGTTGCTGTCAAGCAGATGCAATAAATATTGTATTCAAACTCAGTTAGTTTTCAGTTTGTATTTTCTAAGCTTTGAAAGCTACATATTCTAGTCTGAATGGTCAGCAGGCTTGAACTGTCCACAGAGTGGAATGGTAGTGATTTCACAGTTAAGGCTGCAGCAGGGTTTTAAATCTTTATTTTGAAGATGCTGTAAAAGTGATAAAAAACAGAACAGACGTTAACTGACAATAGTTTATTTTTTTCGCGTTGGTTTGGAGCAGTATGGGTAGATACAACTAAGTGATCAAAAATAAATTCAAAAATTTTAAAAGGTGATTCCACCTGTTCTTGGAACCTTTTTGTCAGAAATGTCTAGAGTTCATGGATCTGATTTCTGCTTTGGACAATACTACATAGAAGCAGGTACTCTCTTTTTCTTCACAATGTTTCTAAGCCGCTATTGAACAGCGGAGAGAGAGACAGAGACAGACAGACAGACAGGCAGGTGAACACATTTCCACACCAAATACTCCTGTTGCCTAAGGCAGTTCCCTGAGCTGGGAATCAGACAACCATGCAGTCAAATATCACTTCTACTGACTGAAGTCTGACAAGGTTTATACAGAACGATCAGAAGGACACACTGTTTTGCTTGGCAGAATAAAGAAAATTACTGTTAGTGACTAAACATCTCCACTTTGTAGCAATCCAAAAAAGCAATTAATTTAAAATACATTTATAGAGCACGATAAATGTGCATTAGCTCATGACAGATGACAATGGTCCCTGCCTCAAAAAGCTTAAGACAAAGTGAGATGGTGACAAACATAGGTGTGTAGGGAAATAGACTGGGGCCCCACAGTGATGAGCTGACAGTACAAACAAAGAAACAATCCATTTTCCAGAGAGTCTTACACTCTAAATACAAAAATAAATGAAGAGCTAAAGTGTGGATGGGGATAGAACACAAAAGGAGATGTAACTAACAAAGCCATGCCAATTCATGTATTGTTATTGGTACATTCCCCCCAACACCATCCCCTAATCACTTCTCCCATGTTCTCTTTTCCACATCTCTCTTTTACCTCTGCCTAAACCGGAGGAGATAGTGTAGCGTATCAGTAGCAAAAAATGTTCAAGCTTTATTAAATAGAGACTAGTCACTATAAAATCAGATCTGAAACTAGCTTTTTATACACATCCAATTTTGAATGTACCCCTACACCTTTACTTTGCCAGATTTCAACTAATATACCTGAAATTTGGCATGCAGCATCTTAGTCAAGGGAAAAATCTTTCTGCAAGACTTGGGGTAAATGGGAAAAGAAATTTGAGAGCGGGGGGGGGGGTGGGGAGGGTGGGTTAAAAAATTCAGGCTAGTTTCATTTCTGGGTCATTTTCTTAACTTTTTTTTTTTTTTTTGCTTTGTCACATGCCCCGCCAAAACAGCTTGATTTAGAAATATTAAATTTGTCTTGTTAGCACTGTTACCTCTGACTAACTTCGGGAAGATTTGGGAGGGAGAGAGCGTTTCCATACACCTAAGTGCACATAGCTAATGTCTGCTTTATAAAGCATCACTGTCATAATTTGGACTTCATAAGCCATGCATCAGAGCCCCCCCCCCCCATCATTACTCTGCAAACTTCAGAAACTGCATGTATCATATGGAGATCTTAAAGTATGCATGGTTCTGACCCTCAGTTAAAAAAGCTTCCTGCCTCCTGCTTCAAAATTCTTTACCATATACCCTTAAGAACAGGTGCTATCTAGGAGGCCTTGAGTTTTAATCCCATCACTGCCATTGACTGACTTTAAATCATACTTTGTATTATATAGCACTTTACAATCAGTGACATTTCACAATACCATTATGAAATTGGCAATTATCTTTGTTTATAGATAAGGAAACTGAGGCTCAGAGAAATGATTGATCAAAAGCTCCACTGTTTGTGGCAAATCCATGGAAACAACACAGGTTTTGTGTATGACAGGCACATAAGCGTCTCAAATTACCTCTCTAATGTGCTTCATTTCTAACCGGGAGAAGCCCGCTCCGGGGGGGGGGGAGAAAGAGAGAAGAGAGTTCAATTCTTCAATCATTCTGTCCCTGATCTCTATTAAGATTGCTAAAGAGGAACCAAATATTACCAGCTATGATAGCGTTTTCTGTAAGGCACATTTATTCACTGGGAAGAAGAATGAGTTCATCAACATTTCACACTAACCACTGGACATTCATCATATGGTATCAGCTTTTAGTCTTTGGAGAAACAGGTCAAATCTGAACAACTGATCCTAAATACGAAAGGCTCCTTATGCCATCAGTCATTGAGCTTTCTATTATGATAGCAATCTTAATACTTTCTGGAGGGTTTTCAAGGTGTTCACATTTCCATTGGAGTACTGAACACAAGATTGGAAATCTAGAAGTTTGAGATTGAAACCCAGCTCCACCAGTGATTTTTTCATTACATGACCTGGGGCAAGTAATGCCTTTGTTTCAACAGCTTGAAGATGAGGATAGTAATAATTTCACACCTCCATGGGGTACTGGAAGATAAATCAATGTTTGTACAGTGCTTTGAATGTGTAAAGCACTACACAAATATTATTATTTCAAAAGTATCTTTATAAACTCCTGAATAAGTGTGTGTACTCCAGCTCATACCGTTGCTTCATGATCTTAGGATCTGTATGCCTGATACCATACAATAATACATTCTAGAAATCAGCAGATGTTATTCTAATACTGTTACAAGTTCTATTGTGTCTCAGTAACCCATTCCAGGACAAGTGCGATCTCTGCTGCTCTGACGCCTCCCACTCCTTGCTCCATCTCCTTAGGCGCTCTCCCTAACCATCTGTCTCAGCTCCATGAACAGCTCATTATTGAGTGGTGACAGGAGAGTTAATTCAACCAAACATACAGTAAAACTAACACTTCACATACTAGAATCTAACAGGATAAAATGAAGGATTTTTATTTCTTTAAAGTAAAACCTAACCAATCTCTGAATCACAGTTCACCTGAACAAACTAGATCAGAAATACATAAACAGCTGTGAAATTACAACAATTATTGTGACAGGGAACACATACTAAAGTTGATGATGATTAAAATAAAATAATCTAATGCTAAAATATGAAATGCAGTAAGCTTTTAAGGACCCATTTTTCTCATATTAGTACTCCCAGCATATAAATTTCCTTGAACAGCCTAAATAAACAAAAGCCACTCACTTTACAAAGTAGCATCTTACCAAGTAGTTCCCATCTACAGTGACTATTCTTGACTTGGAGATCACTCAAATCATAGCTTTTGAAATAAACAGAAAAGCTCCAAATAAAATGTCACAAGCAGATGAGAAAGTGTGAATGGAATACAGCATATAAAATCAACTTATATTAGCAGAGAGCCTTATTACATAAATCAGTGATGGTTACCTTACATATAATTATAACAGATACAATGCTTGTCTAAGTACAGTGTAACTAAAATCATTTCAGAGACACAGCCAAGACAGGCTGACAGAGCACATCCAAAGTAGAGGGTGGATGAAAACACAAGACCTCTGCTCATACCCAGTAATGCCTCTTTCTTGTATTCCAGAAGCAACAATCCAGACAGTGACTTGGGTGATAAATGTGCAAAGACAAGCTTCACCTAGAACAGTGGCTCTCAAACTCTGGGTCAGGACCCCAAAGTGGGTTGGGACCCCGTTTTAATGGGGTCACCAGGGCGAGCATTAGACTTGCTTGGGCCTGGGCCCGAAGCTTAAGACTGAGCCCCACTACCCAGGGCTCAGTCTTTGGCTTCAGCCCTGGGCAGTAGGCTCAGGTTACAACCCTCCCCCAGGTGAAGCCCTTTGGGTTTGTCATTGGCCCCCCAACCAGGGATGGCAGGGCTCAGGCTTCAGGTTTGGCCCTCCAGCTCAGGCTGGCAGGGCTCAGGCTTCAGTCCCCCCTCCTGGTGTCGTGTAGTAATTCTTATTGTCAGAAGTGGGTCGCAGTGCAATGAAGTTTGAGAACCCCTGTCCTAGAATATCTTCTATCAACAATCCCACCAAATGTTACTATACCAGTTTTCTCAAAAGCAAGGAAACGGCTTGGTATAAAAAGGCTTTTAAAAATTTTCTTTGCGAGTAGACTACGGTTTTTTCCAGGTTGTACATTTCCAAATTTCTACAAACCTTTGCTTACCATAGCTACAAACCATAGAGCAGTTAGTGTAAATCAGAACTATGATCTCACTAGGCATTAGTGAATGTCCAGCCCTCATTCCCAATTGCCACACTGGAGAACAAAAAGATTTATTTATAGTGAAATAAAGAATTCCTGAAGCACACATTCTTTTGAGAAACACTGAGCATTAAGGGGCTACAAACAGATCTCTTTGCAACTTATTTTCAGTTTGTGTTATTCAGCTAAAACCAGAATGAAAGGGGGGGGGGGGGTGTTCACACGTGAATCTAGAAAGTTAAACTCTTAAGTTTTTCTTGGTGACAGAATTATAAAACCTGATGTGCCAGAAGTGCCCCTTCGGTAATGATTATTCTACCAGTTCTAAAACACTTTTCCTAGCCCGGAATGCCAAAGAGACTACCTATACAGCTTATTATTTTAAATTAACCTGTTTGCCCATCCCACATTTCAGTTACAAAAATTGACCGGACATGCTCAGGTTATAATAATCCTGTAATATAACAAATAAAGGTTGCTTCATGTCTTCTTTCTAGCCTTCTAGAAGAAGCACTTTCTCTAGTCTCTCCCATAGGTTCCCCACCCAGCCGTGAAAATTCATCAGAACACAAGTAAACTGCAATGGATTTAGAACGGGAGAAGCAGGAAATGGGCTTGAATTACTGTACTCTGCTATTATAGACCAGGAAAACAGCTTTTCTTTACAACAGAAGTTCACAATGTTATTCACAGCATGAACCTTTCCTTGATCAAGAGATTGATCACAAATGGAAGGCACTGTGCCTGGTCCCCCTGCTTTCCTAGACATACGCCCTAGCTGCCTTTATTCTTTACTAGGTGCTTCCTAGGACAAACCTTTCCTGCTGGTGGCTGACAGTTCTAGTCTCACTGGTATCCCCACTTGCTGAAGACAGGCCTTGCTTTGTTTCCTCTTATTTATAGCAACAGCATATAGGAGATGGAGTTACGTTTGCTTTACCTCATTTTCACCTATATTCTCAGATAGTTTAGTGCTTCTGAACTTGCATCTACCTTGAGTTGGAACAAGTAAAGTGAATGAAAGAAGCTGCTGAAAGCTTTTGTATAGATCTCAACTGTATATTCATATCAACATGTCATCTGGGTCCAGACATGCAGGGAGTTCCTTCAGTTTTTCCTTCAGATAAAGGCATTTGGGTTTGGGACCTTGGGCTTCAGAATGAGTGTTTTAAAACCTCAGGAGAGTTCATTGAGGTTGGTTTCCTCTGCCATGAACATCAAAACTTGTCTACACAAATTTAGCTTAGTGGGTTAGACAAATGGAACACTGTACTCCACACATGGAATTATTCAGGAATATCTACATGTGTAGACAAGCCCTTAGAGACTCTAAACCCATTCTACCTCATGTGTCTTACCTGGAGACAAGCCCTAGTTCTTCAGAACAGACAAGGCGTATTGAATCTTCTCTAATTCACTCAGACTGCAATGCAGGAATGAACCACTGCCCACTATTTCAGCAACAGAATTCCTTTGCTGAAACAAGTTAGGCCATGGCTTTAAGTAATGGTCCCTTCTGGCCTCGGAATCTATGAATTTGTATCATGTTATATAGTTATACTACAGACAAATGAAAGCAGACCCAAGGACAGTAAAAACTTTAATAATTTCAGTGTTCTTGTCCTGGTCCCCCAGGAACCTTCTAAGCAAAAATTTTGAAACCATCTTACCACTGATGTCAAAGCACAAGTGGATAACAGATGCTTGCAGGGTCAGGCCCAAAGATCATCAAAGATTGGAGATTGTTGCATCTATCCTGGATTTTACATGAACACAGCTGTCTCTTGTACAGTCAGAGACAGAGAGTTCTAATGGTTTTGCTAGAAGCTGCACTTCTGCAAAAGTAACGAGTGACTCACTGCAGATAGATGGAACCTGGGTGCCCGGTAAGATGAAGGCTTTATGGGATCTGCCCAGGCTTCAGTTCCAGAAGACTCTCTTGTTTGAGCTTCAGTGACTGACCTGGGTAGAAGTGCAGGTAGGTCCAGTTTTCTAAATGTACACACACACACACACACAAAATGTCTGCATCTTCCTCCTCTTTCCCCTCATCATGATCTCCATCCTCCCACAGATCATCTTCTTCAGCCAAGGTCTCCTATTATGACCTTATTAGGTTCAATTTCCTCTGTATACTCCTCAAATGGTCGGAGAAACTAATGCAGTCTTCTCAGCCACGAGCTAGGAAGGCAGTGATGGAGCAGCAGAGATATTCCCTTTCTGCATTTGTTTGGATGCCTGAATGGTAAAGTGTAAAAACTCCACTGAATCTAGAATTATTGAGGAGTCTTCTGTACTAGAGAATTTTGTTCTTTGTGGTGAAGAGACCCATGTGATGTGATGATGAGATCTTGTAGGGTAGGGAACATTGGATTTCTGGCCTCCTTCTTATTCCCCTCTTGCAATGTGGGCCGTGAAGAGCAGGACAATGAGGGAAAGAGGAGCAAGGTTGGCTTTGTGCCCTTGTTTGAGCAAGCCTGCCTTTGTTTAGCTGGGGATGTTGACCTGATCAGACAAATTGCTAAACAAATTGCATCCCTGTCCCCACCTTGGACATCATCAACAGAGGACTGGTTCATCTGATCATGGCTGAGTCGCTAATCTAGTGGTTCCTCCTAGTATCCAAGTAGTTCTTCAGCCCCTCTGCGAGGTCTGTTCTTCCTCTCTTCCAGGGGGAATGCCAAGTAGAGCAGCTTTTCAGTCTCCCCACCTGGGTTGCTACACAGGAGTTGGTGAGGGAGTGCCTACTAAAGCTGCTGCTGTTAAAGAGAAGCTACCACTGTCAGAATAGCTGTTTTGAACTTCCTCCACTACCATCACATGGATCAAACAAGCAGATTATTTTGTGTCCCTTGAGTGCTTCCGGTGGCCGAGCCCCCAGGTGTGCTTCTGGAAGTTCGAGGGGCTGGGCTAGAAGACTTTGCTCTGTTATGCTAGCAGGATAGGAGATTGTGCCTGTTCTGTCTTGGTCCTGAGTGATGATAAAGTCAAGCAAATGTAGGTACAAAGCTACGCTTATATCCGCTGTCCTCCCTCTCCATCTTGCTATGTCTTATAGTGGAAATTACCTTTGCTGCAGTGGCTGAAAATAGCTGAATGGAACTTCTGGACTTGTTTACTAGATGAGTCCACCTCTGGGCTCTCCAGAGTGTTTCCAAAAGACAGTCTTGATAAGGTAAGGAGCTCCTCCTCTCAACTAGCCTCCCTCCACATTTGAAGAAGAAAGGTGCAATGCTAAGTTGTATAGGGGCCTGGCAACGAAGACACATGCTGGCCACATCACCTTTGCCTGGTCAGCCACTTTGGATGCCAGTTGCAGGAGTTTGGCGCATATAGGATGTGCTGTGACAGAGCATTTCTTAGACCTCTTTCTAGCCACCTTCCTATTAGAGAGTGAGATTCCCCCCACACACACATGCTGAAAAACAAACAAGTGGAAGTTTGTGATGGTTAAACCTTATTATATGGGGGTTTATAGCCATCAAGACCTGCTCGCAGAGAGGAATTATAATCCAAGCACCTGGATTGCTGTAAGAAATCAAAGCACACCACAGCCGCAGTAAAGGGAAAGTGAATCTAACAGTGTTCAGATGAAGAACTGTCAGACTAGATACTGAGCTACAGTGCTCCATAGGCCATAACAGAGGATACCATGCTGCCAAGGAACAAGCAGAATTGATCAAAATCAGCTTGTTCTCCCTGAACCCCACTAGCAGAGGCCAACTCCTGCAATCTCTCTCACTAAGAGCCTAATTTAACAGATTATATAGAGATAGCTGGCAACCAAAGCCTCCCACACCTTCAAATGTCCTCCTGAAATGTGTCCCAAACACTCCCATTCATTAGGTCTTTGAATGCTGTCCCTACTCCCTACAACAGGTTATATTAACGGATTCCTAGAGACAGAAATAAATAAAAAACAGGCACCAATCTGGGAATCAAGAACCTGGTTCCATTTCAAAAGGCAGGTGCCAGTCCATCATCTTGCAGAATCCTGTATTTCTTCCTGTTTATCCAAAACTGCCATTGAAAAAGAATTTGGGGGGAAGAAGAAATGTAGAACCGAGTCCTAAGTGTTCAACTAGCACCCCTTGAAGCCTTCTCTAGATTGGGAATTTGCCCCAAGCCCCGCACTCAATGGCTAGTCACCAATGCAAATCTCAACTGCAGACAAGAAGTTTCAGGAAGGGATAAACTTGAATCGTGGCCTTCCTTGTCTATGCTTGGGATTTGAACTGGTGCAGGCCACTGATTGCTTGAATTGGTGCAAATTTCCAGTGCAGACATGACCGAAGTCTGCAATGTCTCACTTTTTAGCAATGGGCTTGCACGTCTCAGGGAATAACTGAATGACTAATAATAGTAAGCCCCTGAACAGAGTGTGGAAAGCCAATCAATGATCATATCATCATCACCTACTGTCTGGGTTAATACAGGACAACACTTGGAAAAAGAAAAATGATATTTATCAAAATGAAAGGTAATTCACATCCATGATATTTTATTTAAAAAACCCCACAGAACAGCCATCATCCAGTTAGTGCAGGCCAATTGGTAATTATTAAATACTTTCCATCTAGTTTGGTTACAGCACAGGTCAGGAAATCAGTATTCTTCTCAGAGACCTGCCACTGAACAGCACAAATAGCACAGGAGGGGGGCTGAGGCTTAATTACTGTTCATAAAACACTTTGAGATCCATCCTCAAAGGTGCTGGAGACACATGAATTATATCAAATTAGTATAATGTTAATGTTCAAGATTTCCCGATGGGAAAAATGCACACCACTGATGGAGACCAGTGGGATGTGGCATAATAATTTTAAAGCAATGAGTATAAGTTGTTTTCTGAGACATTGCTCCCCCCATATTCCACAAACAAGGTAAATCCCATAAATTTAAAATACCACATTTAAAATAATAAAAATATCAATTTGTGCACAGAGTACAAACAAACACTCAGATGTTCCCCTGGACATCAAGTAGTTCCAACAGAAAATCAGATGTTTTTGTACATGTGCTTGCTGGTCATACTCCCTGTAAACGTAAATAATAGTCACAACAGCACTTTCTATTTTATGTAACTAAAAGCAACGTGAATGCACCAACTTCCCCCCCTCATCCATAAATCCCACAGTACCCAAAAACTTCCCATGACCCATATCCCATAATCCTGAAGGTACAAAAAAGATTATGTGATATGGTGGGCCATGGGACAACTGTTTTTGGATGTTGGCCTTAAAAAACTACCAATGCAGAACATCCAAAAAGGTCAGAGAACGCAATGTATGTTAGCTACATTTTAGCCAAAGATTACCAGTGTGCACAGAAACCTTCAACCCTGGCACACGTTCAGATTACAGTGGTGAGCATCAGTTCAGAATGATGCAACAGCCGCAGTCTGCCTCATGAGATCAGCATGCACAGCACACTTGGCAGTAGCCGAGTCTAACCAACAGCCTCAGATGGTACAAGCAAGCGTAGGTGGAGCTAAGGGTGAACTGCCAGCCAGCAAGCCAGTGTTTTATTAAAGCTTGACTGATATGAAATATGCGACTGAACAGGGCTGAAATTAAATGTGCAGCAAAACAGTCTTTAAAATGTATATGTTCCGGCAATATTAACTCCCTGAATACTGAATGGATTTAAAATCCTAATCACAAAAAGGATAGTGCTAGTTGTCCGACTGGCATGTTGTAGCCATGTACATTTGAGCTTTCTAAAAAAAACTGCACAGTGATTCACGTACAAATCCTTTTGAATGAAGGGATGAGAGGAGAATGTGTGCCTTGTTTCATACTGTAAGGCTGCATGACAGTTCCTTTTTGTTTAATTAATTTTTACTTCCCTCTATTACAAATCCTGACATGAAAAGATTAGCCTGCCTGAACCCCAGCCAGACCAAAAACTACAACCTATTCTTGAATGGTAAAAGGGTTTGCTTCAGAGCAGCACGACCTCTTTATGGAGACTGAGAATACCACTTTTAAACTCCTGATGACTCTGGGAGCGAGGAGACCACATTTAGAACACAAACTCCAATTTACTGCATTGTTCTGCCATTAGACTACTAAACAGAAACACAAAATCATTTTCAAATAGTTGTTTCTCATTTGGTGGCTAGGTGAACAGCTCAATTCTAACCTCAGGTTCTGCTGCTTCTATCATCCCCTGCCAATATACACGTGCATTTATAGAGTTGCTGATTTTTCTAGATTACAGCAGTAGTTACTGTGTGTCCAAGATAGAAATTAGGTCCTAATTTGGAGGAGTAAAACTGCAGCAGAAACCCAAGGTCCTGAGTTATGTGCAGTATAACAACTATAATGAGCTCAGATGGTTATTTCTTTGTTTCACAGATTACTACTAACAGGAAGAGTATTTTCTAAAGAAAAACCCTTTGCTTTCTGAGAGAATGGCTGCCTCTGGGCAAGGGCATAGCACACAGAACTTTACATAGAATTGCAGAACTCTTGCATTATATTCACTTTCCACTTCAGGGAAAACATATGAGGTGGTCCTAGTTATTAGATTCTTAGCCTTCCAGATCAAAAAAAAAAAAAAAAAAAAACAAGCCTAAAAATCCAGCCATTACACAGACTATCCACAACATCCACTGCAATCTCTCATCACAACAGGAGCAAGTTCCAATAATCCATTAATAAAATAAGACTCTCTCTTCTGGATACAAGATATTTTCTGAGTTGCTAACCACTGTATTTTATTAAACATTAATTACACCTCTACCTTGATATAACGCGACCCAATATAACACAGTACAGCAGCGCTCCAGGGAAGGAGGGGAGGGACAACACAGAAATTTTTATGGGACCTGGTTCAACCCCTGGGGGCAGGCAGCCATGAGGGTAAAGAGACAGCCATGGTATAAAGAAGAGAACTGTGGGTGGTAGAGGAAAGGATGGAGCCACCAGGAAGAAATGGGGCTGGCACAGGAGCATTTGGAGACATACTGTGAAGAACAAGTGGGAGAACTAAAGAATCCAGGAGACTGAATGAGCATAGGAATTGCCAAATTGGATCAGACCAGTGGTCCACCTAGTTCAGTACCCCAGCTTCAACAGTGACAAGCACCAGCTCAGTAGAGATTTAAGAGTTCAGCAGCTAAATGAGCTGAAGGTTTTGTCTGCATTGGGCATGCTTCCCCCCCACCTCCACAGCTCTGATCTGCAACCAGGCAATATATGTGCAATCTTTACAGAACTGAGCATCCCAAGGTTGAGTGGGACTTTCCCTGGAATTGTTGTTCCCAGCTGCTGAGGTGCCAGGCATATGAACCACAAGCAGGGCTATACTTTAAGTGCTTTCAATGATCCTGCTGCTAGTGCCCAGGCAATGTTGAAAAGGAGGAAGCTGCCTGACTCAAATGCAGAGGGGTAAGGAATAAGGAGAAGGGTGTGGAAAAAAGGTGGATTAAGGGCAGGAGCTCTGGAGGAGAAAAAAAACATGGGTGGAGACAAGGGAAGAATGGGACAGAAGGGGGAAAACAGGGGCAAAGAGTCTGTAACATTGATCCCAACCCTTATGATTTTCACGACATATGAGGGTTTTCTTAAAACCCCATCTCCTGGATACATGTCCTTAGGAGAAAATCTCCGCTTTAATTTTAAACAGAAAGTAAGTTTCTAGGATTCACTGCTGCAGAGGAAAAAAAAAAAAAAAAACCGCAACCCAAGAGCACTCCAAAGGCTCAGAAACCAGAAGGCAGATACAAAGAACCACAAAACTATTATTTTTTAAAAATCATGATGAGGGGGCTCAACTACTCCTTTTTGAACACTTGGGGTTGGCAATACTGCTGTGAACACTAGAGCACACTCCCCTGCGGAACACGGAACTGAATCCATTCTGACTCAACATTCCTCGGAAGTCTAGCAAATATCTGAAACCCAGTGGCAAAATGTGTGTCATCTCCCTCTAGGAACAGCCTACTACCACCACCAGTTACTTTGTTAGTTCAAGTGGCAGAAGTCTGTGTTGTGCATCTAAGAATTTCAACCCTGCTAATATAATAGCCCATATGGAGGTCATTGTTGTTCTACGTGACATTTTTTTTTAAAATGTGATTTCCTAAGCTTTTAAAAAACTTGATTTGAAAATATAAACTTTAAGAATCAGACAACTTAAATCCAGCTTTCCCTAACTTTTGAATGCTAGACTGCGCTACCTTAATGTTCTTTTAAATATAAGCTTTTTTAAAAATGTCATTTTCTATGCTTTGATCATGTCCTGACATTTGGTACCCTCCACCAAACCTGATACGGCAGCTATTTTAATGACACTGCATATTTTTGCTAGCAGTTCAGTTTCTTCATCCCTGAGCTCCTTCAGAACATTTGGATAGACACCATCTGACCCTGTGACTTCTTGCTCTTTAGACTTTCAATTTGTTTCATCATCTATTCTTCAGACACCTTGGTCTCCAATAGTACCTCATCTTTCTTACCAGAAAAGAGCAGTATCTCCCCAACATCCTCTGTGCAAAGAAATCATGTATGATCTCAGCAAAGTCAGGCGTTAAGTTTCTATGGCTCATGATCCTTTGTCTCTCAGTGAGAGTCTGCCAATTTTCATGAAGTGTGGTTCACCATGAGTTTATGACTTGTGAGACAGAACCAAGACCCGAACCATCAGCTTTCCTTTACATGGGAAGAACTTTTAAACCCTACTGAGCTGGGCTGAATCCAGACTGGTAGTCTACAGATGAAATGTGCTGAAATGACAATGCCCTGAGTTGGCATGTATTGGGGCACAGGGTAACTTATAAGCAGACAAAAAGTAAAGAAAAAGCTATGTTGCAAAGTCAAGCACCAAAATGTTACAAAGTGCCAATATTAAGGGTACCTGTCCAACCTCAATTCTGCTCTCTTGTATGTATGGTTTACCAGGAATGATCACATACTATTTTTATCTATATGACTCATCTCTCATGCATATATGTATATATGTAATACTTTACCAGAGGTATGAGCAAGTGCAACGTATCTGCCGAATGCACAACATCAAACAGAAAAATGTCCCAAAGTGGGGGGAAAGTGTTAATGTGTAGATAAGACTTTTGTAAAAGAATTTTGAGTAAACAAAACATTCTTTAAAATAAATTTTTTCAACTGCTGTGGGTTCATTATGAGCAAAGCAATCAAATTTAAGAGATCAGTTTAAATTCATTTACAAAGTCTGTTAAAAACAAAATAGTTTGCAGGTTTATTTATAAAGAATTTACAACAAAATATTTCTTTTTCAATAGTTCTTTTGGCTATAATCCTGAACAAATACAAGCTGGTATAAAGATTTGGTTTTGAACACAGAACTCTAAAAACTGACTACAGAAACCAATTCCTGCTCCTAAGAGTCATCAAGGAATCTCAGGAAGTTTTAACACATTAAATCAGAATTTCAACAAACTCATTTATGCTATTTTGGGAATCTGGGGGCACTGAACCTATTCTTTTTAATATAATTTTGCTACTTTAATTAAATTGTTGCACTTTTACAATGAAAACTGTTGCTTTCATAGGCTGAATGTATTACTGCACATAATTGTTCCTTAGCTATCTCATTTATATGAGGAAAATTACAGCTAGCTATGCAAAATTAGAAATGAAAAGAAGCAGTCAGGGGAAAAAAGGTGTAACATAGCCATAAACATGGTAAAATTTAGTATACTGGTAAAACTTCCAAAAAGATACACAGAGCTTTCAGTTTTATAATGCATTATTAAGATACAAAAGAGTACATGTTTTTTACTTCCAAAACTAAGGGCTTGGCTCTCTTCTTTGCACATAAATGCTCATCATTAACAGTGATATATCCACATGCCCAGAGGAAAAAAGTATTTTAAAACACCATTAATTACACTAAACTACAACTTTTCAAATTCATACTTCACAAATTAAAACACAGACTTCAAAACACATGCAGAGAGCACAAAACAAACTGAGTAACAAAACAGTGCTAATCTAGTTCTGCCCATTGGACAGTCAAATCTCACAATTATTGTATCTTAATTTCCCCACCCTATTAGCAAAAACAATCATTTACATTTTAATTTATACAAAAAGCTCTTGCATTTTGCATTTTTAAAATATGAATATAGCTTGCAATTCAATAGCTCAGAAGGAGGAGAAAGCTGGGTCCTTGTCACTGTACTGATTTTCTCACGTACACTTCAAACGAATTATGTTTGCTCTTATTTATGTCACTCCTGTAGTAAAGCAGCCAACAGGGACCTACTACCACAGGTCCCTCTTTCAGTTGCATTTGATGACTGAAATGGATACACCTAGCAATTCATGCCACAAGTTTCAAATCAGTTTTATAAGATGACTAGGACAATTCCCACAATTATTTAAAATGGAACACGATGCTTATTTAGTCAAAAAATCCAAACTGACCTTTTAGGTCATGTATCTATTACCTGAACAGATGCAAACAACCAGTGTTTGCAATTTAGAAATTGCACAAGTAAACAGATCACTAAATAACGGATTCAGACAGGACACCTGTCCTGACACAAGGCATTCTACAAGCAAAGTAGGCAAGCTGATTAAGCAGTTGTCTAGACAAGCCAACAAAAACCTACATCCTGAAGGAGTTCCTTCACAATTAGCTTGCCCATTTCCCTTATGTCTGAAGTTTTGTCTGTACCAAATTAAAAATGTATGCAGTTATGCTAAAAATATATACCTTTGAGCAGCTAGGTGAAATAGCAAGTATTTCTGCTCCATAGTCAACTAAAAAGATTACATATATTTATTTATGTCACCACAGCAGAGTGCATAAGAACATGGGGAAGGATTGACTTGTGACTTGTTTCTGCCGATCGAGACTGATGACTATCCCACCAAACATTTCTGCAGCCGGGCCTTGACCAACAGATACACCCAATACTTCAGCAAAAAGACATTAGCCATTTCCTGAACATGTTAGGGCCTCCAGCCAATCTTGACTCTTCATGGACCAGTGGACCAACCACAAGGTTGTGGTTGAAATTTTTGGAGCTGTCCAAGGGGCAGAACCAACTTTCATTCCACAGCTAAGTCCTTCCTGTCTTTGCAGCTTTGACAAATACGTGCCTTAAATAAAACTACCCACAGGAACAGGCCAACTTGTGAAATGAGTTTTTACATCATCCAGCTCATGATTACACAGTCCCACTTCTGAAGATGATTACTAATCTCACCTTTCAAATCC
The DNA here is from genome assembly GCF_965152235.1 of Eretmochelys imbricata. Lineage (NCBI taxonomy): Eukaryota > Metazoa > Chordata > Testudines > Cheloniidae > Eretmochelys > Eretmochelys imbricata. The sequence continues at coordinate 206,416,242 of NC_135572.1, forward strand.
AAATGCAAGATCCATCTCTGCATCCTAGCTTTCTCTTTTAGGTTATTTTCTTTAAGATTCATTACTGCTATCACATATTACCCGACTACAATAGGCCATGAGAGGAAAAGGACAACATGACAAAAAGGCACTGGTTTTCATAGATATTAAGGTCAGAAGGGACCATTATGATCATCTAGTCTGATCTCCTGCACAATGCAGGCCACCAAAACTTACCCGCCCACTCCTGTAATAAATCTCTTCTTGTAATGCTTTTTAGATTTCATCGCAATGACCATGGTACAGACACTTAGGTTTGGTCTACACTTAAAAATTAGCTACATGAAAAATTTTGTGAGGTTGACCTAACCCCTACTGGGGCCATACCACTGTAGCAGCTGTGGTGTAAATATACACATAGATTAGCAAAGAATGTCAGAGCAGAGTGCTTACTCCCCTTAGAAAATTCAATGCAGATTTAAAGGTGCACTCTCCATCTGTATCAATTACATTATCTTAGATATAATTTTCTGTATATGAATCAGGAAATTATTAGCTATGCTGTTCTACAGAGCCCCTTAAAAACACCCCCACTAGGGATATCAATCTGACTGGCTGCAAACTGAGTGAGAACAGAAGAGCACAGATAAAATGGTTACCATGACCAGAATCTTCTCAATGAGGGCAAAGGAACGTAAGGCTTCATCTCAGAAACGGTGAACACAGACCCCCATCTCCAAATCTGAGGGAAGACACTGAATAGTCTGACAGTCACAGTAGTGCAGTACCACTTAGTGCTGGCGAACGGGGTCTCAGATTTGATGTACTTGGTTCTGATGACAGCATATGTGGCTTAACCCTTGACAAAACTGGCTGGGCAAGGGCTGTCTGTGCCAAAACCTTGCCCACCAGCGGTATCACAGGCTGCAACTCTGCAGCCATCGTGGAATGGAATGCCGCAGCTGACATAGACCATGCTGGAGACTCTGATGCAATCAGTACCAATAAGTCTACATTCTGGACAAGCAGAGAGCCTGGTATCAAGAGGCAGAGTAAATCTCTGGCTGCAGCATACACCTCTGGAGTTCTCGGCACCAAGAGGCAGCCTTGGTCTGATGCCTGCTGCACCAAGGAAGCAGGAGCAGTCAAAGGAGCCGGTCTAAATGGCACAGAAGCTGGTGTTGGAGTCCACAACTCTGTTTGATAGGAGGAGGAAGCACGTGGTGCCAGGGAGCGCTGAGGCAAGGCTGGCACTTTGTCTCCAGTACCCTCCCTCCAGCCTGAAGATGCCACTGGAGACCTAGATCTCCTAGCAGAAGCAGACCTTCCAGCATTTAAAAATTGGTGACCATCTGATTTCTTATGTCTCTTACACAATACTGGTAAAGGTGCCTCTCCTCAGGAGAGGTGCCTAGTAGGAGAGAGAGTGATATCTCGAGGAGTACTCCTAGATAGAGTGTATGCCTCTGCACTACAGATGCTTGCCAAAAGTTGCTTCTTTGCATTAGTTTCTCATGTCTTGTTGCTACTTCTCAGAGCAGGGCTGGGGGGGTGATTTAACTTTTAGTGACCAAGAAAACATGTAGCAAATATATATATATAGCCTTTAATACTTTGAACACCATAGTTCTCAGGGACATGGAAGATGGCTCTAAAACTTCATGTCCACATGACATGGGAGAAAGAAAAGAAGCAATCCTAGAAATATAGGGCTCGACGGGACTCTAGTTCATCTAGGTCAGTGGTTCTCAAACTTTTGTACTGGTGACCCCTTTCACACAGCAAGCCTCTAAGTGCAACCCCCCTGCCATAAAAATTAAAAACACTTGTTTATATATTTAATACCATTATAAATGCTAGAGGCAAAGTGGGGTTTCGTGTGGAGGCTGACAGCTTGTGACCCCCCCATGTAATAACCTTGTGACCCCCGAGGGATCCCAACCCCCAGTTTGAGAACCCCTGATTTAGGTCATTTAGTTCATCCCCTGCATTGAAAGAGGATTAAGTATACTTAGACCATCCCTTACAGATGTTTGTCTAACCTGTTCGTTAAAAATCTCCAATAACTGGGATTCCACAACCTCTCTAGGTAACCTGTTCTGATTCTTAACTATCCTTACAATTTGAAAGATTTTTCCTAAAATCCAACCTGAATCTCCCTTGCCACAAACTAAGCCAATTACTTCTTGTCTAAACCTCAGTAGACATGGAGATCAATTGATCACCGAAAGGTTTTAAAAAGAGGACATATTTAAAGACTTATGCACCCCTCCCCAGCCTTCTCTAGACAAAAACATGCCCAATTCTTTCAACCTCTCTCACAGGTCATGTTTTCTAAGCCTCTTTGTTGCTCTCCTCTGGACTCTCCAATGTATTCACATCTTTCTTAAAGTATGGCACCCAGAACTGGACAATGTACTCCAGTTGAGGCCTTACCAATGCAGAATAGTGGAGAACAGTTACCTTACATACAACACTACTATTAATACATCCCAGAATGACATTTGCCTTTTTCATCGCAGGATCACATTACTGACTCTCATTCAATTTGTGATCCAGTACAACCTTCAGATCCTTTCCTTCTGTACTGCTGCCTAGCCAGTTATTCCCCATTTTGTAGTTATACATTTGATTTTTCTCTTTCTTAAGTGTAGTACTTTGCACTTACCTTTACTGAATTTCATCTTATTGATTTTAGGCCAATTCTCCAACCTAACAAGATCATTTTTAATTCTAAGCCTGACCGCCAAAGTGCTTTTAATTCCTCCCATCTTGGTGTCGTCCACAAATTTTAAGCACACTCTCCACTCCATTATTTAAGTTATTAATGAAAATATTGACTAGTACTAAACCCAGGACAGACCCTGCAAGACCCACTAGATCAGTGCTCCCAGTTTGACAGCAATTCTTAACTATTCCAAGCATGGTCTTTCAGTCAGTTGTGCACCCACCTTATAGTACTTTCATCCAGACCAGATTTCCCTAGTTTGCTAATGAGAATGTCATGTGGGGCAGTGTGAAAAACCTTACTGAAGACTAAAGTCTATTGCTTCCCCCATACATTAGGCTTGTTATGTCAAAGAAGGAAATTAGGTTGTTTCGGCATGATTTATTCTTGACAATTCCATGTTGGCTATTACCCATTACTTTATTATCCTCCAGGTTTGAATAAATTGATTGTTTAATAATTAGTTCCAGTATATTTCTGGATATTAAAGTTAGGTTGACAAGTCTATAATTTTCCAGGTACTCCTTTTTCCTCTTTTTGAAGATAAATACTATGCTTGCCCATATCCATTCCAACTGTCCTCCATGAGTTCTTAAAGACCATAGCTAATGGTACAGAGATTTACTTTGGTTCCTTAGGAACTTTAGGATGAATTTCATCAGGTCCTCATGTTCTTGAATTCATCTAACTTACTAAGTATTATTTAACTTGTTCTTTTCATAGTCTGGCTAGAGATCCTTCTCCCTTGTTGTTAAACTGTGTTAAACTCCTGGTCACAGTAAACTTTTTTTTTTTTTTTTAAGTGAAGATTTAAGTAAAAAGGCATTAAACATTTCAGCCTTCTCTATGTCATCCCTTATTTGCTCGCCTTTCCCATATCAAAGAATTCCCCAACTGTTTACACTTCTATGCTGAATTTGAATGTCCTCTACCCAAGGCAAAACCCACGTCCAAGTATGCTACTGCATATTACTGATGTTTCAAAACAAGCCAAGAGATCTTGAAATGAACTGAGTGGTGGTCCAGCAGGAAAACACCCTACAGCCCGGCTGAGATATAATGAAAAGATCGTGTTTCAATTTCCTTCTTTATGTGGCCTCCCTATAACCAAAGTGTTGAGCACGTCCCAAAATTATAGAGATATATCCCTCCGCGCACATACCTCCAGTCTGAAGGGACCAAACTGTTTATTCTGTATATTTTGTTTTAAATTAGGCTATTGTAAGAAGGCTCGGCCAAACTGAGTTTTGTATTGTGCCCTAAAACCACAGAAATTTGTGCTCCTCCTGATCTTTCCTAGGAGTGGATTCCAGATTTGTGGGCCACTTTCCAAGGAAGCTCTCTCTCCCACACACATACACCTCACTCTTGAAGCTGACAGTTCCATTGCTCCAGTGTAAGATAGTTGGTGGATGTCATGATCTCACAGGGCAGACAGTCCCCTCCAGTAACTCAAGCCAATCCCATTAAAGGCTTTGAAGGGGAGGACTGAATCCTTGAATCTGAACCAGTACTCAACAGGAAGCCAGTGAAGAATGCGGTGCACTGGAGGGACTGCAAGCTTTAAAAAAAAGGCTACAATTGGTTCAGAACTTAACAGCCCGTCTGATCAGCAACATAATGGAGCAGTCAGAAAGAACATGAGCAAGTTGTTACTGAACAGTAGGGTTCATTGACACTGGGGTCGGGATGTGCTTATCTTGCATGTCTCACATTTATCGCCATTAAAAAAATAAGACAACAAATCAAACAAAAAATTTTGAAGAGCTATTTTAGTAAAACATGTTAATAAGGTAAGTAATGAAGAGTGAATTCAAACAGGACCACAAAATTGGTAATGGTCTGAGTTAGGAGCCAAGCATTTTAAATATAAAAAGCCCTGCTTTGGGGCACAAACTTTGGGGCAAATCTCTTCCCAGCAGTATAATATTTGGTAATCTATTCCAGTTATATTCCTGTTAAAAACAATAACTTGTGTTGAGGTTAAACCAGCCAAATAATAATGCATTCACACATATCATAACTGTGGCTAAAAAACAATATAGCCCAAATGTGAAAAGTGTTAAAAACTCTTTATAGCTGGGCAACCTTACACTGTGGGACTTTTTAAAGGCAGTATACAATGCTGCTACACTGACTTGTAAAATGACTTGCATGAGGCAGAGGCCTTTCAAGTGACCTAAAATGCAGCATTTTAATCAAAACAGGGCTCACAAATCTCCTTATATGAATACATCTCAGTAAATTACTTTTCACTTACACAAGTCACTTTTTCCCTTAAAGAAAGCCTGGAAAAAGTCCAGTGGGATGCCCATTTCGCCCTGCCCCGCCACCCACACCCATCCCACTCCTCAGGCCCCATATTGTAGCAACATGCCCTATGACTGAAGAGGGTCAGCAGTAGCTATGGCTGAACCAGTCAATGCTACTTTTTGTGGGGGCCAGAACCAAAGTGTGAAGGACAAAGCATAGGACTCCAATCTGATCTCATGTGGTAATAGGTCACTGGATCGCTGGGCTTCAGAAGCCAGTTTACACAAACTGCTTTTCTGTAAGTAGGTTAAGCACAATATTTTGCTGTGTTATGGTGATCTGTTATTTAGCATTAACCTCACAAATGCATTCAGAACACTGAACTTGGGCTCACCACTGTAGTCAAACTGGCTGAATGGGGAGGTAAATGTTACTTTGTCTGCACACTTCAACATGCTGAAATACTAAGTTTGCCGTTGAGAGCTTTATTTTTTTCCCCTCCCAGGTAGATGAAGTAATTCTTCTCCACCTATCCTTGCATAGGCAAACTCAAAGGGGTCTATCCAAAGGGGAATTCTAGCCTCATGTCAGCAGACATGAACTACTGGTACTGCAATAGCACTGAGTTTTCAGACCTTTCTATCCAGAAAAACAATTTTCGATCCTGTTTTTAAAATAAATACTGAGAGATCAAGACAACGACTCAAACTAAAGTTTAAACTGTCTTGACAACTCTGGCAACACATTACTGAGGAACACATGCCATCCATCAGACTCTCTCAAAGTGGCAAATCTGACCAGAATTTGAAACTCATCTCACTGTATTTGCAAACTTCAAAAATAAGAAAATGTAAATTGCTGCTTGGGTCTTCCTTGCAGATTCCCAATATCCCAGCTCCAACTACAGCCTCTCATATACCTAACAAATGTAGTGACATCACGACAAGAAAAATATGAAAAAGTCATGTGTTTTTTTAAAAAAATCAACTTCAGTTAATCTGGAACCAAACACACTAATTCTTTAGCCATAATCATCTGGCTATTGCATGGTGTCACTACAGTGCAGAGATATGGCAATTTGGGTACCTTAACTGTGCATTTCCACGTCTTAACATGTTTGGATTTCTTTTGATGTGTATGTACTTCCTGGGTTTGAACATCCTGATTTTGGAATAATTACAACAGCCCAGTAATGTTTCTTATCTTTATGTTACCAATATGTACTCTCAACCTTACTGTAGGATTTCTATCTGGAAATGTACCTTAGTATTCAATATATACATATGAATAATGTCTCTAGCACACATGAAGATGGCGCCTGAGCTCGGTTGCTTTAATAAAAGTGGGCGTGAGGAGAAAACACCTTGGCTAGGCCAGATACTTCCCCATCAATGAACAGATTTCCACACTGCAGAGCCACTACCACACCCGCAGATTACAAACCCTTCCTTCTCGTCCCCCAGGCTAACTACAGCTGATTAATTTTGCATTCCCAAACTAATTAGTTTCCGGTCCAACCTCACCAGCCATAAAGGAAATTTAAATCACAGTCTCCTCAGTACAAGCTGCATTCTCACCACATGCCAAACCACTGAACTAGAGACCCCCTCCCCCGCCCTTGTGTTTTAATAACAGAGTCAGACCTGGCTCATCCATTATATATCCACCTTCTGACACATGGAGTAAGAGAATTGGGGGGGAGGGGGGGGGAACCAGTGCTGCACACAAGCAAGCCACATAGGGGCCAGGGCAGAAGCCGCAGGCTTGGAGAAGACTCTCCCTTGATTCCCTGCTCACCCTCAACAGCGAGATATCTTCCATAATGATCACATCCTGTGGAAAGTGTGGGGACAGGAATGATTATCAGGCCGCCCCTACAGTGCTGGCTCTCCCCACATGCCCAGTGTACAGCAGGGTCCGGAAAAGTGATTTACCCTGCCCCTGTGGCTACTCATCATTTTGGGGTCTTGTGGCTCATGTGTGCTTGCCTGGGGTCCGCCAGTTAGTGACAGATGTGTGAGTACTGGCAGTGTTTTAAATCACTGAATCAGTGTTCTGTGTGTTGCAAACAATACTGCTTCTGTAAAATATTGCGTTTAAACTTCACAGAGATGACCTTGGGAGCCCAGCCTCCCTCTTTGTTATTGGCGGCTGAATGGCTGTGCAGAATTAGAGCGCAGCCAAGAAGAACTAAGGAGGACTTTCTGCATGATGTTATGATCAATTCCTGTTTCTTGGTGGTGGAGTGTAAGGAGAGGCGGGACAGCGAGAAGAGGGACTGAAAGGAGAACGCAGCATGCCAGAATGAAGCCACAGAGTGGCTCTTAAAGGTTATGGAGTGCCAAGCAGACACGCTCCAGGCGATACTAGGTCTTCAAACAGAGCAGCTCCACACACGCTCTCCCCTGCAGCTGCTGTTGCAAAACTCTTTCCCATGTGCCCCCCAGACATCGCCAACACACTCTTATCAGTCTCCTGGCTCCAGTCTATACCCGTGGCATTCCACTCCTCCCCCGTCACAATCCAGCACTGTGGACTCCCACTACTCACTGCACTCAACCCCCGTCCCTCTGCAGTTTAGTCCTGCTGAAGTACAGTACCCGCTGCACAGTACTCCAAAGGCGAAGGATGGATATGATCCCTGGACATACACAAATCTTTAGCCATCCTGGGACGACTCCTCCACCTGGGACCTTCCTTCCCCATCCCTGCTGATGTTTTTTTTTTCGTTTGACTCTCTCCTCCGGTTGTTGTCTTTTAATAAAAGAATTGCATTGATTTGAAAGCAATCTTTATTCTATTAATTGAAAGCAAAAAGAGCCCTGCAAAACATACAATTATGTTAAACCCCCTTTTTGCATCATGTGCACCAACCACCTCCTAGAACTACAAGTACTGCAATCCCGAGCACAGCAACAAATATTAGCACTGAACTGATTAGCGACAGATCGGTAGCAGTCTGCACTTTGAAAGCTGGCTACTCCAATCACCACACAATTCTCCAACGACAGGGCAGCTCTCATTCTTGTGTCCTTGCGCTGCAGGGCTGAGGCGAGCTCATCACACAGTCCCATGAAATGGCTTTCCTCATGCGAAAGTTCTGCAGCCACTGCTTGTCATCCCAGACGTGCATGACAATGTGATCCCACCAGTCAGTGCTTGTTTCCCGAGCCCAAAAGCGGCATTCCACTGTAGTTAGCACCTCCATGAATGCCAAAAGCAATCTCATGTCGTAGCTACTATGCATGGCAAGATCAATGTCGCACTCCTCTGGCCTTTGTAGTTCAAGGAATAACTCCACTGCCACTCATGATGTGTTGGTCACAGCGAGCAGCATACTGGTCAACAGTTCGGGATCTATTCCTGCAGCCTGAAGAGGCAGGGCGCACAGTACACAAACCGTAGAAAGGTGGCGCCAAATGTGGAGGGAAGCACACAGATTTCTGGGATGTGAAGCAATGCATCATGGATAGGACCCAGGATGCCCTGCGACTCCCTCCACCTTCCCACAAGTCTTAGTGGCAGAAGAGAAAGAGGTGCTCTTTGGGATAGCTGACCAGAGTGCACTGCTCTGAATTCTGCTGCAAGTTCCGCAAGTGTGAATACGCTATTGCGGATGCTGACAGTGTGAACATACAACAGTAGTTTCCCTTCAGCGCTCTGAGGGGCACTAACTTTGCCAGCGTAGACGTGCCCTAAGACCACAGATATTTAAGCACAACAGAGTTCCAAAGCTAACTGTTGTTGAGAAGCAAAACCTCGACAAACTACCACCATGGATTGACGTTTTAAGACACACAAATTGGAATGAGAGACCTCTTAGGGTCACATCTAGCTCTTTCCCTGTCAAGCCAGGAGCAAGATTGTTCCATTTTGTACATTTACTAGTCCACTGTCCAGTTTAAAACCTGCCAAAAGTGGAAGTACAAACGGACCTGTTAGAATACTTCTATCTCCATGTCAAGCTACTGATCTAAGCACAGGCCATTATATCAAACTAATTTTTAGAAAAAAAGAACAGGCGTACTTGTGGCACCTTAGAGACTAACAAATTTATTAGAGCATAAGCTTTCATGGGCTACAGCCCACTTCATCAGATGCACAGAATGGAACATATAGTAAGAAGACAGATATATATATATATATATATATATATATATAAATAAAAATATATATATACACACACACAAGGTGGAAGTTGCCATACAAACTGCAAGAGGCTAATTAATTAATTTTTAGAGGGAGTGATGGAGTTTGGAAACTGTTTACTGCTCTTTGGCAATAAAAGGAACGCACCCTTTCGAAAAGTTGTTCCAGCCACCATGGTCTTTCCTCCACACAGGGAACATCTGCTACCAACATGCAAACTTTTGGGGGTTCATATATGTATTTGTTCTGCAACTTTTTGTTCCACTGCAGCCTCCAACTCAGCCAGGAGTGGCTAAAGCAATTGTCCAAGGCCAGACTGCCTAATCTGCCCTTCAGAAGAGTATTCCTTTTCAAAGAAAGCGTTGACGAACGTCCAACAATCAGCCCTCCAAGATTCCACACGTCCCATCTCACACACACCTATCAAATACAGCAGTTCTCAATATAGTACGCACAGATTTGGAGACTAGCACATATTACCCAGAAAAAAGATGACAGGTTCAATTTATAGACTCATAGACTTTAAGTCAGAAGGAACCATTATGATCATCTAGTCTGACCTCCTGCACAACGCAGGCCACAGGCTCACCCACCCACTCCTGTAACAAACCCTTAACCCAGAGGTGGGCAAACTACGGCCCACGGGACCGTCCTGCCCAGCCCCTGAGCTCCCAGACGGGGAGGCTAGCCTCCAGCCCCTCCTCCGCTGTCCCCGCTCCCCTGCAGCCTCAGCGCGATGCAACACCAGCACTCTGGCCCACCGCTCCTGCTGGACAGCAGGGCGGCAGCATGGGTGGCTATGGCCAGGCGGCGGGGCTTTGCTGCTCTGAGCAGCATGGTAAGGGAGGAGTTGGATAAGGGGCACGGGGTCCCGGGGAGCAGTCAGGGGACAGGGAGCGGTTGGATGGGGAGAAGGTTCGGGGGGCAGGGGCAGTCAGGGGACACGGAACAGGGGGTTTGGATAGGTGTGGGAGTTCGGGGAGGGGTCCTCTCTGGGGGTGGGGGTGTGGATAGGGATCAGGGCAGTCAGAGGACAGGGAGAAGTGGGTGTTGGATAGGGGGTGGGGTCCTGAGGGGTGGTTAGGGACTGGGGTCCCGGGAAGGGGTGGTCAGGGGACAAGTAGCGTTGGATGGGTCGGGGGTTCTGTGGGGGGCCGGGAAGTGGGAGGGGGCGGATAGGGGGCAGTGGCCAGGCTCTTTGGGGAGGCACAGCCTTCCCTACCCAGCCCTCCATACAGTTTTGCAATGCTAATATGGCCCTCAGGCCAAAAAGTTTGCCCACCCCTGCCCTAACCTATGTCTGAGCTATTAAAGTCCCCAAATCGTGGTTTAAAAGCTTTGAACTGCAGAGAATTTGGGGGGAGGGATAGCTCAGTGGTTTGAGCATTGGCCTGCTAAACCCAGGGTTGTGAGTTCAATACTTGAGGGGGCCATTGAGGGATCTGGGGCAAAAATTGGGGCTTGGTCCTGCTTTGAGCAGGGGGTTGGACTAGATGACCTCCTGAGGTCCCTTCCAACCCAAATATTCTATGATTCTATGAGAATCCTCCAGCAAGTGACCTGTGCCCCACGCTGCAGAGGAAGGCAAAAAACCTTCAGGGCCCCTGCCAATCTGCCGTGAAGGAAAATTCCTCCCCAGTCCCAAATATGGCATTCAGCTAAACCCTGAGCATTTGGGCAAGACTCACCAGCCAGACACCCAGGAAAGAATTCTCTGTAGTAACTCAGATCCCACTCCATCTAACGTCCCATCGCAGGCCATTGGGCATATCTACTGTTAATAGTTGAAGACCAATCAAATGCGAAAATTAGGCTATCCTATCATATCATCCCTTCCATAAGCTTATCAAGCTTATTCTTGAAGCCAGATAGGTCTTTTGTTCCCACTGCTTCCCTTGGTAGGCTGTTCCAGAGCTTCACTCCTCGGATGGTTAGAAACCTTTGTCCAATTTCAAGTCTAAACTTCCTGATGGCCAATTTATATCCATTTATTCTTCTGTCCACATTGGTACTGAGATTAAATAATTCTTCTCCCTCTGTGGAATTTATCTCTCTGATATATTTAGAGAGAGCAATCATATCTCCTCTCAGCCTTCTTTTGGTTAGGCTAAACAAGCCAAGCTCTTTGAGTCCCCTTTCATAAAATAGGCTTTCCATTCCTCGGATCATCCTAGTAGCCCTTCTCTGTACCTGTTCCAGTTTGAATTCATCCTTCTTAAACATGGGAGTCCAAAACTGCACACAGTATTCCAGATGAGGTCTCACCAATGCCTTGTATAATGGTACTATCACCTCCTTATCTTTACTGGAAATACTTCGCCTGATGGATCCCAAGATGGTATTAGCGTTTTTCATGACCATATCACACTGGTGGCTCATAGTCATCCTGTGATCAACCAATACTCCAAGGTCTTTCTCCTCCTCTGTTACTTCCAAGTGATGCGTCCCCCGTTTATAACAAAAATTCTTGTTATTAATCCCTAAATGCATGACCTTACACTTCTCACTATTAAATTTCATCTTATTACTATTACTCCAGTTTACAAAGTCATCCAGATCTTCCTGTATGATATCCCGGTCCTTCTCTGTATTGGCAATACCTCCCAGCTTTGTGTTATCTGCAAACTTTATTAGCACATTCCCGCTTTTTGTGCCAAGTTCAGTAATAAAAAGATTAAATAAGATTGGTCCCAAAACTGATCCCTGAGGAACTCCACTAGTAACCTCCTTCCAGCCTGACAGTTCGCCTTTCAGTGTGACCCGTTGTAGTCTCCCCTTTAATCAGTTCCTTATCCACCTTTCAATTTGCATATTGATCCCCATCTTTTCCTATTTAACTAAGAATTCCCCATGTGGAACCATATCAAATGCCCTACTGAAATCGAAGTAAATTAGATCCACTGCGTTTCCTTTACCTAAAAAAATCTGTTACCTTCTCTAAGAAGGAGATCAGGTTGATTTGACATGATCTACCTTTTGTAAAACCACGTTGTATTTTGTCCCAATTACCACTGACCTCAATGTCCTTAACTACTTTCTCCTTCAAAATTTTTTCCAAGACTTTGAATACTACAGATGTCAAACTAACAGGCCTGTAGTTACCTGGATCACCTTTTTTCCCCCTTTATTAAAAACAGGAACTATGTTAGCAATTCTCCAGTCATACGGTACAAACCCTGAGTTTATAGATTCATTAAAAAATTTTGCTAATGGGCTTGCAATTTCATGTGCCAGTTCCTTTAATATTCTCGGATGAAGATTATCTGGGCCCCCCAACTTAGTCCCATTAAGCTGTTCGAGTTTGGCTTCTACCTCAGATGGGGTAATATCTACCTCCATATCCTCATTCCTATTTGTCATGCTACCATTAACCCTAAGCTCCTCATTCGCCTCATTAAAGACTGAGGCAAAGTATTTGTTTAGATATTGGGCCATGCCTAGATTATCCTTAACTTCCACTCCATCCTCAGTGTTTAGCCATCCCACCTCTTCTTTCCTTTTTTTCCTTCTTATTTATATGGCTATAGAACCTTTTACTATTGGTTTTAATTCCCTTTGCAAGGTCCAACTCTACATGGCTTTTGGCCTTTCTCACTTTATCCCTATATGTTCTGACCTCAACAAGGTAGCTTTCCTTGCTAATCCCTCCCATCTTCCACCCCTTGTAGGCTTTCTGCCTTGTCTTAATCATCTCTCTGAGATGCCTGCCCATCCAGCTTGGTCTACAACTCCTACCTAAGAATTTTTTCCCCTTTCTTGGGATGCAGGCTTCTGATAGTTTCTGCAACTTTGACTTGAAGTAATTCCAGGCCTCCTCTGCCTTTAGATCCACAAATTCTTTAGTCCAATCCACTTCCCTAACTAATTTCCTTAATTTTTAAAATTAGCCCTTTTGAAATCAAAAACCCTAGTCACAGATCTATTTTTGTTTATCCTTCCATTTAGTCTGAAGTGAATTAGCTCATGATCGCTCAAACCAAGGTTGTCCCCTACAACCATTTCTTCTATGAGGTCCTCACTACTCACCGAAACCAAATCTAAAATGGTATCACCTCTTGTCGGTTCAGCAACTACTTGGTGAAGGAATCCATCAGCTATTGAATCCAGGAGAATCTGAGCCCTATTATTATTACTAGCACTTGTCCTCCAGTCTATATCTGGGAAGTTAAAGTCTCCCATGATCACACAATTCCCATTAGTATTTATTTCATTAGACACATTAAAGAGGTCTCTATCCATATCCAAATTGGATCCTGGCAGTCTATAGCACAACCAAAGCGCTATCCCAGGGGAGGCTCTAGTACAGGGGTCAGCAACCTTTCAGAAGTGGTGTGCCGAGGCTTCATTTATTCACTTTAATTTAAGGTTTTGCGTGCCAGTAATACATTTTAACGTTTTTTAGAAGGTCTCTCTCTATAAGTCTATATATTATATAACTAAACTATTGTTGTATGTAAACAAGATTTTTAAAGTGTTTAAGAAGCTTCATTTAAAATTAAATTAAAATGCTGATTTTATGCCGCCGGCCCGCTCAGCCCGCTGCCAGCCTGGGGTTCTGCTCACCTAGGCCGGCAGCAGGCTGAACGGGGCCTGCGGCCGGGACCCCAGCTGGCAAGGGGCCAGCAGCCAGAACCCCAGACTGGCAGCCGGCTGAGTGGGGCCAGCGGTCGGGACCCCAGACCAGCAGTGGGCTGAGCAGCTCAGCCTGCTGCCACTCAACCCACTGCCAGTCTGGGGTTCAGTCCGCCGGCTCTTGCCAGCCAGGGTCCCAGCTGCCGGCCCCGCTCAGCCCGCTGCCAGTCTGGGATCCCGGCCCTGCCCACATAGAGTGGGTACCTACCTTCTCCCTGGTTCTAGGTCATTCTCTTCCTCTCTCTCAGCACGGAGCTGAGGGTGGGAGTGCACTGAGCACAGGGCCGGGGGGGAAAGAGCAGGCTGGGGGTTGGGGTGTAGGGTCTGGCCAGGAGCTAGAATGAAGGAGGGGAATCAGGATTGGGGCAGGAGGTTTGAGTGTGGAGTGCTTACCTGGGAAGCTCCCATTTGGTGTAAGGGGTGCAGGTGGGAATGAGGGGGGGGCGTGTAGGAGCTCCTGTTTGGTGCTCAGGGTGGGAGTGGGAATGTGGGGGGTGCAAGAGTCAGGACATGGGGTGTGGGGGGGCTGGGGATGTGTGAGGAGGGTGCAGGAGTCAGGGCAGAGGGCTGAGGCATGTGTGGGGGGTGCTGGAGTAAGGGCTGGGTGTGTGTGAGGGGGGTGCAGGGGTCAGGGCAGGAGGCTGGGAATGTGTGAGGGGGGGTTCAGGGGTCAGGGCAGGGGGCTGGTGTGTGTGTGAGGGGAGGTGCAGGGGTCAGAGCAGAGGGCTGGGGGTGTGGGCTAGGGTCCTGGGGTTGCTCCCAGCCCCCCTGCCCAGAGCGGCTCACGACAGGGGGCTGGAGGGGATATGCCCTGATTCCACCTCCCTTCCCCATGGCCCCGTCCCCAGCTCTTCTCGGCCTCCCCCCTGGAGCAGCCTCCCCCCTGGAGCAGCCGTGCTGCAGCTCCACTTCTCCCCCTCCCCCGCAAGGGCCATCAGCTGATCGGCAGCAGGGAGGGAGAGGAGGAGGGGCAGGAACCCAGCACACTGGGGGAAGAGGAGGGGGAGGGGGGAGCTTGCCTGCCCTGCAGCAGGAGCCGGCAGGAGCAAGCTCCTTCACCCTGCCCCCTCGGAAACTCTGCATTATGTCTTTCATCTGCCGGCAGGAAGAACCGTCTACATCCCAAGCAACAAGACTAGTAGAAAAAAATGGAGAGACAGAACTATGAAGTCATCTGGTTCACTCCGTCATATCAGGCTGACTTCTCTGCAACAGGGAATGCAGTTCCTAGAAACACAGCAGATTTTAAAAATGCATAAATTCCATCTGTCGTCCATGTTAAACAGCTGAGAACGATGGACAAATTCATCCACATAGAATGAGAAAGGTCTGCAAGTGCTTGAAACCTGTTCTTTAACTGCAGAAATAAGGCTTTCTGTATTTCAAGGGACTTTAGCTTGTCAATATCATAGCATCTATGTCCCCTGTTTGGTGGACCCACACGTCTCAGTTTTAGCTTGACGGAGGCTGTCACAAGGTGGTGGTCGCTACCAACATCTGCCCCCCTTCTCACTTTCACATCTGTCAGTGAGCGTCGCCATTTGCCATTGATCATCATATGATCAATCTGGTTTTTATCTCTGCCATTTGGAAAACATCATGTCAGCTTGTGAATTTCACAAATAGGGTTCAGCTGATGACTAGGTCATTCATATTACAGAAATCAACAAGCTTTTCTCCGTTTTCATTCATGGTGCCACACCCATGTCTTTCCATTGCTCTGTCATTGTTTGTGTTGTCCTTACCGACCTTGGCATTCAGGTCTCCCATGACGATAGTTAGAAGAGTACCACGCCACGACCTAACTCTGCTTGTAGTGTAAGGTAGAATTTGTCCTTTTCTTCTTCATCACTGTCATTTGTCAGAGCATAGCACTGAATCAGGGTGATATTATGTTTCCCTTTCAGTCTGGCTCTCATAAGAGAGAGACAATCTTCTCATCCCTTAAAGACCTGGACTTCGCAGATGATGTCACTCTCCTATCACATACTGTGACAGGGTCAGGCCAGATGGCTACAGGACAGTGAGGGTAAGGTAACAGGGAAGGTTCCAGAATAATCAGGAACTTTATGGAAACAATTAAGGCAGACAGGCTGATTAGAACACCTGCAGCCAATCAAGAAACTGCTAGAATCAATTAAGGCAGGCTAATCAGGGCACCTGGGTTTAAAAAGGAGCTCACTTCCGTTTGTGGTGTGCGTGTGAGGAGCTGGGAGCAAGAGGCACTAGGAGCTGAGAGTGAGAATGCATACTGTTGGAAGACTGAGTACAAGCATTATCAGACACCAGGAGGAAGGTCCTGTGGTGAGGATAAAGAAAGCGTTGGGAGGAGGCCATGGGGAAGTAGACAGCTGCATTCCACAGGGCCCTGGGCTGGAACCCGGAGTAGAGAGCAGGCCCGGGTTTCCCCCAAACCTCCCAACTCCTGATCAGACACAGGAGGAGTTGACCTGGACTGTGGGTTCATGAAAACGGCCAAACTGAGGGCTGCTGTGAATCTTCGAGGCGAGCAAATCCTCCAATAAGCACAAGACCCAACAAGGTAGAGGAGGACCATTGTCACAATACCCAACACCATATAAAAGAAAAAACAACTCAATTCAACGCATTCTGCCAGCAAATTGGACTGAAAATCAAGGGCAATAAGACAGATATCATGACTTTAATATTGCTTCACCAACACCAGTACAGGTAGAGGATTATATTCTTACCAATGTAGAAACATTTGCATAGTTGGGCAGCACTTATCAGCCAGGATGGTGGAACAAGCCAGGACATCCAGAACAACACCAATAAAGCCAGGAACACCTTCAAGAGCTTAAATACAGTCCGGAAATCATCTAAATACAACACCAAAACTAAACTCAAGATTTATCAGAGTTGCGTACTTTCAACTTATAGTGCAGAATGCTGGGAAATGAGAAAGTATGACATGTCCAAACTATCTTCATTCCATACAACTTGCCTCAGAAAAATCCTCTGTATTTTTTGGCCCAGAACAATCTCAAACCAAGATTTATTGACACAGTGCAGCCAAGAGGATCTGAGCACCATCATTGCCAGGAGGCACTGGAGATGGATTGGTCATGTGCTTCGGATGGAAACTGATTCCATCACCAGAGAAGCAATAAGATAGACACCTGAAGGCAAGTGAAAACGAGGCCGCCTGAAAACAACCTGGTGAAGAGCTGTGGAAGCCGAGCTGAAAAACCTGGGGCACAGCTGGGGAACCATTGAAAGACCTGCCAGGAAACAGACAGGAGTGGAGGAGCTTCATCACTGCCCTAAACGCCACAGGCGTAATAGGAACATGAGGAGGAGGAGGAGAAGAATGAGAAAGAAGCCAGGGATGACACTGGGAGGAATTCCAGAAAAACCTATTTAAAAGACTCAGTCCACAACAGGGACTAAGAGCCACCATCCTTCTGGAAGTGAAAGGTATCAGTAAGTCTGATTAGACAGAGGAGACCATTCTCTAAGTGTGCAGATAGTGGCAGCCATAAATCACAAAAGGGAAGAAAACCTTTTAATGTAGTGAGCTGCTAATACAATAGAAAGAGAAATTGGGGAAATTTTTCAAAGCTGCCTAAATGACTTAGGAGCCTAAGTGGATGGAATTTAAGTTTGTAAGTGCCTACAACCAGGTCTACTCTCAAAAGTTAAGTTAACCCAACTATGTCGCTCAGGGGTGTGAAAATCCACAACTCAAGCGATGTAGTTAGACCGACCTAACCCCCGGTGTAGAAGAGTTTAGGTCAACAGAAGAATTCAAAACTGAATGTGTAGCACCCCCATTCCATGGTGAGAATTCTTCTGCTGACCTAGCTACTGCCTCTCAGGGTGGTGGATTAACTACAGCTACAAGAGAACCCCGCCCATCACTGTAGTGAGTGTCTACACTGAAGCATTACAGCAGTGCAGTTGCAGCTGTGCTGCTGGAGCTTTTCAAGTGAGAACAAGCCCTAAGTCTCATTTGCAAGAGTGATTTAGGTGCTTTTGAAAATTTTACCCAACATCACATATATCATTCTTCACAATTTGCAATCATCAAAGTAGCTGTAATGAAATTAACACAAACAATGGATGCTGACCGTTTTGAAGAGGTCCTTTTATATTTAGCAGTTTGATATGTACCAGGCAGGATTTGGAGAGGAGCAGGCTTTTTTTTTGAGAAACATTTGAGACAGCTTACAAAAGTGCACCCACCCCCGAGAAAGGCAGACAAGCTGAATGATCAAAATGCTTATCTTACCTTCTGGTTGCTTTATTATGCTATAACATTCAGCTATTCAAAAAGACATTTTACAAATGCAAAAAGGCATACGCATAGAGACAGCAACTACTTCCCATTTCATGGGAACAGCAAGATAGCAAATTGTTTAGTGCATGCACTGCTCAATGATTATACCAGCTGTATTTTCATAAGCTCATTCTTATGGCTGAGGAAACTTCAAATTAACATTAATATTTTACAGCAGTTATAAAACCACACACAAAACCCAATAAAGTATGCTGGGATACTTTGGCTGTCAGTTCCTGAAACTGAATCTTCCAAGGTGAAAGCTGCAATTTAATCCTGGGGGAATTCTGTACCACTGCATGTGTGCAGAATTCATGTCCCCTGCAGATTTCTTTGCTTTCCCACGGAAAAAAACAGGGAAGCAAAGAGAAGACGCAAGAGCAGTCACGCACCACTCCCTAACAGCGCAGGTACAATGTTTCAGGCACCCAAAGCAGCCGGCAGAGAGGTAAATCACCACGGGGCTGGGGACACCCCAGCCAGCGGCTCCTACCCTGAGCCCAGATCAGCTGCTAGTCCCAGCTGGGCTGGAGGCAGGAAAGGACAGAGCTTCCTCTTCCCCTGCAAGGAGTAGCTGGGGCTGTGTCAGACCCAGCCCAGCTACCTTCCCCAGCTGCAGGAAGCTCAGCATCCTCCTCTGCTTCCTGCCCCCATCACTCCTCAGCTGCGGTGGGGGGACGGGAGAGGACGACACACTGTATGGGGAGCTGCTCCCCCATCCTCCCAACCCCTGTTCATCCAGACTTTCCATACCCAGACACCCCTGCCACACCTCACCCCGTACACCCAGAACATCCCTAGCACTCCATATCCGAACCCCACCCCACTGAACCTCAACCAGTGCATCTAGAACCCCCTTGCACCCAGACCCCCTGCCTCCAGACCCCAGACCACCCCCCACTGAGCTCCCTGCACTCAAACCCCCATCCTATCAAGCCCCACCCCCACACCAAGCTGAGCCCCCACATCCAGACAACCATGCCACTGACCCGCCACTAGCTGCATCCAGATCCCCAGCCCACCAAGCCCCACTCCTCCAGCACCCAGACTCGCCCGCTGAGACCCCACACCCAGACCCCTCCACTGAGCACCAACCACCTTCACCTGGAAGCCCCTGCAGAGTCCCACTTCCCCTGCACCTGGAATCCCCACAATGAGCCTCTGTGCATCCAGATCCCCCCACACCTAGACCTCCCGCACTGAGCTGCCTGCACCCAGATTTGCTCACACAGAACCCTCTCACCCCACACCTGAATCCCCCCACACTGAGCCCCTTCACACTTGGATCCTGCCTGGTTGATCCTGCCTGCCCCACGCCTGGTGCAGAGGGGCAAGGCTCTAGGATGTTTCTGAGACAGGCCCAGCCCTTGTGCTGTGTCAGGGTCTGGTGCAGCCTCTCCGCTGAGTCCGTCCTCCAGGGGTGAGGGTGGGGGTGGCTGCAGAGTGATCTCCCACCTTTGTGCAGCCAAGCTGGAGCTTCTTCCTTTATTTATTGACAAATAAAACTTGCAGAATTTTAAAATATTGTGCACAGAATTTCTAATTTTTTGGTGCAGAATGCCCTCAGGAGTAAAGGGTCCTCAACTATGGAACATGCGCACACTGGTGGGCAGCCAGAGCTAGAGTTTTGCACTCTGACACCATAAAAAAATTCACTTATTTAATTCAGGTTTTTTAATTACCATTGCCATCAGGCACGGGGCTAAATTCTCATTCTGAGTCACTTACTGGTGATTCATTTGTTGATTCGAAACTGAATGTGTAGCATCCACATTCCATGATAATAGGTACCTTATAACTAAAATATATATATATATATACACATACACACACACACACACACACACCCCCCAAGGTATCTAAGTTTTCCCCCATTTGAGCGCCACATCTGCAGCTTCCCAGAGGCTTGACACCAAATCTAACTTACCTGAATACAAAACAGAACACAGCCACATTCACTGTTAAGATGGAGATGGCCTGCAGACTACAGATTCCAATATAGGCAGTCCTTGGACTTACGACACAATTGGTTCCTGAAAATTGCGTCGTAAGTTGAACCATCGTAACTCAGAACCGCAATCCACTCCATTATGGGACCAAGCATCGTAAAGTTGAAACCAATGGTCATAAGTCGAATCAGGGTGTCAATTCAGAAATGTCATAAGTAACATTCATCAGAAGTCGAATGTTGTAAAGTCAAGGATTGCCTGTATGCACCTTGACATGAATGGTTACAGTCACTACTGGTAGTCAATTGGGAGATTATGCTAGAAGCTGATATATTCATATCTGGAAAAGTTCTTAAAAATATACGTAGGAATATGAATAGTCTTCCTCTGGAATGTCCATTATTTGTACCAATGTATCAATTAACATTTTATTGCATTTCTCAAAGAAACAGAGAGAAACATGACTGATACATGGTCTGTGAACATAAATCCTCAGAACAGTAATCACAAGCTATTAAAAATATAGTTTCACTTAAAATTTAGACTAGCAAAATGAAAATCACATATATTAGGCTGCACCACTTAAGAAGCTACATGTAAAACAGGTATGGATGAAAATACATGTAAAAATTAAGACAAGCTGACAAATGTATTGTAAACTTTCTGAATTTGTTTCCTACAGACTACTATTCCTATGCGCCAACGGCATTCAACCAGCCTAGTCACCACTCAAAGTACTGACGGAACCAGCAACATGGGAATGATTCCGCTAAATTTGGGGTGCTCACACTTTGCTCAACTAAGAACTGCATGGGTAACCCTTAATTTACATGAACTGAAGTGACTGCGGTCATCCTTATCTTTAACGTGGAGACGAGGCCCACAGAGACATCGGATCCTAGCATGTTGTGCTCTGACTTGATCACAAGAGCCAGGAACACTGCACAACAGAATTTAAATCTCCTTGATCAGTACATTCATATTAAAAAGGTGAAGGAAATTAGAGACTGCATTACAGAATTCAGTGGAATTATTCATTTGGAAAGTTGTCCTTTGTACACCCGGTGATAAACAACATCACTGCATTAGTTCATTATTTCTCTACATGACCAGCTAACACTGGGTGTTCAATTCCGCAATAAAGAAAAATCTTTAAAATGTAGAAGTAGTCAATATATGCTTCCCTGACAATTTTAACCAGGGAGCTTTCTATAGGACATCTCAGTTGCCAAGTTAAACTACTCATGTGCCAGTGTTGTCAATATAAGGCCTTTCTCATGCTTAAACAATGTAGTGCTGCTGCTTCAGTTACAGGATGCATGGAGACCCAAAATGGATGGAAGGTTTAAAAAAAGGGTTTTCCATACTTCCTAGAACAAATCGGACAGATCGGCTTAAGAACCACCATGTGCTGGCCTGGCAATTCCAACTACAGCTACTAACTGCCAGGTTAAACGTAACACGAAAGGTAGCATTTCTCAACTTCCTGTTCTCCACAGACCCACACATGGAAATGAACACAAAACTTGCCAATCTTCTCAATATGTTTTTCCCCCTACATATACCCTTCCTTCCACACTTGAGAATATGACACTGGAAACTCCCTTCCGAATAGCGCCCTCAGCATCAGTACTGTTGTTTCTCATTGGAAATATCTCATATTTTTGGAATGAAATGGATCTTAGACCTAATAAGCTGCGTATTTTAAGTCTAATGGCTTCTTTTTTTAAAAATAAAATAAAATACATATAAACACACACACACACACATATATAAAGGAGGACGCAATAAAGGATTTATCAAATTACAGGTATCTACAGGTTGAACCTGACAGGCTAGGCGTACTACCCACAGAAGGCAAACAGCTGAAGCTACCTGAGTCCTGTCTACACTAGTACTTCCTGAGTTACCACCACCAGCAGAGCCATACCAGTAATAGTGAAATCGTGGCAGATTTCCAAGGAAATCTAGCATACAAAAGACTTGAGCTTGAGCCCTTCTTCCTAAGTCAGCAATGCTGGGGATGCAACAGCCCAAACAACAGAGGAAAGGAGAGTCTCCAATGCTCCTTTTATGCCTTCCAGCTGACTCAGAAGCATGGCTGACAGGTTTTAAAGGACACTGAACCTAACCATTGGCCTTAGCCACATTCTTTGGTCAGAAGGATGATCAAGTTCAATTCCAGAATCAGATATGGAATTTACAGACAGTGATATACATGTGCATGTGTACAAGCACACTTTCCCCCCAAAATAAAAGCCATGCCACCTCAAGAGCAGCAGTGGTGCTTGATGCCCTTGCTTCTTGGGTGGCCAGTGTGATTTAGCCTTCAGTTTCATATATTAAACTACACTCTGAATGTGTCTATCCAACAGGGCTAGCAAAATTGCACACCTTGTTCAGCTGACAGTATGCTTGGTGCTGTACAAGATAAAGGAAAGACTTGGGTCCCATCCCAGGGAACTTACTATTACTGCTACCTAGCCAGGATATATTAGGCCTTTGCAAACTGGACATATATACTGCTGATACACATCTTGCCTAATCAATTACCTAGGAGCCAATAAAGAGGAGGATAATAATATTATGTTCACTTCAAGTGAGCAATCCTGCTGAAATCAGGAGCCTTTCCTGAATGAATAGGGAAAACACAGGTAATACAGATGTTAATTTCAAAGCTACAATTTATTTTCTCTTAATTGCTTAAAGGAAGTTGAAAAGTTCGAAGCTATAACCTAGGAACATTGCTGCGCTGCATCACTGTTACTGAAGGAGTAACAACTGCCTATGTTTAAGTGCATCACACAACCACCCATGCTGATTTATAAAGAAAAAATGAGGTCACTTAACTCTTACCACTGCTAATGTCTTAAGGGTTTGACCTCCCAGAAACTAGCACTCTGGGCCAAATTCTGACTTTTAAGCACGGTGAAACTTCAGTAAAGTCCATGGGAATGCACAAGCTGTAACGAAGTAAAGAATTTAGTCCTATGTACTACCTTGCATCTTACAATTATGACATTAGCAGTGGTAATAGTTTACTAGCCTCCCTTGAAAACGCACAAAGAGGATTGTAATACCTCTCTCTCAAAACAGACTAGCTCCACCATTTACCTAATCCCCATCCATAGAATTCTCTCCTCATTGCATTACCACATATGTAAAAGGTTCAGGAATGGCACTCTGGTAGACAGAAGAACAATGCAAAAAGTTACATGTCTGGTTTCTCACTCAGAAGTGTTAAAATAAAATGCTTTAAATGAGTACAAGATTCCTTATAAAGATATATCCTTCTACCTCCTTTTCTGTGTGCTTGCCTGTCTCTACCTACTCAGTGCCATTCAGGTTTGCTGATGCCATTACTGATGATAACCGTGTTGCAAGGCCTGAGGAAGAGCATGTATGTGAGCTCTGGTAAAGCAGTCCATGAGAGTGATGTCATCATGCTAGGACAGGAAACCAGAAGTACAACCACCAACAATGAAAATGACTATACACAAAGTGCTGCCAAATGCACAAAGTAAGCAAACTGGAAAAAAACAAGACAGACTGGGTTGGGGGGAATCAATCTGAGGTGTTACTACTTTTTACAAATAGGTGTCCAACTTTAAGGTGAAAATTTGATTTTCAAATTGACCATCTCTCTTTAACTTGCACCTTTTGCTTACATTTGGTCTTGTAATCCTGTCCCTATATACCAGGGATCGGCAACATTTGGCATGCGACCCGCCAGGGTAAGCCCCCTGGCGGGCCGGGCCAGTTTGTTTACCTGCTGCGTCCGCAGATTCGGCCAATCGCAGCTCCCACTGGCCGCGGTTCGCCGCTCCAAGCCAAAGGGGGCTGCGGGAAGCAGCAGCCAGCACATCCCTCGGCCCGCGCCGCTTTCGCAGCCCCCTTTGGCCTGGAGCGGCGAACCGCAGCCAGTGGGACGCGGATGCGGCAGGTAAACAAACTGGCCCGGCCCGCCAGGGGGCTTACCAATGCCAAAGGTCGCTGATCCCTGCTATATACCATCTCTAGATACTCCTAATGTCCAGCAACACTGGCCTCAAGATGCTGTACCTGGGCTCTGAGGGCCACGAGCTGCTTGCACTAGGTGCAGACATACACCACTTGACCACAAAGAAAGTACTCTGTGCAATTAAGACCACCTGAAAAGAGCTCTGTAGCTTGAAAGCTTGTCTCTTTCACCAACAGAAGCTGGTCAAATAAAAGATATTACCTCACCCACCTTATCCCTCTGATATTGTGGGACCAACACAGCTGCAATACTTGGAATAATATACTGAGTGGCACCTCTCCTGATTAATCCACTGCTCACCTTCACCCTCCATAGTTAGGGTGCATTTAAAGGGAGTAGAGATAGATTAACTTTGTGTGTTTTCTTATTATTAATATTGAGGTTTAGATAGAATAAGTAATTAAATATAGATGTCTAATTTCCCTTGGCGCCTAACTCCCACTGAGTCCTAATTCCCATGTGCTCATTCTGTCTACTTCCTTCTCACTTGGTGTGGGGCATCTCTCACTGCTTGAGAAGGGCCTTCCACACAGCCTAACTCTGTAGATATAGCTATCTAGAACAAAGCTCGACGGCCTTTGCCATCCCCATCCTGTCCCACTTGCTTATTTACTAATGATCAGGGCAGTCTTCTCATATCAAAAAATAATACTTTTAACAAAGAGCTTTTCCCTATTTCCCCTGGTTAATTGTTTGCTACTGGAACCCAACCTGAGACCACAAATACTTTGATACAAGAAATGTAACTAACACCTTCAAATCAGGACTTCAAACTTCTTCCTATGCACAAAGCAAAATAATTATTTATGATAGTGATTCAAGTTGCAATATTAAGTATATGTACACCAATGAAAAGCAAGTCACCAAAGAACCTGCAATCAGAAAGAGTAGAAATACAGGAATATTTTTAAAGAACAACCTAGGTTTCATATAAATCTCACCTTAAATCTTTTGTCCTGAAGAACTTTCTTAATGGCCACAAGCTCTCCTGAATCGCAGAGTTTGGCTTGATACACAACACCAAAAGATCCGTTTCCAATAACCTTGGTGTCTGTATAACTAACTTCTTGCGGTCGATCTGGACCCTGTCCAGGAGTTGCCACCACTGTAGTCACTTTGCTGCCATCTTTGTCTCCTGGAAAAGCAGAGAACATTGAGTTAATATACGTGTGTGAGTGAGACTATCAGACAGACTATCACTGAAGATAGTTCAAAAGTGAGTAAAGTTACTAACTTAACTCATATTTAGTGAGATAGAAATTGGTACTCTGGTACATCTAACTTCTTCCATGCAATAGAGTTTGTTATTTATATTGCTGAAACAAATATCAATCCACTTCCCAATATTTTACTGTAATTACCACAACCAAACTGCCAATTTAACCAGTAGAGCAAGAATTCTTTCCTTCAAACATATATGTCTAGCTACAAACAACAACTTTGGAAGTGCTTGTCACAACTCCATAGTTAAGGCTACAATCAGCAATCCATTAAGAGCCTAAAATCTTGTCTATACTGCAGAGTTCAGCTCTCAGCACCCAGACACCAGTTTAGCTGCACCAGTGTAACCCCACTACCACAGACAGACAAAAGCCACTTTAGCCACAGTTTGCACCATTGCTGCTTAACTCCGTTTGAAACCAGGTTGAGCTGCATCTATACAAACTAGAATTTATCACAACTTGACCTACCTACACTAGGCATTTGCACTGCTTCACTTACACTGGTGGCTAGCTACTAATGACCATAACAGAGATAAATTCACACACTTTTAATAGGAACAAGCTAGCCCTACACATTTTGTAGTCATTTTAGTTTAAGAAAAATAATTTTTATGGAGTTTCAGACATTTAGGATATATGTTTACAAGTGATTCATTTTTCAAATCCACAAGATGTGTTATGATTCTTTGATTCCCTTCCCTCACAAACTGCACCATTTCTAAAACACACAAAAATGTACATACTCACGCATAACATGTATTAGAAAAATGTTTTTTAAATAGTAAAGTTATTTATAGTGTTCATAGTTATTGGATTACTGTCAGCAAAGCTGTGTGTAAAAGTTTACACATTGGTTTACACTCTTCAAACGTTCAGCTCTAAAATCAAATGCATAAACACATAACCGTCTCAGTTATGAGTCAGTTTCTTTAAACTCCCAGAAGACATAGAAGTGGTGAATAATCCTCTATCCCTACCCTTAGCTCCCTGTGTTCTGGAAAGCTGCTAACTCTCGAGGGTCTCTGAGCTATTTGGTTATTCCCTTCAGTTCTTGCTATCTTACAAATGCTCCTAACTCTGCAGGATACCCTAACTCCCCTTCTTTATAAGGCAGTGAGAGCTAAGAGGGAGGGACAATCTAGTAGCTCCAGGACCCAAGCAGTAAGCATGACCCTTTTAAAATGTGAGTTTGAAAAGTCCATTCACCTGTGGCAGTAACAATCTCTTCCAGGAAAGTACCACCAATTTCTGCAGAATCTAGCTTTCTGTTTTTACGACTACTACTGAGAATCCTGTGACCAGCAGCAGCCAAACATACAGAATCAGGTCAATATCACTATCTTGGGAATTAATGTTCTTTCTCCCTTTCAGCAGTCAGAAGGGGCAGGAACACACAAGGGGTTTCAAAATGATCAGCTCACCTACTAGCCAGAGGCTAGAAGAGATGGAACCACTAAGCAAAATCTTCAGACAGCACCTGTGTTCCCTCTAAGTTACGTGGTTGCACAGCTGCCCAGCAGTTAATCAAGTGGCACGCACTTCATTAGCAGAGAAGCGCACATCCAGCAGCACGTGTTCAGGTGCCCCTCCCACCGCTGCTTTGCGGCCACATTGCTCCTGCTCTCTGCCTTGGAGCCCTGGCCAATGGCTCCCGGACACTCCTGCTTGCTGTGCCCGGGGCGGCGGGGGGCCAGCAACGATGTCAGGGTGTCCCCCTCGCCCGCCTCCTCCCTGCTCACATTCCCCCATCTCCACAGAGCTGGGGGAGAGGACAGGGCTCAGGAGCAGGAGAGCTGATGCGGTC
Organism: Eretmochelys imbricata; assembly: GCF_965152235.1. Classification (NCBI taxonomy): domain Eukaryota; kingdom Metazoa; phylum Chordata; order Testudines; family Cheloniidae; genus Eretmochelys; species Eretmochelys imbricata. The sequence goes on from NC_135572.1 coordinate 206,443,280, forward strand.
TGAGGTCTGAACAAGCCTTCCAGTGGTGAGTGAGTGCCTTAATAAGACAGCGCACAGACTCTCAGACTTCCCCAGCAGCCAGCGCACACATACGCACGGAGTCTCTCTCTCGCTCACACACACTTACCCCTACCTCCCAACACATACTTCTTGTTGTTGTTACTTCTTGGTACTTCCTGCAATGGACATATATTCTCTGTAATTTTATTGCTTCAAAGTGTGTTATTTTAGTTTTTTGACTGGTCTATGCATTTCATAATTTTTATTTCTCTCTTATGCTGAAATTTAATTCTTTGAGTAGTGAGTTCTAAAATGCCTAACCTGCCCTGACTGGAGTAATTATCGCTATGGTAACTTTTTAAAAATATATATTACAGCCAGGTTTTTTGTTTCTACTGGTGATGCACATCTCGATATTGGTGCACATAACAAAAATCGTTCTCCCCCTGGATGGAAAAAATTTAGAGGGAACATTGGACAGCACCCTGGTATTAATTCCAGTTTTCTTCTTTTCCCAACAGCTGAAGGGGAGTTGGGGAGCCCTTGATTTCTCACTTGGGCATCACCCCTGGACAGTGGAACCACTGATTAGGTTAATCTTGCAACTATTAGATGCATGGTACATTTTTCAAATTCATGAAGGATGGATGGATGAGTTAAAAAAAGTTTCTTTTAAAAAAAGAACCCACTAGCACAAATGTGGTAGGCACTTCACTAGAGATACTTAGAAGACAGGCCCCTACCCTAAGGAGCTTGCAAGAAGAAGGGGAGGAACCAGAAAAGGAAAAATATACTTGAGATGTCAGAATACATTTGGAAAAAGAAAACAGATAAAAGGGTGCAGAGAGTGAGAAAAGAGGAAGCAGATGATGGAGAACAAGGGCTCATCCACATGGGGGTATAAATCGGATTGCTTTGATCTGTCTTATTTAACATGCAACACACAAGCTGCACTAATAGCGTGCACCTGGGATGGCTGTGCGCTTTCAATTCACATCCAAATTGTACGGCGGTGGCTTGAGACATACTAAATGCATGGCATTCTCTGGGGATATCCTATGGTCCTTTGCTTCACTGCTGAGCAGTTTGCATTCTGAGATTTTTTTCACTGGGTATTGTGGGATGCATAGCAGAAGCCAGGTGGGTTCAGATTTTTTAAAAATCCCATGTTTCCACCATCTCTAAAGCATACTTCCTTTCTGGTGCCATTTTTGAATTGCTATCAGCAGTATGGACCAACAATGCTCCACACCACTATGCTGGCAACTGCAACCTTTTGTGAGATATGTGCTGAACTAACCCTGGACTTGCAGTGGCAGCATACCAATGTGTGGTGCCCCATGCTAGTGGAGAAGGGAGTTGCCAGTGCCAGCTGGAAGCTGACCACCCCTGAATTTTAGTAGTCTGCAACAAGCCAAGTCATTTGAGGCCATCCCAACTAGACATACAAAATGATGGGGTCTAAATTAGCTGTGACCACTCAAGAAAGAGATCTTGGAGTCATTGTGGATAGTTCTCTGAAAACATCCACTCAATGTGCAGCAGCAGTCAAAAAAGCAAACAGAATGTTGGGAATCATTAAGAAAGGGATAGATAAGACAGAAAACATCATATTGCCGCTATATAAATCCATGGTATGCCACATCTTGAATACTGCGTGCAGATGTGGTCACCCTACCCCAAAAAAAGATATACTAGAATTGGAAAAGGTTCAGAAAAGGGCAACAACAATGATTAGGAGTATGGAACGGCTACCATATGAGGACAGAATAATAAGACTGGGACTTTTCAGCTTGGAAAAAAGATGACTAAGGGGAAATATGATAGAGGTCTATAAAATCATGATTGATGTGGAGAAAGTAAATAAGGAAGTGTTATTTACTCCTCATAACACAAGAACTAGGGGCCACCAAATGAAATTAATAGGCAGCACGTTTAAAACAAACAAAAGTATTTTTTCACACAACGCAGTCAGCCTGTGGAACTCCTTGCCAGAGGATGCTGTGAATGCCAAGACTATAACAGGGTTCAAAAAAGAACTAGATAAATTCATGGAGGATAGGTCCGCCAATGGCGATTAGTCAGGGTGGGCAGGGATGGTGTCCCTAGCCTCTGTTTACCACAAGCTGGGAAGGGGCAACAGGGGATGGATCAGTTGAGGATTACCTGTTCTGTTCACTCCCTCTTCCGACAGTGGCCAATGCCAGGTTCCCAAGACAGGATCCTGGGCTGGATGGACCTTTGGTCTGACCCAGTATGGCGGTTCTTATGTCATGTAGGTGGTGTGATGCTACTATGGTTATGGTACTGTTGCACCAGGTTACAAAGCTTGGTAATGCTCCAATTATTGATGGCTTTGCACACATGGGATTCCCAAATTGTAGTGGGGCAACTAATGGGATTCATGTGCCTATTTCCCCCTCCTCTCACATGTTCTGGATATTAAAAAGGCTATTTGCTTAGCTGGAGTTGATTTTATGACTGAGGGAGTTGTGCAGTCTCTCATAGTTACAATAAAGATGGGCCAAACTGCCACCAGCACGTCAGTCTACTAGAAACCAGCCTCTTTCACACTGTTGTGGACTCTTTGCCTGGGTGAGAGAGATGCTTTGAAGATTGCTTAGTATTATGGAGTTTTGGCCCTTTCTTTAGATTTTCAGAAGAAATAATTTAAGTATTTTAGTTCCCTTATAGGCAGGGCTCAGAATTTATAAACAGAAGGGGGTATTTCTCCATGGTGCTCAAAGGGCTGGTTGATCACTGCAGCAGGTTTCTAAACCTAAATCAGGGTATCCTAGCAGGGTCCATGATGCTAGGATCTTTCAGAAAATTCAGCTTCCCTTGGAAGCCTGGTCCAGAGCATAACTAACCTTACATCTGCAAAATATTCCTTAATGTTACTAAATCCCCCTTGCTGCATATTAAACCCCTTATTTCTTGTCCTATCTTCCATGCACCTAGAGAACAATTGATCACCGTCCTCTTTATAAGAAGTCCTTAACATATTTGAATGCTGTTAATCGGGTCCCTCCTTAGTCATCTTTTCTCAAGACTAAACATGCCCTGTTTTTTTAACCTTTCCTCATAGGTCAGGTTTTCTAAACCATTTATCACTTTCGTTGCTTTTCTCTGACCTCTCTCCAATTACTTCCCATCTTAAGTGTGGCACCCAGAGTTGAACACAGTACTCCAGCTGAGGCCACAATAATGCTGAGTGGAGCTGGACAGTTACTACCCAGGTCCTACATAAGATACTCCTGTTAGTACACCCCAGAATGATACTGGCATTTTTCGCTTATTGGTAGAGGAAGTGGAACATTGTGGCAAGCTTTAATTTGTCTTGTATCTGTGCCTAGGTTTTTGTACATCCTTATGAATTATTTAAAATTTATGGATTTTCCATATTAACTCTTCAGAAAGAGTCATCAATGCAGTTTATCATAAAAACTGTTAAAAATTCAATCTATTACATAGCAACCAGAAATAAACCTTTAATTACAACAATAATGAAACAAATTCAAACTGACACAGTGCAGGGTAGAACACAAGGGGAGGAGGAATTCAAGTCACAGGCAAGTATATGTCTTGCTTCTACTACTTCTTGTTCTTTGGCCATCTGGTGTTAAGGGGCTAGACTCAAAGTTATCAGGGGCATTCAATGACTCAAGAGAGCCTCGTTTTTGTTGAAAAGAGGTAGGCTGTTTCACTGGCCTGAATGTCTGTAAAGGGAATGGCCTCAGAGCATGGCTGTAGCAAACATTCTGTATTGTCCCAAAGCTGCAGAGTACTGCATTGCCTACTCTCCTTGGCCACTGTGATGCTGTCTTTGACCACCCCAACGATCTCTCTGGACAGCTCCATTTCTTTTCCCCTCTCCATTCTCAAGTACAGCCTCCATCTTTCTGCTGTTCTGGGGGACTCTGCAACGAGGTCTGTGAACATTGCATCCCGAGTTCTCCATTTCTTCCCCTCTCAGACTGGTCATCCACTCAGCTGTTGGTAAAGGCCCCATCTTTGAGGGTTCAGCTTCTGACGGTGCTGTGGCTGTGAGAGTAAGGAAAATCTCAAGCAGTTATTGTTCAGATTCCAGAGGGGCTATGATAGCATTTTTAATATGCCTTTCTGTCTTTTCTTCCTAGTCTTATGGGAACCTCAGAGTTCGAAAGTGGTGCACACATGAGGAGGACTGTACTGGAATTTTTTTCCGTGAAGTATATGCTGTTCGGGTTTGCCATTGTGCCTTGGAGGCTCGGAATTACCTTCCTGGTTTGGCTTTGCAGTTTTGCTGTGCCTTGTAAGTGCTTGCATGGTCTCAGAGAGGTAAGTGCGAGGAATTCAGAGGTGAACTGGATAGTAATCCCCTCCTCCATCCCCTTTAGGCTGTCCTGACTCTCAGTGTTACACTGACGCTGGTATTTGGAGGCAGAGAATAGCCTTATTCAATAAAGCAAAGGGCAGACCAGTGAAATACACTGAAATGATTCACCAAGCAGGAGTGGAAGGACATCATGAGCTATACCAGGGGAATGATCATAAAGCTATCCCACATAATGTCCAGACCACATTGAACAATTCTTCGTTATCTCCCCTGAAGAAGTGGTGAAAGTGCAAAAAAAAAAGTGTTGTTCTTCAGACAATCAGCGCATTTGCCCTCTCTGTGGAAGCTTGCGAAAAAGCCATTAACAGCTTTGTTATCGCTAAGGTAAAGCACTTTTCCTGGAAGAGTGTGTGTTACAGGGCATTTATACCTCAGCCAGGAGCTGTAGTCTTAATACCTTGATGGACATGCAATGTCCATGTCTACCTCATGTAAAGTGAGAATACTAACCAAAACTTCTTTTTCTGTAACCATTGGCTCAAACTATTGAATTTTGCACGTTTTCATTATTTGAATCTGCTGTTGGAGGGAGTGTAGGGTGCAGGCTGCATACTGCTGGCTGCCATTTTGAGCTGGCAAACGGGGTTTGGGGAGGGCATTCACTGGGCAGGATAGACGCAAGAAATCAAAGGAAAACAAGTAGATAGGGATGTGCCTTCTGTCGTGTGATCTTTAACACAGTCGATAGTTGGGGCTTTAGCACGAGACATAAGCCAACTGCCCAGGTGGAGCAGCTGCCATTTTGAAAACATGTACTAGAGACACAGTGTGGGCGCAAGGAGGTGGGGACTGGAAACTTGATGGCTTCTAGCTCACATCCAACAAAAATATCTGCGGCCATGGAGCACCAGGAACTGAAGCTAGCATGGCAGTATAGCATAATATGTTTTAAACATAGATACTTACGTGCTGAGGTTACATCCAATACTACCCTAGGTTTCTGGCAGGGAATCAGGCTCACTTCCTGCTCGGCTGTCAGGGTCTGAGCCCCAAAGAGATCCTGGCTTTCCAGGGACAGCTCTTCACTGCTCAGTCTGAGGACTCTTGATGCTCATCCTTGAGGTATCAAGGTGGGCAGCAGGGTCCACAACCTTGTAGGGTTCAGTGGTGGTGTAACTGATCAAATCCTGTGTAGCTCCTCAAAAAAACACAGATCACATTTCCACTGCTGTACCTTTTCCTGGCATCCTTGGTTGTAATGTACAGTACATTTTCCTCAGCTGTTTGCTCTATTATCCTGCACTAGTTGGTGTCCCAGTTGTGAGCCCTCACGGACCTCTACTTAGCAGTGTGCACAAAAAGAGCTTTATTTCATTAGCTGGCCACAAGAGCTCCCTGCACCAATGCTTCTCCCCAGGTGGCAATAAGATCCAGGGTTCCAGCATGGCTCCAAGAGGCTGCTGGAGGCGTGTTGTAAGTTTTCTGAAGAACTATTGCAGCAATGCTGATAGTCAAATCCAGGAGCAAATAGGCCAATTCTGGCACCACGCCAGTTTTTAAATGGGGGAGGAGGCACCCAGTCAATGTGACACCAGAGCAGTGGAGGGTACACAGGTAAACAGACATGTCAGTAATGGTTGCCTGCATAGCTGTGTGAGATAGCAATCAGAGGACTATTAAAGTAGGGCACAGCAGCACTGTGTGAATAAACTATATACCGAACTAACTCAATTTTTATCAAATTTAGTTCACTTTGAGGAACTCTGAGGAATTGTCACAGATTGAAGAGTCACTAGAGGTAGTTTTGGAATTAATTGAGAAACTTAACAGTAACAAGTCACCGGGACCAGATGGCATTCACCCAAGAGTTCTGAAAGAACTCAAATGTGAAATTGCAGAGCTATTAACTATGGTTTGTAACCTGTCCTTTAAATCAGCTACTGTACCCAATGACTGGAAGATAGCTAATATAACACCAATATTTAAGAAGGGCTCTAGAGGTGACCCTGGCAATTCCAGACCGGTAAGTCTAACGTCAGTACCGGGCAAATTAGTTCAAACAACAGTAAAGAATAAAATGGTCAGACACCTAGAAGAACATAAATTGTTGCGCAAAAGTCAGCACGGTTTCTGTAAAGGGAGATCATGTCTTACTAATCTATTAGAGTTCTTTGAGGAGCTCAACAGACATGTGGACAAGGGGGATCCAGTGGACATAGTGTACTTAGATTTCCAGAAAGCCTTTGACAAGGTCCCTCACCAAAGGCTCTTACATAAATTAAGTTGTCATGGGATAAGAGGGAAGATCCTTTCATGGATTGAGAAAAGGTTAAAAAGACAGGTAACAAAGGGTAGGAATAAATGGTAAATTTTCAGAATGGAGAGGGGTAACTAGTGGTGTTCCCCAAGGGTCAGTCCTAGGACCAATCCTATTCAACTTATTCATAAATGATCTGGAGAAAGGGGTAAACAGTGAGGTGGCAAAGTTTGCAGACAATACTAAACTCCTCAAGATAGTTAAGACCAAAGCAGACTGTGAAGAACTTCAAAAAGATCTCACAAAACTGAGTGTGCAACAAAATGGCAAATGGAATTTAATGTGGATAAATGTAAAGTAATACACATTGGAAAAAATAACCCCAACTATACATACAATATGATGGGGGTTAATTTAGCTACAACTAATTGGGAGAAAGATCTTGGAGTCATCGTGGATAGTTCTCTGAAGATGTCCATGCAGTATGCAGCGGCAGTCAAAAACGCAAACTGGATGTTAGGAATCATTTAAAAAGTGATAGAGAATAAGCCGGAGAATACCTTATTTCCTTTATATAAACCCATGGTACGCCCACATCCTGAATACTGCCTACAGATGTGGTCCCCTCATCTCAAAAAAGATATACTGGCATTAGAAAAGGTTCAGAAAAGGGCAACTAAAATGATTAGGGGTTTGGAACAAGTCCAATATGAGGAGAGATTAAAGAGGCTAGGACTTTTCAGCTTGGAAAAGAGGAGACTAAGGGGGGATATGATAGAGGTATATAAAATCATGAGTGGTGTGGAGAAAGTGAATAAGGAAAAGTTATTTACTTGTTCCCATAAGAACTAGGGGGCACCAAATGAAATTAATGGGCAGCAGGTTTAAAACAAGTGAAAGGACATTCTTTTTCACACAGCACGCAGTCAACCTGTGGAACTCCTTGCCTGAGAAGGTTGTGAAGGCTAGAACTATAACAGGGTTTAAAAGAGAACTGGATAAATTCATGGAGGTTACATCCTTTAATGGTTATTAGCCAGGATAGGTAAGGAATGGTGTCCCTAGCCTCTGTTTGTCAGAGGGTGGAGATGGATGGCAGGAGAGAGATCACTTGATCAATACCTGTTAGGTTCACTCCCTCTGGAGCACCTGACATTTGCCACTGTCAGTAGACAGGATACTGGTCTAGATGGACCTTTGGTCTGACCCAGTATGGCCACTCTTATGAAAGAGGACTCCAGAATTCATAATAAATGCAGAGTCTGTGAGCCATAATGAATTGTGTCATAGTGCACTTAATCTGGCTTTAAAACCCCCATGTGCCCAAGGCCTAGGAATTTTTCAGTAATAGATCGTGGGGTAAGGAAAAAGAAAAAATGGAATGAAGCAAGGAAGGGAAAGAATATAATAAAAATGAGAGTTAAGTCACTTTTCAAAAAATTAATAAACAGAATGCTGATTGACAATATGCCATCAAATACAATACAATCACCACACAGTTTTTCTTTTAAAGCGAAGGAGGGGAGGGGAGACACACAAGTACTTTTCACTCTGGCTAGTAGACTGAAATCCTCAGGTTAGGGTTTATCTGGTAAATTTTTCAAACTTTGCTATTAAAGTTTTGGAGAAGAAGTGAACTGTTTTACGGACAAGCCAGTTAAACTCTGAAGCACTTAAATTTTAGAGGTTGAAAGCAAAGTGAGCAGGATTTAAAGAAAGCTGCCAGGAGACCTGTCCAAATGCCTCTTCTCAGAGCTGGAGCTCGCTCTGCCAGCAGAAACTCTCCTGGGGCACTCCTTCACCAAATATCTGGGCAACAAAAGCTGTAATATAGAGTAAAAAGAAAAGGAGGACTTGTGGCACCTTAGAGACTAACCAATTTATTTGAGCATAAACTTTCGTGAGCTAAAGCTCACTTCATCGGATGCATACTGGTTAGTCTCTAAGGTGCCACAAGTACTCCTTTTCTTTTTGCGAATACAGACTAACACGGCTATTACTCTGAAACCTGTAATATAGAGTATTACCCACAGGCCCTTGGCTACTTGGCTAACCCCCCACAGAGCTGATAGGTTCTAGAACCTGACCTATTCAGCTCTTTGAAATTCTCCTTGGACTACAAAAAAACTAACTCATAATTGTACCCACTGAGTCCTTAAAAATGTAAGCACTGAATTTAGTTAGCTCAGCTAAGAGCTATTGTGCCTCTACCAGCTTATATTTTAAAGAGATCCAATGCAGCCTAGACTCCTTTTTCCATGTATTTCTTTTTATAAAAACCTAGGAATTTCCTCCACAAAAACTTTGTAAATCCCTAGTTAAAGTAGTTCCACTGGTTAATCTACAAATGCATAGTAAGAACTTTACAGTTAACAAACACTAAGGATTAGTAAAGTATGGACATGACCAGTACAAGTAATTATAAACATCCCACTATGAGTGTTGCCTACCTTTAAAAATTCACCTTACACCTTTCACAACCTTGACTCTGACCATAATACATATTTACAAACTTAATATATACACATTTATTTATACTGTGATAGCACCAGGAGTCCACAATGCACTAGCCACTGTACTAATCATATAAGTTACATAGCTAAATACATACATATTAGTTGAACAGGACATGCAGAATCATACAATATTTGTATGTGTGTCTTAGTTAGGCCCTGAGCAGCAAGATTTGACTGTTTGCACTTGCCAGCTAATCAGCCTTTAAACAGAGTTTACCTAAAACATCTGGCAAATATTGGTTTTAAACCCAGCATAGATGGGACGCTACTGAGGAGGGAATGGCTTTTAAAAGCACTAATTCTTCTCTGAAGGCTTCACCACTATGTGTGAGTTGTGACTTGTAGTAGTGAAACCCACAAGCATTGTACCAAATTTGGACTTAATGAGAAACTAAGTACTTTATTTTGAACATCTCTTAGCACTTACGTCAGCAAAACTTTTGTCGGTCAGGGGTGTGAAAAAAAAAAAAACAACAACCCTGACTGACATAAATTTTGCCAGCATAAGCGCTCGTGGGCACAGCGATATGTGAGCAAGAGACATTCTCCCACCATCATAGCTACCGCCACTCTTTGAGCTGGTTTTAAAAAGTCAGCAGGAGAGCTCTCTTCCGTCAGCATAACATGGGTACAGGAGCACTCGTACAGCAGCACAGCTGTGCTGTAAGTAACACTGTAGACATGGCCTCAGTGTTATACTCATTGGTCCCTGGGAAACATTTGACCTAGAAGCACACAATACATCTTGAGGCTTTTGAATGCAAAATGCCTATGAGAGAACTAAAATACTTAAATTATTTCTTCTGAAAATCTAAAGAAAGGGCCAAAACTCCAAATACTAAGCAATCTTCAAAGCATCTCTCACACCCAGGCAAAGAGTCAACAACAGTGTGAAAGAGGCTGGTTTCTAGTAGACTGACGTGCTGGTGGCAGTTTGGCCCATCTTTATTGTAACTATGAGAGACTGCACAACTCCCTCAGTCATAAAATCAACTCCAGCTAAGCAAATAGCCTTTTTAATATCCAGAACATTTGCATGGATGGGAAACTGGTACCGCTCTATGCTTATAATACTTTGCACTTCTGCTGCACTTTTCATCTTAAGCCCTCAAAGGACTTTTCAGTGATGTTGTAAGGTTTAGTACCTATGAAGTATTACACAAAGTCTACTGTTGCAGAGGTTATTCCAAAAGTCAAACGCAGAGCTGGAAACAGAATCTAGAAGTCTTAACTGTCAACTGCTCTGATCTTTACTCCTCTCTCCCTACGTTTCAGTCACTAACATTAATGTATCCTGCTTTCAAGGTACTGACGGCATGTATCGTCTTCAGGTATCTCCTCCTGGGGAAAGAAAACACACTACACTAACGAGCTATAGCTCTATTAAATGCTATTTCAATCCATAAATCCATTTTGCAATGTGTCCTGATGAGAACTTGAGACTTATTTTACCATTTAATCTCTACCAGAGTTCTCTATCAAGACCCTTTCAAGCTGAATATTAACCCAACTTCACACATACATAAAAGCTAATGTATTTGAGTACCTGCCCTGTTTTACAAGTCATGTAAATTGAGATAGCCAAATATTGACAGTTACTCCAGTGAAACATTTCTGAGTTTTAGGAACAAAAGACAAGCTTCTAGGAAACTTACATTTTTTGCAAATGCTTCTCCAGATGAGAAACTAGGTTCTAGCTACTGGTGAAAGGCATTTCCTCACATCAGTACTGCAGCTGCAGATTTCTAATCAATCAGAATTAAGAATTGAAAGATATTCTGATGGTGTCTAACCAAGGTAAATTTGTCCGTCAAGATAAAATTCTATTCGGATTAAAGAGTCTATGAAAACATTTATTTGATTGTTTGTCAGACTCCTCTCCCATAAACTCTCCTGAATGACTCTGGAAAAAATCCAGAACTGTTTGCCTTATGTTCCTTCAGCTGTTCAGCTCCTGACCAAGCAATTTCACTTGTCTTCATGTACTGATAGCTAATTCACCACAGCTCTTTACCACCTTCAACTGTGTGTAAGTGTGCCTCCTCTTTTCTACACTGAAAGGCAAAAGTGAGAGAAACCAGAAGGTTCTCTCCTCCTGTTCTCTTCCTACTTTGTCTCCTCTGAACTCTGTGTGCTACTCTGAAGCACGACAAGCAGAGGAGTTTGTAAACAGACATTTGAAGGCTTCACTTACTTCCTCTTTCATTCCATCCATATTTCAATTCCCTTACGTAGACACACACTGGCTCTGTCCCCTCTTTGTACTCAGTCAAGCTGCTTATCTGTCCTAAAAGAAAACCTCAAGCAACCCCACATTGCACCATCTCTGTGGCATGCACACTCTTAGAAATCCCATGCCTGGATAGGTCCCTTTCCAATTCTCTTGAATCCTGCTTAAGTCCCTCCCGATCAGCAACAGGACAGAACAAAGAATAAATGTCTCCAAGTTGCAGTGGGGGAGGTTTAGGTTGGATAGTAGGAAAAACTTTTTCACTAGGAGGGTGGTGAAGCACTGGAATGGGTTACCTATGGAAGTGGTGGAATCTCCTTCCTTGAGGTTTTTAAGGTCAGGCTTGACAAAGCCCTGGCTGGGATGATTTAGCTGGCGATTGGTCCTGCTTTGAGCAGGGGGTTGGACTAGATGACCTCCTGAGGTCCCTTCCAACCCTGATATTCTATGAAAACAACCTTTTCATGTCACAAGCACTTCTGTACAATTCAGCTCAATTGCTTACACTTGCAGATGTTTCTAATTTTGGTTCATTTGATCAAGCATTAGTCAATGTTTCAGAAGAAGAATTACACATGTAACATTTAACTCAAATACCTTGAGGTATATTTTTGTTTGCTTTTATTGCTTTTGATCTGCAAGATGCAGTCTCTGGAGGGACAGCTTCTCAAAGCACACTGGGGAGATTTTCAAAAGCACCTCAGTGATTGCCATTGACTTTCAAGAGGACTTTTGCTCTTAAGTCACCTACACAATCTGGAAGACTACTCTTGCTCTGCCTCTCCATCCCCCAGAGGGACGGTGGAGGTGAGGAGGCAGACCACCCTAGTACTCTGCTACGTTTCGACAAAAAAAAAAATTGTTGACTCTCATAGATTTGACAGAACAATTTGCTCGGCGAAATTGGCATTTTCCGATGAAACAGTTTCAGTGGAAAATTTCTGAGCAGCTGCAGTGCTTATTCACTTTTCTTGAATGTAGTGGCAAATATAGGGGAAGGATGCACTAGGGCTAGAAGTTACTGTCAATAATTGCTGATGTAGAAAACTAAGATACCAAAAAACACATGCCTCCCAAAATGTGGGCAGAAAAGGAGATACTCCTTCCTCCGGCACCAAAATCCTAATAATGTCTCCTAGATGCCAAAAGCCAAACACAGAATTCCAATGCCTTTGTAGGCTGCCAAAGCTGCTTCTAAGCCCTCAACATCTCTAGCAACTTGACAACTTCTAAAGAGTAGTGTTATGCATTTTCAATACAAAAATCTACAATGCACAGAAAACTGAAAACCTGGGGGCTGCCTAAAATAAATTTCATGTAGAAATAAACACCACAATTATATTCTTAAAATCAGCTATAGTATATCACAGAGTAAGGGGCAGTGGATCAAGAAGACAGAAACTCGTTATGACTTTAATAAGCAAGCAGCTCAACTGATTTTTGTGGTTTTTAAGTCTTTTCTCAATCACTATATGCCATAGGAAGTAACAGTAAGTACGTGGGTTGCCACATAATAATGAGTTAAACTGCGGGTAAGTAGATACTTACTTGCCTCTTATCTGCCATACTCATTAAAATCAACATGCGGCACTTTTCTTCTGTCCTATAAATTGAGCAGCTGAAAATACCCGTCAAAAGATCATCCAGAAGTAGGTCCAGGGAATCTATTAGTGTCTCTGTTCTAGTCATTCCACTCAGTGCTGGAGTTCAGTTAGCCTCTTCAGTCATATAATTTACTCTTTGCAGGTTTAGTACTAGCAATATTGTTTGGGAAAGACAGGGGGAAGGGGAAGGGGAAGGGTTTGTGTGTGTAGGTATAGCAACACACTCATAATAAATTATTTAAATATCCACTCCCCAGTCACAATAAGGCTTAACTTCCGAATACTGTCTGCCTTTTTATCATACAGATTGCCTTATTTTACACAGTTCAGAAGCAATGATCAAGAGAAAAAACACAACAGAACACCCACGATACAGTTCAGTCAGTTTTCTCCATCCTTCCCAGCATCAAAAAGTTTACTCTGAACCATCTCACAGAAAATGAATGCCATAGAATGGAAAGTGTGGGCAGAAGTTTTGCCTAGCTAGTTTATCCATCTGTCACTTAGGAGGAAAGACTTACTTCCTCAGCAGGCTGTATTATTGAGCAACAAGCAAATGCTTATCCTTTTCTGAAACTTCTACTTAGCACTTGCACCGACCTCCTCTGGTAACCACAAACAGCACATTTTGAGGACTCTCTTAGAGAAGGCAACTCATAACAGAAATTAATGAATATCCTAGATATTTGTAGTATCACTGCAAACATAGACCAGCATAACTAATTCCCAGACAAAAAGCTTTGCTGACCTGCAGCTAAGGTTAAAAAAACTATTACTTCAAGAAGTAACCATAAAAAGAGAAAGTACTTTACTGACGAAATAACCATTCACCTAAGAATTTAAAGTTACAGTTCTACTTCAGAAAATATAGACAAGTAAAATTAACATACACACACCAGCTCAGTCTATGTAGCACTATAAGCAACCAACACTACATACTTTGTAGAGAATACACACATACAATTTGTGGGGAATATTGAAAATGTTAACCACAGCTTTGTTTGTATATGTAACTGTTTTTGTATATGTATCTAGACTAAATTATTATTTATTTGTATTATCATAACACCTAAGAGTCCCAGTCATGGCCCAGGATTCCACTGTGCTAGGTGCTGTACAAACACAGAACAAAAAGATGTCCCTGTCCTGAACACTACTGGGATGCTTTGTCATCATCCCACTAGCCATTGCTTTTTCCTTACAAGTGCCATTGTTTCACAATCTGTGTAATAAGACCTGTATAACTGATACAGGGAATATTTGGGAATAGAGTGGAACGAGTAACCAGCATACTGAAGGCAATCAGGAGTTAGATAAGTATTCCTTACTCGGGGCCAGATATCAATGTCCAACACTAAGCTAAGGAGTCTGTGCAGCTATTGTATAATTAAGAGTAAAATATTCTAGTTGTGTTACTAATGAGATTAACTGATGTGCATTTTGCATAAAGAAAGATAGTCTAAAATTTTTTGGCTGTTCTCAGGCAGCGTTACAGGGCAGAGTTCGGATTGTTGGGGTGACAGAATAATTTCCTCAATTTATTTTTTTCTAATTAAAAGTGAAACATTATTTGTGTTACCATAGCACCTAGGAGTCCCAGTTATGAACCAGAACCACATTGCGCTAGGTGCTGTACAGACAGAACAAAAAGACAGACTGTAAGCTCTTTGGGGCGTGGACTAAGTATAAAACAAGAGACAACAAACAGCTAAAGAGAGAGAAGGGAGTACAAGGAAACAATGAGATGATATTGGTCAGCACAATACGCTGTGGTTTCAGCACACCTTGGCCTAACCCTTAACTTTGTAGCTTTCTAAAACACAACTGTTAGCTGGGAAATTTAACATTCCACATGGTCCTGTCAAGAGGTCCTGGACTTGCTTCCAGAGAGGAAGGATGTCCAGTCTGATCTTTCCATTAAACACTGGAGGCTATCAGAGCAAATGGAGAAGAGATACTCTCAGGAACCTTTTTGATACCACATTAAAGCTAAGGAGCTACAGCAAAACTAGAAGAATACCCAAGACAATGACTGGGGCTTTAGTAATGAGTTAGGTATGTGTGCATTCTATGAAGAGCTGGACAGCATTTTTGCCTGAGAGGCCACCATGGAACCCTGATTTATCAATGGACCCTATTTACTCAGTGATTCATTTACCCAGATAACATTATGTTCATGCCAGGCAATGGTAACCCTCAACGTATCTCTATAATGGTGACTTCTAGCAGTGCAGGTACAGTAAAATCCACTCAGGCTTCCAATAACTAGCACATTCACTTTAATTAGGATGACTGCCAAACAACAAATTCCATGCAATACATTTAAATGACTAACATACTGCTAAAAAGCACACACCTCTTTGGAATTTCTAAGGCCCCTATCATTGTGCTGTCTAAGCACTTGGTGTCATCTGTAAGCTTATTTACTGCACAAAATGATTTCTTATAAGCTGCTCAACTACATAGCCCTTTGTTCACTTCAAAATGCATCCTGGCTCCATTTGTTTCTTAGCAGTTAAATATTTACATCATCATCATTCTTGAAGTTTGTTAAATGTAAGTATGCTCCTCTTACATACTCCTGTGAGGCCCGAGACCATCACTGCATGAACATATTTTCACCACCTTTCTGTACCAAACAATGGTCTTCTACCATGAAAGACTCAAGATTCTGAAGTAGCAGCAAGTTATGTAGAGTCTAACTACTGAAACTTGCATAGATTAAGATACAATACCATGACCTTAAGAGCAATCTCTATTTTACCACTTTGAGAAGATTTTCATCGTCATGCTTATTATGGTAGTGCCTAAGGACCAACCACCTAAGGACCAACCACAGGTCTCCACTGTGAAAAACACTACAATAACAAAGCAGTAGACCGTCTTATAGACCAGCCTGTTTATTCTTAATCTGCAGAACATACCTCAGAATTAATCTATTGCCACAGAATTAAACTCCAGAACCTCATCTTATATGTTAAAAAAGTTAATGTTTATAGCTCTCATATTTGCATTATGCCATTGATAACCCTGAAAATGTGAACTGAGCAAAATCCAACACAGTGAGATCTGCCCGAGCCTGCAAAGAGCCTCAAACAGTTGCTCTGAAGAGGCATGAGCTGCCCCATTCATCTCAGTTAGGGACTCAGATTCCACTGGCATTTTGGAAAAATGCCACATGATTCTAGATTTTTGCTGTGGAATTCACCATTTTGCTCCAACCAGTGCCTGACATTTCGTTTTCTGTTTCTTGCTGGGATTTGTTGCTCTCCAACTTTCCTGACAAGGGAGCAGTTACAGGATTACAGCAAATGTTCCTTGTAAGGAGCCGAGCAACAGGGGATCAGCGATCCAAAGCTAGGGTCCAGGTTGCAGCAGGAGGGAAAAGGAAGGTGACAATTCAGCAGGAAATATAGGCTAATCTGGTTGGGCTGCCCGTAATCCAGCAGAGCAGCCAAAGTCCAAGGAAACAATGAGATTTACTCGAGATCTATACTACAAGCACTACAGCTGTAACTACACCACTGCAGCGTAGAGGGAAGGGAGTCTTCCGTCGATGTAGTAAATCCACCTCTCCAAGAGGCAGTTGCTAGGTCGACAGAAAAATTCTTCCATTGACCTAGCTTCATCTACATTTGACCTAACTACATTGCACAGAGCATAAAATTTTTCATAGCCCTGAGAGATGTAGCTAGGTCAACCTAAATTTTAGGTGTTGACCAGGTCTTAGCAAAAGGACCTATTCTTTCAGATGAGACAGCATTTTAGGAGCTGGATTCACCAGCCTTTCATTATTGTTACAATTATCATGTATCATTAGTAAAGTCATTGGGGCAAAGATTTCAAAAATATCTAAATTACTTAGGAGCCCATCCCCCATTTTCAAAAGTGATTTAGGCACTTAGGAGTCAATGTCATTGAAAGTCATAACACTTGAGCTCCTAAGTTATTTTTGAAAATGGAACATAAGCCCTAAGGCACTTAGGTGTTTTCAAAAATCTCTCTTGTATAGACTAGTTATACCACTCCAGTAAAATTGATGTAACTACACAGGGATAACATGGAGAGTTGTACTAGTGTAACTGTATTAGTTTAAATTCACACCTTAACTTACACATGTATAATTTTCTTGAGCAGACGTGTCCTTAGATGCTTTTGAAAACATTACTAATCATCTTTTTCTGATAGTGCTACAACATCCAATTGAGCAAGATTTCTTCCAATTTATTAGGGCCAATAAATTAACATAGTTCAACTGCAGAAGACATTTCCAAATATTCTAGGATGGTATGCAATGTTTATTATAATACAAACATAAGCACACACAGCAGAACCATTACCTCCCCACTGAAAAGGGGGAACACAGATATGGAGCCGACACACATCCCTTTTTCTATGCCACTGCAAAGGAATTCCTGTATGGTTGGCTATGGAGGATCATTTCAGGTTCATGGTTTGTCTCCTGTATCAGTGTCAAATGATTCCCTAGATCTTGGCATTCTGGGTGGATGTGCGCTGCTGCCATGGATAGAAGGCAGCAAGAATCCTTTTCGGGGAAAAAACCTGCTTTGCTCTGCCCAGATGACAAACTCCGTCACAGTTTAGCAAGCGTTGAGAAAAGGTTTAGCTCTCTCACCTTAGTCTCCCTGGACTCAAAAAACAAACTAAAACCTCCTGATCCTTTGAACCCCTGGCAGAGCAAATGGAACTCAATGGGTGAAAGTTTAGCAGCATGAGTCCTTCCTAGCCTAAAAGGAGTCAGCCACGTTGGGGAAGTTTCAAGCCAATAAGTGATCAATCTCTCTCCCACCCCCCCAAACCAAACTTTCCAATGCAGCAAGGAATAAAGAAATAGTGATGCTGCTGTAATGAAGGGGTGGGTCTTTTAGTTTAATGATTCCTAACGATTGGCCCCATCTATTTTTAATCTCATTTCACTTGCTGATACTGGAAAATTATTCCCCTGCCCTTCCCCAAGTAACTCCTGATTTAAAAGATCAATAGGGAGCAGCAGTTCTCACAAACCTCTTATCACTAAACAAAGATGAATCCAATAAATGGTGAGTTTATAGAGGTTTTTTTTAATAATTCCAAGTACTTAAGAATGCACCATTATCACTAAAATACCTAGGCACTAAACCATACTTAATAACGGAAACCCAGACCTTTAAATACAGAACTGGAATGGTAACATAATGAAATAATATCATTAATCATATCAATGCCACTGTGCATAATGGAATCAGGACAACACATTCTGCTTCTAAAAACTAGCTAATAAAGGTGCACCACGCAGAGTAGAACCTTGCATGAAACTTTAAATTTTAAAGAACAGAAATATTTCTGTCGGTTTAAGATAACTCATTCTCATACCACCCACACAAACATTTCTCTGAAGACCCCAAAATTGGGTAACTGTACAGGTGCATGAAAAACAAAGTGACAATAAACAAGAAAGCCTAGCCTAGCTAGCAAGAAACAACATCTATAGTGCAAATTTATTAGTTTCATAATTTTCAGTGTGCTAATTTAACATTTTTTAGAAACAGATTATTTTAAATGGCAACCTGACACAGTATCTAATGTAGATTTTAAAAGTCTGAAATAAATTAGAGGTAAGGCAACTCATGGTAGAGATTTTTGGGTGAAATGGAGTTAGAGGAAAAAGAAGAATGGTGAATACTTTATATCTGCTTTCCCTTGACACACTGAACTATCATCACAGAGGTAACCACATCAATCCAGAGCAATGCAATTTTACCTGCAAAGTTAAACTGAAAAATCCTTCACAGCAAGAAAATCTGTAACGAAATGGAAGTAGCAGAGATTAGCCAGGGATCCCACCATTCAAAACCATTCCACTTGTGTGATAGTGTTTTATTCTTTATGGGTCCTTAAATTGCACTCATCACTATAATATCCTAGCACTTTACAATAGTGCATTAAGCAATGTAACTAACACCTGCAGATATTATGGACAGACCTTATCCATCACGGACAATTTTTAAATCAAGATTGGATGTTTTTCTAAAAGATCTTCTCTAGGAATAAATTTGCAGAAGTTCTATGGCCTGTGTAATACTGGAGGTCAGACTAGTTAATCACAATGGTCCATTCTGGCCTTGGAATCTATGAATCTAGCACGCCTATGCCATGCTGCTGCCAGACACAGAGTCAGACTTAGCAAGCCTGTCATCACCAGGTCAATCAGCCTTGATGGTTCATACATGCTGCATAAAAATTAGCACCCAATGTTTGCCTATGTGTTTTTCTACTCTGCCCACTGACAGAAGGATAAACAGACCTCAAGACTACGGAACAACTCTAACTCCCTGTTCCAAAGATTTCCATATTTGCAGATTATGCTCCTCAATATATTTAAGCACCCTAAGGTTGATGAGTACGGCTACGTTTATGTCACGGAGGTAACGGAATCCCTGACTTCTAGAGACCTCCCTGACATTTTGGGCTGCGGGACTGGAGCTGGCAGCTAGCGGGTCCCCAGCAGGGTTCCAGCAACAGGTGACAGCACCATCAGAGGGCCCCTGTAAAGTTCCAGCCACAGGCGACAGACTCACGGGGCGGGGAGGACACACATCTTTCGGGCGAGCGGCTGGGGGTGTCCTGTTTTGTCTCTGGGAAATATGGTCACTCTGCAGCTCCCACTTGCTGAGGGTGAAGGGAGGAGGCGCCCCCTGCAGCTTCCAGCTGCCATGGGCAGAGGAGGAACCCCGCAGCTCCCAGCCACCACGGTGACAGGGGAAACCATGGAGTCATAGCACCAAAAGTCACAAACAGGTTGTGGTTTCTGTGATTTTTTGTTTATTGCCCATGACCTGTCCATGACTTTTACTAAAAATAACCATTGAAAAATCTTAGCCTTAGTGATGAGCAATACCTGGGTACTCACATAAGAAATCCCCAAGAAGGCTGCAGAGTCCTTTACAAAAAAAGAAATATCACACAGCCTGCTTTCTCCCGTGGGGTTCATGTCCCCATGAAACTTAGCGCATCAGCTACTGGAGAAGGGATAGAGAACAAGTTTAAGAACAATTTGCTACCACACTAAAATAAGCCTCAAACTAATATGGACCTCTGACTGTTACCTGACAATCACTTCCAGGAACTGAGGAGGCTTCTCTGCCTGTTGAAATGGAGCCTATAGCACTATAGCAAGGGAGCCTAATCCTCTTGGCACAGACTTTTGCAGTGTTGACTAACTTGCCTGGCTTTAAAGCCAAAGGAGACCTGCTTGTCCCTTCTCAGGGACTGGGTTTGTAAAGCCTCCTGGTGAGGTAACAGCCTTCTTGCCTGCACAGATTCAGTGTGAAGGCCCTAAACATTAGCCAGAAATTCAGGAATGAGCTTCATTAAGACAGAACAAACCCTGGGAACATATATCTGCCTTCGGAAACACGGAAGAGCACACACAAAACTTAAATCCACCTTTCCAGTCCAGAACCTTAGAGGCCTGTTTGGCATGATCAAGAACATCAAAGGACCCTGGATCCAGTCTAAAAAAAAAAAGTACACAATGGCAAAGTTATTTACCACTAGTCAGTAATTCTATTTAACAAGAGTTAGAGTTTTAGATAAAAACATATGTGAAATTGCTCTGGGCATGGAGGGGCGGTTCCTACACCTGCCTCTAGTCGGGATACAGATGAAGCTATAGCAGCTGGAGCCACTTAGCTCTTTTAAATCCTAAACTCTGAACCCCTGGTACCAGGAGAGGGTGCCCATATAGCTCCAACAAGTACTACTACAAAAGTTTTTTTTTTTCCTCCTGCTGGTAACAGCCCACCTTAATTGATTAATCTTGTTATAGTTGGTATGGCAACACCCATTTCTTCATATTCTCTGTGTATATACATATCTTCCTACTGTATTTTCCACTGCATGCATCTGATGAAGTGGGTTTTAGCCCACAAAAGCTTATGCCCAAATAAATTTGTTGGTCTCTAAGGTGCCACAAGTACTCCTTTTCTTTTTGCTTTCCAGAAGGTTCTCAAGTGGATACAATCCACAAGCGGGAATACACACATCCCATTTTAAAGAACAGTTTGGCACTGCACCACATTCCAAGCCAATTTTTCATCAGACAAGATGAAATTAAGTGCTGAATCACATTTTTCCTTTAGACGGGGTGATTCAATATACATGTACTTAATGAGTCATTTGTAGCAAATGCCAGGAACGCGGTTGAGCCCCAGAAACATGCAGCCATCACCTCAGTTTCCAGCCTGAAAACTTTGCTGGAGCACCAGAACACAGTTGTTGTGCCAAATAAAGAATGCATGACTACATTTCAATTTGCAAAGGTACACCTCCTGCTGTCCATTATTTTCGCTTGAGTAATAACGTGGACAATTTCAAAGGATTAAAAAAAGGCCAGTCCAAGCAGATATGCAATTTGCTACTGCCATTTATACGTATTGCTAGGATTCAACCAGCGACTCAGTTAAGAGTCATCCCAGAAACGTGAGCAATGCCAGCGCAGCACCATATTCTGTTAACATGCCCAGTGGCAACAAGGCAACACCCATCCCCCATATGTTTGCCCACTCTATAATGGCATTATATCCAACAGTGAGGCATGAGGACTCCAGCCACAGCAGCCAATGCTTGAATGTATTTTGTAAACAGAACAGTAGGAGATGTACCACATAGCTATGTCTCTCTCCTTAGTGGCTTAAATATAGGACAGGGAGGTGGGCTGCAGAGAGATGGAAGGGGTAAAGAGCTTTGTTCCTCCTTATCCAGGGAACGGTTTTTTACTTCAGAATTTATGTAAATATAATCCAGATGCTATAGTGAAGTTCACAACCAGAAGAAAACATTCTTGTGGATTTAGGCAGAACAAATTCAATAGAAAGTTAAATTATGCATCCATTTGCACTGCGTTATACATGGCCTTGTGCATAATTTGGGTCTAATATGCTTCATGCTGCAGTACTGGATGTGGGCGATGAAGGCTGCATGACTACCTGCATTTTAACCCAGTTTTCACCTTCAGAGTTTTCAAAACCTTTGCTTTTGGGCATGCTCTGTTTCAGCCTGCCAGTTTTGTTTCAATATTTTTGATACCTGACTTATATGTTAACAAACCCCCTAATATAAAAGACGTAGGGATCTCACAGACTCCCACTTGATATTATAAAAGCAGTTCCACAGAAGGTAGACCATACAACTTTAGTGATTATCAGAACATCAACCAGAACCTTTCAATAAATTCTGATGTAGAAAAGAATAGGACAAGCAGATGCTAAGCTGATGACGGTATCGTTGGGTTCAGTTTCCTATGAGATTCTCAGTAGATACTGAGGGCTGGCACCTTATCACTTGCAAGGCAGGGCGCAATGATTTTTCTTCCCTCCTCCTCTTTTGCTCCTTTTTCTGGAAAACCTGGAATGCTTGACCACAGGAGAAAATTGCACTGATTTAACCACAGGTGCTATTTTAAAGCAGACTTAGTTAAACTAGTACAAATCCCTGTTGAGGACACACTTATTTTCATTTTAACCCAGGCTTTAACAGATTGTGAATTGATATAAGCCACACAGAAATAAGCCACTCTTAAATTGAAATAAGTATGTCCAAACAGGGGTTTGCACCACTTTACTCGTATTGGTTTAAATAAAGTCAAGCTACTCCAGTGCAACTTTCTCATATGGACAAGACCAATCAAAGAATTAAACCAGATCTTGGCTAAAATATCTAGACTGGTCAGCAGGGCACCTGCATCTTTATGCATAGGAGGATAGAACTGAAGATGGATCTGCCCCTACAGTGATGGAAAGATCTCTCCCCTGGAGTATCTAGATCTGCAAGGAAAGGAGAGCCACATGCTGCAGTGCTATGGTTTTGCAAATAAGGAGGGTGTAGGGAAGGAGGGAAATTCTGGCAACATATCTTCTGTTCCCTCTCCTCCTTCTTGCTGGAGAAGGGAGGACTTGAGGAGGGACAGATGGAGTTTACTGTGTCCCCCTCATAGGTCCTCCTGATCCTGAATTTCACTGTGTTCTCTGGTCCAATCAGGATTGTGACGGTTTCCCTTGAGACCTGCTTCAAACAGTGCCAAGGCCCTCTCAGATACTCTTCATGATGGGGTGGAAGGTGAGATTAGGGCTAGCAACTGTAAGAGTCTCACTACTGCTTGAATGGCTCCTTCTGAGCCATCCTGATAGGCAGAGCCCTGCAAACCAATAGGACAAAATACAAAACTGCAAATACTGAGTCCAGATTGGGTGGGAAAACAACCAAACCCTCTCGGGCATGCCTCCAGCCCATGGGGTAGGCATGAGGGTGGCTCCAGGCCATGCTCCTGCCAGCTGCTGCCACTTCACTGCACTGAGTGCACTCTAAGGTGAGCATGCTGTTGAGTCCCAGAACTACTCAATCCACAGCACACACGCTGCAGAGGGGCAGCAGATGGCAGGAGCAGGGCATGGAGCCACCAGCAAATGCAGCCACTGCCTCATGAACCCCACGGGCAGAAGGAGTTCCATAGGCAGGAGGTGGCACTGATGGCACTTACTCAGGTTAGGGGGGAAGGGTTGGAGTTGGGTCAGAAAATTAGGCCCAAGCAGATCAATACTGCGAGGGGCAGGGAGATGCTGAGGGTTCTCACTGGAGCATCTACCATTTGAATAGCAACATGCCCTGCTCTCCTGAGCCGTTTCTCTAGGACAGAGAATCCAACTCCCAAGCAGAGGCTGGCACAGTTCCTCCCACTGGTACTTTCCACTGGTGCAGTAAACTGCTCTGAAACAGAGCAGCTCTCTTACTGGATACTTTGTTGCTTTCCTGCTTCTGCCATTGGGAGTGTGGGGATAGAAAGAGGCAGGGTATTTTGCATACTTAAAGCACTGGGCTGGCACTGTTTGGGAGACGGCCTCTAAGGCAAGAGGGGGTGGGAGGGGAAACGGGGCCGCAGCTGCTCTATTCTGCATCTGACCCTCTATGGCTGGACAAAGATGTCCCCCACTAGACTGGCCCTGTACAGGGTCACATTCCTCAAAGAGACAGGGCTGTGCCTGCATCCGCTCTTTCCTCCTTAACACTCAGTGTGGGAACAGGGGCTGCCTAGGGGATGGTGAGTGTGTGCATCAAAAAAAAGAGTTCAAGCTGCAGGTGCCCAGGCTGGCACATCTGTGCCAGAGTTGGAGCTGAACTGGTCTAGGCTTCTCAGGCAATATCCTCTTACCTTCAGATACGCACTTCATTAGGGGAAACTCCTCTTTGCTAACCAATTCCTCAGTATCTGAACCACAACTGCAGTTGAGGCAAAAGAATCCAGCAATGCTAGGCTGATTTGGGGCCTGGCAACATTTGCAGCTCCCGACCCCAAACTGGCACCTGGCATTCTTGCCAGGGTCAGCCATGCCAGGCGTTGAGATGCAGGGTAGCACAGCACAAGTATGAACAAGCACCCTTAAAGCAGTCAGTGCCTTACATGGGCCGCCAAAGTAGCTGCACACAGTGGTGTGGCAAGGAGTTTTCTAGGCCTGCTTCCCTCTTCTCCTTCTAGGGAAATAGGTCATCCACCTAATAGAGATAGAAACAATTTGAGAGGCTTAAGGAGGTATGTCACAGGACTTGGTGTACGGTCTCCATCTGCTGGTTGGGAGGACCAATAAAACAAGCAACTGCTATTGAAGAATGAAGTGAGGTAGGATGGATTAAGTTTGAAGAGGAAAAATACCTTATTTAAGAAGGGTGGTAAGATACATACTTTCCCCATTTAGAAAAGTCCACGCTGACCTCTAAAACTCTGTGTGTGTGTGTGCGTGCGCGAGAGAGAGAGATCTTCAGCAAGAACTATTCACTATGAAAGTAGGAAACCATTAAAATTACAAAGTTATAAGCAATTGGTTTGTGTATAATACATATTACATAGTGATTTACATCTTCAGAACACTAGAAGTGGAGAGAGACACTGCCAAGGTCCCTCAACAGAAATGTTTCTATTATTTTAAATTTCAGTGGAAACAACTGCTTTTAAACACCACCTCCACTGCAGACTTAGCAGTAATGAAAACGTGAAGGTGCAAGCGGCCTCACCAATTTTTATTGATAAAGATGAGAGAAACTAAACAGTAAGTAATGGAAAGTAAAAGTGAATTTTAAAAATCTCACTACAGTTTTGACAGACCTTGAAAAAGTTATCAGAGGACTAAACCTGGCCAGGGGCAGATACAGGAGAACAACGAGGAAAGTAGAATGAAATTATTAGAAACACTGATCTCCACACCCATATTGCTGACTGCAGAACTTAGGGGAAAAAAGAAGTAAAAATCTCTACTTTTTACATTATAATATTAAACTAATTTATATTTTCTGAATTTTGGAGCTACCGAGGAAGGTGTAACATGTAAGTGAACAGGCTATCATGGGCACAGAAGACCCCTGATTTGTCCTCTTCCCCCATTTAAAAAAAAAAGGCATTTCAGCCTCCCTACCCTGCTTGCTTTTATATCACTCAAACGATGGGGGGCTCAGTATTTCTCATTTTCCCTTTCTGTAGAAGGCATTGGGTCAGCCTAAAGGACTTACTCAAAAACAGCCATGGGGGTGTTTTCTTCTTACCCAGGTCCCTAACATAGCAAGAGTACACTGCCTTCATAGTTTCTCCAGTCTCTTACAGTCCAGATTATCTGGCTAGAGATTGGAACAAGAACTCTTCTGAATTGCAGACAGGGCTCTGTGCTATCATTCAACAGCCAGCTCAGTTCTGGAAGTCAGTTTGCATAGGATTATTTCCCCAGGTAAAGATGTTTTTCTGTGATGCAGTTACTGATTAGAGTTTTATTCCAAATTCACTAACTGTAGGTTTCATAATTACACACATTTAAAAGTTAATGTAGAAATTTATATTTTTTCCTCCCGAGGTTTTGCATTTCACTGCTGTATTTTATACACCAAGTTTGGTTACTTAACCAAAAAAAAAAAAACAAACCCACTGTAAGTGACTGTCACTGGATGAGTTGGTGTTAACTGGGATGCCCAAAAGAAACTCAATTTTAACTAAAATTATACCTGTACATTCCCATATGAGACTTTTAAACTCTGTTTTCTCTGAAAATTGTTGAAAGAAAGCAAAAATCACTGTGGGGGTTTTATGTGAAGTGGGGTGGGCAGTCGGGAGAAATCCCACCCTGCAATGGGTCAGAGATCAGATTCCAAACTCTGTTCCTGATTCCCTGGGTTGGCGGGAACTAGGAAAACAGTTGAGGTCCTGTGCTCCTACAGAGATGGAAGGTTAGCACCCATCTCATGTCACAAGCGAACAACAGCATTTCACACTTCAGGCTCCCTCTCCCAGCCAAATTCCTTCCCTTTCCCACAAAGCACAGCATTATGAAGATAAAGCCCATTAGCACTGTTCTAAACACCTGCTGGGTAGTAGCATTATTTCAGATATGGAGAACTACTTCTTGTAGGGCTTGAGCATGCTGCTTCTATAGTACATTCAGTCCTGGAAAACTCCAGATCCTAGGAAAGAATTTGATCCATCTATTTGATCTACTAAATGCATGTTATCAGGATCTGAATAAAGCATTCAAAATGTACAAATTTTGTATTAATTCATAGCTGTGCATGCCTCTTATTATTAAGACAAACAGAAGCCAGTACCGTTTGAGTACATTAATCCTTGAAGAACTCTGACTTACACCAAAACTAACTGTTATCAAACTCTTTAACCTTGTTCAGAAATAGCTTTAAATTTCAATTTACAATTCAACTTGTTCCCTGTATGAGGTGGCCAACACAGCGAATTACTTAATTTCATTTCTTTTGAATTGTTAAAATGAGGAAAACAGAGGGAAGCCGCATAGGTTGAACTTAAATAGCAAGATGTCCTTTCAACATTCAAAACATATTAGCAGTATATTTCTTCATTAATTATTTAATGAATTGGTGTCAACAGTATGTAACCGAATTGAAAGACATTAAAGGTGCATCAGCAGCACTATCTGCAGTATGCTCCTCCCAACCCAGTCCTTCAATTTAAAGTAGTGGAGGACAAAAGGAGAGCTTCTGAAACTAAGCAGGAATCCCTACCAAGTCTTCAGCCAGCTGTTAAGTTTCATATGCAAGGGGGAAAATTGAGGACTAGATAAAGTTTCCAAACAGAGGTCAATAGTACAATAGCAAGGGTTTAAAAGAAAAATGGAAAGAAATAAATTAGGAAAGGTTTAAGCATTGTACTTCAGCTGACTGGGGAATTAGAGGGATTGGAGAAAACACTAAAAATAATGACAGGTTTCAGAGTAACAGCCGTGTTAGTCTGTATTCGCAAAAAGAAAAGGAGTACTTATGGCACCTTAGAGACTAACCAATTTATTTGAGAATAAGCTTTCGTGAGCTACAGCTCACTTCATTGGATGCATACTGTGGAAAGTGCAGAAGATCTTTTTATACACACAAAGCATGAAGAAATACCTCCTCCCACCCCACTCTCCTGCTGGTAATAGCTTATCTAAAGTGATCACTCTCCTTACAATGTGTATGACAATCAAGGTGGGCCATTTCCAGCACAAATCCAGGGTTTAACAAGAACATCTGAGGGGGGTCCACCTAGGTCGAAACAGCAGACTGGACTTCTACATAGAGTGCTTCCGCCGACGTGCACAGGCTGAAATTGTGGAAAAGCAGCATCACTTGCCCCATAACCTCAGCCGTGCGGAACACAATGCCATCCACAGCCTCAGAAACAACTCTGACATCATAATCAAAAGGCTGACAAAGGAGGTGCTGTTGTCATCATGAATAGGCCAGAATATGAACAAGAGGCTGCTCGGCAGCTCTCCAACACCACTTTCTACAAGCCATTACCCTATGATCCCACTGAGAGTTACCAAAAGAAACTACAGCATTTGCTCAAGAAACTCCCTGAAAAAGCACAAGATCAAATCCACACAGACACACCCCTGGAACCGCGACCTGGGATATTCTATCTACTACCCAAGATCCATAAACCTGGAAATCCTGGGCGCCCCATCATCTCAGGCATTGGCACCCTGACAGCAGGATTGTCTGGCTATGTAGACTCCCTCCTCAGGCCCTACGCTACCAGCACTCCCAGCTACCTTCGAGACACCACTGACTTCCTGAGGAAACTACAATCCATCGGTGATCTTCCTGATAACACTATCCTGGCCACTATGGACGTAGAAGCCCTCTACACCAACATTCCACACAAAGATGGACTACAAGCCGTCAAGAACACTATCCCCGATAATGTCACGGCTATCCTGGTTAACCTACAGGACAGGCCTAACAAAGAAAATAATAGAACGCCACTAGCCGTCACCTTCAGCCCCCAACTAAAACCCCTCCAACGCATTATTAAGGATCTACAACCTATCCTGAAGGATGACCCAACACTCTCACAAATCTTGGGAGACAGGCCAGTCCTTGCTTACAGACAGCCACCCAACCTGAAGCAAATATTCACCAGCAACCACATACCACACAACAGAACCACTAACCCAGGAACCTATCCTTGCAACAAAGCTCGTTGCCAACTGTGCCCACATATCTATTCAGGGGACACCATCAAAGGGCCTAATAACATCAGCCACACTATCAGAGGCTCGTTCACCTGCACATCCACCAATGTGATATATGCCATCATGTGCCAGCAATGCCCCTCTGCCATGTACATTGGTCAAACTGGACAGTCTCTACGTAAAAGAATAAATGGACACAAGTCAGATGTCAAGAATTATAACAGTCATAAACCAGTCGGAGAACACTTCAATCTCTCTGGTCACGCGATTACAGACATGAAAGTTGCTATATTACAACAAAAAAACTTCAAATCCAGACTCCAGCAAGAAACTGTTGAATTGGAATTCATTTGCAAATTGGATACAATTAACTTAGGCTTGAATAGAGACTGGGAGTGGCTAAGTCATTATGCAAGGTAACTTTTTTCCCCTTGTTTTTTCCTACCCCCCCCCCCGCCCCAGATGTTCTTGTTAAACCCTGGATTTGTGCTGGAAATGGCCCACCTTGATTATCATACACATTGTAAGGAGAGTGGTCACTTTAGATAAGCTATTACCAGCAGGAGAGTGGGTTTGTGTGTGTGTGGCGGCGGGGGATGGGGGTGGGAGTGGGGGTGGGGGACAGACCTGGATTTGTGCTGGAAATGGCCCAACTTGATTATCATACACATTGTAAGGAGAGTGATCACTTTAGATAAGCTATTACCAGCAGGAGAGTGGGGTGGGAGGAGGTATTTTTTCATGCTTTGTGTATATAAAAAGATCTTCTACACTTTCCACAGTATGCATCCGATGAAGTGAGCTGTAGCTCACAAAAGCTTATGCTCAAATAAATTGGTTAGTCTCTAAGGTGCCACAAGTACTCCTTTTCTTTTTACTAAAAATAATGGTCTTTCAATGTCACTTATCGAATGTGGCTAATAAAAACAAGAACTGAACTTTAGTAAAGCTGAGTCTACCAGCCAAATATGCAGTATTATTGCCTACTCTGATTCTTGTCTTAAATTCCTAGATTCTGGAGCTATGGGATTACATGAGAAGCTTGGCTTTCATTTAAACAAAACAAAGTTTCTAGCCTTCATAGCGAAGGAATAAAAAAGATGGAAAACCTGGCCAGATATAACCTAAAGGTTCAAATAGCAAGAGGTAAATAAATACCCCCAAATTGAAAAACATTTTAAAAGGCTTAGAGTTTTAAGATAATGTCATGATTTGGGTGGGAAGGGAGAGGGAGTACCTGACTCACGATTTTTTAAACTTGGGGTTAGCAATACCGAGTACAACAGGTAGTTTATGGGAGTCATTCAAAAAAAAAAAAAAAAACTAAAGTTGTTTGTCTTTTTCTTCACTGGAGGCAGGCACATAATTAAACACATTCACTGTGCTCATTTCAGAAGTTTTATGTGACCACAAGGGTCCAAAAATTTTGACTTTTCCAAGGACATTTATGCATTAAATCTGGTCTTTTGCACCAGTCTTCTCCCATCTACACACCAAGGTCCTAGATCAACTTTGATTTCACAGCATCTCTTCCATGCCTTGTCTTTCCACACATCTGTCCTCTTTTTTGTTTATCCTCATTCCCCTTTCAGACACTCTTCATCCCTTAAACTCCCTCTTCTGTTCTGGTTGTTCCTTATTCTTGACGAAGCATTTTGGCATATAAGCCTCTGTTTGGTTGGATTCCCAAAATTTATTGCATGAAGTCTGTGCCTCGGATGTCCTTCTGTAGAAATGGGATAATACTTCTCTATCTCATAGGGGTGCCTGGAAGCACTTTGAGATCTACTGATAAGAGCTAGGTAGGTGGTATAATGAGTTACTAGTCACGTTCTACAGTTGACTCTACTATCAACTCGTTCACCTGCACATCCACCAATGTGATATATGCCATCATGTGCCAGCATTGCCCCTCTGCCATGTACATTGGTCAAACTGGACAGTCTCTACGTAAAAGAATAAATGGACACAAATCAGATGTCAAGAATTATAACATTCATAAACCAGTCGGAGAACACTTCAATCTCTCTGGTCACGCAATCACAGACATGAAGGTCGCTATCTTAAAACAAAAAAACTTCAAATCCAGACTCCAGCGAGAAACTGCTGAATTGGAATTCATTTGCAAATTGGATACTATTAATTTAGGCTTAAATAGAGACTGGGAGTGGCTAAGTCATTATGCAAGGTAGCCTATTTCCTCTTGTTTTTTCCTACCCCCCCTCCCCCAGATGTTCTGGTTTAACTTGGATTTAAACTTGGAGAGTGGTCAGTTTGGATGAGCTATTACCAGCAGGAGAGTGAGTTTGTGTGTGTATGGGGGTGGGTTTTTGGAGGGGGGTGAGGGAGTGAGAGAACCTGGATTTGTGCAGGAAATGGCCCAATTTGATTATCATGCACGCTGTGTAAAGAGTTGTCACTTTGGATGGGCTATCACCAGCAGGAGAGTGAATTTGTGTGGGGGGGGTGGAGGGTGAGAAAACCTGGATTTGTGCTGGAAATGGCCTAACCTGAAGATTACTTTAGATAAGCTATTACCAGCAGGACAGTGGGGTGGGAGGAGGTATTGTTTCATATTCTTTGTGTATATATAAAGTCTGCTGCAGTTTCCACGGTATGCATCCGATGAAGTGAGCTGTAGCTCACGAAAGCTCATGCTCAAATAAATTGGTTAGTCTCTAAGGTGCCACAAGTACTCCTTTTCTTTTTGCGAATACAGACTAACACGGCTGTTACTCTGAAATCTACTATCAACATGACAGTGGCTTCATCTCTGAATGGGTCCCAGGACACATTACCTCAACTGCCCTGAGAGCCTTTCAGGCAGTCTCCTTGGTGAGAATAAAAACTGACTTCAGCATGGAAAGCTGGTTGTCACACTCCAAATAGCTGCTACTGGGCTACAAACTGCCTATCAGGTAAGTCAGCTGTCCGAGAAGGCTCAGCCACAGTTGACACATACCACCTGTCTCCACACAGAGGCATGCAGGCAGGAGTTCTCTCTCTAGTGCAACCTACCTAAGAGCACCCTCAGCATTGCTAACAAGGGGATAAAAGAAACCCAGATGGTCCACTGGCAAAGAGCTACCCCTAAATGAGCCTTTCCCCATGAAAGATGGGGAGAGAGAAATGAAGGCAAAGCAACTCCCTGTAATTATCAAAAGAAAGAAACTGCTGTGAAATCAGTGTTAACATCTGTATGAAAGTAACATCCACTTTCTATCAACTCTTGAGGCTCAAAAAACAAATATTATTACTTGCCTCTAAAAATAAGAATTGTCACCTCTTACTTAGATTGCCACATCTTTGTGTGTCTATTTGGAACAGACAGGTTTATTCAGGTAATGGCAAGCAGTAGAACTGATTCTTACATAGATTTTGGAACACCCTATCGGAGGGGTGGGCAAACTTTTTGGCCCGAGGGCCACATCGGGGTTGCGAAACTCTATGGAGGGCCAGGTAGCGAAGGCTGTGACTTCCCAAACAGCCTGGCCCCCCACCCCCTATCTGCCCACTCCCACTTCCCGCCCCCTGACTGCCCCCCTCAGAATCCCCAACCCATCCAACCCCCCATTCCTTGCCCCTTGACTGCCCCTTCCTGGGACCTCCCGCCCCCTCTGCTCTCTGTCCCCTGACCCCTATCCACACCCCCGCCCCCCAACAGACCCCTCGGGACTCCCATACCTCTCCAACCCCAACCCCTCCCCCCCATTTCCCCATCCTGACTGCTGCCCCCTGAACCTCCACCCCATCCAACCGCCCCCTGCTCCCTGTCCCCTGACAGGCCCCCCTGCCTCTTATCCAACCCCCTGCTCCTCTTACCATGCCACTCAGAGCGGAAGGAAGCCACGCCACCTGGCTGGAGCAAACCGTGCTGCGTGCTGAGGCTGCGGGGGAGGGGGGGACAGCAGGGGAGGGGCCGGGGGCTAGCCTCCCTGGCCGGGAGCTCAGGGGCCAGGTAGAACTGTCCCACGGGCTGGATGTGGCCCACGGACCGTAGTTTGCCCACCTCTGCTCTATTGGCTTCAGAAATCAGTCTCTTTCAAACTATTCTTCCATAGCTCACCATGTTATAGGAAAGACTAGCACTTATTAGCACTCAGACTAAAGAGTAACATGCTTTTTTTTTTTTTTTTTTTTTTTATTAAGAAAATAATCCCCAAGAGATTTCTAATTCCTCCTCTGGAAATGATGATCTAAACTTATGCCATGAAATGCAAAACAAAAAAAACCCCAAGAATTACCATTGCCTAATTCACAATTAGCTCTGACTACCAATCACTTGGAGTGCGACTAAAGAGCATTATAAATTTGACGTTTTTTAAAATATGAAACTACCAGAATTAAGTTATACATAATGATTTAAAATCATGAAGGAGGCAGATGAATTGGAGAGGATTCAGAGAAGTGCCACAAGAATGATTAAAGGATTGAAAAACATGTTTTATAGTGATACTCAAGAAGCTCAACCTATTTATCTTACCAAAGAGACACTTAAGGTGCGATCTGATCACAGATCATAAATACATGAGGAACAAAATTTTGATAAATGGGCTCTTCAATCTAGCAAAGAGCTAACAAGATCCAATGGCTGGAAGTTGAAACAACAAAAATTCACACTAGAAATAAGGCAAAACATTTTAGAAAAAGTGAGGGTAATTAACCACTGGAACAATTTACCAAGGGATGCGGTGGATTCTCCATCGTGGCAATTTAAAATCAAGACTGGACTTTTTTTTCTAAAAGATCTGCTCTAGTTCAAATAAATTCAGGACATTCTGTGGCTTGTGCTATGCAGAAAGTCAGACCAGATTAACACAATGGTCCCTTCTAACCATATAATCTATTTATCAATTAACTGCATATTTCCCAGTTCCATACAGTCAAATATCATTACTCAATGTTTACATTTCTAAGGTTGTCTCTGCAACCAAGGCAACTACAATCCAATTTTATTTTATTTTTTTTAAAAATAGCAGCTTAGATCATTGTGACAGAGCTCCTTCTCCGCCTCGGTGGGTTCTGCGCTTCCACTTAACAGCGGGCCAGAGTATTCCTCTCTCCCTCAATTTCCCCATGCCTCTGGGCTTGGCATCCACACCTTGCCTCCTTGACGCCATGGAGAGACGGACGAGGGGAGCCTCTTAGTTTCTGTTAGCCCCTCCGGGCCTGGTGGCAACAGACCAGACACCCAGTTCAGTCTCTCCCATCTGGCGGGGTCTCTTCCCTCAGACCTCTACGCCCGGAAGGGCAGTTCACCCAGTTGGGCAGGGTTTCCCCTGCCCTTCGCCTCTGTACCTGTGGGGTTTCCCTCTGGGTGTCTGTCAGCCTCTGCACCGCCCAGCTCTCCAGTAGCTCGCCTTCCTCCCACAGCTCCTACTGAGTGCCCCTATCTGGCTGGAAGGGAGGCTCTTAACAGGTTCTGGCAGGCCCCTAGATTGGCCCCAGGTGTTGTAATTAAACTGGAGTAACCCCTGTTCAATTACCAACGGAAAAGGGAGTTGCTTATCCTGGGGCTAATATACTTGCCTTCCACCACTCTCCTGTAGCTGTCTGGCCTGACCCAGTCATATTATATAGAAAATTTCATGATCTTCGTAACATCAGGATGAGTCAGAAAACTTGTGATCTCAAGGTTGCAACTTACTGTGTACACTAGAAGTTCAGTCAGTATAACTGTGCTGCTCAAGGGCATGGGCATTTCCAAGCTGCAGAGGGCAAAATTCTTGTCTCACTTACCTGTGAAGATCTCTCTTAGCATAATGGTAAATGTACATTGAATACACTTGGAACATTTTTCCCTAACATAAATTTTTCGTGTAGACTAGGGCTCGGATACCATGACAGACAATTTATCTTCAGCACCCACTAACCCTGGCATTGAAACTCCCAGTGTATTCAATGTACATTTACCATTATGCTAAGAGAGATCTTCAGAGGTAGGTGAGACAAGAATTTTGCCCTCTGCAGCTCGGAAAGGATGTTTTTTAAAACAAAAGAAATAGAAGTCAATCTAAAAATAGTGCCTCATAATCCTGCTGCTTTCGAGTCATGACTACAAACCTTTACCTGCTAAGAGCAGTTTTGTTTGTTTGTTTTGTATTTTGTTTTAAAGATAGGGTGTGTAGGCAGAATAGCGCGAAGGTGTTTCGATAAATGTTTCCAATGGCTCTTATAGTAAACCTCTGTTATGAACAGAATGAATTACCATCTAGACTCCCCACCCCAAGAGATTAAGCCACATGTAGAATTCAGAAGGACTGTCTAGAGATCTACATCTGAAAAAGCTGGCTGCAGTTTTCTATCCAAGGAAGGAAGTTGCCACTCAAGGAAGGATGTCTGCCAGTCATCCAGGATATGAACATGTGAACGGCTTTGGTCTCCAACCAGTCCACTAAGATCACACTCAACAAAACAAATGCTTAAAGGAGATGTTGATACATTGGATAATTATTATTTATATTAGTGTAGGACCTTGAGGCCCTGATCAAAATTAAGGCCACATTGTGCTGGGCATGTGTGCAAACATATAAGTAACTTTTAGGTACAAGATTTTCAACCTTGTCTGTTAATCAGTGGCCTGATTTTTCAAAAACTGCCAATCCAGCACCTCCTATTGAATTCAAATGTGTGATCAGCATTTGAGGAAAAAGCAGGCTATTCATTTAGGAATCTAAATATGGATTTAGGAACCTATTTTTGAAAATCTTGACCTATACATTCAGAATTTAACCAGCATAGAAGAAAAACGGCAACATATACCAAATCTGTGATTTTATCACAAGCCTCATAATCTTAGGTGTTTTGTTTCTAGCAATCTCCTATTTTCTTATATTAAATTGGTGTATTTTGCTCTTATTCAAATAGCCCAATCTTCTATTACTTTCAATGGGGGTGAAGTAGCACTATGACCTAACTAGAGATAGTTCCCAGTATCCTACAGCTTTTGCATATGGAAGTCAGGCTTTGCACTAATTGAGATAGAAACAACAAAAGTGGTAGCCAACCTTACGAGAAGATAGCAGCTCCCAAACTATATGGTTAGGGAACCAGACAGGCAACTGTAGAGAGATGTGGTAATATGGTATGCAGGAGGAACACTGTGGGAGAGGCAGGGTAACATAAGGAGCAGGAAGATGACTGAGGAGTGATACAAAATTGCAGGGAGCAGGGAATATGATGAAGAGCAAATGATTTCAAAGGGAAAGGGAAGTGTAGCCCATACAGCCAGCTTTAGCCTTCTTCTTGCTCAAATGCTAACAAGGTAAATATGGGGGCAAGTTAATGTAGGAAGTGGGTGGCAGACCATGAAAGGACAATGTAGGGCAAGAGACTGGGTGGGGCAGGGAACAAGGCAGAATATTGGAAAAGCGGGGAGGAGAGGGATAGAGAGGAAGAGACTGGCAAGTTCCTCACCACAGGATTAAGACAACTTAAGTGATATCCCCCTCCAAGCAGTAAATAGGGGAGGCTTGCAATTGTGTACACACATTTTAAGTTTAATTCTGAACAAGGCATTGCCTCAAAAACAGAGAGAGATTTAAAAAAATCTAAGATCTCATGGACTTCCGAGGGCCTTTACTCAACATTTTTGTATGCTTGGATTGGCAAAACTAGAGATTCCACAAAGCATCTAAATTTCTGCCGCTGAAAATCATCTTCAGAATTATTGAGAAAGGTTGGTTGTTAATATGGCAGAAATGAAGGATAAGAATAAATCTGCTAAGTAGCAGTACTCACAACCCCAAAGATTCAAAAATCATGAGTCAGACCCCCACACTTCCCCACCCACTCCAAAAACTGAAATTGTTTTAACAAGATTATATTGCGGTTTTCGTCCATCTTGATATTTCAACTCCCCTGCTCACCCCTTGAGAGCATGTGTGTCAAGTAACGGTCCCAGTGGCTCCAAATGTATTAAGATTATTTTGTCCCCTGCTTCAGGAATTCTCACCCTCACATCTCCCCATTTCTGGGCCAGCAATCAATTCCCACCCACCACCACACCTCTGCTCCTTCTGCAGCTCCTGGGGATGTTTGTTCCCCATCCCAGGTCTGAGGGTAGAGCCTGCAGCAGAACCCTTTCCAGGCTGGGAGGGGCAGCTCTAGAAGCTTCACTAGCTCTCCACCTTCCCAGGTCTGGTGTTATATGGGGATATTGGGGGGGAGGGGGTGCTGTTCTATTGCTCAGAGTTCAGAGAGGGAAGGAGGGAACACAGTGCTGGGCTCTTTTTCTTGTGCTGAAGTACTGGGCTCTTTTTGCTTCCTCTTCCCCACCTGTGAGAACTGTGTCACCTGCTTCCTGCAGCAGCTGTTCCCCAAGACCTAGGACAGTGGAGAAGGCAGTCAGAGGAGGTTACCCTCACCAGGCAGGGCTGAATTCGCAAAACCCGATATCACCGTGAGACTGGGTCCAGTGCCAGCCAAACTCATGTGACTCACAAATTCACAAGAGTTGACAACACAGGAGAAGTGCCTCCTATTTAGCCACAACAACAGGAAGAATTTGGCTTTAAAGCAATCTTTGAAGTACCGCAACCCTTCCTCCCCCACCCCTAACATATACACACATACACAAATCCACAGGAAGTTCCTTCACTCTGCTGATTGGATTACAGCTATTCAGTGATAGAGGAAAGAAAGAACATGGAATCTGACTGTAAATGACCCTGTGGGAATGCAAGAGCAGGTTGTCTGCATGGGGCCCCACTGAGAGGGAATTTTCGTCTCCTTACCTGACCTTGTTTGCAGAATTTATGGCACAACAACATTATATGGTAAAGAGCAGACTGTCAGTCTGGGTTCAAAAATGGCTCTGCTAACATCCCGAAGATAAATCACAAATTCTTTGCAGCTAAGTGAAGATCTTGAAAGAAAAGCAGACTGATGTCATGCACTAAAACCCCCTTCAGCATGTCCCTAATGCACTGTACAGCAAAGCCTGAGGCAGCTAAGTCACTGGCTGCAAGAGGACAAACTCTGGCATATCCCTCTGGGATGGTAAGATCTGGGAGAACCCATGGTGCAAAAGGAATCTGCGTTAGGTGCTGCCTCCCATTCCTAATGCAAAATTCCTTTCCTGAAGTAGGAGAACTTGAACATTGCCACTGCCCAGCCACATATAAAGGTTGGGAATGTACCACTAGGCTATGCAAGTCCCCAGCCCTTCCCAAAGTGCTTCTGCAAAAGACACTCTCCTGCTGAGCAAAGCCAAGCACGAGCCAGTAGGAGAAATCTGCTTTTAGAAAAAAGGAAAGACTTGTTTCCCACACGAGTGCAGACTGGTGCACAGAATTTAAAGAAACTGAACTAAGATGGAAAATAGCCCCAACTAATCTTAAGCATCATCTCCACGCCTCAGAGCCTTTAACCTATTTATCCTCATAACCTATTTATCCTCATAATCCCTCTGAGGTAGAGAAGTGCTATTTAACCACATTTTGCAGATGTACAGTTAATGCAGTATAACCCTCCTTGCATGGATGCAATTCTAACGGTGTAAAGGTATTTCATATCAGTAGAGCTATTCCCAATAAGGAAGGGAAGTAACTATACCAGTCACCATATACCAGTATAACTTCACCCACACTAACACTTATAAACAGTAAAACTATTTTGGCTATAAAAAAAAGTCACACTCCTAACCAAAATAATTATATCTGTAAAACTTTCATGTGTGGACCAGGACTATATGATTTGCCCACGGTCACACAGGAAGTCTGTGGTGGTGCATAGAATTGAAAGTGGTTCTCCCAAGTCCCATAGCAGGGCCCTAGCCACTGGACCATCCCTTCCTCTCAAATTATTGTTGGGGTTCTGTTTTCTCAGCAGAAGGAACTAAATCAAGTGCTTGGAAGAGCTTTGCACCAAACAAGGCCTCTGAACACATTTACCACAGAACAGCATAATAAAGTAGTCTGACTCCTTGTTTTGTCCCATCTATAGACGGCAAGGAAGAATGACCTTGGGGCTAAGGAAGCGGACTGAGACTTCCAACTCTACTGGGCATAATGCTTCTGTACCATACAGAGGTGTTATAAGGATAACTTCAATAAATCAATGAATGTGAGACACTCCTATTATGGTGACAAATGTCATAGCAAAAACCTATGAAAGACAGACAGTTTCAAACTGAAGTCAGAGAACAAAACTTCTGGCTGAAGATACA
The DNA here is from genome assembly GCF_965152235.1 of Eretmochelys imbricata. NCBI lineage: Eukaryota > Metazoa > Chordata > Testudines > Cheloniidae > Eretmochelys > Eretmochelys imbricata. Next base: position 206,481,888 of record NC_135572.1, read on the forward strand.
AGTTGAAAGCAATGTATGACATAGAAGTCATCCCTCTACATCTGACCTCATTTCTGCTCTAGCTGCTCCCTTGGTCTCCTCGATCTACACCTCTTACTAAGTCTGGAAAAGCTTTTAAATCAACACTTTATTTGATTTAATAAATAAAGGACAATGTAGGGCAAGAGACTGGGCGGGGCAGGGAACAAGGCAGAATATTGGAAAAGCGGGGAGGAGAGGGATAGAGAGGAAGAGACTGGCAAGTTCCTCACCACAGGATTAAGACAACTTAAGTGATATCCCCCTCCAAGCAGTAAATAGGGGAGGCTTGCAATTGTGTACACACATTTTAAGTTTAATTCTGAACAAGCCTCTGATAGTGTAGCTGATGTGATTAGGTCCTATGATGGTGTCCCCTGAATAGATATGTGGACACAGTTGGCAAGGGGCTTTGTTGCAAGGACAGGTTCCTGGGTTAGTGCTTTTGTTGTGTGGTTGCTGGTGAGTATTTGCTTCAGGTTGGGGGGCTGTCTGTAAGCAAGGACTGGCCTGTCTCCCAGGATCTGTGAGAGTGATGGGTCGTCCTTCAGGATAGGTTGTAGATCCTTGATGATGTGTTGGAGAGGTTTTAGTTGGGGGCTGAAGGTGACAGCTAATGGCGTTCTGTTATTTCCTTTGTTGGGCCTGTCCTGTAGTAGGTGACTTCTGGGTACTCTTCTGGCTCTGTCAATCTGTTTCTTCTCTTCAGCAGGTGGGTATTGTAGTTGTAAGAACGCTTGATAGAGATCTTGTAGGTGTTTGTCTCTGTCTGAGGGGTTGGAGCAAATGCAGTTGTAACGCAGAGCTTGGCTGTAGACAATGGATCGTGTGGTGTGGTCTGGATGAAAGCTGGAGGCATGTAGGTAGGAATAGCGGTCAGTAGATTTCCGGTATAGGGTGGTGTTTGTGTGACCATCACTTACTAACACCATAGTGTCCAGGAAGTGGATCTCTTGTGTGGACTGGTCCAGGCTGAGGTTGATGGTGGGATGGAAATTGTTGAAATCATGGTGGAATTCCTCAACGGCTTCTTTTCCATGAGTCCAGATGATGAAGATGTCATCAATATAGCACAAGTAGAGTAGGGGCATTAGGGGACAAGAGCTGAGGAAGCGTTGTTCTAAGTCAGCCATAAAAATGTTGGCATACTGTGGGGCCATGCGGGTACCCATAGCAGTGCCGCTGATTTGAAGGTATACATTGTCCCCAAATGTGAAACAGTTGTGGGTGAGGACAAAGTCACAAAGGTCAGCCACCAGGTTTGTCGTGACATTATCGGGGATACTGTTCTTGACGGCTTGTAGTCCATCTTTGTGTGGAATGCTGTGTGGGATGTAGAGAGCTTCTACATCCATAGTGGCTAGGATGGTGTTTTCAGGAAGATCACCGATGGATTGTAGTTTCCTCAGGAAGTCAGTGGTGTCTCAAAGATAGCTAGGAGTGCTGGTAGCGTAGGGCCTGAGGAGGGAGTCTACATAGCTAGACAATCCTGCTGTCAGGGTGCCAATGCCTGAGATGATGGGGTGTCCAGAATTTCCAAGTTTATGGATCTTGGGTAGCAGACAGAATACCCCTGCTCGGGGTTCTAGGGGTGTGTCTGTGCGGATTTGCTCTTGAGCTTTTTCAGGGAGTTTCTTGAGCAGATGGTGTAGTTTCTTTTGGTAACCCTCAGTGGGATCAGAGGGTAATGGCTTGTAGAACGTGGTGTTGGAGAGCTTAGTGGGCACAGTGCTTGATGGTGGGGCCAAACGTGCTAGGCAAATCATTTATAAACACTGGTACTTATTTAACAACCTGCATGTGGTATAAATAATATTCACTATGTTTTTTTTATATCTGGCAGCAAGAAGGTAACAACTGAAGGCAAAAGGAATTTACACTAACCAGGTACATGACGAATCCTTACTCAACCTCCCACAAAGATGATTCAAAAGCAGTCCTCAACTGACAGTCGTCCAACCCTCAGCAGAATGCATGAAATCCATCTCCATTTCCTACTGTAACAACCTGCCACCGTTTTAATGGTTAAGTCACTGACCTACTACCACCAACAGACTCTGCTGGCAGGATTACTCGAGAGGCAAAACAAAAAACAGCCCACTCATGAGTTGGGGCATTAGTCATTTCATATCTTTGCAGTACATGAATAGACTAGCAGACAGGAAGACACTCTAAATAAGGCAAGGAAAACTTTAACAATCTGTTAAACAAAAGATTCCCAAATTAAACAATCCAGCTGTCCATCAATTAGATCAGTTACATGACAAGGTAAAAATTGTTTTATCATCTTGGCATTTAAAATAAATTTGAACTGAAGAATTCTGTTTTAAATGAGTAAACATTTAACCAGCATTTGAAATACTGCTCTAAAGCTAGAGAAGGCAGCAATGAGGGGGAATAAAAATCAATTTAAAAAAGAATACCAAAAAAAGTCAGAATTTTATTTAAAATTGGCTTTGTTTTAATTAAGTTTATTTTTTTTAATTAAATAGGTTTAGCAATCTATGTTAAGGCCTTAACTTACTATAATTATTAAAATAATTCAAACTGTATACAAAAATAATATTAAGCAGACATGTTCACTTCCAAATTTTATAGAAACTCAAGCCATTGAACTGGTGGAAGCCACTGGCTAAGCATCTGGAATCAGAATTTACTGAAGTGCTAAGCCAGATTTTGATATCAACATGTTTTAAATGGCTACCAACCAATGAGAAACAACTTTTGTTTACAAAAATAACTGAAAAGTAAAAATGTATAACACAACATAAAAATCCATTATGTAAATCAAGATTTCCCACTTGCAGATTTAAATCTTAACTAAAATCAGTGATTTAAATTGCTTTGATTAAAATCAATCCACCCTGGCAGCACTACAGTTTCTATTTCTGTCAGCTTACACTGCTGCTCTCCCTGGTAGATGTTCTGTGGGAAGATGTGCAATTCGACAGAAAAGACGTAACTATGAATGAGCCTGTGCAGTAGCACTTGCTCAGAGCTGCACAGAGGTTATGAGCTCAGACAGTCCTATCACTGGTGGGGGCTGATTCAAGGCAGTTGCAGAGATCTGACTACAGACCAATGTTAATTCACTACCATGAAACAACCAATTCCCTGCCATGCTCTAGTGAGGTTTTGAAGGCAGAGGAGAAAAGAGGTGCTAATGTTTTAGGGAAATTAAGTTATTAAGAAGCTTCCCAATAACTTGTACTCTATACTAGCTTTCATTTTGCAGAAGGCAGGCCTGGGCACTGAAAGTGGGCTCTCTTGCCTCATCAACCCTAACCACATCATACGCTCATTCTATCCAAAGATCAACTTGAGAATCTTGATCTGGGTTTGTACAGTTTACTCTGAATGCTGGGTTACTCACCACTAATGTTTCTATGCAACAAGCAAGACAGCTGTCCTGTTTATTCCAGTGTGTGAATTAAGAGCATGAACTGCTGTGTAAAGGTAGTAAGGTACAAGGTATAGCTCTTCCCAAGAGATTATCCACTCTGGAAAAAAGTCAAGCTTAGATAAGATGTACCATTGGCAAATATTCTTGCTATGTATTAGGTCGGACCTCATGTCCCACCTGGGGTACACCCTGAGCTGCTCAACTGAGTCAAAAAAACATTACTTGGTTCTACTGATCTAGTTTTATTACAGACATAAAAGCTATCAGATGTTCAAACTGCCTTTACTTCTCCATACACACATTCACCTTTTAACAGAACATTAAATCAAAAACTAACGCTGAAGGAAATGCAGCTTTCCTGTAAGCGCTATAGCAAGCAAAAGCAAATACCCCAGCTGAGCTTCCAAGACAATGATGGCAATTAACAAGAACTGAATGGTCTGGAGCAGGGGTGGGCAAACTACAGGCCACGGGCCACGTCTGGCCCGTCAGATATTTTAATCCGGCCCTCAAGCTCCCGCCAAGGAGCGGGGTCTGGGGCTTGCCCCACTCCGGCAGTCCAGCCGGAGAGCAGGGTTGGGGTCTTGCCCCGCTCTGCACAGCTCCCAGAAGCAGCAGCATGTCTGCCCTCTGGCTCCTATGCATAGGTGCAATCAGAGCTCCGCACACCACCCCCGCAGTTCCTATTGGCTGGGAACCACAGCCAATGGGAGCTGCAGGGATGGCGCCTGCGGACGGGGCAACGCACAGAGCCGCCTGGCCAGGTCCTCCTGCATCCCAAACCCCAGACCCACCCCAGAGCCTGCACCCCCAGCTGGAGCCCTCACCCCCCCATCCCAGCCTGGAGCCCCCTCCCACACCCTGAACGCCTCATTTCTGGCCCCACCGTACAGCCCACACCCCCAGCCAGAGCCCTCCCACCCTCCCACACCCCAACCCCAATTTTGTGAATATTCATGGCCCGCCATACAATTTCCATATCCAGATGTGGCCCTCAGGCCAAAAAGTTTTCCCAACTTTGGTCTGGAGCCTACTTCAGAACTTTACTTAAAGTTTTGAGAAAATATGGTCCTAAATGACCAATACCTTTCTTACACCAGTCAGAAAGACACCAACAGATACTGACATCTAGAGGACTTCAACTAGGATTTGACTAAAAGTCCCATCCTCCATACAGAAAGGAGTCCAGCTGGGAGAGTGCACAATTTCCTCAAACCATCTATACGTGGGAAGGGAACAGAGTTTTTAAAAGTCTAAATAAACTGCTGTTCCATTCAGTATCTAGACATAAAATAAAGCAGTTAAAGGATTCAGGTTTTGCAACATTAATAACCTGGCCTTATATTCTGTGGCTGTCTAAAATATAGAGGAAGCTGGCTATTGTAGCATATGACTTGCTCCTAGAACAATGACCTCCTTTCCCTCCCCTTCCCCAAATCAATGTGGTTACAATTACTTCAGTCATTTGATAACCATATGCCTAAAATGCAAACACACTGGGAGCAAAACTGCCTATTACATGTGTCACATTGCTTTAAGTATCTGAAAGGGGACTGGTATTGGCTTCACCTCACAGGCTATTATTAGCTGTAGAACACACAGTGCATCCACAATTTGCTTTCTAGAAAGGCTACATGCCTATCATTCTCTACATTGTAAGTGAAGAAACTTCTAGTATATTCTTAGAGACAAAAGTGGGTGAGGTAATTGTGATGGGTTCCCCCCACTCAGGGTGCCACCGGGAACTGGGGTACCACTGTGCCCCCGAGCCACCAGCTTGGGCTCCCACTCACCCTGCAATACTGTGACAAGCTGCAGACACACTCCCGGTCTCACACTTTCACCAGCACACAGGTAGGGACATACCCAACTGTAATAACATGCAGTCAGGCTCTCTGACCAGCCCCCGCAATGGAAGACTATACAGCTAGGACACTAACCAGCTTCACAGGCAGACACCGTATCTGGAGGGTAAAGCCAAAATTATACTGTCTTGCGCTACACAGAGAGCTGTACAGCATAAGCTCATGAAATTCGCCCTCTCCCTCAATGTGGAGAGGAATATACACAGCTTTCTGCCCCAAATTATGATTTCCACACGCTGGGTTTAGACAAAACTAAACAAATTTAACTACAAAAAAGATAGATTTTAAGTGATAGCAAGGAATAGCAAACAGATCAACACAGATTACCTAGCAAATAAAACAAAAACACAATCTAAAGCTTAATATATTAAAGAAATTGGATATGAATAGCAAATTCTTACCCTAAATCAGAGGTCTCAAACTCAAATGACCACGAGGGCCACATGAGGACTAGTACATTGGCCCGAGGGTCGCATCACTAAACCCCCCGCCCCGCTGCCCCAGCCCCACCCCGACTCCACTCCTTCCATGAGGCCCCGCCCCTGCCCCACCTCTTCCCACCCCTTCCCCGCCCCCATTCCAACCCCTTCCCCAAATCCATAGTTCACAGAAAGGCTCCAACACTTTAAACAAATAGATTCCAATTTTTATATATGATTAAATAAACTCTGCATTTAATCCCCAAAAAAAGTGCTACTTCAGTGGTAGACAGTAATGTGGTTTCACCAGAGAAAAGACTCAGTTTGGCTCCACTGGTAGCAAGCACAAGGTAATTCTCCATGTGCACTGTTGAGTTTTGAAATACATTGTACAGCAATTCCAGACTTGACAAAACAAAATCTTTCCACAGAGTTTGCATAGAATCATAGAACTGGAAGGGACCTCAAGAGGTCAACTAATCCAGTCCCCTGCACTGAAGGCAGGACTAAGTATTATCTAGACCATCCCTGAAAAGGTGTTTGTCCAATCTGCTCTTAAAAATCCCAAATGATGGAGATTCTACAACTCCCTAGGCAATTTATTCCAGTGCTTAATCACTGACAGTTAGGAAGTTTTTCCGAATGTTCAACCTAAACTGCCCTTGCCGCAATTTAAGCCCATTGCTTCTTGTCCTGTCCTATCAGAGGTTAAGAACAACAATTTTTCTCCCTCCTCCTTGTAACAACCTTTTATGTACTTGAAAACTGTACTGTCCCCTCTCAGTCTTCTCTTCTCCAGACTAAACAAACCCATTGTTTCAATCTTCCCTCAAAAGTCATGTTTTCTAGACCTTTAATCATTTTTGTTGCTCTTCCCTGGACTTTCTCCAATGTGTTCACATCTTTCCTGAAATGTGGCGCCCAGAACTGGACACAGTACTCCAGGTTTGGCCTAATCAGCGCGGGGTAGAACAGAAGAATTACTTCTCGTGTCTTGCTTACAATACATCCCAGAATGATGTTTGTTTGTTTTGCAACAGTGTTACACTGTTGACTCACATTTAGCTTGTTATCCACTATGACCCCCAGATCCCTTTCCGCAGTACTCCTTCCTAGGCAGTCATTTCCCATTTTGTATGTGTGCAACTGATTGTTCCTTCCTAAGTGGAGGACTTTGCATTTGTCCTTATTGACTTTCATCCTATTTACTTCAGACCACTTCTCCAGATCATTCTGAATTTTAATCCCATCCTCCAAAGCACTTGCAACCCCACCCATCTTGGTATCGGCCGCAAACTTTATAAGTGTACTCTCTGCCATTATCTAAATCATTATCTAAACCACTGCAATACAATAAAAAGTCACTACATTGCAGGGCCACAAGAGACCATCCGTGACACGTTTTATTGAAACTGTCAACTACATGAATATGCAGCTAGGCAACGTTTTTCTGGAACTAAGAAACAAGATAACATCTTGACCTGCACTCAGATGTTTGTCAATCATTATATTTGAAACTTTCTGTAGAAGAACACTAAGACCTCTTCCCTTTCAAGATGCCATCAACACCCCCTCTCCTCCCCGCACTGACCCCAGTGGAAGAGAAGCCATAGTGCTTGCTTTAGGTAAGATAGTCACTTCCGATATTAAAGGGAGCAGCTGAGAGCAGCTTGGCTTCACTACCTTTCGGGATAATGGGAAGCAGCAGCCACTTTGAAAGAGGGCATCTTTGCTTAAGCTCAGCCTTAACCTCATTCTTATTGAGAGCAAAAGATGGCAGCCATATTGTTCTTCATGGATTTCTTTGTAGAAGAATTTTTCCTAATTTGCTGAAGGAGAAAAGTTTGGGTATAACCGCCAACGATAAACAATTTGAAATATGTAGCTAGAGAAACATGGGAGGCAGGATGGACAGAAAACTAGTACTTGGTTATATGCAGGGGAATGCAGAGGCAAGGAGTTGTAAGAAACTGGACAATATATGCTCTGGCTACTTAGCATTGTTCTAAAAAAAAAGATAAAGCAGCCACAGCATACTGGCAAATCTGACTCTCTCTCCCCCCCCCCCCCAAAAATCACCTGAAGTTAAAGCTTTTAGGTTACTGTTCATATTTCTAATTGAGCATAAATTAGTAATACCTTGTGAGTTTTAGTGTTCTTATACCATATTTTTCTACAATGCAATTGCCACATAAAAACTATGCTGAACCAGAGTTGAGGTTCAGTACATATCAGTAACTCAAGGGTAAAAAACCATTTCAAACCCAGGAAATTAAGGCTGTCTACTCTACACAGCTTTTAGCTACATGTCTGTGTCGCTACAGCCGTGCCGCTAAAAGGCGAGCAGTGTAGCCGCTGTTTCTCGGCTCTCCTGCTGACAAAAAACTTCCACCCCCAATGAGCGGCATTTGCATTGTGAGCAGGAGAGCACTCCTACCAACAAAGAGTGCTGTTCACACTGGTGCTTGTCGCCAGCAAAACTTTTGTCTTTCAGTTGCCAGTGCAGACACAGAATAAGAGTTAATATTAAATTTAAATTTTTTTTTTAAAAATCTAATCACATTATGGTAAAGAAATGAACAGTTAAAGCAACCTTAATTACACCCAGTAGTGACACCCAAAGGAAAAACTGACTTTTGAAGAGAGATTTTTTTTCAGTTTCATCTAATCTGGGGCTACAAACACGGTTATGTACCAATCCTAGCTGTATGGTTATTGCATGACATCACTAAAAGACAGAGTGTCACGCAGTCAAGATGCATGTTGCAGTTTATGCTTCTGAGAACTTAGTTTCAGGATGCCTGTTTGCAGGCTCAGCAAAACTAGTACACCACCAGTTCACTTCTGGATAGTTCTTCAACAACCAGAAGGACTAGATTTCTTTAATTACATACATGAAGTGCTGAGACCAGAGCTTAGAAGTTCAAGCCTGTTTTATTGCCTGATTATACACCACCTCAGGTTGAAGAGTGACATCTGCTCGTAAGCAGAAAGATAATACTTTCCTGAGTTTTGAGAAGGGGACAAGGGATGATGCGAAGACTCATTCTAGAGCACTATCTCTAAATTTTGATGTGACTGGTTACCCGTGTATATAAAATTAATGAAGTTGCCTACCCAATTAAGGAGTCACACGTTCAAATATTCAGACAGCCCAATGTATCCCGATACACCATTAAGAATGGTAAAATGCCAACCCGGTGCAGAATACTCCACTCAACTATCTGTCACACATACACATTTCTTGAGACAAGGAAGAGCATGGATTCTGGAGTACTACACACAAACCAAGCTGAAAGAAAAAATTAGGCATTACTGTGACACCAAACACATACACCTCCTCCAACAAAGGGTTTAATGTGCCTGTTGTCTGTATTACTTCTTTTGGTTTAACAAACCTACATACAATTGCTTCTATCCTCCCAGCAACAACTGATGTGGTTACCCAGATCAGCACAAACACACAACTAGAATCCCCAGTGATAAAGACTACTTCACCTTACTGACTGGATACTATACTGACAAAAAGGCAATCCAGTAATAAAATGCTTTAACACAGAAGCACAGCTATAAAAAACGCTACCAACAAGGCGATACTATGTAATCAAGAGATTAGCAAAAAGTATATGTAGGGAAAATGCTGCAAGACTTTGGCACACATGGACTTACAGACTGACAGGATCGTGAAAAAACGCTGAAAACTAGAAAGCAAGTGCTTAAACAATTAGCAATTAGAAAAGAATCAAAATAGGCAGACACAGGCATACAAGTCCAGCAGAAGATTTTAATAAAATTAAATGAAGAAAAGGTTAAAGAGGATAGAAAGAACAATCATTTCTCTGAATGCAAGTTGATCCAGTCTTTCCTGCACATGTCTGAAAATGTGGCACAAAGTATGTGCTGATCACATTTTACTGCTTAAATTAATTAGGTTTAATTCCTCTGAAAAAGGTTTTGTTCTGGTTTAAAGCACCCATGCTGCTGAGCCTCCTCATTTAAATGAAATATTGGAAACCAACTTCAAACCAAACACTACTCAGAGCTTTAACAGTCAGTCCTGATTTTAGCTGATCTAAAATTGACCTTTTGTTCCATGATGCACAAAATAAAAATAAACTTTGAAGAAAACATTTTTTCCCTGCTAGTGGGTCAAAGACATAAGATGGGTCAGTGGAAATAGGTGGAGTGTTTGGCCAGACATGTAGTTTCCTCTTTCTTTTGTAAAGATAAATCCTGTTCTATATGAAAACATCAAGGAGATGATGAGACAAAGAGGAAAAGGGAGAGCTCCTCGAGCTCCACACAGAACCACACCTTCCAGGAACCTAAGCTAGAACTATTTTTGCTAAACATTAGTAACATACTCAAAAGCAGAAACAGACATACCGTTCTTAAAAAAAAAAAGAAAGTGAGTTTGGAGGGAGAGGGGAATACTCTGGTTCTTATATGTAATTTGCTGGTTTGTCTTCCTGAAGGAGACTAATAGTTTTGGCTAAGGATATTTTGTGTGGAAGCTGAAGTGTGCACTATATTTCCACTGGAAGATGTAAGTTTACCACTTCCAACTAGTTATCCCACATTCTTTCAAAAAGTTTGCATGTGGTCTGCATCAACCTGTTGTAGAACATATGAATTAAAAGGAGCTACTTTGGAAGTGCTGCTGGTTCTGGGGTATTTCAATCTGCCACACTGATTATTTGACAAAAAGATTATTCTGACATCAAACTGCACCCAGTTATTGAGGCTATATATAAACCACGTTATATTTTGGTTTAATTTTGGAAATTAATCTACATTTGGAGAGTCTTCAGATCAAGCTGGTACCCCCACAATCACCAGTTCTAATTGGACTTCAGAATCTTCCATGTATGATTTTACCATGCAATCAACAGCATTTTGGCTACTCCTGTAACTAGTTCCACTCCAGAAGATCCTGAAAGCCAGACTATAGAGCACTGCCATCAACAGCAGATCAGTCCAGTGGATAAGGCACAGAAACTGGTTCCCCCCACCTTCAAGAATGTCTATCTATTAAACATTTAGGTGTTCAGCTGTAAATCACACTGAACTTCAAGCATAACTGGAGAATAGGTAGAGCTGGACTTGATTAGAAGGTTCTCCTAAATCCAGGTGTAAGAATACTCTAGATCTAGAAGGAGAAAAAGAAAATATTTGGCTTGTTCTGTCAGAGACATCAAGAAACTGCAGGGTAACAAAGCGTCCAGTTCAGCCAGAATCTCCTTCCACAATTTCAGTCTCACAGTTGCAGCACAGGGAGGAATTTCCTAACTTCTTCACTGAGAAATAGCTGTTGAAACAGTCTGTCCCTCTGTATGAAGGCTGTGTCTGAGCTGGAGGCTACGAATGCTTCCCACTCCCAGGGGTAACGAACAGCTAGATTACTGCTCCAGGGGACTCACACAGAGCCCGAGGCCGAAGAGACTACTTTTCCTGCTTGCTTTAGGGGACAGGGCATACTGTGTGCGTCCGGGTACAGCGCATGCGTTAATCAACTGCATTTTAATTAAACGCAATATCAGCGTTTCATGCAGATCTGAAGATTAATAGACAAAGTCTTGTCACGTTCTAGAAAATATTCCTACCAGAAAAATAAAATTTCACCTTGATTGATACAATTGCAAAGAATTTTGGGAGCAATTTATTAAAGGTCTTAAAACAAACAATACATGAAAAATACATTCAAACATCAGTAAAACAAGGACATTAAAGCTGCTGCCATCCTTAAATTCACCTGCTGTGACAAAGCAGGTATATCAGCCCGAGAATGGTAAAGGCCCTTTTCCCCATGAACTGAAAAGAGGTTCTCTCAGGTCAACTAGGGACCTTTGAGCCCAATTAAGGGCTGCCTGTGACCTCTAAAAACCCCTTTTCTGGTGAGAGGAGCAGGTGCGAGGGGAGGTAAGCTGCAGCAGGGCTAGTGGCAGCAATGAAAAAGGCTTCTCCTAAGTGGAAGACTTGCTCCCCTCCCTATAGGGCAAGCAACCAAACTAACAGACTGCTTGGGGGAAGGACTGGCACCCAGAGGCCACCATAATGAGCCAATACCACAGAGAAAGATCAGGAAAAGCTGATTTTTTTCTTTTTTGTTATGATCTTGTTACTTTGTTTAGCTGAAAAGTACTCCCTGAAAATATGGAAGAATACAAACCAAAATGAGGAATAACAACTCTCCAGAATGGGTCTGATTTACTTCAGGGCCGTCTCCCATTGCCAGAGCAGGAAATACTGTGCCCAGCAAGGCAAAAGAGATGCCTTGCCACACTAGCACTATTCAGTTATGGTGCACAACAGTGTTCTTCAAACTAGATCTGAAGTGGAAAAGTAAACTTCAATACAAAGTCACAATCCTAACTGAATTTTCTTGCTTTAAAATAAAGCTGAAGCCCAGAACAAAGCAATTATCTGAATTTAATTTGAATATGATATAGTTCATCACAGTGAAAATGTGGCTTACAAAAATTAACCACTGAACTTTTCTCAGCAACCCATCCCATCCATTACAAGCTTGTCATAAATAGAGTTGTGGTTCCATGCAATTCAAACATAAATTATGTTTTGGTTAATCTTAAATTTCTAGTACATCAAGCTAGTCTACAGTGAAGGCTATGGGGCTGGAAAGTATGGTACTGAAAAAAGCCTCTTTTTTTGGTAGAAGTGTGGACAAGACTTCTGTAAAAAAAAAAAAAAAAAAAAAAAAAAATCCCACAACATTACACACTTTCATTCTCTTTCCCCAACTCCACGGGTTCTTTCTAGATTTCAATAAAGTTAACAAATTGAACTTGCTCTCAAGGAGGAGGGGGAAAGTTGCTTCAGGATTGAGAAAACTGTATCTTTTACAAGTTTCAGCTGGAACACTATATTTCATATAATTGTATCATATCTCCTTCGCACTTTAGAACATAGAAATTAAAAATATATGATTGTATAGGTAAAACTAAATATTGCCTTTTGCTCTCTACATCTATCAAAAAATTCCACTCACCTGAATGCCTCAAGTCAGAAACAAGCTAGTTTAAATCCTAACGCACTCCCTGAAAGCTGGCATACGCTGGGGTCAAAGATACTCTACTAGGAACTGTCCTGCTGCTAGCAGCACAGAAAATTTTAACCTCAATGAATCACAACGGAAGTTTCCCAACCAAATCTATCCATCACAAAAAGGACACACGGAAATCTCTCCAAAATTAGTATAAGTGTCTTCCAAGATAGGCATGTTCCAAATTATTCTGGGCTTCAAACATCATGCACTTACAACTGGAACCAGTTGGGAGCATATATTTGCCAGTCTACTCCGGCTAAAAGATAGGCAGCCATGTTCTATACTAGCTAAAATGACCAGACACCAAAGATAGGTTGTGCTTAGATTATGAGTCACTTGTAAAAAGTCTTCCTCTATCAGACAAAAATGGCTGTAATCTCTTCATCAACTGAAGATGAAAAAAGGCACTTTGGGTCACTACAGCAAGTGGGGAACCTAAGACTCCGGAACAGCAAGCCATTTTGACAAAAAGGCAGACAGAGCCTCATAATTTCTCTCAATACCTCAATTCACTATCACCTGCCAACCAGCATCATATCCATTTGTCTGGGTGGATCTTAACACCACTGGTTTTCATACCCTACCGAGGCGAGGTGTGGGAAAAGCAACGCAACTACAGAACTAAATTCCAATGAACAATCTAGGAGAAGTTATACTAACAGTAGCTCAAATTCTCAGTCTTTCATGATAGCTCCACATACATGATGAATCTGAGGGAAGATCTTGGGGGAGGAGAGAGAGAGATATTATTTGCCCAATATAATCCTTTTACAATCTTTGAACTAAGTAGAGGAAGCCACCACAAAGAGACTCCACCCATCCTTACCAGATTCAAACAAGCTATGAAAACAGAGATTATATCAGTACATCATATCAGCTCTAGCTGTAAGAGATACTAATAACTATTTCAGAACATTCAAAAAATGTTCAAACTTTAAGGCTTTATGGGCTCTGAAAAAATATTTTTCTGGTACAAAAACTTGGCACCTGGATTTTCCCCCTTGAACGGTGGGATAGTGAAGAAAGTCACTATTACAAAAAGGCTACAGAAACACAAAATCTGAAAAACCTCAGCAACTCATTCTTAAATGGAACAAGAGACTTGGAGCCACGCAAGACTCTGTTCTACTAAAACTTATGTCTATTTCCTGCACCAAGAACTCTAAACCAAGCTATTTCAGTTGAGGACAAAACCAATCTCGGGACTCATTTTCTTTAGAATTATGCTTCTGTTGCCTACAAAGAACTCTCATTTGGCTAAAAAGAGATGAAATATGGTATGTGTCAATAGCATAAATGTTGCAAAGTTACAAGATTTAGAGAAGTTATGCGAGGCTTCTGGGATATAGTAAAAGTTAAGCAGAATATGAAGGATTCATATGAGTTGTCTGGATCAGAGATACAGCCTCCCACCTTCAAAACAGCATTTCTGATGAAAAGGCACTCCACAGAAGCTGAAAGATATGAACAACAAATCTTCTCTGGCACCTGTAGGAGGTTCTATTTCAGAGTCTAAGCTGACCCCCTAGTGCTGCTCAGCACTTAGTTTTCACAAAGGACCAAAACCAAACTCTGTACTTTCCATAGAAAAGCTTCAGACATTTACCCATTTATCAGACAGAAACTGAATAAATGATAGTAGGCAATGTCTTCCATCCATTCATGTAGCAAACAAACTGAAGAGACAGCAATGAGATGAAAAAAACAGAATGAAGAGACAGCCAAAAGCTAGATGCCTGCACAGCTTTAGCTAGATTTACTACTTCATTTTTCTTTTTTAGACCCTAGGCAAAGAGACAGAGTTGCAGTATCTAAGTCTACTCCAGAGAATTCAGGTCTGAGGGAAAAGCACCATATCAACAGCCAAATACTGCTCATATAGGGGCAGCACACTAGTCTAATTAAACTACTTAAGATAGCAAGCTCTTTGGGGCAGGGACTGTTTTTGTTATCTGTATGTCCAGCACAAAAGGGTCTCCGTCTGGAGATCCCAAGTGTGATAATAATACTAATACAAAAGAATAATCTGACGTAAGCGAACTGTGAGTCAGACTCAGATTCTGTGAAGATGAAAGGCAGAAAAAAACGTTTATTGTTTTTTTTTGGTCCCAAAGAAACTAACATACATTACAGAGATTCCCATAGCAACTTCTTCATATGTCTCCTACCTAAAGTATAAATCATCAGAGTTAAAACAAGTTTTCATTCAGTCTAAGCTTCTATATCAAACAATCTTTCATCGCTGGTGCAGGTCTCTACCTAAACCAAGCTTCCCTAGGTGGATTAAAACTTTAGGCCAGAGTAGATCTCTGTCTGGGTTAGACTCCAAGGCTAAAGGGATTATTTCAGGGTAGGAGCAAGTCTTTCAAAGCTGAAACATGCCTTAGACTTGGTAAACTTGGTTTAAGCAATCATAACGGGAGAAGGCCTCTGTCTAAAGGTTTGCCTATACATAGAAGTTATCTGGAATAAGGTATGGTGTAAATTCAAAGTGGATTAACTATTCCTGATTTCCTTCACGAGTGGATGCTCTTATTCCAGAATGAGTGCCTTATTCCAAGTTACTTTAATTCAGTTAAGATCATATGGAATAAGGTACTATTATTCTGGAATAAGCTCACCCAAACATGGAGTTAATCAGGAATAGTTATTCTGGAATAACTCCCTGTGTAAACAAGCCCTAAAATAAATTCCAGAGCTTCACTGACTAGTTCAAAGACAGGTAAAGTTTTACCGCTCTTTAACTCCACCCTCACTGAATTCCAGCAAAGGACCACTTCACCAAGGAGACTATTCACTGGAAGCAATGCACATCTAAGAGAAGAATTTGATCCTCACAGAGATCTTTCAGAGCTTCTAACCAGAAAAAAGTCCTGAAAGTAGAAATTCAAATGTACAAAATGGTCAAGAGTCCAAATGGCTATTTGCAGGGAATTAATGTGATACCTTTATTTGCTCTAAATTCAAAACAAAAAGCACATTAGAAAACATTAATCTAGTATAATCAAGGAATGTAAACACTAAATCTTTAAAAACTAGCTGGTTTTCAAATTCACCGTCTCTCTTTTCAGATTATACCCGTTCCTGATCCTTCTCCCAATTTTTGTGATTTTACAATCAGACTGTCCTATTTCCCTCTCTCCAGTTCCTGTGCAAGTAATTTCCTGTGTTTGTGTTGGTCTAGCTAAAGACAAAGTGCTCTCAAACGTACAAAACAAACAGTGAAAAAAATAGAGAAATAATTACTCTAATACAGCAGTTCTCAAACTGTGGGTCACAACCCCACTTTAATGGGGTCACCAGGGCTGGCTTAGACTTGCTGGGGCCCAGGGCTGAAGCCCCAGCCCCACTGTTCAGGGCCAAAGCCAAAGCCTGAGGGCTTCCACCCTAGGCAGCAGGGCTCAGGTTACAAGCCCCCTGCAAGGGTCTGAAGCCCTTGGGTTTCAGCTTTGCCCCCACCCCTGCCCAGGGCAGTGGAGCTCAGACTTTGGCTTTGACTCCCCCACACAGGGCAGCAGGGCTTGGGTGGGCTCAGGCTTTGGCCCCCCATCTTAGGGTCGTGTAGTATTATTTATTGTCAGAAGGGGACTGCAGTGCAATGAAGTTTGAGAACCCCTGCTCTAATATTTTAGATATAGCAATCTTGGGTTTTCCCCTTTTAAAAGGAGTTCTGGGTAAATAAGTTCAAGAATAAAGGAAGATGCCTAAGTTTATGGTTTCCCTTTAAGCAAGCCCTTTCAGTTCTGTTCTGACAAGTCCATTTGTTGGCAGTTTCATGGCTTACCTCCTTTTAAAAGGATCAGTTGTGTGGACCCCACCACACTACTTCCTTCTCCTGCTGGCATAAGTACAAAGAGCACCTTGGGATGCTCACCCCTCAGGACCTAACCACATCAGCCACACCATCAGGCGCTCATTCACCTACACATCTACCAATGTGATATATGCCATGTGCCAGCAATGCCCCTCTGCCATGTACATTGGGCAAACCAGTCTCTACGCAAAAGAATAAATGGACACAAATCTGACATCAGGAATCATAACATTCAAAAACCAGTAGAACACTTCAATCTCCCTGGTCACTCAATAACAGGCCTAAAAGTGCCAATTCTTCAACAAAAAAACTTCAAAAACAGACTCCAACGTGAAACTGCAGAACTGGAATTAATTTGCAAATTGGACACCATCAAATTAGGCCTGAATAAAGACTGGGAGTGGTTGGGTCATTACAAAACCTAAACCTAATTTCCCCAATACTAACTTCCCACTACTGTTACTTACACCTTCTTGTCAACTGTCTGAAATGGGCCACTCTCATTACCACTTCAAAAGTTATTTTTCCTCCCTTGGTATCCTGCTGTCAATTGAATTGTCTCGTTAGACTGACCTCACACTTGGTAAGGAAACTCACATCTTTTCATGTATTTATACCTGCGCCTGTATTTTCCACTCCATGCATCTGATGAAGTGGGTTCTAGCCCATGAAAGCTTATGCCCAAATAAATTTGTTAGTCTAAGATGCCACAAAGACTCCTCCTTGTTTTTGCTGATACAGACTAACACAGCTACCACTCTGAAACCTGTCACCCCTCAGTGTTTCCTTTCCCATGATACAAAGGGAGAGATTTTTGTTACTATTACATGAGGCAGAAGTCAGACGTGAAAATGAATTTGCAATTCTACCAGCCTACTTCACTGCATTCTACAAACAGATACTCCAGACGCTCAGGCCCGGTCTACACCTAAAATGTAGGTTGACCTAGCTACATTGCTCAGAGATGTGAAAAATTCACCTCCCTGAGATACGTAGTTAAGCCGACTTAAGCTCTGGTGTAGACACTGCTAGGCTGCTACCATCAAACTAGCTGCTACTTCTCAAGGAGATAGATTTACGACAGCAAACAAGAAACCTCTTTCATCACTGTAATATCTAAACTACAGTGGTGCAACTGCAGCTACGCCACTATGTCTGTAGTGGAAACATATCCTTGTGATAAAATCCTTCCGGGAAGCAAAGCATCAGCTGCATCACAGCAAGCAGCAATACACTCAGATCTATCTCGACAGTCTCTGCAAAGAGACTGCAGGCACCGTTGAACTATACGCAATAGTGATGAAATCTAGATGATTTCTGAAATTGCTCAGTCCTATCCAGATAAAAGCCCAACATGCACTGTACCTCTAAAGTCTGAAGAAAAAAAAAGTCTCCCACTGAGATTTATGTGCTCTAGGAAAAATATCCTATGAAGGATTTGAGCATCCAACTCCCATTTGTAGTCCAGGGAGAAGCACCTGCTGAGCATATTGGTTGTGACATTCTAATCTGCACAAAAGTAATCAGCTGAGATATATACCAGTTCTATAACCTCATGGCACTGGCGTACAGCATCGGGGAATCTTGCTCCTCCCTACTTCTTGATATACAACATGCAAGCCACATTGTCCATCATGATTCTGATTAATTTGCCCTTGATGAGGAGTAGAAACTGAAGGCAGGCATTCCTGACTGCCCTGAGTTCCAACAAGTTGATATGGAGACCAGTTTCCTGAGATGGACCATCTGCCTGAGTTGTGAGTGTGTTGACGTGTGCTCTTCACTCAAACAGTGATACATCTGTTGTCATAGTTATTGTTGGAGCTGAGCGGAGGAAAGGGATGCCCACGCAGACACTAAATTGATCTTTCCACCAATTCAGGGAGTTCTTCACCTTGAAGGAAACCATAACGTGTTTATCCAAGCTCTCTCTGGTTGAGGAATAGGTCCTCCTGAACCAGCCCTGAAAGCAGTGGAGGCATAATCTTGCATGTCACGAAGGTACAAGCTGCCATATGACCCAGGAGCTGCAAACGGTTCCTTGCTGTACTATGGGGGCTTCCACTGTCCCAACCAATTCAACAAAGTTATGAATCGGTCTGTGGGAAGGAAGGCCCTGACTGCCAAAAAATCCAAATATGCCCCTATGAATTGTATTCTGTGTACAGGGGCTAACTCGGACTTCATGTTTAGCTGGAGATCCAACTCCTGGAAGAGAGCAAGCTGACTGGATGGAAATTAGAACTGCTTCATAAGATCAGCCCTTGAGTAGCCAGTCATCAAGATATGGGAACACTAAAATTGCTTTTTGACGAAGGTAAGCAGCCACTAGCACTAAAACCTTGAAGGACACCCTTGGGGCCGAAGAGAGGGTGAAGGAAGTACTCGGTATTGAAAGTGATCTTGGCCCACAATGAAGCGCAGTGCCTCCTGTGTGCAGAATGTATCACTATTGGGAAATACTCATCCTGTAGATTGAGAACGAAAAGCCAGTCTCCTGCCTCTAGAGAAGGGACTATAGCTGCCGGAGACACCATCTGGAACTTCCGGGAATTTACAAATTTGTTCAAATTAGATCCAAGATCACTCTCCACCATCTATCCTTCTTTAGCATGAGAAAATACTTTGCATAAAACTGTGTCCCTCAGGGGCGGGGGAGGAATAGGACCTATTCCATTGCTCCCACACAAAGGAGGGAGTGTACTTCTTGATTCAGTATAGTATTGTGAAAGGGGTCCCTGAAGGGACAAGGAGGGGGATGTGAAGTGGATAGTATAACCTGATGTTATATCCATAGCTTACTTGTCTGTTGCAATATATCACCAGGCCTGTTGGAAATGAGAAAGACTATCTCCAAAAGAAGAGAGATGGGCAAAGGTTGCAGCTTACAAACTAGAGGCAAGGGAGGAGGAGTCAAGCTCTTGACCAACCTGTCAAAATTACTGTTCCGATGATGACTGAGCACTAGCTGAAAGAGGATGGAGAGCTCTTTTCCTCTGGAATCTGTCTTTTTCTAGCAGATTCGGTAGTTCTGTGAAAACCATGATCCCGGCACAATTTCTGGACAGTCTGAGACCTGCTTTATCTCCTCTTGTTTGTAGAGCTGTATATACCCAGAGACCTCAACATGACCATGGAGTCCTTCAGCATGTGCATGAACTCATTCTTAGTTCCTGAGAAGAGCTTCTGATGATCAAAACAGGACGTCCTCAACTGTACCCTAAACCAACCTCAGGAATCTTGACAACTAGAGACATGACACCCTTCACACCACAACTGCTGTGGAGATGGATCTAATGGCAATGTCCGCAGCATCCAAGGACACTTGGAGAGAGATTCTGGCTAATAATTGACCCTCCTTTTAACGATGGCCTGGAGTGTTCTCTATGCTCCAGTGGAAGATTTTCAATAAAGGATGCAAACTTGTAATTCATGCAGACATACTTGGCCATGATTGCCTGAAAGTATGCGATCCAAAATTGGAGGGCTGTAGATGACTAGACCTTCTGTCCAAACAGGTATAGCCTTATCTGGTCCTTGTCATAAGAAGTAGACCTGCAATAATGATGTTTACCCCACTCATTTACAGCATTCACCACCACAGAATATTTCTTATATGCCCATTTACAAGTTAGCGGGATGAGGGCAGGAGTTTGCCACAGTCTTCTCTGGATCCAGGAGCATTTCATTAATGGGTAGGACAAGCCAGGTGAGTGTCATTGATTGCAAAACATCCAGGAGCTTGTGATGTGTATCTTTAACCTCCTCAGGAAGTATAAGAAAATGATTAAAATAGTCAACCATAGTCAATCGACAGTGGTGGAGGAATGACTGCCTCTTAGATGAAACAGAGGTTTGAGGGATAGTCTCTTTGTTTGCCTTAGCCTCCAGATCCTCAAAGGGTTTCCTCATGTTGAGGTTTTGGTGGAGGAGACTGTGTGACCCTTCTCTGGTAAAATGGATCTGGAGACCTGGCAAATTGCTGCTCATACGCCACCCAAGGTTCCCACTATGGACCAGTGGGGAGACCCATAGAGGGGAGAGGGGGTGGTACCCAGCACTGATCCCACCCTCCCTGATGTGGGCAAGGGGCCTTGCCCAAGTTTGGGTTCCTGTAATGAAGTGGAGGAGACTGACAATGTCCGCTTTATCCCCCTCAGTGTCCTCCAGTAGGAAAAAAGCAGAGAAACTGGCAGTACTGATAAGCACTGGTAATCCAGAGATCTGGGTCTCATTACCGAGAGGTATTTAGTACCCACAAGTAATGGGGACTCCAGCTCATCTAATGCTGACAAGTCCCTGGAGTAACAGAATTCCTCCAGTACCAAATGAGTTGGTACTGACGCAGCGATCGACTTGGGTAGTACCACTGGTTTGGAGCATGTAGGTGCCAGGGCTGAAAGTGTGTGCTTTGATTTTGCAGAACCGATGGAGCTGAGTGGAAAGGCACCCTTAAGTCTAAAACAGACAGCGTCGATCTGGAGGTGGACAATACTGGGCCAGCGCCATATTTCTCAAAAGCACTCTAGGATTTCCTTCTCCACCGGTACCAGATGAACAGTCTTTCGCCTCCATGGTACCGAGTTGAGAGGTCGAGGCCTCTGACACCACAGACTTAGCAGGATATCAGGACTTCTTAGAAGCCAGCTCCTTGTGGTGGGAAACTGCACTCCTCTACTTTGGAGCCTTCCCTGAATCCTTCTTAGGCAAGGCCTTAGTCGGAGGGCCACTGGATCGGTCTGGAGGGAGGGGGCAGGTCTCATGAGATGACTCGGAAGCAGGTTGAAAGGAGCACTCCATCAGCAGCAGCTTCAGTTTGGCCTCCTGAGTCTTCCACGCACAGGATTTTAGAGCCAAGCAAAAGTTTCACTTTGGGGAGACACAGGACTCTCCCAAACAATTAATGCACTTAGAGTGGCTGTCACTGATTGGGATAGCCTCCCGACAAGAGAGGCTGCATTTGAAACCTGGCAAGCCAGGCATGCCTAACCAGACCAAATAAGCTCTCCAGAAAAAGAGGGGGAGGGGGGAGAAGGGAGAGTAAAAACTGAAAATCTCTCACAACTACATAGCTAATTCTACACTCACAACAATTAACACTAACTAAACAACAACTTCACAACACACAGACATGCACAAGGCAGACACGCTAGAACTCTGTCTCAGGCCGAGGCGCTAGAGAAGGAACTGAGGGCAGTCTGCCCGTGCAGCCCTATATGCACTAGGAGTATGGCACGAGATCCTATAGAGCAGTGCTTCTCAAGCTATCTGATGTGGGCGACCGGCAATTTTTTTTTTTCCAATGTGCACGCAGACCAGCAGCCGATGGCTCGCGGACCAGCACCATTCCGTGGACCACCACTTTGAGCAGCACTGCTATAGAGTGTATGCACGGACGAAACAGACGCTGCTGACTGAAAATCTCTGATCAAGGGCTCGAAGAGGCGCATTCACACCTGAAGTGGAGCACCTGTAGGGACACTACTTGAAGAACTGTAAGATTTCTATTTTGGACAATACATATGCCTTGTTATGCATGAGAACAAATACGTTTACAAAGTGAGTAGTGAAGTAACAATTTTTATTAAATGAAATGTAAAGCAATGGGATGTTTTCCCATATTCCATCCCTCACCCACTCCCCCATGGTGGGGGAGGGTTCTTCAGACTGGGAAATTTGCAAGGGCAAAAAGGGATCATTTCTAGAGATATGTGCAGTAAACCCCATTCCAGCCTAAAAGCGTTTAATCTTGCAGCAGAATTAAGTAACATTAACTCTGTGACATACACCCACATTAATTCCCAGCCTCAGGACATTAGACTGAGAGTAAATGGTGTCTGAACACTTAGAGCACAAGCAGGTGTTTTTGAAAGTCATTTCCCCTCCCGCCTCAAAGACTTTAGTGGGGGTGGGGGGGGATTTCTATGTGATAGTCTAGTGTACTATTAAAATACACATTTCGGATGCTCACTTAAAATTTGATCTATTTCTCCGAAAAAGATTCTGGGATGCTAGTATTAAGGCCACTGTCATTATTTCTGTCCTTTTGTCATTTCCTCCCCCCATCTTTGTCTCTTCCATCTCCTTTGTCCTCAGTCTCCCCTTTCTCTTCATCCTGTCCTTTTGCTCTGTCTCCACCTACTTTTCTTTTGTTCTCAACAGGGTCAGCAACAGCATTTGGAAGGACTGCAGAAGAAAACTGAGTATAATCACGACCCCCTCAGAGTCTCTTTGCAGCTGGTTCCATGTGTAAAGCATTTTTATGCCAATGTGGCTGCTGCTAGACATACAGCTATTCTTAGGTGTGAGACCAAACTGGGAAGCACAGACCCACACAAACTTTAAGACAAAACTCCACCACCACAAAAAATACACTATGCTCCATCACAATCATTTTCATGGCCAAAATCAGGGAGGAAAGTGGTGTTATACACCAGTGTTTTAATTCTGCAAATTGCAAATCTAGCTTCTAAGCTCCTCCAGGGAAGGATTCCATGGGCTTGCTTGAAAATGAATATTTAATGGAAAAGCCTATATTAATGCACAATGAAGGATACAAATTACCACACCCAAAAGTCAGGAAAGAAAAGAGCTACAGCTTTGACTGAAATAATTCTACAACGATACACATATGATGTATAAAAAAAAAAACCTTACAAGAACCTAACTTACAAGTTTGGTCATTATACCTCATATCATATGGCTAAAATGGGGAAATAAATATTGTAATGAGAACCCTTTAGCTTTTTCCTTTCCTGACTCTTGGCGCTTGAATTGGTAAACATAGCATTCAATTAATGTTTGCATTTTATTTTTAAAAAATTAGAACAGCATCCATTGCACTATGAAGTCATGCAAATAAATCTTGGAAAAATCAACAGGATTTAAACTCTGGTTTCCAACAGATATACAATTATTATTTCACTCCAAAGTGCTTGCAGGCAATTATTCAATTTACCATTTTTTTTTAAGCCCACATACACACTAAACCTTTTTTTAAACTGCTTATGACTTCAGTTGTGTGAGGTAATACTTTTTATTGGACCAACCTCTGTCTGTGAAAGAGAGAAGCTTTCTAGCTTGCACAGAGTTCTTCAGATCTGGGAAAGGTACTCAGAATGGCATAGCTAAAAACAAGGTTGAACAGATTGTTTAACATAAGGAGTTAACATGTAAGAGACCATTCAAGATGATGTCGGTAGTTAACATCCCTGCAGTCAGAGAGCAAAGGAGGGTAGGGTTGTAAATTGTTGTAATGAGCCATTAATCCAGCTTTATGAAGTCCATGATTTTTAGTGTTTAACAAAGCTATGAACTTAAGCTTCCAGGCTTGTCTTTTGGTTATGCAGATTTCTTTTGAGGACAAGGAATGAGAGATCAAATATGGCGCAATCACTTTGTGAAAAGTGTTCGCCCACAGGTGATATGGTATTTGTGTCTTATTTTTCTGTGCATGTATATTCCATAGCATAGTAAGTATTTTCCTTGGCCCAAAAAGTTGTTACTGGGGCATTTCGTGCACTGGATGAGGCATATTATATGTTGTCATAGGCATGTGCAGGAACTATGGATCTTGAAAGGTGACTTGTGGGGGATATTAATCATCACAGATGTAAAACTTGCAGACATACCTCTACTGTGTTGCTCTGGTAGGGTCTGGTGCTTTGTGTTGGTATGTCCTAATGTATGGGGAGCTTGCTTCTAATGATGAGCAGGGGGGGTTGTTGAAGACCAAAAGAAGGGGTTCGGGAAACATTTTGTTCAGGATGTGGCCCTCACTGAGTATGAATTGTAACTGTGTGGGTGTAACTGACAAGTAGGGTTGTGCAGTTGAAGGGTGTTCCTGCTCCCCCCCCATATCAAAGCAGGTTCTCTCAGGTTATTGGGCGGCCTGTTCTATAATACAATCTACTTCTCTGTTTGTGTTCTTATTTGGTGAAAGTGGTTTTAAGTGTGTTCAGGTGTTACTCTTGGGGGAATTCTGTGCTACTGTGAACGTGCAGAATTCACGTGTCCCGCAGATTTTTTTCTCGCCGCACAAAATACATTCTGCTGGAGGCTCTGCAGTTACGCCTTACATCCACCGGGAGCGGCTGTGATGCGAGAACAGAGGCAGCAGGTTCACTGCTCACCAGCCATAGCAGTCAGAAGCCGACAGGGAGAGATCAGAGGCTGCGTTGCTCACAAGGCCAGGTGAGGAGACATGGGATACGCGGGGGCTGCTTAGGGGTCACAGAGTAGGGTTCACAAGGCCTAGTGAGGGGACAGACTGGAGCAGGGGCTGAATGGTAGTGGGGGTAGAGGGACACATGGGGACGGGGGGAGGGATGCAGGCCACATGGGGGCAGGGGGTGGCTGAGTGTGGATGCAGGGACACATAGGGGAGGAGGGGTGGCTAAGCGGGGGGGGGGGGAGGGGCTGAGTGTGGGTGCAGGGACACATGGGGATAGTGGCAGATATGCCTGACTGATTGACAGAGGCTAGAGGTGAGCCAGGATCTCCATGGGGGAGGATCCCCAACTCGCTAACAATCCTCCCCCCTAAAAAAAAAACACCACCCCAAAACCTGTTCCATACTTCTCCCACCCACACCCAACAACCCTCTTGGTTCACCCCCAGGCTCATTCCCGGCAACTACTTCCCTCTCCCTCAACTTCTTTGTTGTCCCCAACTCCCCCAAGCCGTTTCACTGCTTCTGAGAGATGTAAAAAATATGTTTCTGTATTGTAGTTTAAATGAATTACTACTCAAAGTTCTGAATTAATATGCGTAGTAAGGGATCTATTTGTCAAAAAACATTTCCTGAATCTTTTTTTTGTTGTTTGTATTGTTACAGTCATACTTGTTGACAAGTATTTTGAAATAAATAAACTAGCATGAATGAAATATGTAGAATTTTAAAATATTGTTGGCAAAATTCTTCTTTTGGGGGGGGGGGGTGCAGAATTCCTCCAGGAGTAAGGTCTGTATCCCAGACTTTCTCTTTGGAACATATTCTGTGTTATCTGAGTGCCTGGCTGTAGACAATGGATTGGTATATCTGGGGTGGTTGCTGGGTCTGTGAAGGTAAATGTGCTGATCCATGGGTTTCTTGTACATAGTCGTCTGTAGGTTTCCATTGTTGAAGCTGATTGTGGTGTCCAGAAAGTTGATGCTGGTGTGGGAACGTTCTAGAAAGAGGATGGGTTGTGGTGGAAATCTATGAGGGAGCATGAGGTCATCTGTCCAGAGGATGAAAATACCATTGATGTATCTCAAGTATACACAATTGGCTTCATGGTACATTTGTCCAGAAATTCTTCCTTGAGGTGGCCTATGAAGAGGCTGGAATATTGGGGCCATCCTAGTACCATGGCTGTTCCCATGGTTTGAACAAAGTCTTGTTGAATGTAAACTTCTTACAGGAGGATGAAATGGATGAGTTTTATGCAGGGGTGAAAGTAAGTCTAGGGACTTACCGGTACAGGGCTGGGCTGGGGCCGACTCTGGCCCCCCCAAGGGGCTGGGCCTTGGGCGGAAGGGGTGGGGCTGAGGGAGATCAGAGCCAGCCCCGGCCCACCCTGTACCGGCAAGTGCCTCCTTCCCCCTCCCCGGAGTAACAGCGGCAGCTGGGGGCTCTGGCAGAGGTTTAAAGGGCCCTGGGCGGTAGCCGTGGCCGGAGCCCTCGGCCCTTTAAATCATCCCTGGAGCCCCACCGCCGCTGCCCCAGGGCTCCGGGAACGGGGCTCCAGCCGCCACTACCACCCTGGGCCCTTTAAATCATCCCTGGAGACTGCCAGAACCCTGGGGAAGCAGCAGTGGGGCTCTGGGGAAGATTTAAAGGGCCCAGGGCTCGGCTGCCGCTACCGCCCCGGGCCCTTTAAATCGCTGTCCTAGCCCCGCCGCTGCTACCCCAGGGCTCCGGCAGCGGGGCACTGGCAGCAATTTAAAGAGCCGGGGGCTCCAGCTGCTGCTGGGAGCTGCAGGCCCTTTAAATTGTGCCTGGGGAAGCCGATCCAAGCCAGTACGGCGCACCAGCTCTTGCTGGTATGCCGTACCGGTGCGTACTGGCTTACTTTCACCTCTGGTTTTATGTTGTGTTTAGGGTGGATTTCTAAGGGTTCTCCATTGTCTTACAGATATTTTAGGCAGGCAGGCAGTGATGTTATTTTAAGGTTTGGTAGTGTATAGGGAAGTGACATCCATGACGGCAAGGATCGTGTTCTGAATGAGGCTGTTAATGGTGTGACATTTCGGAGGAGTTGGTTGTGTCCTGAAGGAAACTAGTCCTTTGTGTGGTGAGTGCTTAGACGATGGTCCCAATATTCTGTCAGTAAAAGTACAGAGGCCAAATATGATGGGTCTGCCTGGTGTGACAGGGCATGTTCTTACCACCCTGGCACCTCCTAAGGACCCATCAGTGGATTAGCTCGCCAGTCTGTCTGATGCCCCTTCCTGCAGTTGCTCAGCCCATCCCACTTTCTCACTCTGTGGCCCCTCTCATATTCCCAAAGGTGCAGCACTTTCCTCTTTATGGTTTAGCCCTCCAGCCAAGTCACATTGAAGTTTATTCCCCTCTCCCCCATTTCAGGGTATCCAAGTGTCCCCTAACTGTACCAAACTGTCCCCAGCAGGCCCTAAATAGTCAGCCCTTCGCATGGCACTCCCACAGTGGCTTTTAGGGAAAGCAGAGCCCACCCTCAACAGTGGATTCTAATCCAGGGACCCTCGACCAAGCAGCTCAGGTCTTTACTCTTCCCAGCCCTTACTGCTCCTTCCCTGGCCTGCGTCCTACACTACCTGTTATAGGCTCCCACTCTTCCCCCTTGCTTCAGGGAGTGACTTCCTCACTTCAGGCCCTATTTCTCTGTTTCCAGCTCCCTGGCTTTATAGAAGTTCCACCTGTTTCTGTCCAGGTGAGCTTCATCCCCAGTTATGTCTCACTGCATCCTGGCTCCCCTCCAGGTGCAGCATATGGCTAACAGCCTCTCTTGCCTATATTAACCCCTCCAGCAATAGTGTGGAGTGAACATCCCATTGCATCGGGACTAGTGTTTGCACATCTTGGAAAGCATATGGAAGATCCCTGGAGTGGATTCATGGGGGATGAGGTTGTAGAGTTTCTCTTGGAGTTGTTTGTGGTAGGGTGAATTCTTGGGTGAATTGTAGTACGGAGTCTTCTTTGAATTCTTCATAAAAGGTGGTATCAGAGAGTAGCCAGTTGGCCTCACTGATGTAGTCACCCCGGCTGAGGACCAAGATGGCTCATTACAACAATCTATAACCCACTAACCCTCCTTTTTCCTACAACTGCAGAGGTAGTAACAACCCACTCCACCTTGAATGGTCTCTTGCAACAAGTTAACTCATGTTCCACCTCGTATTTAGCCGTGACACTGAGTACCTTTCCCAGATCTGAAGAAGAGCTCTGAGTAAGCTCTAAAGCTTGTCTCTCTCACCAACAGAAGTTGGGTCAACAAAATATATTACCTCTCCCACCTTGTCTCTCTAATATCCTGAGATCAACACGGCTTATACCACCACAACAAACAAGGACTTCAGTTTTAATTTCACGCATTTTCCCTCCAAACTCATAGTAACTATTCATTTTTACTTGAAAACTGACCACGTGGGAGTTTGAAAGTTACACTATTTTTAATCATGGACAAATTTTCTAGAAGCAGAAAATCTAGTTCTTACTCATCCGACTCCAAAAGAACTTTCTTCAAAGCTTTTGTACCCAAGATTTGATAACCATTGACCCAGATTTAGCAACAAATTGCCCAAATGTTGTCTACGTAAGACAGGGGTATAAGGACTTTATAGCTGTCACCAACTACCTGAGACCCCATTTTTTTCTCCTATGCTATACTGCTGCAACTGCGATCAGCCAATTATCAAGCTCTCTTAACGTAAACATGAAGGGGCTGCCAGCAGGGCATTTTCCGTGAGGGGTCCTTAAATGGAATTCACTCCCAGCAACTTAGCTTGCCAAAATCAGTTAACATTCTGGACATGTTACAAGGTCCATCTCTTTTCATAGTGCTTTTGTGAAAGAAGTGGGTTTTTGTAAGTGCTTGTTTTGATTAAGTTCACTCGGGGGGGGGGAAATCGACATTCTACCACTACAGTATTACACGAAAATGAGAACAGTATTGCCACCAAGAGCCATACACCCTGGAAAGCAGTTGGCCTGGTGGTTACATGCTTTGTTAAATTTATCTGGGGAGGATTTGAAGATATTTACATGTAATCTGAGAGGCAACCACTGAGACAGGATATTCTTTTTCTCCCCCCACCAATTACCTATTTAAGGCAATCCAGCACATTTTAAAAATAAAATAAATAAATAAAAATGTCTTTAGTCAGTAAACCAGGGGTGGGCAAACTTTTTGGCCTGAGGGCCACATTGGGGTTCCGAAACTGTATGGAGGGCTGGGTAGGGAAGGCTGTGCCTCCCCAAACAGCCTGGCCTCCACCCCTTATCCACCCCCCTCCCACTTTCTACCCTGACTGCTCCCCTCAGAACCTCTGACCCATCCAATCCCCGCTGCTCCTTGTCCCCGCCTGCCCCCTCCTGAGATGCCCCCATGCCTAACCACCCCCCCGCCCCGGGACCCCCGTCCCTTATCCAACCCCCGTTCCCTGTCTCCTGACTTCCCCGACGATCCCTATCCACACCCGTGCCCCTTGACAGACACCCCCCCACCCGGGACTCCCACACCCATCCAACCGTCCCCTGCTCCCTGTCCCGACTGCCCCCCGGAATCCCCTGCCCCTTATCCAACCCCCTCCCCCCACCCTCTTACCATTCTGCTCAGAGCACCAGGACTGGCAGCCACGCTGCCAGGCAGGAGCCCGCCATGCCACCACACAGTCTAGAGCACCGGGGCAGGCCGGCAGCTCTCACATCCGTGCTGCCCGGCAGGAGCTTGCAGCCCTGCTGCCCAGAGTGGGAACTCAAGGGCCAGATGTGGCCCATGGGCCGTAGTTTGCCCACCTCTGCAGTAGACTATTGCATAAAGTCATAACATTGAAACCACACCAAATGTGTTTTGCTGTAGCCTCGTGAATATCTGGTATCCAGAAGCTTAAGGGCTACTTCACCCATACAGACCTGAAGATTCTACTGCTGTCTCTCCAGGATCCCAGAAATGTTTAGCCTTTCAAGTCTGCCATCCTGGAAAGCAACGGCTAGGACTGTCTTTTATTGCTATAAGTTCCAGCATAGCAATTCTGAGCCTTCCCAGAGCCTCAGAGAAGGAGATTCTTGCCTTGAAAGTGAGCTTTAGTCATACTGGCATTTGTGTGCATCACGAAATAAAGAGCCCACACAATTCTCTGTCTTGATTTCCTTAAGGAATTTTTCTGTTTGGGCTACATCAATGCTACTTGGTTTTTGCAATATCCTCTAGATGAGCAACAGCCAAATGATAATTTTTGGTCATTGCCTTTATCACTGTGGTCTGACAAGCAACCCAGCAAACATGGCAGATGCCTCAAAACAGATTGCAATTGCCGCTTCCTGGTCACTTAAGTAGCAATATTTGAATGCATCTCAAAATAAATGCATGCTTTTGATAATTTTTGAGATCCAGAATCACAAGCTAAAGGTTGAATTCAATTCAGTGAACAATGTTTTCGTTTTTCTGTCTTGATCCCCACAATTCCCAAAGCAGTTTTTAATTCCACTGTGATACCATCAGCTATCCTAGATTCCAAGTCTACTACCTCAGTAAAGAGTACAAGCTTCCCCACACTGCACTGATTTGATGTACACAGACTCTTGCTCAGCTACAGACACCCCAGTGACTCCATCAGCAAGTACAATAATAAACCTAGCTTTCTATAAGCCTTTTTAAGACACTTCCCTACAACACTTTGTAATGGCCTCCGAAGTCTCTTGCTCCATGAGTGTTTATCTGTTTAATCCAAGATTAAGGCAGTTTTTGATATTTTGAAGTCTCTAAAACTGAAATGATACTTGGCAATGGCAGATGTGATGTTCTATGTGGTAACAAACGTTGCTTCTCTTGTGCTACACTTTACAGAACAATCTACATATAGAAGTTTCTTATGAACAAAATGACTTTCTGCATCCACAAATTTCAGGTGATCAGCAATGTACACATAATATAACCATACTAAAAATTTTACGCTCACTTTCCAAGGGATGCCCTTATCAGAAAGCTTCTTATGCTTTCAGCAAGTTACCAAAAATAAATAAATAAATATATAAATAAAATTCTTTCTGATATGGCTTTAAATTGGTCTATAAATTTTATAAAGCATGTTTATGGCTAAGTTTTTCCTTGACTAACAGCTGTGCTAGGTTATTCATGTTTACTTAGTCCACAGGCAAACTCTATCTAGAGATTTGGGCTGATGGATTCAAACCACACACACAATATAACCCCACCACACAGAACAGTTTGATATGTTTCAGACATTTTTCAATGTTTTGTTCTAGTTAAACCCACTGAGTCTCTGTGTGTGTATATATAGAGGGCATATAAGTGTGTTTAGAATAGTGTATAAGTTAATGAAATTAAATGGACTCGCTCTAGCAACAGCAGTTAAGTATCGGCGAGAAGTCATCTCCCTCCTAAAAAACAAATCAAAGTATGCTTTGCAGCAGCAAATAATCAGATTGCTGTTTATTTTACCACACAACACTTGGCCTGGTTGGAAAAATTAAATTATTGCTCGCTTTTCTGACCTAAGATACTGCCTTTGAACTATAGGGCCAAGGCCTACAACTTGTAAGCATTACACTCCCACTAAAAATCAAAACAAACTATGTCCTGCAGTAGTAGCAGTTGCAGCTCTAAAAGAGCCTACTCCATCTTGACTGGAAAATTAAACTGTTGCTTCCTTTCTTGTTATAACTTCAAAGCCCACACTCAAATTCTCTTCTCCTAAGTCACCACAGACATCTGATCAAAGAACTGACATATCCAAACAGAAGCTCAGCTTCATGCATGCTCAGCAGCGCACTTCTCCCTGATCCCATACCCTTTTCAAGACATTACTTGCATAGTTGATATTTCCATTCCCCCTCATTTTGGACCAGCAGCTTAATAGTGATGTGCCTAATACCACTCAGCCTACCCTAGCTTCCTCTGTTGTCCTAGTCCAGATAGGAGGCATAAAATCCAACATTTGTTCTTGCCCAGATAGCACTTCTGTTAGTCCAGGGCTTCTGGCAGAAGGCTTTCTCCAAATTTGGCCAGATGACTGGAGACAACCAGAGCATCTATTTACACACATCACTTAATTCTCTGAACTCTTAAATCTAAGATCTATTGACTTTGGTTTTGCATTTGGAAACAGAAGTTACTCGAACCAAAGAGTTAAACTGAAACAGCAGCACAGCAACATTGCTCCCCTTGTCCCCTCTCCCGGATGATTTTTAACTGAAGAATTAGCCCATAATATTTATATATTTAAGTTCAAAGCACACTTTACAGGAATACTGGCAAGAAATGCACAAGTTTGTTACATTGAATAGGATTACTATTGTTACTAAAGCCTGCAAAACAGAAGTGCTGCAACTTGCTCATAATTACATTCAAACCTATACAAAACTGAGAATGTGTAGACTCACACACAGAACTAAGTAAACAAACCACCTGTCTTGGAAACAAAGCACTTGTTTCTGTGACATTAGGGTCCAGAGTTAGCTTTCTACTGTAAACACCCAAATGCTCCTGAATTCCATAGTAAAGTTCCTTCAAGAAAGCAAACTCCATGCTACCAGTGCAGAAACTTAAGAAAACATCTTTCAGAAATTGATACAGACTGAGTACGCTGGGCCACTGGCCTTGGGTGAGTTAAGACCTGCTGTGCTAGGTCCCCAGTCAAGTTTAGGCCTAAGATGCGCACTGTGATACTACAGATGTTGAGACTACTTCATCACACAATCTGTGCCACTGCAGCTGTGGCGCTGTTAGTCTCCCGTGTAGCTGCTCTGACAGGAGAGTGCTCTGGCGTTGGCATAATGAAGCTACCCCAACAGGCTTTTTTTCACATCCCGACCAACCAACGTGCTAGTGTAAACATAGCCTGAGTCCCCATGCTAATATCGTTAGACCTGTTAAAATTCATGACTCATGCCTTTGTCACTTCATGACTGGATTACTGCAATGCTCTCTACATGGGGGTTATACCTTAAATCAATCCAAAACGTTAAAATGGTGCAGAATGTGGCAGTCCACCTATTTAATTATGCTACCTGGTGGCATTATATGACACCTGTGCTCCATGGTCTGCATTAGCTGCCTGTGAAATTCTAGATTGTAATTAGAGGCGCTAGTTTTGGCCTATAAAGCTGAGATTGGATATTTGTGGCTTGGGAGGCTGACTCTTTCTTCACGCCATACTGCCAAAGATGTTATCAGCAGAGACACTTAAACTGGATCCCTCGGATTTAAAAAGGAAGCTAGTGATAGTCCGTTATCCTAGAGGGATCCTCAGATCTGGAACCAGCTTTCCTCACTCCAAAATAGCCAACATCTGTTAACCTTCAGGACACACCAGAGTTTTCTGTGGAAGGAGGAGGTTCATAAGTCTACATGAAGTTCTGTAAAAAGAAAAGGAGTACTTGTGGCACCTTAGAGACTAACAAAGGTATCTGAGCATAAGCTTTCGTGAGCTACAGCTCACTTCATCGGATCTGTGTTTCACAAGGATTTAGACTGGTTAGCTGTAAAGAGGAGAGGGGCTGTAAACCGCTCTCATAGTTTGTTATTGTAACTTACACCAGATGCCCCTCAAGGTTTTGGATAGCTCTCTTTTATTTTTGTCTAAATCCAAATATCTACAAAGCACTGAACAAGTTCCCTTAATGCTGTACTTATATTTCAAATATATGCTAAACTGGTGTTCATTAAATTCAAGCGTTAAGTGGTACAACTGTAACTGCTGTGGGATTTCAGTTGAAGGCTGCTGCCAGCCCTTTAATTCTCTCCAGTGTCTCCCACTGTGGTTGACTTCAAGTGATGAGGTAGAGTTACAAGATTCGAATGAAATTTAAAAAGGAAACTTTAAATTAGAAAAAAAAATAATAGGAAATTTTTCCTGACTTCAGTCTGCAGACTGGGAACAGGCATGGGTTCTAATCTGGCTCCCCAATATGCCAACCTCTTCATGGGCCACCTCAAATGCACCACAAAACAAACTGTATAACCTGAGATACTTCAATGATATGTTCGTCCTCTGGACAGAGGACCTAAACTCCCTCACAGATTTCCACCACAAACATCAACCACCACCACCCATCCCTCTCTCCTCTCTATAGAATACTCCCACGCCAGCATCAACATCCTGAACACCACGATCAGCTTCAACAATGGAACTACAACCAATTATATACAAAAAAACCCTGAACATCACCATACTTACTTTCACAAATTCAGAAGCCACCCAAGAAATCTGTTGTCTACAGGCAGGCAGGGACTGAGATACCACAGAATTTGCTCCAAAGAGCAAGTCCAGGATACACACCTAAACAGACTTGAAGCCACCTTCACTAAACGAGGACATTCCACCTGAAAAGCAGGTTGCATCATAGAACCACCCAAATACCCCAGAATAACCTGCTTTAAATACAGAAAAAAAACCTGACGCCCCTTGTTGCAGAGTGGATTTGATTTAAATTGGATTTTTATGGACTTTTACGGCCTGCTGCCATTATAGGTTTTCCCTTCTAGTGAGAGAATGGTATGGTAGATCTCTAATCAATGAAGACCACACTCAGAAAGATCTCAAGACTTCTGGAATATGCTGTTCAAACAGTTTCGCTTTTGTTTCTACTGCCTGTCCCTCCCGTCTCACATTTATCTCCAGACTTCTTCTTCTCCAGATCTATTCCGCCCCCAACAATCTTCTATTCATTGAACTTTTTGAAACTTTGCACTTTTAGAGAGAGGTAAGGGATTGGCTCTGTATGCACAAATTTGCAGAGGGACAATAGGGTTGAGCTCTATTATTTCTCACCTCTATATATTTATTTATTTATTTAAAAACATTTTTGCTGTTAACAAGCATATTATCTCTGGAGACACAAATCCACAGTTTGATGATATCTTCTAGACTGAGCACTGAGTCCCACTGGGTAGATAGAAAGATTAACCCAAATAATCTATACAGAAGCCCCTGCCACCCCATAAAATTGGGTCCCTAATCCATAAACTATTGGAACTCATTTACAAAACTTTTCTTAATCTACATGAATATATTGTCTCATACTATAGAATTAGAATTTATAATCCCTATTCCACGATGAGATATCTTTGAGCTATAATGTATCTTAATTAAAACTATCTTCAGATGGGATTTTTTTTTTTATAAAATGCTTTTTGAGGAAAAAACCCTATTTTTTATTATTTTTTAAATCACTGATATTTATCCACCCTGCCTTGTCGTCACCTACCATACTCCTGAAAGAACTGTTTTCCAAAAACCCCCTTCTGGCCTTTGAACAACCGTCCAACATCATCAAACCCATAAACAGAAGCAAGCTCCCGACCGACCAGGCGACAGCAACTGAAAATGACACCACATGCTGCCAGAGCAACAGATGTAAAACCTGCAGACATAACTCCATTCCCACAATCATCAGTACGCTCCACAACACAACTCAAGATCCATGGGTTCTAAACATACCTACCACAAGATGCCTAACCTTAACCAGTGCACCAAATGCCCCAGCATCTATATGGGTTTTCACTATGCTCTCAAATGAACCCTCACAGAAAAATGATAAGACAAAAACATCCTACCACTTGTGGGCAAACACTTTTCAGAAAGTGATCACTCCATATCTGACCTCTCAGTCCTCTTTCTCAAAGGAAATCTGAGTAATACCTTCAACTCATGCTCAAATAAATTGGTTAGTCTCTAAGGTGCCACAAGTACTCCTTTTCTTTTTACCTTCAACTTAAAATTCTTAACTTTGTTGGACACTAAAAACTATGAATTTAAGAGACGCTGGATTTATGACTCATTACAATTTGTAACACAGCCTGCTACCCCTTCGTTATCCACTTTAAGTGGTCCCCAACAGCATGTGTGAAACCCTTATGCTTACTCTGTCCCACCTGGTATTTAGCTTAGATACTCTGCTTATTTTCTCCAGACCTGAGGAAGAACTCTGACACTCAAAAGCTTGTCCCTTCCACTAAAAGAAGTTGGTTCAATAAAAGATATTACCTCACCTACCTTGTCAGTCCACGGAATAGTTTCCTCAAACTGTAAAGTGATGAGGCTTTGAGGCTTTAAATTGAATTGGACAAACTTCTACAGAATACAAAAATTCTGTACTGGCTATAGTGAGGGGATCAGCATGAGATAAGTATTAGTGGGGGCAAAAGACCTATTACATCCAACCATGCTGAATAAGCAAACTAAAGTGTGTTCAAATGACTAAAAGCTTTAGTGTTAATGCCCCACTGAGACGAAAGGATGCACCTCACACCTCTTAGACCTACTACTGCAAGTTTTTTGCAGGCTCTCAGAGCCTTTGTCTACCCTGAGGATTTTCTCTAGATCTTCACTAGTTTGGTTGGTTGGAGTAGTTTTCTTTCTAGTGATGTATATCATGGTGTATCTTTTCCTGGGGTCTCTTATTTTTTTTTCTTTTCTCTGCTGTTCTGGCACCAGTGCAACTTCATCAGTTCTAACAGTGAGAGAACTAGCATAGACTAGTAGCTAGTATTTTTACCATAGTCACCTAGACCTGCTCTGAGTAAGGTCAGTTGACAGTGTTGTAAAAATGTCTATGCACTGCCTAACGTAGTACTTGCACCAGTGCCGCATCAGCAGTGAGAATAAATTGTACGGATAAATTAAGTTGGGGAGCAAGGCAGCTCCAGGAAGATAGTCCTGTTAGGGAGGTAAATATTGTTTACAAATTTACACCAGTTAACCAGTCAAAGATAGAAGGGTCAGGGCCACTCCGGCAAGCCCGGGGCTGGGGGTTAACGGTAAGACTAATGCTTACCGGTTAACAATTTTATATTTTACATCCCTAAGTCCTGTATCAGTTTACATTTTCAAAGTCTTTCTTCATCTCTTCATCAATATTGACTATACATGTTAGTTTGAAAAAAGAAATCTCAAGTTCTGCAGAACCATAACCACCACCACGGGTGCCGGAATGATATTGTAGCACATCCTGTGACCTCCTAATTAAAGGCAAGGAAACAGCATCACTAACTAGAACCAGGCAGAATGTAGACAGGTAAAGTTTCCTAGTTCAATGTGTGGGTTCACACACACTGGTGTGTGAGGTGATCTAACGGTGGGTGGGAGAGAAAGAGGACAAGATTGATGGGAAGATGGGAAAACACAGTATTAAGACAGTATATTGCTTGGATGGGGGAAAAGATTCAATGAGACAGGGGAAAAGTGTGAATATACATCAAGTAAGCTAAGGCAGAGAAAAGAAAAAAAATAAAATAAAGAGACCTCAGGAAAAGATACACCATGATATACATCACTAGAAAGAAAACTACTCCAACCAACCAAACTAGTGAAACTGGAAAGGGAAAAAAGGTGTATCGGGGCAGGAGATGAAGTAAAAAGGGTTGGTTGAATTGTGTTTGGCAGTTATGTGACAAATTTCACTGGCATTCATGAAGACTGATAAATATTTTATTAACTAAGAAATTTCTGTTCTACTCAACTAGCCCTCTAACATTTTTTTTAAAAGTATAAATACAATATTGATTGGTGATGTAGACACAGCACACGGCTGTTATATTCCCCTTTTGAAACTGCAGGAGTGTGGATTTGGGGCATGACAATAAAAAGACATTTTTCACCCTGATATGGAGTCAGGTAATTTTTTCCATTTTTTGTGTAAAGGAAACTCCCCCTCCCAGAAGTAGCTAAAAATCTGGATGAGGGATAGGTTTGCTAAAACCCACACAACTCTCAGCAGCTAGGAGGCTCTGGCGAGAGAAGATGATTTCTTTTCAGCTAGGATAGCCTTTTATTTTGGGGGTGGAGGGGGGCGTTATTTATCTTAAGCTTTTAACCAAGTTGTTGCCTCCTACCCAAAAACCTTTCTTACAGATTTATTTTGATACCATTACTATCCTAAACTAACAGGCCGTGCAACTGTCAAGCTGCTACTATGTTCCACTTTGTACGTGGCTGCATTTCAGCACTGGAGTAATATGTACTCACACAGAGCTTCTTGTGCACTTTTGGATCCTTCCATATGAAAAAACTGACTAAGTTTAAGTAAGCAGTAGAAACAATGAACTTGAACAAAAGGCAAGTTTGCTGTTGGTGCAAAATTCTTTTAGAATTAATTGCTACATAGTCTAAATTATGAAAATGCAAGAGGCCATCAACTTACACACATTACTCAAGAAAATACAGTATATACTTGTTCATTAGCCAGTTCGTTTATAAGCCGACCCACCCCAAGATGGATAGGTAAAAATAGTAAAAACTCTATGACCCTTTCATAAGCGGACACTATATTTCAGGGGTTGGCAAACTTTGGCTCCCGGCCCGTCAGGGTATGCCACTGGCGGGTTGGGACGTTTTGTTTACCTGGAGCATCTGCAGGCACGGAGCCCCTCAGCTCCCTGTGGCTGCGGTTCGCTGTTCCCGGCCACAGGGAGCTGAGGGGCTCGGTGCCTGCAGATGCTCCAGATAAACAAAATGACAATGTATTAGATATTCAATTCAATGATTTCATAGCGTTTAAAATCATTGAATGTTGGTGTAGACCCGTTTATAAGCCGAACCCCGCTCTTTGATGCGTCACTTTTTTTACCAAAAATATTCGGCTTATGAATGAGTACACACGGTAGCTAGATTTGGGCATTTAACCCAAGGTGAGCAGCTGTGCAGCATTCACTAAATTTATTTTAATGAAAAATTACAAGTAATTCTATTACATGTATACGACATTTACATATGCAGGGAATAGTTTATTGCAACCCTCGAGAAGAATTAGCCTGTTATTAAGGACTGTGGGCAGAGACAAAGTAACAGTTTGAAGACAGTATTTTTAAGTGTATCAAGTCTTAAATGTTCTTTAAAACACTTTCTTTCATAACCAACAGCAGTTTCACAGCCATGAAAGGTTACTGTTTAAATCTGCAAGTTGTGAGTTTTCCCATTTAAGACTTGTATTTTTATGAAAAGATGCATTTTTTGTTGTGTGTTGCAAGACCGCACTTCATTTTCAGGATAATTTCTCATGTTTGCTTCCAGTTGTACATCATTTCCCAGAATAAAGCAACTAGGTACAGCACTAAGCCATGGTAAGCGCCATACCTCAATTTCGGCAAATGGAATTTACTGGCAAGCATCAAGTTAAACAGCAACCCAGAAGTCCAAACGTTATTAGTTGAATGTTTATATTTAAACTTACAAATCCAACTAACATATTTACCTTTTAAATATGATTAAGATCACAGCTAGACCTTTCAAAATGAAAAATACATCTAATATTTTTTATATTGCCCTCAATTCATTCCTAGAAACTAGTACAGGCCCAACCAGTATGTCTTTTTAAGGAACACAAAAAAAAGGTTTTTTGCACAGAATAAGTTTGCAAACCCAATATTATAGAACTGTAAACACAGAGGAAGCCACTTGAAGTTAACTAAATTTAAAAATATACAAATTCAGGGGAGCATAAGTGCTCTCAAAACCAAAACAAAAAACTACCTAGTGGATCTTGGAAGATGCTCTTAACACTGACAAGGCAACATCTACTACTTCTACCTTTGGTGAAAGAATCCTGGGACACCACAATCCCTACAACTGTTATCCCAGACAGGTGGGCAGCATGTGAAGCACAAATGACAAGTTCCCTTTACTGGAGCTGGGAAAGGAGAGGTGCTGGGAATCTTATGCCAGTCCCTGGATCTAGCTTCAAGTCTCATTCTTTCCTATCAGCCTGCAGTGAGTGAGCGACCATCTGATAAATTTAGGGGAAAAACACATACTCCCTGCTGTTGAACTGAAGGAGCATTCACTATGTTCCCACCCACATCCTCCTGGATGCTGTGATGGTAGGTAGAGTCTCTGCTACTCTGCCCCTCCCACAGCCTCCACTTTTGGAGTCCTCTCTTCCTCCAGAGTAGCTACAGTGCCCGACTGCGGCTGCTCCTCCTGTCTTTCCACAGCAGCAACAGAGCAAGGTTTACTTGATCATTCAGTTTCATTACTACTCACAGAATTATGAATAGAAGCAGTGAAAGAGACCCAAAACAGGTCAGTTTTCACTCTGCTACAGTTTAGGAAGTTCTGATCAGTGTCAGAGGCACCAGAGCTGCCTGCAGACTTCAGAAACCGCACCGCATCAATATACAGATGGTCATATACAGGAATTTTTTTTTACAACCAAAATGGCTAGAAACATCATTAAAAAAAGTAAAGCCTACTTTTCCAAGACCTGAACTCTGATTATTTGAATCTTGCCTCATCATACCCAAAGAGGCCACCAAAAATTCTGAATCCCATTAGAAGTTACCCTTTTTGGCATATGGCAGTCCTGCTGTCCTCCAGACCAGACACTGTCTCCTACTCCACACAGTCCTTGCCTCTGCTGCTCTGATTATATATCCTTTTAAAAAAAAGGAGTACTTGTGGCACCTTAGAGACCAACCACGAAAGCTTATGCTCAAATAAATTGGTTAGTCTCTAAGGTGCCACAAGTACTCCTTTTCTTTTTGCAGATACAGACTAACACGGCTGCTACTCTGAAGCATATCCTTTTAAAGACACCAACAGGACATGCAGCACATGATCACAATGGGGGGGGGGGGAAGAGGGGTATCACAGTTATGGGCGCTTTATGTTAAGGCCTTTGCTTCCCCATTGTGTTATATATTTGGGATTTAATCATATTTGCTAGCCTAAACCAATTTATGGGCATGCATCTACCTAGACTTTGACCTCAAATAGGAAGAGAGACTCAAACCAAACCTTCAAAAATAAGAGGAAAAGCTTAAAGACCATTTTAGTTTCTGATCATGACCGCTCTAGATCTGGGTCTATTTTACACATAGTCACATGCAGATTATTGATTAACACCTCCTGCTTCCCTTATATAAGGAGAATGAGAATAAAATGGAGACATACAATATTCTCCATATAAATGGAGAGTGAAATGCGTTATTGCAATATCTAATCAACTGTACAGTTTCATGTTGCTAATATGGACTAACTACTCAAAATGTTCATTCATACTGCAGGTACTCTGATCACACAGACTGACAGGGTAGACCAGACCATAAAGCCAATATTTTCCTCAAAGCTCCAACCACAGTGGAAGGCATCTTAGACTAGAAAATACAAGAATTTCTGAAAAATGTTTGAAAGCTCACAATTACCTAAAGCTTTGATGTGAACTAAAGCTTCACATGTACAGTAAAGCAATATGATATAAACACAGCTTTGCCAGTCAAAATGCAAGTCTCAAAGTGAACAGTTTAAATAATATGATGTATATTAGACACTCACAGTCCTTTTATAAAGCCATCCAGATTTCTACAAGAGTGGAACTGAAGTGCCTTTGAATGGAAATTATTCACATAGATAAGCAAGATCATTTTACCTTTGCATGTGAATATACTTAAACCAGTAATCAACAAATTCCAGATTATAAATATGTAATTGATCTTTGAAACACACAATAGGGCCTTTTTCCTCCAACACTTTACCTTTTTGATTAACAGAATTAAATATATATTTCTAATTCTCCTCAAAATCCCAATGCCATAAACTGGGAGATCAAGGATAAGCACATATTAAACCACTTACCCAATTTCAAATATACATGTAATACTACTGTTTAGAATGGGGCCACAGGCCTCATCCTTAAAAAATATTTCTCAAATTCCGAAAGCCAGTGAAAAAGAACATACAGTACATCATATTCAAGAATTTTTTTCACAGCACATTTAACAGAGCCTGAAACACAAGATATTATGGGGATAGACCTTTCTAAGCCTCCTTGTAAGCTTGCACAAAAGAAGTGTACACACCCCAGTTGTGGGTGCATACTTATAGCAGGGGTGAAAGTAAGTAGAGTGACTTACTGGTACACTGGGGCCAGCGCTGGCCTTTGGAAGGGGCGGGGCCTAGGGTGGAAGGGCGGAGCTGAGGGGGTCAGAGCCAGCCCCAGCCCATCCTGTAAGGTAAGTGCCCCGCCCTTCTTTCTCCTCCTTCCCCCCCTCCCCCACCGGGGTAGCAGCAGCAGCCCCGGGCTCTGGGGGCTATTTAAAGGGCCCGGGGCTCCCCTGCTTCTACTGCCCCGGTCCTTTAATTGGCCACTGGAGCTCTGGGGACGCAGCGGGGATCCAGCGACTATTTAAAGGACCGGGGCAGCAGAAGCAGGGCAGCCACAGGCCCTTTAAATAGCCCCCAGAGCCCTGGGGTAGTGGGGGTTCCAGGGGCTATTTAAAGGGCCGGGGCTCCAGCTGCCTCTGCAGTCCTGGTCCTTTAAATAGCCCCCGGAGCCCCGGGGTAGCGGCGGCAGGGCTCCAGCGGCTATTTAAAGGGCCAGGGCGGTAGAAGTAGGGGAGCCCCAGGCCCCCCGCCGCTACCCCAGGGCTCCAGCAGCGGGGCTCTGGAGGCAATTTAAAGGGCCTGGGGCTCCATCCACTGCTGGGGGCCCCAGACCCTTTAAATTGTCCCCTGGGGAAGCCAGGCTGCCCCAGTACTGTGCACTGGCTCTTGCTAGTATGCCCTACGGGACCTATCAGCTTATTTTCACCTCCGACTTATAGCAAACATTACACTTTCCAAAAGTCACACAACAGAAAATGTTTAGAAGCATACAACTGTACAAATATGTGAGATGATCACATGTGCATGTAATTCATTTCTTTCCCTCGGTTGCTCCATAGACAGAAACGCAGCACATAGCTCTTTAAAACCAAATTGCAACAGAAATATTCCCTTTAACTAGCTGGTCAAATTAACAACAATATTGTTACAGATAAAAGGCAGAAAGGAGCACCAAACAAATATTTCTTGTTAAACAGGAGGCCCAAAGGGAAACCATGGTGTGTGCCTATTCAAGGTTAATGGGGGGGGGGGGGGAGGGAGCCTAGATCTTCTTCCACTGACCAGCCCAGAATCCCTCACACGATTACGTTTACTGACAAACAACAATGCAAATTCTCTTTTAAAAACCCAGTGTTTAATCTGCACAGGGTGTGGATGCGGAATCAATACTCACTGCTAACTTTCATGCTGCCAAATGCTGAAGGCTGCTGCACTGGTTTGCAGCTCTCTGCAAAGGAGGTGGTTCTGGGCCGCCCTGACATGGTCTCTCTCTCTCTCCCTCTGATCACCTCTCCTCCTTTCTTCCTTTCGCCTTCTTCTCTTCCTGGTGGTTGGTGTGCGTGCCTCTCAGGTGGAGAGGGATAAAAAATGCAACATTAAATTCCAGCCCCCTCCCCCTCAGGGGAAACCCTCTCCCCCTCTGAATCTCTCTTCTCAGGGCTTCTTCACTCCTCGTTTATAAAACCATCCTTCCCAGCACCACCACTGGGTCCAACAACTGCCTCCACCCAGCACACAAGCCCCCCCCCCCCCCGATGCTGCTCCTGCTGCGGGCTGCGAAACAGTGGGGGTTGCTAGGCCTTGCTGCCCCCACCCTGGGAGCCAGTCACATGGGGCGCAGGCTACAGCCGAGCTCCTCTTCTTCCCTCGCTGGTTTTTCTCCTTCTCTCTCCCCCCCCCCTCCTCTTAGGGAGGCAGCAGCGGCAGCGATGGCACTATTTTCTCCGGCGGAAGGATCTCCGGCTCTGCGCGTTGCTCCGCGAGACGACGGCAAAGGCGAGCGTGGAAGAGGACTCGGCGCGGGCGCTGGGATCCTCGGCGGGCGGAGTGGGGGAGTGAAGCGGTCGGGCGCCCTCGCTCGCTCCGGCTCCTCAGTGCGGGGATGAGGCGACGGCTCCGGCGCGGCTCCTCATAGCGCCCGCAGGGGCAGCGGGCGGCGGCTCGCGCTGAGGCGGCTGCAATGCGGGCGGCGGCCGCAGGCGGCGGCACAGGCCATGGCGGCAGCTCCCGGCCCCGGCTCCTCCTCAGCCGGCTTCAGAGCCCTGGCGGCGGCTGCTCCCCTGGGCGCCCAGGGCACATGGGACCCGCCGACGCGGCCGGACCCTCCTGCCGCTCCCCCGCGCCGGTTCCGGCGCCGGCAGCTGCTGCCTCCTGCCGGGAGCCCCCGCGGCCGCGCCGATCAGTCCCTTTGTCCCCGCTGCTGCCGCCGCTCCGTGCCGGGCTCCTGCTGCTGCGGCTCCTGCTGCTGCGGCCGCTGCTGCGCTCTGTGTGTGCCGTGCGCCAACGCCGCGCAGCCGCCTATCCCCGTCGCCGCCCTACGCTGCGCAACGGCCTTAAGCAGCTTCTGT
Source organism: Eretmochelys imbricata (assembly GCF_965152235.1). Classification (NCBI taxonomy): domain Eukaryota; kingdom Metazoa; phylum Chordata; order Testudines; family Cheloniidae; genus Eretmochelys; species Eretmochelys imbricata. The sequence continues at coordinate 206,525,841 of NC_135572.1, forward strand.
GAATACCCAGTCAAACCGCCCGAGCCCTCCGCACGGCAACACCCGAAGCACATCGGGGCCAATCCCGCGGTGGATACGGTAATTACCTCATCCGCGTGGGGCCAATCACCGAGCGGGAACGGAAACATCCGGAATACATCGGGGCCAATCATGAGGCCGGTACGGAACTAGCCGAACCTACCCGAAGATAATCAGAGACCCAATCAAAAGCCGTTGCCGCCGCCCTAGCAGCCCCGAGGGCCGATCCAATAGAAAGAGCTTTCTCCTCAAGCCAATCAGAAGCCGCTCAGTCACTCTACAGGGCTTCAAACTGAAGCCTGGGGCGCTGAGCGGCTGAGGCTGTGATTGGCTATCCGGGCTGCGTGCTGTAACTTGTCATGTGATTGGCTAAGAGGGATGAGGCGGCGAGCCAGTTCTCTGCGCGGTACCAATCTCCAGCGACGTGCTGCCTGTAACGCGCATCCCTATTGGGGGAGGGGCGGGCCAGGGGCGAAGCCGCGGCGCTGAGCCCATTCATGCCCGAGGGGAGGACCCGAGCCCGGCCCTTTCCCGCGCGGGGAGGGGCTGCTCCCCCACCCCGCCGTGACCTGAGGAGGTGGCGGGAGGGGGAGCCGCAGCCGCCTGCGGGGTGGCTCCGGCTCCGCCCGCGCAGCTCAACGTGGCACCGCGCGGCCCATCTGCAGCAGCGCGCCGCGGCGACCTCCCGCACAGCGGCCCCGGGCACCCCCCGCCCGGCTGGCGGCTGGGACGTGCCAACGCGGCCCTGGCTCTGCCCAGGGTCGCCCTGGGGTCTCCGGGCATGAAGGATGACTCTTGAATTAAAGATCGTGTCATGTGATGAAACCGCCAGGAATCCCTCCAGCCGCAGCCAGCAACCCGAGCTCTGCCCTGCGCCCGCCCGCACCTGCTCCCCCTGCCTCCATAGCCTGAGCCCACAGCCCCCCACAGCTGCGCCTGCTGCGAGCCCTCCGGACAAAGGCGTAACGCTGCACCTGTTCCCTTCCCTTCCCAGGGGTTGGCAGGGACTAGGTGGTACAGGGTGGGGGCTGGCGAATGTTCAGGGTGCACGCGGGGCTGGGGGGGGTGTCGCATTAAGCATGAGCAACACCTGTGGTCTGCTGGTAAAGCCTGCCCATCAACGCACACCCTTGTGCAGTCTCTGTGTGCCGCAGGTGTAACAGGAATGACTGTTTCAAAGAGTTTAAAAATGGTGTTGGGGTACTTTTATGTAACTTTTGCCTTTAAGGCCAACTGTCTAAATTACCTTGAGTTTTGCTCTACATGGTGCAGGAACTTCTTTAAAATGTCCAAAAATAGTTATGTGAAACAAAATGTTATGATTTAAGGTCTATTATCTTGGGAATTTCCTAAAAGCAAGTGTTGGGGGAAGCTGTGAATCTTCTGTGTGTAATTATATGAAGTTACCTTTCTGATCTCTGCCAAGACATAAAAGATCAGACTTCCAATCTGTCACTACTACTGCACTGAATAGTCCCTGTCATGCACCTTAGGAAATTTTTCTGGAGAAATTCCACAGTTGGGGAAAGGAGACATTGCTGTGAAAGATTTCAGAGTAGAAGCCATGTTACTCTTTATCTGCAAAAAGAACAGGAGGACTTGTGGCACCTTAGAGACTAACAAATTTATTAGAGCACAAGCTTTCGTGGGCTACAGCCCACTTCATTGGATGCATAGAATGGAACATGTAGTAAGAAGATATATATATATATACATACATATATATATACATACAGAGAAGGTGGATATGGCAACTTCCACCTTCTCTGTATGTCTATGTATTTCTATGAAAGGTTGCTCTTAAAAAAAAAAAAAAAGATGACAAGATGCTTAGACTAGGTTTGGAAAACTGGAAGTAGCCTGGGATTATCAGGCAGAGGGGAACAGGAGGATTTGGTAAATGGTGTGTGATAAATTCAGAACCATGTGATAAAGTTTAAAACTAATTTAAGATGGTCCTGCTCAGCACTTTGATCATCTCAGGGCACAGGGAAACCAGTACAGGTTTCTTTACCACATGGCTATCAAACGACATAAACAGATTTGATAGATGGGTACGATGCTTACCAAAAACTGAAACAGGATAAGTGAGGCCTAGTCTGTATTTTGCTGGTGTAGCTATATGGCAAACCCTCCTTAATGCAGACGCAGTTTCAACAAAACAAAGTGTTTTTGACAGTGTAGCTTATACTGGTTCATTGAGCAAACAAAAGCACTTTTTTGCCAGTATAACTCTGTCTACTCTAGGACTTTTCCCAGCATAAGAATGTTGAGGAAAAAAATCACACCCCGAGCTGAAGTTGCTATACCAGCAAACATTTCTAGTGCAGACCTGGCTGATGGTAACTAAAACCCTATCCTTTATAACAAGTTTATTTCCAAGTAGAAATGCTGCTTTAAAAATAAACTCGGTAACTAACTCAAAATGGTCCTTTGCTCACCCCAGCGCAGTGTAGCCAAGGATGCTTGCTGGAAGTATTCTGGTCTTTCTGGGAAATGACCTATGTTTCTAAGTAGTCCAAGGGACCAGAGATTATTTAAGGTCTGGATCTCATGAACTACCAGGGATAGAAACTATAATCCTCTACCACTGAAAAGTTAAAAGTCCTATGAAATCTGGTTACAGTGAACTTCAAGGGCAGCTGCTGGCCGCAGGTTAAATATTGATAGTGCCCAGCTATATATTATATTGTAGTTCTTTTTTATAATTATAATGAAATTCATGTAATTTAAAAAAAAACCATTGATCACGATCCGTGTCGCACCACTTACATTCTGAAATCCACCTTCCTGGACTTCCTTGCAGCAAACTCACTTCCCAGATGTATATGGTCTCGCTACTCTCTGTGGATTTTTTTTAAATGTAATTACACATTTGCAACACTACGAGCCCATGTCTCGGGATCTGGGTGGCTCTTGAAGGGCCTACATGTGCCCTGGTGCTGAGGGACTCCAGGACCTTCCAGCGTGGAGGAGGGGCTCTCAGATCTGTTTTCTCTGGGGGTTGGGAGAGGGAGGGGAGGCGGAAAAGCAGATGGATGGAAGACCCCAGTCCTGGTGGGTGGTAGAGAGAGCAGACTTGTGGGATCCCAGGACCTTGTACTGTGGGTAGGGGGACCCCCAAGACTGGAGAGCTGAAAGGCAAGGAGGACCCTGAGGAAGGGGGGTGATAAGGGCTGGCCCTGGCCTGGAAGTGGCATTGGAGGACCCCAACCAGTGCTGGGAGAGGGGAGAAAGGGCAGTGGAGGGGGAGGTGTGAGGTACTGGGGGGACACCAGTGGTGGGCGAGGGACGATGGAGACTACTGGCTGGCACTCACCTGTGCTAGGGACGAGGAGGCCCCCTGTGCTGATGGAGGGTCCCGCCAGAAAATGGAAGGGGCCATCCTTGGCGGAAGGGTAGGGTAAGCCTGCCTTGCCACTAGTGGTTGGGGGACACTAGGACTCTGCAGTGGCAGGCGATGTTGGGAGCCGGCAGAGCGGAGCAGGCTGGGGCAAGCCTGTGGGGCTGCAGGCAAGAAAAAGAAAGAAATGCCCAGCTGGTGAATGCGGGGGGTGGGTCCGACCCCTGCGGCTGCTGTCAGGCCCCCCACTAGTCCCCCAGGCCACCCTGCCCTCCCTGGCATCTCCCTGAAGCGCAGGTCCCCGGGCAGTTGCCCCTGTCCATCCTATGGACGGGACTGCTCTGCTTTTCACATAATGTGTAATTAGACTGTAGAACTCATTGGCACAGAATGTCACTGAGGCCAAGAACTTAGTCCTGGATCCACAAAGGCACTTAGGCACCTAAAGCCCAGACTTAGGAGGCTAAGTCCCAGTTTTAGGCACCACTGCAATCCACAAAGCCCACACTTGGTCCCTACATTTTTGCTGTAAAAGGTCCAGTAGGTGCCTAAGTTTCTGCCTCTAAGCATGAGTGCTGCTGCCTCAGGCAAGTGTCCAGATGCCTATCTCACACCTAACACCCAGCATGATACTCAAACCAGGTGAAGATAGGCAGGGCAGCACCTATGTCACCTGCAGGGTTTGATCTGGTACAATGCTCAGAGCATACCTGGCTCCACACAAGATAGCCAAAAAAGGACGCAGCCTCCCTGATTACCTTTAGCCCAGGGGTTAGGATACTTAACTAGGAGGTGGGAGACCATAGTTCAATTTCCCCTTCTGCCTCATGAGGCAAAGGGAGTTAAACAGGGTTTTCCCACCTCTCAGATGAGGTGATTGGACCATGGGATAATTCTGATGGAGGTTTCTCTCATATTCTGTTGTTGAAGCCATTCCACTTTGTATAAATAATCCAATATTAATTGGGCCAGAAACATTGAGAATGACTCTATAGTTGAGTGGCTAAATGAGGCAGGGGTTCTGTGGAAAAAATAGTATGTGATCACATAAATATTTATAATAATGCATATGCACATGGGGGCCAAATTAAGCTTACACAAGCAAACTTAATTCTGGTATTTCCTAACTTTTGAGGGCTTGATTTTGCAACCTTAATGCTCTTTTATCATAGTTTTAGGGGCTTTTTTGAAAATCTTTTTTTTTTAAATCCCTGCATGGATCATAAGCATGGCTGAAATCTTTCAATCCACTACACAGAGTTCTGCCACTTGAAGTAATGAAGTAACTGCTAGCAGTAGTAGGATGTTATCCTCTATGTGGACCAGGACCAAAGGGATATAAGTCATACCTTGCTGTGGGTTTCATTGCTATTTGCTGACAGCAAAGGAATGGTGAGACTGAGGAATCCTGGGTTCCATTCCCAGCTGTGGAGGGGAGTGTCTTCTAGTGGGCACAGACCCTCTTGCCTGTTCCACACTCTTTCTGTCTTGCCACAGACCTGTCTTTTCCCTACCCCTAGCTTTTCATCCCTATCCCTTTCTCATTGGTGCATCCTTGTGTCCCTCTCCAGGCTCCTCATCCAATCTTAGTCTCTTTCACCTCCACCCTGTACATAGCTCTTTTCCCCAATCTCTTTGCCCAACCAGCTTCCCCCACACTCCAGCTCCTTGTCAGATCTATCTTCTCTCCCCACCAGCCCCCATTTCCCCCCTCCCAGGACTCATTTGCTCTCAGTGTTCTCCACCCCCCCGCAACCAGTCCCTCACCTGCTCCCAGTCTCACACCCCCTTATTCCCAGCTCCTACTTTCTCCTTCCCCACCCTTCAGTCCCAATCTCACCAGGCTCTTCATCTCAATCTTCTTTCCCTTCCTCCTGGTTTGACTCTTGTACCCGCTGTATTCAAGTCAGGCAGCTTCCTACTCCACACTACCTGGGCACCAGCAGGCAATGGGGTGGGAGCATGTGTCTTTGAAAGCACAAGAGAAACCGCATCTCTGTTCTCAGTTCTGTTTACTAGCACCACAGCAATCCAGAGCAGCAACTACAGAGAACTTCAGGATTTGCCCATGTAGCCTTGGGCTGGAGCATGCTCAATCACTCTCTGGGGATGGCACATGTGCGGTCAGGTCAGCCCTAGAACCTATGAGGAGATGGAACATGCTCAGGGTGCATAGAATCTTCAGAGATTTTAGCCACTAAACTTTCTAAAAAGTCACCACTGAGTATGTGCAAACTAAGATTTTTCTATAGCTCAGCCAAATTTGGATAGATTTTCACAGGACCAGAACAAGGCACAAGTCTGGCACGAAGGCCAAATTTCTGCTAATTTTCAAACTCCAAAGCGTGGGGTGCTAGTGTTTCCCACAGAAAAGGTTACCTGGATGCATTTACAGGGGAATCTCAAGCAATAGTAAAGAGGTTATTTTACCTCTATATTTGGCACTTGTGCAACTGCTGCTGAAGTACTGTGTCCAGTTCTGGGTGTCAACAATTCAAGAAGGATGGTGATAAGCTGGAGAGGGCTCAGAGAAGAGTCACATGAATGATTAAAGGATTGGAAAACATACCTTTATGTGATAGACTCCAGGAGCTCAATCTATTTATCTTAACAAAGAGAGGGTTAAGGCAGTGTTTCCCAAACTTGGGATGCTGCTTGTTCAGGGAAAGCCCCTGGCGAGCCAGACCGGTTTGTTTACCTGCTGCGTCCGCAAGTTCGGCCGATCGCAGCTCCCACTGGCCGCGGTTTGCCTCTGCAGGCCATTGGGGGCTGTGGGAAGCCACGCGGGACATACTGGGACGTACTGGCCGCCGCTTCCCATGGCCCCCATTGGCCTGGAGCGGCGAACCGTAGCCAGTAGGAGCCACGATCGGCCGAACCTGCGGACGCAGCAGGTAAACAAACTGGCCCGGCTCGCCAGGGGCGTTCCCTGAACAAACGGCGCCCCTAGTTTGGGAAACACTGGGTTAAGGGATGATTTAATTACTGTCTACAAGTACCTACATGGGGGAAATTATTTGATAATGAGCTCTTCAATCTAGCAGAGGAAAGTATAACAATCCAATGGCTGGAAGTTGAAGCTAGATAAATTCACACTGGAAATAAGATACAAAATTTTAACAGTGAGGGTAATTAACCACTGAAACAATTTACCAAGGGTGGGTGTAGATTCTCCATCACTGGCCATTTTTAAATGATTGGATGTTTTTCTAAAAGATCTGCTCTGGGAATTATTTAGGGAAGTTCTATGGCCTCTGTTATACAGGAGCTCAGACTAGATGATCACAATGGTCCCTTCTGGCCTTGGAATCTATGAATACAGGTTTCAGAGTAGTGGCCGTGTTAGTCTGTATCCGCAAAAAGAAAAGGAGGACTTTTGTTAGTCTCTAAGGTGCCACAAGTCCTCCTTTTCTTTTTATGCATATACAGAGTCCCTGTACATTATTGTCTTCCAGGCTCTGTGCCTCTCACAAAGAAAGCTCAGGTTCATTCACTAACTTCCTGGCTTGAGCCTTCCTTCAGCAACCAAGTCTGGCCAGCCACAGTCCTCAGACCATACCTTGCCTCCCAGCAAGGCTTCTAGTTCCTGACTATCCCTACCTTTCTACACTCTTTCCCTTCCCAGCCTCCCCTTTAAACTCTTTAAACTCTTTAAAAAGAGTTCCCCCTTTTTAAAACCTAATCCAGAGCAAGTGTGGGTATCGGGCCTTTAACCCTCCCCAGCCCAGGATGGGATCTCAGCCTGTCACAAGGACATTCTTATTGGTAGATAAAATTCTGAATTAATGAATATAGACAGCACAATTTTGTATGATCTCTAGTGTCCTAAAATTAATTGATTTAATCAACTGGTTGGTCACAAATATCCCACTAATAAAAGTACTTAATGGTACTTCACTGTGGACTTGCAGCATAGACAGTGACAAAAATACAATGGGCTGTTTCAAATAAAGGAATATGTTGAATGACCTCCACCCCAGTCAATTAGTCATCCGGGTCTCTCCCATCAATCATCTTGCTTGCTATAGTAAATGCATTTCTGATACTCTGATCTTGGGGCTGTGTCAGACTTGCTGATTTTGTGGGAAGAGATACAATGTTTATGATGCAGATGGACAATTCTGTGTTGTGTTCAGCAGAGCTGTCCATTGCAAGGGCAACTTTTGATGTCTATCTTCCATTTTTAAGCCAAGCCACTAAGATAGCTACAGTCACCAGGCATTCCTGTTGCTTCTATGCAACGTAGGTAGGTTGCAAACCTGGAAGAACACTGAGGAATTGAAGATTTTGCTATAATGAAAACATCTCTCTCAACAGTTCCAGACATGTTGCAGCAAAACAAAGCTGTGATCTGTTCTTTCACCCATCACCCCTGAGGGAAGGAAGCTCTTTAAAAGTCAGTGTCTCATTTCTGACTCTGCATCAAAGCAGCCCAGACTGGTCACAAAGGGAAATTATTTTATCATAATCCTGTAAAAGGCGAGGCAAAATCTCAGTTGTCCAGGTTTCACATGCACAGAGATTGGCAGCTACTTTCTAAATCCTATGAATTCTTTTTAAAATTCTGGATTTCGAGTAGCTATGGCAGGTTTTGGTCAGTGTGAAACCTAGCTTTCCCCTTGCTGCTGCAAGACTGTTAACTTTCTGGATTATGAGGAAGCTTGTCCAGTGCCACTAAATAAACAGGACTTTGCTGCTCCACTATAAAATCATCTGTTTTACTTCCATGACCATTGCCACTTGCAGTCTGATTGCACAGCGAGTCAAGTTCCCATGGGCAGAGATTTTGAAATATATCATCAGACCTCTCTGGCTTCCTCTTGGTGTTGTTTCAGTGCTGTTGGGGTCTGCAAAATCTCCACTTAGGTGTGTGATAGAAATCCCAAGTTTACAGTAGCAGATACATTTCTGAATGTGAGAGGGGCTCTTGGCTTGTTAGTTAGCCTATGGTTCCATTCCAATTTGAGACAGAAGTCAGGTGACCCTTATAACTGAAGTTTTCTTGCTCGATGTGTATAAACACATAATGCAATCACACAAAGAAGTAAGATTGCATTAACTGAAACCGATGATTACAAACAACTGACCCTCACGGGGTAAATGGTCATTATCTAAAAATTAATTTGTATCGGATTTCTCTGGAGAGAAGAGAGCAATCTCCGGAGCTGACATCTCAGTTTTTTTTTTTTCCCCTTCATTTCTCCCCCTGTTCAAGCTCTTTTGATTGCTTATTCATTGCCTGAACATACATTTTGGTTTCTTCATTATGACCCAAGGCCTGTTGTCTGGGATAAGTAGGAACATGTCCTCTCATGCTGTTGGTCTTATAATGTTCAGCACATCTTTAGCATCCAGCAGCGGAAGACCTCAAAGTGCTTTGCAAATGTGTATTAAGTAAGCCTTGAAATCATTTTTAGCCCCATTTTGCAGAGACAGTAACTAAAGCTCAGAGAGTTTGTGATTTTTCCATGGTTACACAAGTCAGTAAGCAAAGCCAAGATTCTTGACACCCAGTTCTTTCCTTTAACCACTAGACCACATTTCTTCCCCAGGGCCTAGTTCTGTTGTCATTTTATTTTGAGGGCCAAATGCTGCCTTCAGATATAGTCGTGTAGCTGTAATACAAGTTACTGAGAACTCGGTGCTTTTACATTGCAGGGCAGAATATAACCCAAAGAATTTATCCTATGACACAATAGCTGACCAGCTAATGCAGCGCGTATAGGGACAGGAAGGACTGCATAGCTGATTTACTGACGCACACGGATATCAAATATTCTGAGAACTGGGAAATCTCTCTCTCCATCAGAGCAGCATGGGGGCTGGATTAAGAAGCAGGAGAGTACTTGATGTACTATTATTGGTATGTAAACCATTGTAATGGGGCTAACATGCGCTGATATTTACAACCATTATAATCTACCACAGAGAGAGATTTAACTGTCAGAGGAAAATCAGTCTTTATCTAGCATCTTTATTATTTGGGTAAGCAGTTCAAAAATAGCTGTGCTCTAACAAGGGCTTTTATGTATTGTAATAATTTATAGTGTAACCCACTATTCAAGGCCCTGCCCAGCATTGCTACGAATACAAGACGCAGAGGTGTTGGCCCACATTACTTCCTGTAGCTCTCTGGGGTTTTAAGCATCTTCCTTGCTTATTTGAATTAGATCATGTATGTAGTTTTGCACTCTCCCTGAAAACTGCCAAATACCCCTCATAGGATTCCCAGCTGTTTAGATTTGCTCTACATGATAAAGTTACTGTATCCTGATGTATTAGAGGCTGCCATGATACTGCAACTTTTGTTTGTTCATGTTCCCTCCCTGCAGACTGCCTAAGACACTGTGAGGTGCCACTGAGCCTCCTAATCTTGTTGTACTAGGTACTGATAGACTTTCTCAGCTATTGAAGGCACCAAGATGCTCCAGGGGCACATCAGGGCCTGAGACTCTGTGCCAATGACGTGGTTCTGGGAGAGGGGCAAGCTGATGCTTCCGATATGCCATTCTGATGTTTCCAATGAATAACTTTTTTAGTAACAGATCAGAGTGCGTGCACTGAATGATGCAGTGAACATAATGAATGAGATGGGTCATACAGGCTGCTCTGTGCCTTCATTCGCACCCCATTCTGATTGCGATTACCATTATATAAATCTGTAGTGAATCCAGCGATATTGGTGATGGATCAATGTCCATGACAAATGTTGGGCAGTGAATGAGACTGGACTCTTGCCAAACGTGATCACATAATTAAAGACTGTGTTGTAACATAGTGGGTCTCACACTGTGGTCCATGGATCACTTGCTGCTGAAGTGCAGAGAGTGGTGTGGCGTGGCTCACCTCCTGGTTTTCAGCGGCTAACTTTCACAAAGACAGTGAAAAATACACCAGGTGCTTCCCTAATCATACGTTTCAATGTCGACCATTGCTGTAGCTGCAACAGGGATGTTGTGTGATACTGGATGGAAGGGAGGTATCAAAAACACAATCACTCTAGTAAGATGTGGTCTACAGTGTAATAACACTCAAAATGCATTGTAAGGAGAATTAAGGTTACGTGTGCCACCGTTAAACTCAGCATTTCCTGACTTTTGTGTTCTTAACCAGGCAACCTTAACATTCTTTTGATATAGTTTTTTTTAATGGAATTTATTATAAAAAGATATCCACTGAGTAAACTGTAGGGATCATTTAGATTAAACTGGTGCTGGCTTTGTGGGTCATCCCCACCACCCACAAACACACCCTGAGTAGGGTGATGTCTTCTTACTTTTAATAACATTATTGCTAGGCAGAAGTACTGGTAGTTTACAATACTCTTGGGTTTGTAAAGTGCTGCACAGAAAATACAAACCAGGTCCCTGCCCCAAAGAGCTCACTATCTGTGCTGCCATAACATATATAGAAAGTTTCATTAAACAATCACAGTAGATTTTATTTTTTAGACATAAGCTATCAAGAGTCGCAGTAATTGTCCTAAATGTCACTGTGTTAGTGCTGCCTGCCTGTCTTATCCAATTGACCAAAATTTACTTATAAAGTGAAACTTTACTATCATTTCCTGCAAGAGAGTCTCCTGAACTCCCTTCCAACAAATGTCGCTTTCTAGAAGGGAGGATGATGACTCTGAGTTCACCTGGGGACTAGTTTTGTGTCTTGTAATAGTGGCAGATGTTGGATGTCAGGAATTTACTTCCAAAATGCGGGATTTCAAGGTAGCCAGGGCTCCTGGATTTTATCCCCAACTCTGCTACTGATTAACTGTTTGGTCTTGGACAAGTCACTTTACTCAGTGCTTCAGTTTCCCCATTATTTTAGAGAGATAGAGCTACTGATCTACCACTGGGTGATAATAAGACGACCATCTGCTTGCAACGAGCTATGAACATGCAGAGTGCTGCGTACATGCTAGTTATTGTTAATAACATGCTCTATATGTGCAGAACCAGTGCGGAGCTCCTGTACCCTAATGAGCTTGCTCTGGGGAGCACTGCAGAGTGCTGCTCTGTCTCCCTTCTATCTTTTGAAGTTCGTTTTTTCCTCTTGTCCACAAGTGATAGCCGAGGGGGAACTGTTGTTATCAGGCTCCTCTGGAAAACCCTTTCCAGCAGAAACACAGGGGAGTTGACTGCCCTAAACAGCTCATCCATCTCAAACATCTCAAATGTAATAACTGCCTCACTGCACAGGATTGCCTGGTTGGGCTGGATAGTGCAATGCTGGAATGGATATGGGCTTGTTACCACCTGACAGAGCACCCTGGGAAAGGGGCAGGAACTCTGGATCCAGCTGGGCCATGCAAAGTGTAATGGGGACTATAGAGAAGTGATTCATTCTCCACGGAGGGGCATATAATGGAGAATACAGAGAAGGGAGAACTGTCTGCCCATATCCTTAGTCACCAGCTAAATCATAATTAAATAAAATTAATAAATCACAAACATAAATGTTTAAATCATTAAACAGAATAAAGCACCATACAGACACCAGTGAATCTCTCCTCCCAAGACCTCACCCCCAAGAAGGTCAGAATTATTCCCATTTTACAGAACGAGAAACTTGAGGCATTGCAAGTCGAAGTGACTTTTCCAGCATCGGGGATGACACGCAGTCCTGGGTTTAGACTCCCACCTACGCTCCTAGCTGCAGGAATGGGCACTGAACCCAGGATTTTCCTGCTCCTAAGACACAAGTCCTGTCTACTTGAGCTACACGGGAACATTCCTTTGCTACTAGTAGTAGCATGGTTTTTATCTTCCAGGGGTCTACAACTGCTCAGGGAAGTAAGAGACACAAAAGTCACTGCAAGAGACTGTGGTAAAAACACCTTTCATTTTAAACAATGTTTTGAACAAGTTAAGAGAAACAGAAACCATAGAAAGTACAAATCAACCAAAGGTAAAGTACAAATCAAGTTAATTGGACAAAATAAATGAGTGAGATACCCTCTTAATGGGAGTCCTCTTCCCAGCTTGTTCCCAACCCCACAGACAGCCCAATATCTGACGCATGCAAAATGGTAGCCACACCTAAGAGACCACATGGAGCACAAGTTCCCACACTGCGGTCTGTGAACCACTGGTGGCTGCAGAACACTTGCTGGTGGACCACAGAGAGCTGGCTCTTCTCTTTTCCAAGCTGTTAAATTGCATTACAAGACGCTTAACCTCCATGAAATACTTTCTTAATGTTATTTTTCAGTGTAAGCAAATGCTGTAGTTGCCACAGGGGTGTGAAGTGACAAGCTCTCTATTAAAATGTTCTTCACACTGTGAAAGAGTTACAGAACCCTGGCATGAAGAATAAGGGATTGCCAGGGGTTGCTTGGTAGATATTCAAGTAAACGAGAAACCAGAAATCACAATCTCTCTCTCACACACACCCCTGAAATACAGTGAATGCAATGGACTGTGCGCTCAGCAACAGGAGCAATTAACACAGAGATCACCTGTCCACTAGCTGGGAGCAGGCACTTACCCTGCCTTTTGAGTTCCATGTGACAAGCGTCACATTCTTTGCTGTTGGCTCAGAGTACAGCAAGGAGACATATCCTTCCTAGGAGGACAGTCGTAGATTGCAGGCTCTTTGGAGCAGGGACTATTTTTTTCTATGTAAAAAGAAAAGGAGGACTTGTGGCACCTTAGAGACTAACCAATTTATTTGAGCATAAGCTTTCGTGAGCTACAGCTCACTTCATCGGATGCATTTGAGCTTATGCTCAAATAAATTGGTTAGTCTCTAAGGTGCCACACGTACTCCTTTTCTTTTTGCGAATACAGACTAACACGGCTGTTACTCTGAAACCTTTTTTCTATGTGTTTGTACAATGCCCAGCACACAGACCCCATAATAATAAAAGGCTTTATACCTCCTCCTTTTCTCTTGCAGCCAGCCTTGTCCACTGCACAGGGCAGCATCCTAGACACCAACCCCCTCCCACATGACAGGGCTATTGACCTTCTGTAACCCTGACCTTGGTCAGGTGACTGGGGCCAGGCAGTACAGTTCAGTCTCTCAGCAAATCACACCCTTGCTCCACTGAGGTGGGGGTGGAAAGCATTCACTGCTGCCTGCCCACTCTAGCTCCCCCTCCTGTGTGGAGCCACCCAGCAAAGGGATGGAAAGCTGGGAGGGAAGGCAGGGCAGCAGTAACCTCTCATGGTCAGAGCTCAGAACTATGGCTACTTTTTCCAGTCTCAGCTGCCTAAGGCTAGGGACTGTTTGCTCTATGCCAATAACGTTCCCTGTCTTGCCTGGTGTAAAATACCCACAAGACGCTCACAGACCTGACAGTGCCTCAGAGGTGACCCAACTTTACAACACTAAGGAACTCCCTGGCCATTTGCCCCGAGCTCTGTGGGCTCCCCCTGATTTGCATCTCCATGAGCATCCCCTAAGATCTGCTGAGCCTTGTAGCAGCACCCGCCGCAACTGAGGAACCGCCATTGTATGTTTGAGTCCTTCAGATGTGTGCACTGCCTGCACTTGCAGGGAAAGCTCAGCCAGAGGCCACTGCTTAGGTCTCTGCAGGTTGCACTTGTCCCGCAGGGCATCCCAGCTCTACAAGAGACAGAGCTGGAGTGACTTCCAGCTGGGCGAGCTGAGCTCCAAGCAGCCTGTCACAAAAATAATGGCTATAAATAAAACATCAACAAAATTCTATTCTATGCACCATTCATTCACACCAGGCTCCAGCATCTTCCCCTCAGTCCAAGAGGTATGGTTCACCATGCAGAGCTCAGCTGGGGCTTGTCCACAGATTTGAATGAACTCTGCATCACTCCGTGGTGGAAGCACTGCCAGGCCCTGTGCATTAATGCCTGCTGGAGCTCCCAAGCAAACAGGGGGAGAGTGCATAGCGCTATATCTTTTTCTAAACCACGCTCCTGTGTCCCCCAACTCCTTAGGGTGCCTTGTATGCCAGGGGGAGCTGGTGGCCAGTCCCAGTGCTGGGGTGCATTGAGAGAAGTCTTTTGCTCCTTCCCCACCTTGTGCACCTGTACATGTGGCCCACGCTGCATGATTACTTTGTGTCAGTAGGTTCCACCTATTCAATGCATTTCATCAGCAACAGAACTGTCACACTGGGCAGCCCCAAACACTTGCTTAGACAGCTACGGAAACAGCAGCTTGGGAATGAATACAGCTAGAGGGAAACTGGTTCTCTTCAAATGTTAGAGGTGACAAGTGAAGGAAAACAAAATTGGGATGGTGTCCTTGTTTGTGTCTTTATTATGGACAAAGCAGGGTTGATAGGTGGGATATTCAAAAGATACATTTTTGATTGTTTTTACCTTAGAAGTCCAGGCCTTGTCAAGCCTAGAAGATTCTATGTGGGCTAGAGCAGTGGTTCTCAGCCAGGGGGCTGGGGCCCTCTGGGGGGCTGCGAGCAGGTTTGAAGTGGGCCACCAAGCAGGGCCAGCATTAGCCCAGGGTAGAAAGACATTAGACTGGGGCCAGCTGGGGTCCAGGGTAAAATGCCGAAGCCCGACCTCATGGGGCTGAAGCTCAGGGCCCTGAGCCCCGTCACCTGGGGCTGAAGCCGAAGCCTGAGTAATGTAGCTTCATGGGGCCCCAGGCAGTTTCCCTGGTTGCTACCCCCTAATGCCGGCCCTGGCTTTTACACACAAAAAAACAGTTATGGTGGCACACGTGGGCCACAGAGTTTTTATCGTACCCTGGGGGGCTTCAGAAAGAAGAAGGTTGAGAACCCCTGGGCTAGAGCACTAGTAGAATTCTGGCATTGCCAGCGAGTAATTGAAAGTGGATTTTTACTGACATTGTTTAAAACGGTTTGATCTTTGTTAATGCCTGTCTAACACAGACCTCCATTCAACCAAAATTTCAGCACCCCTCTCCTCTTATATAAAGATGTGGCAGATCGCAAGAACTATCTGAGGTTGTCTCCCCCGAGAGGTTTTCCACCAAAAGCAGGGATACCAGATTTGATATTCCTGATATATCTAAGGTAAAAATGAACAGAAAATACGAAGAAACTCCAAACCTTTCTCACCTATTGTGTCCACCATAAAGAAGCACAAAAGGCCACAAACCCAATTTTAAAAAATTGTCTGCAGTGTTGTCAAGCTTTTTCAGCTTTCCCTCTTCAACTCTGCTCAGTATCTACCTGCTGCCATATATTTAAACTGTGTGAAATGCAAAGTCAGATCTGGAGAAGTCAGCCCTAGATTTCATTAGTTTGCTCAGAGACCACAAAACAGAAATAGGAAGTCTAGTGTTTTCTGCCACCCCCAGATTCTTGCTGTGTTGAGAGACTAGCTCATTAAGGCTGAATGCCAAGGTGAAAATAATTCCAAATTTCTTTTTTTACAAATTCTAATTGAATGCAATGTTGGTGAAAGGTTCAAGATTGACAGCTCCAGGAGACAGAAGGTCTCTGTTTGGCTGTGCGCTGTACAGAGCAGGGAGAGCATGGGTCAGAGCTATTCAAGTCTTCCCCATACACTGCTCCTGATGTGTGCAAATCACCTCCTACCCAGACGCAGCCTTCTAGGATGAGAGGGTAGTCCAGTCAGCCTGGTCAATTCAATCCTTGACCTCCCTGCTCAGAGTGCTGACAAGAAGGCCAATTAGTGTGATGAGTTTGTATGTGCTGTGGGCACCTGTCCATAGCAACTGGATTAAAACCACCAACTTATTTCAATAATACCACTAACTGGCTATCAGGTGGTTGTGATTGTCAGTCACTCCTGACCTAGATTGGATCTCAATTAGCATCCTAGACAGGTAAAAGCTTTGGCCCAGATTCACAAAGGTTCTTGGGCACCTAACTCCCATTAATTTCACTGGGAATTAAGCACTTACGCAGCTTTGTGAATCTGGGCCTTTATATCCCATTCCCAGTCCTCTGAGCGTCACACTTCCCTCAGATGGTACGTTCCTTCCATACTGTTTAAAACGCAACTTGTCTGGGGGGATGCCTCTGGAATAGGACGTCTTCATTTACATTTACACCAATGTGGGTTTCAGATCATCTTTGAAGTTCACGATGGGCTGAGGCCTGCCATAAAGCTTTGCCCAGTGGGCTAGGGACCCGCTAGGCTCTGGGTCTGTGTCAGTGGTGCAGCTGTCACTGGAGTCACCAGGGCTGTGGAAGCAGATTTCACAGTGAGGCTTGTGGCAGCAGCTGAACATCTCCTCCGAGCTGCTACTGGAGTCAGAGTCTGGATAAAGGCACAGGGAGGGCACAAGGGGTTGTTCCAGGTGCCTCCCAGCATCCCCCTGCTGCTGCTGGAGGCTGAGGGGACTGGGGGGATACAACAGAGCATTGTGGTTCTTCACTTGGGCAGAGCCTTGGTGTTTGTTTGAAACTCGGCCATTCCCTTCACGGCTTTGTTCTTCAGGCCAGTTCTTCCTGTGCTTCAGCTGAAAGTTGCACATTTTGTCGATGACTGATGAGGAGGGTGATGGCTGATAGAGGAACCTTCCATCACTGGTGTCATTTGCTTTATCCGGAGATGTTTGTGTTAATCTGTCATGGCTCCAAGTGCTCTGTCCACTCTGTGTCCTGCTGACTGCCTTGTTCGGGAGACACCACGCTTGTGGAGTCATAGACGCAGGAAAGTAGGTGGAAGGTGGATGGACTGGGATTCTTCTTCTTCGCCGTCTTGTCCTGTAAGGACTAAGGTAAGTGCAGACACCTGTGTGACTCTCCCAGGGTCTCCAGGCTGCACTCTTTTCATGTTCTGCATTGTGGCTGGGTTGCCTAGGCCCCCTGGATGACGCCTGGGCACTAACTATGCCGCCAATGCTCAGCTCTTGCAAGATTTCCTGCAACTTTTCACTGACCTTTGAGGGCTGCTCCTCAAATGCTGCTGAGCTCTTTGGTTGCTCTGCTCTCCCATCAACTGCTGAGAGATTCTGACTCAATGGTATTGGTGGACTGTCGATATATTTCTTGTTGTTTGGAGGCCTCCATTGCTCTTGGACATCCTTAGAGCCGTATTCGGAGATGTCCATAGTGTTACAAAGCAGTGTCTCATAGCAACTAAGATCTTCTGGTGGAGTGTTTTGGTGCTTTATATGTTTAAGGTTCTGGATGATACCAACACAATCTTGTTTGCCAACAGACACTGGATTGCACTGTGTATCTGGGAGACTGGGACAGTACCAAGGGTTCTTCTCTTGATCAGGGGGAAAATAGTCTCCATGCAGCCCTTCAGCTTCCATGGCACAACCACTGGACTCAACATGGCTATCTGTGTTCTGAGGCAAGATGGAAAAGGATGTGGAAGGAACAGCGAGGTCCATCGAATAATAGCTGCACTCTGCAGACATCAGCCTCGTCAGCTTCTCCTTAGCATTGTTCACTTGGTCCTGGAGGCTTTCGATCACAGCATTTTTCTGTAACAAATCACAAATAAATACATACATCAACTTTGGTGCAGAACACAATGCTAATACTTCATTAAGGTTGAGGATTTAAAGGCAAACAGGTCAGGAAGTCAGTCTGTTTTTCAGAGGAAATGCTAGAGTGGCAGACTTTGGGCTTGATTACTCTTCAAACGCTACCCCAGTAGCACAATTGCAGCATAGACACTCACTACAGTGATGGGAGAGGTTCTCCCATCGGCCTACATAATCCGCCTCTTTGAGAGGCGATAGCTAGGTCAACAGAAGAATTCTTCCGTTGACCGACTGCAGGTGTGGGAACTAGAGGTGCTGGGGGTGCCTGGCTTGAAGCGGTTTCCATCATATCCAGCGTTTAGTTTGGTTCAAGGGCTCTAAGCGCCCCTACTATAAAAACTGTTCCAGCTCCCCTGCCTCGCGCTGACTACACCGGGGGTTAGGCTGACTTAACTACAGCACTCAGGGTGTGGATTTTTCACACCTCCGAGCGATGTAGCTGGGGCAACTTAATTTGTGAGTCTAGACCTGGTCTTTGAGCTGTCTATTTAGAATAGATGAATGTCCTAGAGACAAAAAAGTGGGACATTAAGAAAATGCAGCAGGAAAAAATTGCTCCATTGGGGCCTACTTACTGGGAAGCAAACCATTACACTGCAGTACAGAAATGGCACTTTCTTGTACAGATCGGAGAATCCAGATGCAATCATTCCAAGTCCCATATAGAACCATTTCTTCTAGCTTCTAGAATTCCAGCCCTGCACAGTTCCACCCTATTAGCTTCTAGAATTTAAATAATTATAGTTTGAAATAGCAGAATGACAGACCTTTAAAATGAAACATGGAGCATGTGCAACCCGTTCCTTTCCTAGCTGCACTTCAACATGTCCTTGAACATTTGCATATGTGAATATTTTGGAGATTGCATATAGAAACATTTGCACCAATTACACTGGAACATAATGTTGTTCTAACAGCCAAAGCACTTCTGGCTGTATAATTTGGAGAAAGCTGAAAGGGAGTGGGAGCTGGAGACCTTCTGGGATAGGACGCATCCCCTCTAAATTAGATCTTTGTGTGAGCTCCAAAAAATCAGGCCAGTTTTCTGCCAGTTGCCCTAATTTATGCATCAAGTTTGAGAATCTGGGAAAAAGATGTAAAATTATTTTAAAAAAATTCCTTTCCATGTATTATTTCTTGAGGGAAGCTGATGCAATGGGAAATCTCCATTTTGATCAGTTTGTGACAGAGGGTATTCTACCCTACAAATCCTTCAGCAGACAAAGGAGGAGGCGGGGAGAGAGTACAGCAGAGGGAGGACAACAGCTGCTGGCCACTGAGCCAGAGGGAGATCAATGGCTGGGACTGCTCTTTCCACTAGCATGAGCTGCCTGTGAGTGCAGATTACCTCAGTAAGCAGCCGTTGCATGGAGTTCTTCTCCCCTATCAGCTGGCAGATCTGCTCTTCACTGTACATGGAGAGGAAGCTCTTGCTGGGGCTGGTAAAATATTTTGCCATGTGGCTGACGGTTTGGTGCTGTTCTTCCTCAAAGGCTTTCCACTGCCGGAGCTGTTGAGTGCAAGCACCCATTATATACACATGAAATATATACACACACAGAGAGACAGACAGACAGATGCAGAGAGAGACACGCACACACACACACACAAAGAGCAGGGAGAGACAAAGAGAGGGCGTGACACAGACATGCACAGAGACTGAGACAAAGGGGTAAATTCACACACGCGCGCCTTGATCCTCCCCTAACCCCCACCCCTGTGTAGCCTGCCAGAGATAACAGTAACACCACAGTGCAAAGATGTAGTGTAGATTGGACCTACCCACAGCCACATGTTTGAAATAAAGCTTTGCATTGCCTTTGGTTTTGGCTGCTTGTGTAGACACAGTTAGATCCTGCCTGTGCTACAGTCTTTAACAGTGTTGTAAACCAGGGCCCCACTGAGTCAGAAAGAGACAAAGACAATGTCTCTCACACACTTTCTTAATCTTGAATGACACGTTGAAAACCAATGCCACTCGATATCTGCTTTTTTCCACTGGTGTCAGAATGAAAACCTAGTGCATCCAGCATTCCAGCTGTTCATCTATTTCAGATGAACGACGGAAGAGCAAAACTATTAGGAAAATCAAGCCAATGAAACAAAAGGTGAATTACAAAGCCTGAGCTAGATAAAAAGCTCATGCTCTCAGATAAGCAACAGAACAACTGTTCATGCAGGAACTCTACGATAAATTGCATGGTGCACCTCAATAGCCGGAAATCTGCTCCTCCTTCACTACTTGAAAAGAGATTATTATTTGAATAGCACCAATAGAATGCTAGGCACTTTACAGAGAGGAGCTGCTCCCTGTTTCAAAGAGCTTACAGTCTAGCTAATCAGGCCAATTCCACTGCAGCAACTGATTCCTGACACAGCTGGTCTACCACAGAGCAACTTCCAGCCGTCCCTAGACAAAGTTATTGAGGACATTAGTTCCTGAAGAAGAAACAGGCACCTGACCTGACCTCACAAAGTCAGGAAGAAGTAAAGATGGGAATTATTCACAAATATTTGGGTATAAAATGTAATTACTTGTTATGCTTCAGTTTGCACGTGAATTCTGCTACTGAAAGGAACATAAGAAGTGCCACCCCTAGTCCATCCAGTCCACTATCTTGTCTCCAACAATGGCAAGTACCAAGGATTTCACAGAAAGGTGAAAGAAACCTTGTAATGGACAATTATGCAATAATTTGCTTATTGCAAAAGTTTCTGCCTAACCCTTGTCAGCAGTTGGCTTTTGCCTTGAAGGATGAGGATTTATACATATCGCAGATAGCAACTGTGGATGTTTTCATTATCAACTTAAATGCCCAGCCTTTTAAAATTCTGCTAAGTTCTTGGCCTCAGTGATAACTAGTAGCAGTGAGTTCCATGGGTTAATCATTCAATGGGCTTTTTCTTTAAATGGGCTGTATTAATCCTGTATTATGAGAGTAAAAAGGAGCACCTGATTTACCCTCTCTCTGCACTTCGTTATTTTATGTACTTCTGTTATGATATGGAATCTTAAACAGATATTTTTTTAAAATTGCACTAACTTTAAAAAAAATATTTTTACATGCATATAGTGCTGGTGAAAGGCATTGGATCAACAGCCCTGGAGAGTGACTGCCTTTAACCAGAGAACATGAACTACCCAGGCAGCGATAGCAGGTCAACTTTCCCCTATTCCACCCATACCCATGTGCCTCAGCCCTAAACAAAAGGTACCCTCCCTAGGAGTGAAAGGGGAACTCGGTGGTCCATCCAGTGCTTTCCCCTTTGAGACTGCAAGCATCAGTTGTGATGGTGTCTTTTGCGATGTGGTCTGTTGTCCACTAAGGAATTTCTCATGAGATGACCTTTGGCACTACTAACCTAATCCAGATTAAAAGAGACACCCTACAAGAGACAGGCTCTGTGTCCCCTTTAGTTAGATTTTCCCCTGTCCCAGGAATCTTGCTCAAATGATCAGGTCCCCTCTCCACTGTCTTGATCAATTGCGTTCACAGCAACATATTCTCCTCCTCCTCCTGTTCTTTCTCATCATTTGACCACCAGTGTCCTCATCAGAGCAGGTGGAAGGTAACGATGCAGCATGCACCATACTGAACTGACAGCCCAGGGAGACAGATTACCCAATCTGGGGAAGGAAGAGAGAGGAGCGAAGGCAGGGTTCACTCAGGTGATTTTATAGGGAGAACTGTCATCTAGTGGTAGAAGATGGAAACTGAAAATCAAAAGTTCCAGGTTATATTCTGGCTCTGACATGAATTTGCTGTGTGGGGTCAGGCAAACTTGCTGCCGCTCACTGTGCTTCCATTTCCGCATCTGTAGAATGGGGCTCACAGACCTCCCCAACCTCCCAGGGGATTGTGAACTTTAATTCATGTTGATGAAGCTCAGGAGTGAAGGCGCTAGAGGAGGGCAAAGCACTATCTGGGTGGATCCTTTAGGGAGTAGCAGATTTTAGTGTTTGAGGCAGAAGAGCCTCAAGGTGGGGAACACAAAGTAAGGTAGCCAAAGTGCCTCACCATCTGGCTGAACAGAACAGAAGGGTATTTGTCGCTCCTCTCTGTAGCTTCCATATTTCACTGAGGACAGAACTGGGCTTGGGGAGTGGTGCAAGTACCAGATGGGAGCAATCATCATGCAGAGCAGGAACGAGTTGTGGGTGGGCAGAAAGAGCAGGAGGTGCTGTAGGTTAGGATTGAGATGTTTTGATGGAGCTGTGTGAGTCTCACAGATGGAGTAGCAGGGGGGCTGCCAGTCAAGATTGAGGGGTGCTGGCAAATGCACTTGCACAGACCCACTCTTTCCGGGGCCTGGTTTAAGGTTTATCTCTGTTCCTCCCTCCCCTGGCTCATTCCCTTGAGCCCTCAACTCCTTAACCAATATAGAAACCAACCACCATCCATTTCTTCTTTTCCCTCTTATTATAGCAACCTGGGGATTGTATCCATTAACACAGACAGACTGTGGCCTAGCACACCAGATTCCTCCTGAAATACACAGGAAGCAATGAACACAGCCCTGTCAATAGCTTTTCTTAAAATAGCTCCTGCTCCTCCCCCTCCCATACTGGAGAGCTGGGCTTTACTATTTGTGTGGAGAAAAGCAGACATCCCAGGGGACAGCAAAACCTACTGTCAGCCCAGGAAGCATCAGAGGCTGCCTGTCTGCATTGCAGCATGCAGGCTCGCTCACTGCCCTGCTTCTCTGGAAGAGGAACACTATGGCAGAGAGAGAGAGAAGGACAAGAGAGACGGAATAGAGGTTGTAAGGTGCTCAGTACTATGGTCATGGGTGTGGTATAAGAACCTCAGCAGAACAGATCAGATTCACCAGCAGTAACCAATCCCGTGGTCCAAGAACATGGGCACAGCAGCCCATTGATGGACCCTTTGCAACCATGTATAGTGCTGAGGTCAGTCTTTCATAGGAGGGCCTCGAAGCATGACCTCTGAAACACCAGTATTCCCTGCAGGGGTACCATATTGACCAAATCCAGTGGCAGTTGGTAGTCACAAGTCTGGGGGTGGCTCCAAGGGCTGCCCCTCCCATCACTGCTTGTCGGGGCGGGGGGGGGAGAGCAGAGGACTAGTAGGGTGGGGAAAACTGCCAAATTCACCCCTCCCATGTCAGGAAGAGCCCACGGTTACCAGAGAGCTAGAAAAACAGCTAGTGTCTCCTTTGAAGCCACTCGCCCATCTGCTTGCTCCTTTCCCCCTCCACAAACTCCTCTGGTGGCTCCTAGAGCACCCTGGCTTAACTATGGGAGCAGTATGTGGGGAGGTGGTCACCTACCCAGGGGAGAAGCAGATGGGAGTGGCCACTTCTTTTACCAAACCCCATAAATAAGGGGCAGAGCCACAGAGAGGGAAGTGGGAGAGGAGGGGACTAGCAGAGACACCAGGGCACTCTGGGAAGTGGAAGAGGGGTCAGAGCACCAGGAACATGGGGGAAAGGAGGCACCATTAGGGAGTGGGAGGAGACACATAGCTACTAGATTCTTGGGGGTTGACCAGAGGGGCAGAGCTGCTGTGGACTCGGGGATTAAGTAGATGGTGGTGTGAGTTACCCTGGATATTTTGAGGGAGTGGCAGGAGGAACTGGAAGGAAAGTGGCCTTGTGGATTCATGCTTGGAGGCCATGTGGTTACTGTGGTAGTCCAAACTCCCTGGAACCAGAGCTTCAAACCCCACCAGGGCTGGCTCAGTTCTTCAGCTTCTGAGCCACATTGGTCAAAACAGGAGAAAGCACTGTCACTTTTTGGGGGTGATAGTTTAGTCAATATTTATCAACATTTAATTGAAATAGTATTCAAAAAACTGAAGTACAAGGTTTCATTTGCTGAAAAATAATTGCAGACCTGAGGACCTGTGCGCTCTGCAGATACCACAGATCCCCAGGAACGTAAGGATGGGGATAAACCCCAACTTCCTCCCCTAGCCCCTTCTGGAGTGCTGGGCAAACACATTCCAGTCTGGTATGTCCTGTAAGGGAGGGATTCCTGCATTGTTTGCAGGGCTCAGATTTGGAAGGAAGCAGCAGTACAGCATACCACCTCCTTTCCCAAACCACCACTGTCTCTTCCAGATTCTCAGCTTTCAGTCAAGAAGGAACCAAGCCCAAGGACTCTGATATAAATGAGTGTAATATAAATGCTTAAAACCAGAGGCCCCAAAACTCATTTCACACAAGCCACTGAGCAGCAAACAGACTGGGAATGATTTTTTAGTTGCTACCACCTTGGTTGAATTGGACTTGATGACCAGCAGTTAAAGATGAAAGGCTCCATATCACAACTCTAGCCTCTGAGCCAGCTGGTGCTTCCTCCCAGACTTTGTGTATTTGTATTGTTCTGCTATCCCAGAAGAAAAAGGGTGAGCATTTCAGAACACATTATCTACGTGTCCTCATATCTGAGGAGACCTTTCAGGCCAGGCCTTTAGAACACAGTTTGTTTCATACCTGTGGAACAAAGATGAAGCAATTGATTGTGGTTGTACAGATGAAGATGCCTCCAGATGTAAAACCAAAGACCAGGTTGTGCCAAGTGTAGAAAAACCAGTTAACTAAAAAAACTGTCCCAGCAGCAAGGAAAATGAGGTTGACCCCAACAATGAGGATCAAGGACTGATTCACTGGTGGAGCGCTGACATGATCTGTCAGACCAGCCAGGTATGTCCCATATATCAACAGGATGCTCTGGAATCAGAAAATAGGGATAAGGGGTTTGGTTTAGGAGAAGAGGTTTTACAGATTTCCAAAGTGTGGAAAATTACTGTATGTCACAGTCTTTCCCCCAACCCATACTGAGCCAATGAAGCTCAGATACATTCAGTGCAATTCTAATTAACCCTCTTTGATCTATAATGCAGAAATTCAGTTTGATATGGTAGCTCAGCAGCAAATACTCAGCATGTTGCTGCAGGTCAGAATTGAGGTGTATAGGCAGAGCTGGATGGAGACAGGGGCAAGACTGGAATAACAGGGGGTGCTGCAGGTCAAGATGAGGGGCTTGGGGTGTGGGAGGGGCTTGAGCAGAGGGTTGGGTTGCGGGGGGGTGTTAGTAGAATTATGAGGGGGGAGCCCAGAATTAGATTGACCCAAAAGCCCTCACATTTTTACATTATTTTTAAAAATATATATTAGCTTACAAGGCAGGTGTCGGGGGGGGGGGCGGGGAGCAGGACTTGGATCCATTCTGGGCGCCACCAAAAATTACACAAATCTGCCACCCCTGCATGCAGTCGATTGGCACTCTGTCCACAGAACAGGGATAGTGACAGTGCAAACTACCTCCTCGCAATGCCTTGTAATAAGCATCAGCCTGCAGGGAGGCTGGATGCTCATCAGCCTGGAGAGTCCATCTTTATGGGCAAGAAGGTGAGTTCAGCTTCCGTAGGCCAGGGGTTCTCAAACTTTTGTACTGGTGACCCCTTTCACACAGCACGCCTCTGAGAGTGACCCCCCTTCTAAATTAAAAACACTTTCTTATATATTTAACACCATTATAAATGCTGGAGGCAAAGCGGGGTTTGGGGTGGAGGCTGACAGCTCACGACCCCCCATGTAATAGCCTCGCAACCTCCTGAGGAGTCCCGACTCCCAGTTTGAGAACCCCTGCCACAGACCATGACTCCTGGTGGCCTCTCTGCTGGGACTGCCAGCTAGTTCAGTTCTGGTGGTGCTTCTCTGATGTTGATGTCCGTCTCACTAGGAACTGGACCGAGACTCAAATTCATTTCATACACACCGTCAAGCAGACATCGCACTATCACAGGTTTCTGCCACTAGCCACCTGAGAACTCGTGACAAAAAGGTGAAAAGCTCTATAGCCAATTTCTAATCCCCTGAGCCAGAATAGGCAGCCATCAATGTCCCATTTAAAACTATGTATCTGTCCTGGCAACAATATCCAGGGGACAGATTAAGGTATCCTGTGGTAAACTAGGATGTTGCTCTAATGGAACAAGCACAGGACAGATTCAAAACTCCTGGGTTCTAGAAAGGGCTTCGCTACTGATTCTATGTGCAACCTTGGGCAAGTCAATCCGTTTCTGTGCCTGTAAAATGGGGATAGAATACTGAACTGCCTCCCAAGGGGTTGAGAATGTTAATGCCCTTGAAGATAAAGAGTGACATATGTACACAAAGGGACTGATTCTGTTCTCACTTACATTAGTGTAAATCAGGCTTAATTTCAGGGAAGACAATGGAGCTACATGGGTGTGAAACCCTGCAAATGAGACCAGAGTCAGGCTCAGGGTATTATTAAATATGAGCAGTTGGCATCAGGAAAGAAAATATTTTATTTTTAAAAGCAAGAACAGTAAGAGTTCATAGAGGCCACGGCTGTAAAGATAATCTCTCTGGATTTGGGGAAAATTTAATACAGAACAGGAGCAAAGTAGCTGATGATGATCAACACGTATCATATCAAGGAGAGCAGCCAAGTAATTGCTTATATATTGTGTACTTAAGGGACTTGCATATAGAAGCCAATCGGACTGTCAATGGGATTTTGGATCATAAATGCCTAAATCCCTTTTGAATATGAGATTAAGGCTATGTCTACACTGCGCTTTCGTCCTTACAATTTTTGTCCCTCAGGAGAAAACCACCCCCCTGAACAACAAAAAGCGCCGGTGTGGACAGCGCTTTGTCAGCAGGAGCCACACTCCTGGCGATGAAGCTACTGCCCCTCATTTGGGGTGGTTTTATTTTGTTGCTGGGAGAGCTCTCTCCCGGTGACAAAGAGCAGCTACACTGCACATTTTCCAATGCAGCAGCCTAAGGCTAGACATAGCCTAAGGCTCCTGGCTACCTTGATCTAAATTCGTAAACACCTCAGCAATGTCTAAATACTTTTTTTAAATCTGGGCCTTGGATGCCTTCATTTTCCCCACCCGTAAAATGGGGTTAATGGTATCTTTGTAAAACCCTTTGAGGTCTACAAATGAAAAGTCCTATGTAAGAACTAAAATCTTGTCTACACAGGGAAATTTACCACTGTAATAAAATTGATGTATCAGTCCTACTACCTGAGTGGCACTCTGATTCTGCAATAGGAATGGCCACACAGGAAGTCAAACCAGTATAACTACCGCAGTATAATTAAACTGGTATGACTATGTTAGTAAGTTTCCCCATATAGACAAAACCTAAATGTTTATTATTAATACAGTTCTGCCACACAGGCTCAGGGTCCCGTACCCTAGATGTGCAGTTTATCTGTGTGCTGGATTGTAGTCTATGGCTTCATGGAGGTAGTGAGTTTTAAGGAGAGGTCTGAATGAGGTGAGAGAAGTTGCTTTGCAAACAAAGAGAGAGAGAGAGATGGTTCCAAGCATACAGGTTGGAAAGAAGAAAGAAAGCATGAAAATGAGACTGGGAGAAAGATACAAAGGGGACTTTTGTGAGGGAGGCTTGGCAGGGGAGGTGGGCAACAGGGGAAGAGAACACAGAAGCAGAATTGGATGGGAATGGGAAGAACCTTCAAGATGAGCATGAAAACCTTGAATTTGAAGGTGAGAGGCAGCCAGGGAAGGAAGTAAAATGGCCAGAGTATTAGGGGAGGAAGAGAATTTTAGCAGCAGCAGCTAGACTGGAGGGAGGTGAGGTGAGATGAGACACGGGGATGAATAGAGAAGTTACATACCTTAAACCCTAAAATGAGACTGAGCCAAAGTTCGGAGTAGAGAGACGCGCAGAACTGCATCCTACCCACCGAACAGGTCATGCCCTTGTCAGTCACCTGGGAGGCAGTCAGAACACAGGAATGAAGGCTCCTGCTCCAGCCCATAAGGATGGACAAACAGACAAGTGGATATATGGTTTAGGGGGTGTCTAAGCACAAATTTCAAAGTGGAAAAGTGAAAGCTTGTCTGACGACTGGGAAAGTGCAATTGAGAGCAGAGAATTCAAGGAAGAAAGATACCCAGCTTCGGTATTCATCTACCAACATGCTCATTAAGCCTCAGTTTTCAAATTTCTCTGCACCTGCCACAGACTCTCCAGTCTTCCATGCTGGAGAGCTGCAGAATCCAGGTCATGCTCCCTGCAGAGTAGACAGGGCATTGGTTAGAACTTATAATGGTAGCAAATCAAAGCTCTGGAACCAGATCCTCCTGTCCAGCTTCAGGCATGTTTGGCTGGAACTCCGCAAATGGCATCTGTCTCCATAAGGGTCCAAACCTAACCCCAGTTTACAACACCTCAGACGTTTGAGGAAGGTCAGCTCCAAACTTTGTGGCTTAGGAACTTTTCTAAAACAAACCCTTCCATCTTTCATGCCTGCAGAGGTCTGCTGGGCTGAATCATAGCATGACATAGACACAAAGGTGCAGTGTTCAGCCTCCTGCTATTGTCCTCTTACCCTCAGGGATGCGGTGAAGCTTTGGAAACACTGAACTGGATCAGAGAAAATCCATGTTGTGAGCAGCATGGCATCCGCCAGCACCAGCACCACCACCATCACCAGCAGCTGGAGGTCTTTGATAATCTGCAACTCACAGAAGGTCAGTGTTATGGTTCAGGGATGAGCTGCAAACCTGTGACCTCTCTGTCTCTTTGTGGGCTCTTTCAAATGACAGGTCTATACCTGCCCCTTCCCCCATAGTGGAATCCCACAATTCACCCCATTGATTTAAAATGGACCATTTTTGACAGCGCCTCCTGTTTCTCGACCATATTATGTACAGCAGGTCCAACTTGGTGTTGCTCCTGCTCTAGAATCCTCTCTCAGAGCAGTGACCAACTGGTAAATACAGTGACAGAGAACCGCGTGTTCCAAAACAGAGCATGGTCTATTTATCCATAGGGACATCCCAAGCAGAAAGAAAAAAGGTTAAAAATAACAAAAGCGGATATATGCATATTGTCTTACCTGCATGTTTAGGTAGGCCCCCCATTTATCGTGGGGCCCCAGCACCTGGAGACCATGTTACAGTCAGTCTCCCAACAGACCCCGTCTCTCCTTTCCTCTGAGGCTCAGGTTTTTAACTGCTTCAAATCTTGTTGTTTGAAAGGCCCCATCTCAAAGCCCCTGGGATTTCAAGCTGGAGACTAACCTCAGGCTGCAGGACTAGCCAAATCCCAATTTGTAAACTTCAAAGGCATTATCTCCTCCCTTGTATGTGCACCCAGTAGCCTTTGGTACATGCAGTCCAAAGTTAGCTCAAACTGATTTAGCGCCTTCGTTCCCCTTTACACAGCAGCAAAATAACCCCCAAGTCCACACAGATATGTAGATAACATTCGTAAAAATCAATACAGGTAACTCCCACATTCTTCACAGTCGGCATGCCCCCTTTTCTCCTGTGCTGCACAGCGGTGTTCAGAATCCTCCCCCTGCAGAAAGAGGGTCTGCTCCAGCCCTTCCTGAAGTGTCTGCACCGGGAGAAGGGAGTCTGGAATATTTGCTGACATTTGTTTCACTTGTTTTTATATTAAAAATAACTAGAAAAACCAGAAATGGCTCTGAACAAAAACCCTGGTCGAAACAGCTCAGAACTACAGGTGTGATTGGAGATCCAAACCCAGATCCAGAACGAAATCTCACAAAGGGCTTTCTCTCTTTCCGGAGCTGATCCAAATCCCTGGATATGACTCTTTCTCTACACTCCCAAAAATTAGAATTGTTCCAAATCCAGATCTAAATTCTGAAGCTTGGATTCATCATCATTAAAACAAAGTTTGGGAACAAGATCCAGATGTTTGAGCTTAGGGCCTCACCCCAGTGGTGCTGAAAACTAAGTGCCAGGCCACCAACCTAGAGACTGAGCTCTGGACACTAGATGACCAGGGCTCAGAAGTTGATTGTGGTCTCCTGCTATCTTTTTCCAGAGAGTGCACTCTGGAAAAGACACTTGATTTACATTCCCACCCCCAGAGGATACATCAGCAATGCCCTGCAATAGGGCTGGTTGGAGAATTCTGTTATAAAGAAACTTCAGTCCGAGCCAGCGAAGGTAGGGCACCCAGAGGTCTTTGCTTAAAGGACAGTTGAAAATATTTTTATTCTACCTACCATGAACTGAGCTCGGGCTTGGGGTTTCCCCAGCAGCAGAAACTGGCAATTTCATAAGAGACCGAAATCTGCCGTGGGCATGCTGGAAAAAGCTGGTACTAAGTATCTGGTGGCATTAGCTGCTGAATCCAAAACTCATGCCCTCGCACGTAAATGAAACAGGAGATGATTTGCAGATATTTTTTGTTTTGTAAGAGATATATTTTCTTCTTTCTTAAAATACTTGTGTGAGAATTTAGTGCTGGTAAAAGGAGCCAGCCCAACACTCCTGGAGACTGGCAACCTCTATCCACAGGATGAGCAGAAAGCATGAGTAGCAGCAAGGCAAACTTCCTTCATTCAATGCTTCACTGAAGAAGACCCCTCTAGGAGTGAGAAGGGAGTTCTGTCTCCATGAACTCACTGATGTGTGATTAACAGGAAGAGGACCTACTAATGGCAATCCTGCTGGTGGGTTTTGTGATGAGGACATTTGGACAGTGTAAGAAACCATCCATTCATTTCACAAAGGGACCAGTGATTACTACCAGATGGGCATGCCCCACCTGGCAGAAGAACAAATGCACTAGAGAAGTAAGGTATCTAAACTCCTCCTCCCTCTCTGTTCTACGGGCCTGATTCTCCACTGTCTTGCTGCTCCTGTCATTTCCACTATTCTGATTTGGTAGCATTTTATCCCTGCTTTTCACCGGTGTAAATGACTGCCCCAGGCAGTGGGGAATGAGTCCCGGTCTAGCCAGGTTTTGCTCTGTGCCTGTGATGCTGGTATCTAAGTGCCTGAAGCTCTATATCCCACTGTCGGTCCCTGTGTGTCCCCACATTCCCCATTCTCTCTCATTTCAAGCTCATCCACAGTCGGCAAATGATTCATGGACCTTGTAGAGCTTGATTTTTGTCAAGCATTTCCCTTTGCTTCTCAGTGCAGCCCATGTGGAGAGCCCCAGCACCTCACAGGTGAGGAGCCTCTGTGTTCCAGTGCACAGGGCATGTGCTGCGAGAACTTACCACCCTCTTTTCTGGACCGCGCTGTGTGAACACTTTGTACAGCCGCCAGCTTTTCCCTAGGATGGGCCCAAAGACCAGGGAGCTTCCAACACACAGCAAGCAGAGTCGCACCTGCAGACAGGAGGCAAAGAGTGAGAGATGGGATTGGAGGTCCCTGTTACAAGGCAGTGAAACCCAGCAATTACAAATAGCACTTTCCCTGCGGGGCTTCCACATTGCTCCCAAGGGAGCTCTGCCCCTTTCCCAGGCCAAATGGTGTTCCAAACATGCATAGAAACGGAAGGAAAACTAGTAAATAGGGACCCCATATCTGCCAGCCAGCCCATGCCTGGGAGACAGAAAACTCTGGGCTGAGGAACTCCAGTCAAACCTAGTACAGAAGGCCTCCCAGTCAGGACACCACAGTGAGCAGAGGCCTTCCATCCTCAGGAATTCCCAATTTAAAAAAAAAAAAAAAAAGACACCACTTTAATAGCAAAGCTGCTGCCCAAAGAGCTCATGTTATTGGACAGGACCACAGGGCTGGGAGGTGGCACTAGTCACCCTGGGGCGGGGGTTGTGCCCAGAGTCACTGTCAGAAGCAGCTACCAGCCACCCAGCATGCGTATCTGAGGCAGAACAAGCCAGGAGCAGACTATGAGGATGCAATCCCTTCCTTTTCTGCCAGTCTGTGGAGGAACCAAAGGCTGTTTACTCCTTGGGGAATTCTGCACCAAAAAAATTAAAAATTCTGCGCACAATATTTTAAAATTCTGCAAAATTCTGCGCATTTTATCAAAATAACACTATATAATCATGCCAGTTTCAATTATTTTGGTAATTTATTTCAAAATTCCTGTCAGCAAGTTATGTCTGTAACAACACAGACACACACAAAAATTCCTTCAGGAGCAGAGTTAAAGAAACCCCTATGTCGACCTAGTTCCTGTTTCTCTGCTCCCTCCCCGCAGAGCCCAATCATGAAACACCCCTGCAGCCTAAACACCTGCACTCGCAGAGCCCAGGAATCCAGAAGGAGAAACAGCCTGATCCTTCAGGGCATGCTGAGAACTGCAGCTGCTGGGAACCCTCCAGCTCTCCCCACCCTGGCAGCGTCTTCTATTTGCAAGCTGGGCTTGGTCAGATCCAGCAGCCCCTAGTGGCAGCCAGAAGCTCTACAGCCCATTTCTGTGTGGGGGGGGCAGGGGGAAGGAACTTCTGCACGCACATTAATTTCTGCGTAAATTCTGCATGCTCAGTGGCACAGAATTCCCTCAAGAGTAACTGTTAGAGGAGCAAACAGACCAAAGCAGCACAAGAGTGACTGAAACACATACATGACTTGAGCACCAATAAAGCTGTAGCTGGCACCACCTCCAATTACCTTCATCCAGGTGACTGAACACGACCTCCCTGCCTCTTACTCTCTCCACAGTGTTTGCCTTCTCCGAGAGCTGGATGTTCTTTCTCTCTGCAGTGCTCCCATCTCCACCCCCACACACACTCACCTCCTTTGCTCTGCGCTGAGTCCCTAGCTGGTAGGGGCCATACCCAGGGCAGAAATCAGGAATTAATTAGGCAGAGTGTAGTTTTGATGAAGATTTCCAAGTGATATTTGTGCCCAAGATATTGTGCCCGTTCTCTTGCTGCCCATGGTCCCTGTGCTATATATAGATAACTAACTACTATGAGTTTTTACATACCCTCTGTACCACTCCTTTAAAAGTGCAGGAGTCTGCTTGCCTGTCTGCAGGAGCAGCTGCTACACAAACTGTGCTCTCTCCTGAAGACCTTACTTATGTTCTCTCTTGTTTAGTTGTTTGCTCTCAGTCTAACAGTAGAGTCCATTCAGACTGGAAGCATCTTTGCATATATGAAAATACAAGCTCAACACAGTGCACAAGGCAGCCAGGACAGGGAGACTGTCACAGTTCAGCAGGGGTGGTGTGTACATTAAAAACCTTTCCTGGCAAATCATGAACACAATCAACCCACCTGGTTCACTTCACTCACCTGAATGAGCATTTCCATTGAGGCTCCAGAAAACAAACTCTGCTCTGGAATCCCGAAGAGGTAAGCGCTAGTGTAAGTCAAGCCACTGCCCAGCAGTGTCACAATGTTCAGATTGGGGCTGGACATCTTCACAATTCTCCAGGGAACAAAGCAAGCGAGGGGGTGACAGTTAATGAAAGGGGAGTTTACACAACAGATAGAGACTAGCCTCCCACACAGCATTATTATATACCAGCAAGGTGCTAGGCCTCTTACCTGGCTACTGATATCCACAGGGGCTGCCTCTGGGAAATAGCCTCCTATGCACCAGTTGAACTTCTGCACTAGGAACTCTGCCATCTGTCTATCTGTGGTTCTTCTAGGGCTGCCAACTTCTAGGTCTGAGCACCTCAAAATCTGTAATCTATCCATCCTGAGAACACCCTGTGAGGTAGGGCAGTGATATTATCCCCTTTTTATAGATAGGGAACTGAGGAACAGAAGGATTAAGTGATTTGCCCAAGGTCACACGTGAAGTCTCTGGTAGAGCAAGGAATTGAACCTAGCCCTCCTAAGTGCTAAACTAGGGCCCTAACCACTGAACAACCCTCCGCCTGTCATAGAATGACAGAAGTTGGAGATAGACAATCCCTATTAGATCATCCTGTCCATCTCCAGGGGCAGTGCAGGACTGTCCCTGGTTGTACATGTTCTGTTCTATTCTATACTATGTAGGTTCTTATACCACCCTCATCACCATAGTTTCTGAGCATGTCTAGTACTTTCTCCAGTCCAGTTTTATATGTCCCAACTGATGGCATTCACCCCTTCCCTAGAGGAGATTATTCCATAGTTTAATACAACTCATATCCAGAAAGTTT
This sequence comes from Eretmochelys imbricata, assembly GCF_965152235.1. Taxonomy (NCBI): domain Eukaryota; kingdom Metazoa; phylum Chordata; order Testudines; family Cheloniidae; genus Eretmochelys; species Eretmochelys imbricata. The sequence continues at coordinate 206,559,514 of NC_135572.1, forward strand.
CCTTCAATATTTAGCCTACAGTTCCTCCTCCTTAATTTCATCCCATTACTCTTAATTGTACACAGGGATCAAACCATAAATAACTCCTCTCCATCCCTGGTGCTCCCACCCTTCAGATCTTTGCAGACTGTTAATGTGTTCCCCTCTTTAGTCACCACAGTCTAATCAGACAGACTTAGCTCCTTTCATCTCACTTTATAACTCAGTGCCTTCAGCCCCCAGATCATTTTTATTGCTCTTCTCTGAACTCTCTCCAGGTAACATGGAGCCCAGAATTAAACATAATATTCCAGGTGTTTCCACCCCACTCTCTTCCTCAGAGCTCCACTCCAGCAGGGTTTAGGACAGAGGTTCTCAAACTGAGGTCCGCAGACCACCAGTGGTCTGCGAGCTCCATTCAGGTGGTCCACGGATATTTCCTTCTAAGGTACACGCCTGGGCGGCCGCACACAACAAAATGAAAGGTCTAATTAGTGGAGTCACACAGGTGTGACTCCACTAATTAGGTGCCTGGACCCTGGAGAAGATGCACATGTAAGGTGAGGTGGTGGCCTTGGGGGGAATAGGGGGTAGGTGGGAGGGGGCAGTGGGGTGAGAAGAGGGGGTGGGGGGAGTTTGGGATGTGCAGGGCTGCGGCAGCCAGAGAAAGAGGTGATTTTCCCCAGCTCTAGGGCTGCGGCTGCCGGGGAGAGACGGTCCTCCTTCCCAGCCTCAGCTCTGTGGCTGCTGTGGCAGGGGACAGAGGGACAGACTCACCTCCTTCCCAGCACAGCTTGGTTGCTGATGCGGTGCGGGAGACCCCCCTCCTTCCCAGCCCCAGCTCAGGGGCTGCTGTGGCGGGGGAGAGAGGGCACATCAATCGCATTAGAAAGGTAAGCCTACTGATATTAAAATATGACTTGTGTGCTTTTATTTGTAGAACAAAAAAAGTTAATTATTATTATTGTTTTTTTTATATAGTGCTTTTATCCAAAGCGCTTTACAATAGTTAGCTAACAGTACAAACAACATTTGGAAAGATCATTAAGTGGTCCGCCGAGACCATCACCAATTTTCAAGTGGTCCGTGAAAAAAAAAAGTTTGAGAACCACTGGTTTAGGATAATAGCCAGGCCACCTCCTCTAGCTGCATATGGGGTATTCCCTCTGCTTTCCTAGGCTCACCAGTTACATAGAATCATAGAATATCAGGGTTGGAAGGGACCTCAGGAGGTCATCTATTCCAACTCCCTGCTCAAAGCAGGACCAATCCCCAACTATTTATTTGCAAGAAGGCAAATAAATATTGTGCATTTGTTCCAGTTCCATGGTGAGAACATTCTCAGCAGGTTTGTAAGTAATTTTGTAATCAATTTAGATTGCTACAGAATTCAGTACTGCTCTACCATATAAACCCGTGCCAGGTGCCTGGCGGTATACTGGTCTAATACACTGCAGTGCCCTAGATAAAATGCAACCTATATCCAAACCACGAATGGTCTTGTGTCATGAAGGAAACCTGGATGTCAAGGGAAACCATGCCTCACCAATCTAGTAGAATTCTTTGAGGGGGGTCAACAAACAGGTGGACAAGGGTGATCCAAGGGATATAGTGTACTTGGACTTTCAGAAAGCCTCAGACAAGGTCCTTCACCAGAGGCTTTTAAGCAAACTAAGCAGTCATGGTATAAGAGAGAAGGTCCTCTCATGGATCAGTAACTGGTTAAAAGACAGGAAACAAAGGGTAGAAATAAACGGTCAGTTTTCAGAATGGAGAGAGGTAAACAGTGGTGTTCTCCAGGGATCTGTACTGGGACCTGTGTTGTTCAACATAATCATCAATGATCTGGGAAAAGGGGTTAACTGTGAAGTGGCAAAGTTTGCAGATACAAACTTACTCAGGATAGTTAAGTACAAAGCAGACTGTGAAGAATTACAAAGGAATCTCACAAAACTGGGTTATTGGGCTACAAAATAGCAGATGAAATTCAATGTTGATAAATGCAAAGTAATACATATTGGAAAACATAATCCCAACAAACAATGGGGTCTTAGTTAGCCTTTAGTACTCAAGAAAGAGATCTTGGCATCATTGTGGATAGTTCTCTGAAAACATCCACTCGATGTGCAGCAGCAGTCAAAAAAGCAGACAGAATGTTAGGAACCATTCGGAAAGGGATAGATAACATGCCAGAAAATATCATAATGCCACTCCATAAATATGTGATATGCCCACACCTTGAATACTGTGTGCCAATCTGGTCGCCCCATCTCACAAAAGATATAATATTAGAAGTGGAAAAAGTATGGAGAAGAGCAACAATAATGATTAAGGGTATGGAATCGCTTCCATGTAGGGAGAGATTAAAAAGACTGGAACTGTTCAGCTTGGAAAAAAAGACAACTAAAGGGGGATATGATAGAGGTCTATAAAATCATGACTGGTATGGAGCAAGCAAATAAGAAAGTGTTATTTACTTCTTCACATAACACAAGAACCAGGGGTCACCCAATTAAATTAATAGGCAGCAAGTTTAAAACAAACAAAAGGAAGTACTTCTTCACCTAATGAGGAGTCAACTTGTGGAACTCATTGCCAGGGGATGTTGTGAAGGCCAAAATTATAACTGGGCTCAAAAAAGAATTAAATAAGTTCATGGAGGACAGGTCCATCAATGGCTATTAGCCAAGATACTCCGGGGTACAACCCCATGCTCTGGGATTCCTTAAGCCTCTGACTGCCAGATGCTGGGACTGGACACCAGGGGACTGATCAACTAGTGATTGTCCTGGTCTGTTCATTCCCTCTGAAGAATCTGGTATTTGCCACTGTTGGAGGACAGGATACTGGGCTAGATGGACCATTGGTCTGACCTACTTTGGCCATTCTTATATTTTTTTATGGTTTGAAACTAGGATGTCTTCACTCCCTTAGATGCATGGCTTGAAGTGATGCCCTCAGACTCTGAGGTGAAGGTGAGAATCACCTCTCTTTCATCCCACCTCTGCTGACTGCTCTGCTAAGGATCACCAATGGCGACCTCAGAGACGGTGGTGTGAGCGGTCACCCCAGCCAAAGGGAGAAACAGGATGGAGCACCTTCACTCCTTGGCTGCCACTCACATCAATACTTAGGAACATAAGTGATGCAACAGCAGATCAGGCCTATGGTCGGCTTGTCCAGTAGCTCATCTCCCTACCCTACAAAGTCAGACCCACAGTCCATGCCATTCTGTCTCCAGCTGTCTCCATGCTGGATGCGACAGAGGCAGGTAGGACCCGCATAACTGCCCCTAATGGTCCAATTCTATCCCAGAGGGGTAATGCCTCCCAGACCCCCAGCTGATGATCAGCTTATGGTGGGGAGCAGAAGGAATGAGAGCCCTGGAAATTGTTCTCCTAGCTAGTGTGAAACTTCCATAATGGAGGATGGAACCAAACAATGCGTCGCTCACCTGTTCTTCCTGACGTGAATTGTGAAGACAAGAAAGAAAAGAGCCAGCAGGACTCCACCGGTGAGGAAGGTCCACACAACTCCCAGGAGGGCAGCCGAGAAGGAGGGGAAGGTCTTACTGCTGCTGTCGTAGGCCGTCTGAGAGAAGGCAAAGGGTGGAGACTGTAGGTGTGGAGGGAAATCTGGGGGGCTCCCAGAAGAGAAGTGGACGCCTTGTAAAAAATGCCACGACTGCTGGCACTGACTGACGCCTTGTCGGCAGTCTCAGTACTGGCACCAGAGACCGAATGGGCCACGGAAGCTGAAATCCCATCTCACCCTTACAGGCAGCCCTCCCAGTGCAAGGCACGCTGGCAGGGGAGGTGTGTGCGTAGGGGAGCCGCTTGCCTGCCCTGCTGCTGCCTGCTGTATGGATACAGACTTCACTCTGCAAGTCTCTCAGTCTGGCACTTTTCACCCCTCCCCAACTGAGGTCTGCCGCCTTTCACCATCCACTGAACTTACACACTCAGTTTGTGATTAAATACAGTAATGGAGGGAAATCCCATTCACATCTGAACTCATCTTTCCCTTCACCAAGTCCTCTGCCTCCATGGCCCAATATTAGAACCTGTACAGATGCCTTGGGCCAATGTGACCAATCTTTCATTTTCTCCACTATCTTTCAGAGGAGTCCAATGTATCATAGGAGAAGGGCTTCATGTTCTCTTAGCCCCCAGCACCACCACAAGGGGGCAAGACACTGCACCTTTCTGCCAGCCAGGTCTTCTAGAAGTATGATGCACACAGCCAGGCGTCCAAGGGGAGCCAGGCTTTCACCATGCCCCTATTGTGTAATCAAGCGGGTTGATTTCATCACGAGCAGAGCTGCCAGCAGGTGCAGAGAAGTTGCAGGGGAAGGTGAATGCTTTTTCAAAAGGGTTACCCACAAATACCCCCGTACACACCCAGGCTTCATCCCACATCCTGACCAGCTGTTCTTGGAGGGAGAACAGCTGAAAACCAGCCTTGAGGGTTTGGTGGCACTAGCTGGGTCAGAAAGGAGGGCTACCCATTGCAAGGAGCAAGTCCAGTTCTGACCCACCTAAACTGTTGTGGGAAAACCCCTGCCCTGATTCCCCAGCATGCAGATGCTACACACCTCATCTCCTCCAGTTCCTCAGCAAACTGCCGAGTCAGGACACACTGGGGAGCAGAAGAGGTGAGTTAGGATCTCAACTCCTTAAGGTTCAGACAAGGAACTGATGGGAACCAGAGGAGGTGGCAGAGGATAGCAGTCAGGAGTGCCCATCAGGCCGGGAATGGCAGTGGGAGGGGATCAGGTTATAGTGCTTTTCAAGCAGGGAGAGGGGTGCTACCAGGGGGCTGGAGAAGGCAGGAAGGACAAAGAGATGGGGATGAGTATTGGCTGGGTGGGTGCCTAAAAAACCAAAAGCCAAACAAGCCAGTCAGGGTAACTTCTGAGGACATGGGAAGGAGGAGCAGGATTGTGAAGCTTGACTAGCTATGGCCAGATTGTGACTACTGGGCCTTGGTGTGCGTTGGATGGGGAGCAGGGGAGCCAGGAGGAACTGTGCAGTCACAAAAGAAGGAAAGGCCCTGGCCTCCCCTCCTCTTGTGCCCCACGGGGCACCAGCTGGGAGCAGTCTCTGAGCTCAGGAGATTAGAGGGAGTGCAACTGCACTTGGGCCCTGCACGTGGGGCACAGGGCAAGAGGGAGGCTTCCTACTTTTCTCTCTTGTGCTCCCAGGCAAGGCTTCGTAAAGTGCTTTGAATATGAGAAGTGCCAGCCCAGCACAAAGGACTATTACTAGTAACTGTCCAGTTAAAAAGCACATAGAAACACTGCTTCTCTCCAGTGGCGTGTGACAAATGACACTGTCACTTATCAGGAGGAAACGAATGGACTTTTCACCATTGATGCTGTTTCTCCCTTTCTGTACTGCAGGGGGCTTGTCTACACCTACAGCTCTGCACCGGTGCAGCTGTGCTGCTGTAGCACTTTAGTGGAGACACTACTACGCCGGCGGGAGAGCTTCTCCCATCAGGGTACTTAATCCAGCTTTGCGAGAGGTGGTAGCTATGGAAGCTGTCCCGTCGGCATAGCGCTGTCAACACCAGGGGTGAGGTCGGTATAACTGTGTTCCTCAAGAGGGTGGATTTTTCACATCCCGGAGCGACGCAGTTATACTGATGTAAGCGTGTAGTGTAGACTTGGCCTCAGTTTGAACAGTGATGCTACACTGGCTATAGCTCCATTGGCTGGTGCGTCTCAATAGTACATACAAGGAAGTTTAAATTTAAAAAAAAAAATCTGATTGCAATTTGAAAAACAAATCATTAAAATATCCTTATTTTAAATGTGTAAACTGACCCCACTTTAAAACAAAACAAAAGCAACCCTCTATGTTAGATGAAAAGTTACAGTCCCAATCAGCATTCCTTAAATGGAGTTATTTGTGTATATCATACGTATAGTCTGTTACTGAGATCTTAAAACAGTTTTTACATTTATTGAAATGACACTTCAGTTCTCCTCTAAAAGATACCAGGGGAACAATGAAAACCAGGACACAGCAAAGAAAGGAAGCTGAAGCTATACCTTCTTGTGCATTGCCAGCAGACTTGTTTATTAAATTCCTGTTAGTTACACATGTGCAAACTCATTGAAGGCAACAGGAGTGCAGAGATGTAACTAAGAACCCTATATAACCTGTAGAATCTTCTTTCCTGGGGATAACACGTGAGAAGGAAAGAGCCCAGCTTGACTCTCAGGTCCCTGAGTTTATTTGTGGTTAGAACAAAAATCCTTTTATTTTGAAACTGGGCACATTTGATCTGGAGACATCAGGAGACAAACATGGAGCCCAGAATAACATTTTTACAGGGTCACTTCTGAGAGTAGAATTGCACCTTGAAAAAGACTCCAAAAATAGGATGGGGAGGGTCCCAGATTCCAGATCGCATGTGCTTAGTTTGCAAGGCAGAAGACTATTTTTCCAGCTGCTGCTGTCACAAACTCTCCCCCAGGGATCTGAGAATGAGGCTTGGCTTTTTCTACCTCTTTCAGCATCACTAGAAATAAACATTTTGTGCTGAGACCTTAGCCACCCAATTACACACAAGGCAGACATGCTCAGGTCACTCCTCCATAGCTGGAGTCCATTCTGCCTCCTAGGGCTAACAGGAGTAAACACTGGCTTGGAGCAATAAAACCAGCATTTACTATTAAAAAAAATATCCAGGGGACAGATCTGTGAACTGAGAAGCTTCACATAGTCACTTTCTGGGCCATAGCTGCACTTTGGCCCCAATCCGTGGCTACAGCACAGGAGCACACAGGAAGATCAAAATTGACTTTATGTCACCATTGCGCTCTCCTGATCCTAGGCCAGCTGTGTACAAAGCTGGTCCCCCTACACAAATCAGAGCAGTCTGAAAGCTGCTCTAATTTGTGCCAGCTGTCAGAGGCCCGAAGAGGCTGATATAGCAGCTAGGGATCAGTGGGAGGCCATGACACTCAGTCCTTGCCCTCCACACTGGCTGCAGGGACGAGGAGAGGAGGGCAGAGTAGCCATGACACAGGCTTGATGCTACTGACAGACCCCCCTACACTGGCATGATCCTTCCATGGCCTTTTGCACCAGCTTTAGGACAGCTTTGTTCCAGCAGCATGGTGAAAAGTGACTTGTATCAATAATGTAGGGGTGAAAGATGCTGGTAGCACCCACCTCCTGATGTTACTGTACTTCACAGAGTGGTTTGTTGCTGATGGAGAGCTGCCATCAGTCCATCCATGAGTCATCCCCTTTCCCCTCTGCCTGAAGCCCAGAGGCCACTCTGGACACAGGCAAGCTGGGCAGCTGCCTAGGGTGGCAGATTTCTAAATGAACACTTTGGCTGTGTCTACACTACAGACCTTACAACAGCAGAGTTTTACCACTGCAGCTGCGCCACTGTACTGTCTCCCAGGTAGCCGCTCTATGCCAATGGGAGAGAACTCTCCCACCAGCATAATTAAACCGCCTCCAAGGAGTGGCAGTAGATCTGTGGGCGGGAGAGTGTCTCCCGCCCAACATAGCTCTGTCCACACCAGTGCTGTTGTCGGTGAAACTTATGTCAGACAGGGGTGTGTGCGTGTTTATTTCACACCCCTGACCAAAAAAAGTTTTACCGACAAAAGTGTTAGTGTAGACCAAAATCTTAATTAGTGCATGGCAAGCTGGGGTGTGAATCTACCCCACCCAGACTAACTGTCCATGCAGACCCTGCAGATGCGCGTTAACAGTTTCTTAATGCACTTTGATCTCCTCCTCTCTGAAACAGGGACTAGATCAAAGTGCATTAATGACTGTGCAGAAGCCCTGGCATGGAGCACACAGCTGGAGGGCCCAGCCCAGCAGTAGCTGGGCCTGGCTGTGAGCTGCTGCTGGTCTCTCCCCAGGCAAGCTCGAGGATGAGGGGCCCTCCAGGGCAGGAGGCAATCAGGTATGTGACACCCCATGTCCCCCATCTGTCCCTTGTCCCTCCCCCCATACTACCCACTCCCCAGCTGTCCCCTACTTCACCCCACATCCTAATCCCCCCTGTCCTAGCCTTCCTGGCCCCATCTCTCCCCCTATCCTAGCCCATCTACTCCCCCAAGGTTCTGCCCCCACATCTACCTTCCACCTCATCTGCCCCTGATGCCTTGAGGTCTGCCCCCTCAGTCATTCCCCTTCCCCAGGGTCCTGTCCCACTGTGCCCTGCCGCCCTCCCAACCCTATCTGTCCTGGGGTGCTCCCCTCAAAGCCACTCACCCCATTCTCTAGCATCCTGCCCCATCTGCCCCGTGACCTATCCCCCATGCTATCTGCCCCATGATCTACTCCCTGGCCCTGTTTTCCTAGCCCCCCATCTTCCCTCTGTGTCCTACTCCCCTAGCCCTTTTGTCCCCCTGGTATGTCCTGAACCCCACCCCATCTGTCCCATGTCCTGGCCCCCATCCCCACCCCCATGTCCAGACTCCAGTCCCCCTGTATTATCCCCCATTGTTCCACTCATGTATTGAATAGCTACCCTCCCCCCCAGCCTCACATCAGGATGGCTTCCCCTACATCTGGTGCAGCTCCCCTGGCATTTTGGATTGACACCCAGAGGGGTACACTCGAGATGGGGGACCAGAGCTGAATGGAGATGGGGAACAGATGGAGCCGTACACTGCGAGTGCTCTTAGGGCTAGATCCCTAATGCAGGGTGGGGCTGGGCAGGGCTGCTGGCCCTTAGGGTTGGTGGAGACCAGTGGGGGTCCTTCCAGAGCAGCCTGTTTATGGCGGAGCATGCTGCTATAAGGGAGTAGTGGGGGTGGAGGTCATAGTGATGTTCTGCCTAGGGCAGCAGATTGTCTTGAGCAGCCCCTGACTGAAGCATGGCTGCAAACTCTATCTCAGGAACCAGCTGGGGAAGCCTAGCACTGCTGTTCCTCTCCTCCACACACACACCAAAAACAATCCTGGCTCTGTTGGAGGTCCCAGGGCTCTGAACTCTGGGAGAGCATTTCAGTGGCAGGTGAGTGGAGTATAACTCATGGCCCAGACAGGGGAATATTAGTTGTAATAAAGCAGCCAGAGCTAGGGGAGCCAAAGAGCTTTAATCTTCTAATTAAAGGTCAGCGTGGGGGCTAGCACTGGGTTCAGTAGAAGGCCAAGTGGCATTCATGCCCAGCTGGGCCCACGTGAACGCTGATAGGCACACAGACAGCAGCTCCAGACTGGAAACAGTGGCTTACATTCTTCTTCCAAAATTATATCAAAATAGACTTAGCCAACTAAGACCATTCCTGTGTCATCCCCAAGAGCTCAATGACTTACGGGGCAGGGGAGGGGTGGTACAATCTATTATGGGCTTTGGCTTTTAATTAAATCCCTCTTTATTAATATTTGACAGGCACTTTGAAGTTCCAGGGAAGGTGGGAGGTCAAGGGGACGGAACGTCATTTCTGTTCCACACTCACATTAGCTCACTGGGAAAGATTCTTTCAAATTCCTTGGCTGTTTCCCCAGGCTGGTTCCTTACACTCTACCCGCCAAGCTTTTACCCAGACAAGTTTTAAAGACCGTAAGTATTGGGGTTTCCTTCCTTTCCCTTGGGAGACTGCTCCACAAACCAAGAGTCCTTACTCCCAGTGGGGAGAAGTTTCCCCTAGGAAGTTTTCTAATGTGCTCCTCCTCCTCAGAGGCCACCCCCAAACTCATTCCTCTGCGTAGAACCTGGCATTCAAGGTCAGAGCAGCCCAGTCCCCATCTTGGTACGTACAATCGTTATTGTGCAGAGATCCCGCAGGGTCCTCTGCCTCCGTGCCTGGCTGTTCCAACTGGAGTAGCTGTCACACAAGTCAGAGCAGTTGAATCCAGGCTCCATAGCACATCCTTAGTCTTCATTCAGCCCTGTTTTCTGGGCAGCGGGAAAGCAGTCAGTCCTGCAGTGGAAGGGAGGCCAACACTGGGCCAAGTTCCTCCAGCAGCTCACATTTTTCCAGTGACAATAACAACCTTAAAAAGAACAGGAGTACTTGTGGCACCTTAGAGACTAACAAATTTATTAGAGCACAAGCTTTTGTGAGCTACAGCTCACTTCATCAGATGCACAGAATGGAACATATAGTAAGATATATAGATATATATACATACAGATAAGTTGGAAGTTACCATACAAACTGTGAGAGGCTAATTAGTTAAGATGAGCTATTATCAGCAGGAGAAAAAAAAACAACTTTTGTAGTGATAATCAAGACAATTGACAAGAAGGTGTGAGGATACTTAACTTAAGGAAATAGATTCAATATGTGTAATGACCCAGCCACTCCCAGTCTCTATGACAGGTTTCAGAGTAACAGCCGTGTTAGTCTGTATTCGCAAAAAGAAAAGGAGTACTTGTGGCACCTTAGAGACTAACCAATTTATTTGAGCATGAGCTTTCGTGAGCTACAGCTCACTTCATCGGATGCATACCGTGGAAACTGCAGCAGACTTTATATATACACAGAGAATATGAAACAATACCTCCTCCCACCCCACTGTCCTGCTGGTAATAGCTTATCTAAAGTGATCATCAGGTTAGGCCATTTCCAGCACATATCCAGGTTTTCTCACCCTCCGCCCCCCCACACAAATTCACTCTCCTGCTGGTGATAGCCCATCCAAAGTGACAACTCTTTACACAATGTGCATAATAATCAAGTTGGGCCATTTCCTGCACAAATCCAGGTTCTCTCACTCCCTCACCCCCCTCCAAAAACCCACCCCCATACACACACAAACTCACTCTCCTGCTGGTAATAGCTCATCCAAACTGACCACTCTCCAAGTTTAAATCCAAGTTAAACCAGAACATCTGGGGGGGGGGGGGTAGGAAAAAACAAGAGGAAATAGGCTACCTTGCATAATGACTTAGCCACTCCCAGTCTCTATTTAAGCCTAAATTAATAGTATCCAATTTGCAAATGAATTCCAATTCAGCAGTTTCTTGCTGGAGTCTGGATTTGAAGTTTTTTTGTTTTAAGATAGCGACCTTCATGTCTGTGATTGCGTGACCAGAGAGATTGAAGTGTTCTCCGACTGGTTTATGAATGTTATAATTCTTGACATCTGATTTGTGTCCATTTATTCTTTTACGTAGAGACTGTCCAGTTTGACCGATGTACATGGCAGAGGGGCATTGCTGGCACATGATGGCATATATCACATTGGTGGATGTGCAGGTGAACGAGCCTCTGATAGTGTGGCTGATGTGATTAGGCCCTGTGATGGTGTCCCCTGAATAGATATGTGGGCACAATTGGCAACGGGCTTTGTTGCAAGGATAAGTTCCTGGGTTGGTGGTTCTGTTGTGTGGTATGTGGTTGTTGGTGAGTATTTGCTTCAGGTTGTGGGGCTGTCTGTAGGCAAGGACTGGCCTGTCACCCCCCCCCCCCCAGATGTTCTGGTTTAACTTGGATTTAAACTTGGAGAGTGGTCAGTTTGGATGAGCTATTACCAGCAGGAGAGTGAGTTTGTGTGTGTATGGGGGTGGGTTTTTGGAGGGGGGTGAGGGAGTGAGAGAACCTGGATTTGTGCAGGAAATGGCCCAACTTGATTATTATGCACATTGTGTAAAGAGTTGTCACTTTGGATGGGCTATCACCAGCAGGAGAGTGAATTTGTGTGGGGGGGTGGAGGGTGAGAAAACCTGGATTTGTGCTGGAAATGGCCTAACCTGATGATCACTTTAGATAAGCTATTACCAGCAGGACAGTGGGGTGGGAGGAGGTATTGTTTCATATTCTCTGTGTATATATAAAGTCTGCTGCAGTTTCCACGGTATGCATCCGATGAAGTGAGCTGTAGCTCACGAAAGCTCATGCTCAAATAAATTGGTTAGTCTCTAAGGTGCCACAAGTACTCCTTTTCTTTTTGTGAATACAGACTAACTCGGCTGTTACTCTGAAATTTGTGTTGTAAATCGCTTGTCTAGATTTTGTAAAAATACTAACCCACAGAATCCTTCCCACGAAGACTACAAAAAGGATTCTGTTTGGACTCCTCCTGAAGGTCGAAACAACAGACTGAACTTCTACATAGAGTGCTTCCGTCGACGTGCACGGGCTGAAATTGTGGAAAAGCAGCATCACTTGCCCCATAACCTCAGCCGTGCTGAACACAACGCCATCCACAGCCTCAGGAACAACTCTGTCATTATAATCAAAAAGGCTGACAACGGAAGTGCTGTCGTCATCATGAATAAGTTGGAATATGAACAAGAGGCTGCTAGGCAGCTCTCTAACTCCACATTCTACAGGCCATTATCCTCTGATCCCTCTGAGGATTACCAAAAGAAACTACACCATCTGCTCAAGAAACTCCCTGAAAAAGCACAGAAACAGATCTGTGCAGACACATGCCTAGAACCCCGACCAGGGGTATTCTGTCTGCTACTCAAGATCCATAAACCTGGAAATCCTGGACACCCCATCATCTCAGGCATTGGCAACCTGACAGCAGGATTGTCTGGCTATGTGGACTCTCTTCTCAGGCCCTACGCTACCAGCACTCCCAGCTATCTTTGAGACACCACTGACTTCCTGAGGAAACTACAATCCATCGGTGATCTTCCAGAAAACACCCTCCTGGCCACTATGGATGTAGAAGCCCTCTACACCAACATTCCACTCAAAGATGGACTACAAGCCGTCAGGAACAGTATCCCCGATAATGTCAAGGCAAACCTGGTGGCTGAACTTTGTGACTTTGTCCTCACCCACAACTATTTCACATTTGGGGACAATATATACCTTCAAGGCAGCGGCACTGCTATGAGTACTCACATGGCCCCACAGTATGCCAACATTTTTATGGCTGACTTAGAACAACACTTCCTCGGCTCTCGTCCCCTAATGCCCCTACTCTACTTGCGCTACATTGATGGCATCTTCATCATCTGGACCCATGGAAAAGAAGCCCTTGAGGAATTCCACCATGATTTCAACAATTTCCATCCCACCATCAACCTCAGCCTAGACCAATCCACACAATCGGTCCATTTCCTGGACACTACTGTGCTAATAAGCAATGGTCACATAAACACCACCCTATATCGGAAACCTACTGACCGCTATACTTACCTACATGCCTCCAGCTTCCATCCAGGACACACCACACGATCCACTGTCTACAGCCAAGCTCTAAGATACAACCGCATTTGCTCCAACCCCTCAGACAGAGACCTACAAGATCTCTATCAAGCATTCTTAAAACTACAATACCCACCTGCTGAAGTGAAAATACAGATTGACAGAGCCAGAAGAATACCCAGAAGTCACCTACTACAGGACAGGCCCAACAAACAAAATAACAAAGAACGCCACTAGCTGTCACCTTCAGCCCCCAACAAAAACCTCTCCAGCGCATCATCAAAGATTTACAACCTACCCTGAAAAATGATCCCTCACTCTCACAGATCTTGGGAGACAGACCAGTCATTGCTTACAGACAGCCCCCCAACCTGAAGCAAATATTCACCAGTAACCACACAACAAAAACACTGACCCAGGAACCTATCCTTGCAACAAAGCCCAATGTCAACTCTGTCCACATATTTATTCAAGTGACACCATCATAGGACCTAATCACATTAGCCCACGCCATCAGGGGCTCATTCACCTGCACATCTACCAATGTGATATATGCCATCATGTGCCAGCAATGCCCCTCTGCCATGTACATTGGCCAAATCAGACAGTCTCTACACAAAAGAATAAATGGACACAAATCTGACATCAGGAATCATAACATTCAAAAACCTGTAGGAGAACACTTCAACCTCTCTGGCCACTCAGTAAAAGATTTAAGGGTGGCAAGTTTGCAACAGAAAAGCTTCAAAAACAGACTCCAAGGAGAAACTGCTGAGCTTGAATTAATATGCAAACTAGATACCATTAACTTGGGTTTGAATAGAGACTGGGAGTGGCTGGGTCATTATTGAATCTATTTCCTTAAGTTAAGTATCCTCACACCTTCTTGTCAATTGTCTTGATTATCACTACAAAAGTTGTTTTTTTTTCCCCTGCTGATAATAGCTCATCTTAACTAATTAGCCTCTCACAGTTTGTATGGTAACTTCCAACTTATCTGAATGTGTATATATATATAGCTTACTATATGTTCCATTCTGTGCATCTGATGAAGTGAGCTGTAGCTCACAAAAGCTTGTGCTCTAATACATTTATTAATCTCTAAGGTGCCACAAGTACTCCTGTTGTTTTTGCGGATACAGACTAACACGGCTGCTATGCTGAAACCTGTCAATAGCAACCTTAAAAAGAAAAGGAGTACTTGTGGCACCTTAGAGACTAACCAATTTATTTGAGCATGAGCTTTCGTGAGCTACAGCTCACTTCATCAGATGCATACCGTGGAAACTGCAGCAGACTTTATATATCTCATTTCCCCCATGTCTGAGGTGTGCCAGGCGGCTTTCAGCCAGTGACACTGTTACACACAACCACAGTTGTGTGGTGGCAACCATTTAACAGGCATTCTCTGTCACAGCAGGAACCCACACCGTACGTGTGCAAACCTCCACCTCCCCACACCCAGCCAAGGCCAAGTCTCTTGTTGGCTGTCTATACCGGTCTGCATAAATCAGCTGTATTGATCCTCTTCAAATAACATGACAATCTTACTGTTTCATCACCAGGTGGCAGCCTCCTCCACTGTTGTATGGATACAGCCCCAGCTTCTCCCCACTCCCCAAACTGCTGTAGGTCCGCAATGAAGACAGCGCCTGTGGGCCACAGAGAAGGCCATTAACCCTGTAACTGAAATGAACAGCAATGATTACAGGCGCCAGTTATTTGAGATGGCACATGGAGTAAAATGCACCGTCTCTAGGGTCCATATGGTTTAAATGATTAGTATTTAACACTTATATCACAATAGTGCCCTGAGGCCCATATCAGGATTGGGGCCCCTTGATGCTGGGTACTGCACAAGCTCATGCCAAGACACAGCCCCAAAGGACTGATTGTCTAGAAGTTATTAAATCATTCGTAGCCAGGAGTATTTCTGAGCAAGGGGGAAGTGGGGAATTTAGCAGGGCTGCAGAACTTTAGAAGGCTGTCCACATGGCTGGAGGGTATCATAGGCAGGGAGAGGCTGTGCCTCCCCAAACAGCCTAGCGTGGCCCCGCCCACACTCCGCCCCCAGGCCAGGCCCCCTCCTGTAGTTCCCAGCGCTCTGCCCTGGCTGGCCCAGGCTGGCTGGGGCTGGCTGGCCTGCCTCCCGCAGGGACTGGGGGTGGCTGGTGCTGGGGCCGTGCTGCCCACCTGGCACTCAGACCGCACCGTCTGGCATTCTGGGGCTGGCCGCACAGGAGCTGGAGGTGCTCCAGCCACACTGCCTGGGCCTCTGGGGCTGGGGATGCTGCGCGGCCAGAGCACTTGCAAGAGGGGAATCCCCTGCAGGATTTCATTCTGGTGCAGGAAGGAAAGAACAGAGTCATGGAGTTGAAGGCCAGAAGGGACTACTAGGTCATCTGGGCTGACATCCAGTGTATCACAGGCCACCAACGCTGTCACACCCCAATGGCCCCCCATCCCTCAGGGAGTCTCCAGGGAAGGCAGATCAGCATTGTATGTGGCTAACACTGTTGCAAGCATCGCAAAGCATTTTGGGGAGGGTCAAAGATGTGTGAGTGGAGAGTGGAAGTTCCCTTTGCAGAATACGAGAGGCTGGGGGGGAGAAAGAAGAAGAGCAGAGAACGGGTTAACTCAACACTTCAGCTAGCTCCATGTGAAGATAAGACGCTGGCCCCGGCCCAAGGTCACAGGCTTGACGAGAAATCAGCAGCTGCCCAGCCGTGAGAAGAGGAGAACTAAGTTGAGCAGAGCTGCAGAGATAGCAGCGAGAACAGTGAGAGCAAATGAGATGGCGAAAGCAAAGGCCAATAGAAGGGAAAACAAAGTCTCCGGAGCCGGGATGTTTTGGGAAACCGAGGAGGCCACAGCAAGCCGGTTTGGACTGGCACAAAGAGCACCAGAAGCAGAGGTCCCTGAGTGGACTACCTCCCCGCCTGTCCCCTCCCCGTCCCCCCAAGGAGTCCAGGACTTAAAACCCTCCTGAGAGCTGGAGCAACTCGGAGAGCACAGCAGATCCTTGGACGGCCTGGGCCCAGGACAGCACTCCCGTCCACCTCCCACCCCCCTTCTTCTGACATTACACCCAGACTTGGCCAGTCTGGGTCGTGCCTGTGTGAGTATGAAAGTGAGTTAGGGCTTGGGGCATTAACGCTTTCTTTCTTCCACTGAGTGACGTGGGAGTGTTCCCAACACTCTCTGTTGTTATTTTATTATTTTATTAATAAAGCTTTTAAATTTAGACACTTGGTGTGCCTCGTCATCTCCTCCCCAAAAAGATCCTGTGGCCCCAGCCTGATCAACTGTGGCCCCAGGCAGACTGGTAACGAAAATCTGTCACAACGCCACCCAGCACCTACCACTAAACCCAACAATGGAAATGAGACCAAAGAAAATAAGATCCATAGGAGACTAGATTATTACGGGCTCCAGGTACAGAATAGAAGGGAGCAAGGTGCACCAGTGCTTGAGGCCCCTGAAATGGAGGCCCCTGAAATGGCAGGGAAATGATTCAGTCAGATATACTCAGATAATCCTGCAAGAGACCTATACCCACAGAATGCAGAGGAAGGTGAAAACCCCCCAAGGTCACTGCTAGTCTGATCTGGGGGAAAATTCCTTCCTGACTCCACATATGGCGATCGGTTAGACCCTGAGCATGTGAGCAAGAACCAGTCAGCCAAGCATGAGCTTGAGAATAGAGAAAGCGAATACTCTGTGCCATCCCAGAGCCCTGGCTGCCCTGCCCAGTGTCCCATCTCCAGCCATCGTCATCCCTGATCCTTCTGAGGAAGAATATATTTAAAACTTGCCCTCTCAGAATACATTGGGGAAAAACAGCTGGACCCCTGAAGCATGACACTTAGGGGCACAGGGCCATGAACCGGACGTGAGCCCTGGGTTGTTGGGCCTGTCCCCCCACCATCACAAGCAACCCTGGCATACAACTGCTCTCACAAATTTGTCCAGCTCTTCTTAAAATGAATTATATTGTTTGCTCCCACAACTCCACCCCTCTGTTAGAAACCTTTACATTTCCTGTCTAAATTTGTTCGTGGCCAGCGTATAGCCATTTTTTTGGTGCCAGCATTGTCAGTTAACTTAAATAGCATCTCACCCTCCATGGTATTTACCCCTACTGTACTTCTAGAGAGAAATCATACCCCCTTTACCTTCTTTTTGCTAGTCTAAACAAGCCAAACTCTTCCAGT
Source organism: Eretmochelys imbricata (assembly GCF_965152235.1). NCBI lineage: Eukaryota > Metazoa > Chordata > Testudines > Cheloniidae > Eretmochelys > Eretmochelys imbricata. Next base: position 206,576,806 of record NC_135572.1, read on the forward strand.
CTCCTCTCATAAGACAGGCCCTCCATTCCCCTGATTACCCTAGTAGCTCTTCTCTGCAACTGTTCCAATTTAAATTCAAACATGGGTGACTAGAATTGTACACCGTATTCCAAATGAGGTCTTACCAGTGGCTTGAACAAGCACACCAGAAAGAGCCCTTCTTCGGAGGCCCATATACTGGATCCTTCCATGGGGGCTGCAGCTGACTTCTTGGGGATTCATCTCATTCCAGCAAATAACAAATTCATTAAATAAACAAAGGAATAACACAAGCAGCAACACAATCACCTGAAATTTAATGCAATTTAAGTATGGTCTTAAGTGCTTTATTTAACAGGGAAGAGATTACTCGCATGCTTAAATTAAACATAATTTCAGTCTGGAAATAAAGCATAAAATTAAACAGAGATTAATTAGCCATTGGAACAATTACCCAGGGTTGTGGTGGATTCTCCATCACTGACAATTTTTAAATCGAGATTGGATGTTTTACCAAAAGATCTGCTCTGGGAATTATTTGGGGGAAGTTCTATGGCTTGTGTTGTACAGGGGGTCAGACTAGATGATCACAATGGTCCCTTCTGGCTCTGAAATCTATGGACCTATGAATATGCGTAAGTGCTTTGCTGAATGGGAGTCTGAGTGACAGTTTAGCTATCGACACTGGACCAGTCTATTTATTAAGTAGGATTAAAAGTCTAACATCTCTAAATTTTTTCTCTCTCGCAGCGCTCTGGCTGCCGGGTACTACATCATGTCACTCTCCAATGGTTCTCCTCATCACCTTAGCTTCTATTTCCTCTTTAATTCTTTATTGTGGGGTTTTAACAGCCCTCATTACCATTTTAGATATGAGGTCATACTTCTATTCAAGCATCCTTATTCAATTAGCATGGGCAACATTTTTAATTGGCTTCCGCTGCACAACCAGAAATGAGTCCAGTGCAGTTAGCAGTTGTAGAAGAGGGACAGAAGGGTGGCAGATCATTATTTATTTGCTCATAACAATAGATGAGGTGAGTGCAAAATTCAGACTTTTCTTCTAGCTGCTATTTAACAGCGATGTATCTTCACAACTGTAGCCTAAATGCAAATCAGGTTCATTGGCATGTAGATGGCCTTTCCTTCATGACGTTCCTTTGTTTTCTCCACTGCACTGCTAGCTTCCTCGATATAAAAATTAATTCCCTTTGGTCAGAAATATGGCCAGATTCTGGGATCCTTCCTCATGCAAAACTCTTATGGACTTCAATGTGTAAGGAAGAACTGGGTGAAAACTGAAAAAGGGTCTCATGATTTGACTTATGATTATTACGTTTTATTTTAGATGATCAAGGCTCATATTGCCACAGAACCTAAGAGCAGGTTCTCAGCTAGTGTAATTGGTGTAGATTCTGATTCACATCATCTGAGAATCTGGCTCCCAGTAAATTAAAACATCTACACAGGATTATCTGTATTTGTGAGGTATCCATTCCAGCATGGAACTAAGCCCCACACCTCTGCATCCAAAAAGCAGGAGGGCTACCTCTTAAGTGAAAAGAGAAGCTACTGTTTCAGTAGTTGTCCCATTTGAGCCTATTATTAAAAGGCTTATGGACAAAAATTGTACATGTGTGCAACGAGGTACCCACAGCACCCCTCCAGATTCAAGCCGTTGGCCCCTCTCCTCCATTAATCAGGGACACTTCAGTCTAGTGCAACACCCATGTTCTTTATTCATGCTCAGTTTCCCACCCCCAGTTTCCAACTATATACAGGCTTTACAACTGCTTGGCCTACCACAGGTCTGGCCAGCAACAGACTAGGAGGCTCCTACTCCCTCTGAACCTGACCTCCCACTCTTAGTCCCTTTCTCTCACTTCCTTCCAGCCTTATAGCTAGCTCCTGCTAATGAGGCTGGCAGGTGTGGTCAGTTACTAGGCAAACATAGGGCAGTTTCCCCAACCCTAATTCAGTCTCCCTGATTGGGGCAGGAATGGAAGGAGCTGATTAAGGGCTTCTGTAGCAGCACCCCTGCCACAATCTGACACAGAATTTTTTTTCCTTCTGAGATATCCCATTCAAATACCAACACAATTCTGCTCTTTCAAGAATCCAGCTGTGATGTGGCAGACCAAGTGACAGCTCATGCCAAGACCCCTCAGTCTCAACTGAATACTGACCATTACATAGCTGGAAGCCGTCTGGCTCACCTGTGGGTTAGTATTGTTAAAAATGGTATTAGAATTATAAGAATGTGTTAAGCTTTTAAGAAATGTGTGTGAGTTGCTGCATGCATTAATCTCACTTATAACATCTGTATCCCATGATATAAGGTCATGGGCAGTGGGTGAACCCCTGGCTAGCCCCGCCGTGCCTCTTCTGCCCAAGGCCACGCCCCTTCCATGCCCACCGAAGCCCAGCCCCCACTGTGGCCACTGTCCCCTGTCCCAGGCTAGTGCCCCCAGCTCCGCCCCCTCCCACACCAGGCAGGGCAGCCCCAGCCCCCGAGTGCCGGACAGCACGGCCCCAGCCTCCCCAGGCTACGCTGCCCGGTCTGACCCCTGGCAGGCCGGCCCCCTCTCCCCTGAAGCTGCCTCCAGGCTGAACTGCCAGCTCTAGCCCCAGCGCTGGGTGGACAGACAGGTAGGCAGCGTGGCCCCAGCGCCTGGAGGATGGATGGCGTGGCATGCCCAGGGGTGCACCGCAGCCCCCAGCCTGCCTGCCCCAGCCTCTGGCACAAAGGGAACAGCCTTACAGAAGGCAGGATGGGGCCTGAGCATGGGTGGGGACACATCAGGCTGTTTGGGAAGGCAGAGCCTTCCCATGCCTATGATACCCGCCGCCCATGTATAAGGTAATATGTAAGAGGTTTTCTCTGTTAACTGTAAATCACCAGACAGGAGAGAAGCACTAGCAAGTGTGAAATAACATCTCCTGTTGGAAACTGGTATCTTCTGCCCAACCAAGGGAGGCCCTTCAGCACCAGACGAACCATTGTGAAACATCAGAGGACAAAAGATTTTGTTGATTGCCCCCCCACCCGCACCCCACAAAGAGGAGCTGTACAAGCAAATTGCTGCCAACAACTGAATTGACAACTCAAAGCAGAAGAGGGCAAGGAATAAAAAGCCCTTCCTGACAAGGAAGAAGTGCATCTTTTACACTGCTTCAAATCTGAGGGGCAAGGATTTGAACATAAGCAAAAGATCCCCAGTGCTTGGCCTGGGTTAGCCCTAAAGGACATAGAGAACTTGCTTATTGTAGAATCTTCTATTACTTTTTTAAACTTAAGATTGGAACTCATTTGTGTGTATCTATGTTTACCTCCTTTAATCTTGTAAATAACTCATTTCCTTTTCCAATAAAATAAATCTTTAGATAGTTATAGGATCAGCTACAAGCATTGTCTTTGGGGAGAGATCTAAGACACAACTGACATTGGGTAAGTGACTAGTCCTTTGGGACTGGGAGTAACCTGAATACTGTTGTGATTTTTTGGTGTAAGGGACTGTCTATGACAATGGAAAGCTTACCTGGCTGACAAGATAGATCAGAGTACCCAAACCATTGTTACTTTGACTTCAGATCACTGCAGCAATTCCCACTTATATATCCCAGGGTCAGTCATTGAGGATTTTTTATATAAATCAATGTAGAATTTTATAAACCAGTGCACAGATGACAGGTTGAACAAAGAAAAAGGGATATTGTTGCAGAAAAAGCTTGATTTGGATTTAATCTAACCAATGCACAGTGTGCCAGAGCCCACAGACATGGTATCAGGACACAGAGAACTACAGAGAGATAGGCACACCCATGGCAAACAATCCATGTAATATTAATAGCCCAGATCATGCCTGGGCATTTTCCCACTGAGTGTGGATTTCTCCCTGCCCATGAGAAGGTCAGTGGAGCCACGTGGACAGAGAGGGAGCCAGAGAAAGCAGGCAGGGGACTCTGGAGCTGGTGCAAATACAGGACTGCCGCATGGGTGGCACTGGTCCTTACCAGATCTCCCAGACACCAATACTTTAATATCTCAGAAGATCTGTATGATCTGGAGGCCAAAGCCCCTGCTTCTTCCACAGAGAGGCAAACCCCATCCCGCCTCACCATGAAGAAGTTCATAGGAACCTCTAAAGAAGCTCATGGAGTTCCTGCACAGATGGTTGGGATTTCCCTGGTTGGGGTACAAGTTGGGCCACTAGCAGAGTAGGGCCTGTCCCAAGTGACAGGGCCAAGCTCTTTAGAATGGAAATAAGTTAGCTCTGTGACTTCCCCCGAAGGGGTCACCCCAGTAGTCTTGCACACCTAATAACAGACGGCCATGAGCGTCTATCAGCAAGGAAAGCAAAAGTTGCAGCGTGAATCCCATATGCTCACATCTTTATTCTAAGACCAAATTTCTTCCAACAAGGTGAGCCTCACAATCCCCAAAGAGGGCCAAGTTGTATGCTTTGCTCCCTGCCCTGCACAGGGACCTGTGCAGAGCTGCACCATCCCTGAACTCTCCAGGCATCTGGGATTCTCTCTAGCACAGGGAATCTGACTGACAGTGCAGAAAGCCGGGGAGGCTCTCTGTACACTTCCCCGGCCCAAGCAAGCCCTGCCCGCAGCGGCACATGTGGGCCATGCTGTTTGTTAGCAACTGAATACAAAATAGTATCTGAGAAATTCTCAACAAAGGAACTCCTCTCACACAGGATGCAGGGCTGGGGGGGAATGGGGGAAGGGGCACCCATATACCCATCCAGCCAGGTGTGGGGGATTCTCCATCACTGACTATTTTTAAATCAAATTGAATGTTTTTCCAAAATACCTGTTCTCGGAATTATTTTGGGGGAGTTCTGTGCTACACAGGAGGTCAGACTAGCTTATCACAATGATCCCTTAGAATCCATGAATCTAAAAGGGAGCTTTGGGTTAAAAAAAAAAAAAAAGTGTGGAAGCCCAGAGATCTAGCGAGAGCTCTGCTTCAGGAACAACGTGGAGAGCTGGCAGGGAATCAGAGCCTTTGTCCAGGAATCAAAGTTCAAAGCAGGTTTTGCGTTCCAGTGCACTGCTGCCCCTTCGCAAGGGAAGAGGATTCTTCAAACTTTCCAAGGTCCTAGCCTCTCAAAAACACTTTCACACTATTATGCAAATGGATTCAGTGCTGTTTCCATGAAAGCTGGTCACCAAGGACAATTAGCACTCATTAGCATGCAGTAAAGTGCTGATGTGAATATTGCCAAAAGGCAACAGCCATCTCATTTGCTCTCCTTCCTCTAATTAGAACTCGTGGAAATCACACTGCTTCCTTTCATGAAAGCCCAGGAAAGCAAGGAGCATCAATCAAGTTTCAGAAAGCTGCCAGGCGAACAGGAGATGATGGCTTCTTTAAGGCCCCAATGATAAGTCCAACATGGCAGCCCCCAGCAGCAGAACTCTATGTGACAGTGGCGTGGAACAGGGGTGGGGCAGGGACCATAGCCCTCCCACTTTTTGAAAGTGGACAGGCCTGTCCCATCCACTTTTCCCCACAGCAGCCCCAGCCCCAGCCCCCCGGCCAGGCCAGCAGCTGGTGTGAGCCATGCAAACCCTCCACCTGCCTGCAATGAAGAGGGGCTGAGAGCAGCCCCTGGCCCATGTCCTTGCCCAGCCCAGGGCAGGTGGAGGTGGAAGGTCTGCGACTTCATGCCAGCTCCCCACAGCTGCCTGCGCAGCTCTTCCCAACCTGCCTCTGGCCTGGGAGGGGGACCTCAGAGCCACAGCCCGGCCTTGGGACGAGCTGCGCAGGCAGCTGTGGGGAGCCTGCGTCCCTCCGCCTGCCCTGAGTTGGGGCCCAGGGCCAGGGGCTGCTCTTGGTAGACCTCTCCCACTGCAGGCAGGTGGAGGGGCTGCATTGCAGCTCTCCACAGCTGCCTGCAAGTCTCTTATCATGGCTGGATGGTGGCTCTGAGGCCCCTCCCAGAGCCAGGTTGGGGAGAGCCATGTGGGCAGCTGTGGGGATCCTGGGTCCCTCCACCTGCCTTGGGCAGGGTTCTGCTTTTGGCCCCACCCCAGCTTCTGGCTTGGCCAGGGGCGGGACCTCTGGGGAAGAGGCAGGGCCTCAGGGGGGGAAGAGGAGAACGGGGCCTCGTGGGTGGGGGCACCTGCCCCGCCCCCTTTTGGGAAGGCTCTGACGCCCTTGCTATGCAATGGCCAGTGTTGCAGTGCAAATCACATCACTCCACAGCAATAATTAGGGCTGGTGCACTGACACTTGCAGTTCACTGTTGCACTCGGCTCCAATCAGGAAGCTCAGACGGCCATCTTGTCAGCTCTCCTACACAAAACAGGGCTGTCACATCAATGAGAAGCCCCAGAGTGTTGCACGAAGTGGTGGTAGTGATGCAGCAGGTGGTGCCCTTCCTCCAAGTTGGCGTTGAATCATAGAATATCAGGGCTGGAAGAGACCCCAGGAGGTCATCTAGTCCAACCCCCTGCTCAAAGCAGGACCAATCCCCAATTTTTGAACTAATGCTGCAATGTGTCAGGTTAACAACAGTGAGTCAGGTTTATGTGCAGGTATCTGTGTTTTCTGACGGGGACTGTGATGGGTCATGTGCCCCACACTACCCCATAGGGGGTTAATAGAGCCCTAGGGAGTCTGCACAGGAGGCAGCCAATTAGAGAGGGGCTGCAAGAAGCAGCCAATCAGGGCTGGGCTGGCCCATATAAGAAGGGCTGCAGAGCTAGCAGCTTCAGGCACTCCCTGTAGCTTGAAGAGGGAAAAGTGGTTGCCTTGCAGGAGCTAGCCCTTTGACGGAGCAGTGCTGGGCAGGATCAGGGGAGTGAGAGTGAGCTGACTGCTGGCATACTGAGGCCCTGAGACATGGGCGGAGAAGGTGCTGGGGCTGCCGGGAAGTGGCCCAGGGAAGTAGACTAAGGGTTGGAGGGGGAATGCAGCATGTGGCTGCCATCTACAGGGTCCTGGGGTCAGGACCTGGAATAGTGAGTGGGTGCAGGTCCCCCTGTCCCCAACTCACCACTGGGGAAGTGGTTGGACAGTGGACTGCCATTCCCACAGAAGTGGGGACAGGGCTAGCTCTAGGTTTTTTCTGCACCAAGCTCTGAGAGCACAACTGCCCAAGCAAAAAAAAAAAAAAAAAGTCCAGAATGCCACCCCTTGAATTATTCTGCCCCAGGTATGTGCTTGCTTTGCTGGTGCCTAGAGCTGGTCCTGAGTGGGGAGCGCAGCACAGCCAGAGAGCTGCATCATGAAGAGGATTCTGTAGTCCTGGGACATCCAGCAGAGGGTGTCACAGTGGTGAGTCACACCCGTCACATGGACACAAAACTAAAGCACGTCTATTGTTTGTGAGTTGTCTTCCCCCCACTCCTTTTCTGGGCTTCTGTCACTTTGATATATTTACATGAATATAGCTGAAAGGGTTTTGATACTGGAAACCCATAGTCTCCAATTTCAGGCCACGTCTACACTACAGACCTATATCGGTATAACTACGTTGCTCAGAGGTATGAAAAATCCACACCATGAGCGATGTAGTTATACCAATCTAACTCCCCCATGTAGACAGAGCTATGCCGACAGGATGGCTTCTCCCATCGACATAACTACTGCCTCTTGGGGAGGTGGATGAACTACGCTAACGAGAAAATTTCCCCTTGGTGTAATAGCCTCTTCACTTAAGCACTTCAGCTTCTAAGGCTATGTCTACACTACGAAATTAAATCAAATTTATAGAAGTCGGTTTTGTAGAAAGCGTTTTTACACAGTCAATTTTGTGTTTCCCCACAAAAATGCTCTAAGTGCATTTAGTTGGCATTTAGTTGGCAGAGTGTGTCCGCAGTACCGTGGCAACAGTCGACTTCAGGAGCGTTGCACTGTGGGTAGCTATCCCACAGTTCCTGCAGCCCATTTAAGTCCATTTGAATTCTGGGTAGAAATCCCAATGCCTGATGGGGCAAAAACATTGTTGCGGGTTGTCATAAATATAAAGGGAAGGGTAAACCCCTTTAAAATCCCTCCTGGCCAGAGGAAAAATCCTCTCACCTGTAAAGGGTTAAGAAGCTAAAGGTAACCTCGCTGGCACCTGACCAAAATGACCAATGAGGAGACAAGATACTTTCAAAAGCTGGTAGGAGGGAGAAAAACAAATGGTCTGTGTCTCTCTGTTGGTATGCTGCTTTGCTGGAGATAGAACAGGAATGGAGTCTTAGAACTTTTAGTAAGTAATCTAGCTAGGTATGCGTTAGATTATGATTTCTTTAAATGGCTGAGAAAAGAATTGTGCTGAATAGAATGACTATTTCTGTCTGTGTGTCTTTTTTGTAACTTAAGGTTTTGCCTAGAGGGATTCTCTGTGTTTTGAATCTAATTACCCTGTAAGGTACCTACCATCCTGATTTTACAGGGATGATTCCTTTACTCCTATTTACTTCTATTTCTATTAAGTCTTCTTGTAAGAAAACTGAATGCTTTTTCATTGTTCTCAGATCCAAGGGTTTGGGTCTGTAGTCACCTATGCAAATTGGTGAGGATTTTTACCAAACCTTTCCCAGGAAGTGGGGTGCAAGGGTTGGGAGGATTTTGGGGGGAAAGACGTGTCCAAACTACGTTTCCCAGTAAATCCAGTTAGAGTTTGGTGGTGGCAGTGGTTATTCCGAGGACAAAAGATAAAATTAATTTGTACCTTAGGGAAGTTTTAACCTAAACTGGTAAAAGTAAGCTTAGGAGGTTTTCATGCAGGTCCCCACATCTGTACCCTAGAGTTCAGAGTGGGGGAGGAACATTGACACGGGTGGTTCTGGATACATATAGTCAGGCACCCCCTTCCCTCCGTGAAAGCAACGGCAGACAATCATTTTGCGCCTTTTTTCCTGGGTTACCCATGCAGACACCATACCACAGCAAGCATGGAGCCCGCTCAGTTCACCGTATGTCTCATGCATGCTGGCAGACACAGTACTGCACTGCTACACAGCAGCAGCTCATTGCCTTTTGGCAGCAGACAGTGCAGTATGACTGGTAGCCATTGTCGCCGTACTCCAAGGTGCTCTTTTAGCCGACCTCAGTGAGGTCGGTCAGGGGCCTGGGCAAACATGGGAGTGATTCAGCCAGGTCATTTCCCTTTTAAGTTTAGTCTCATGGCAATTCAGTCCTGCCGGCAGTCCTACTGCACCGTCTTCTAATGAGCAGCCAGGAGACTATGATGTCCAGCAATCATACTGCACCGTCTTCTGCCGAGCACCCAGGAGATGACGATGGCCAGCAGTCGTACTGCACCGTCTGCTGCCAGCAAGATCTATAAAGATAGATGAAGTGGATCAAAACAAGAAATAGACCATATTTGTTTTGTATTTATTTTCTCCTCCCTCCCACTGTAAAATCAACGACCTGCTAAACCCAGGGTTTTGAGTTCTATCCTTGAGGGGGCCATTCTGTTTCTCCTTGATGCAAAGCCACCCCCTTTGTTGATTTTAATTCCTTGTAAGCCAACCCTGTAAGCCATGTCGTCAGTTGCCCCTCCCTCAGTCAGCAATGGCAGACAATTGTTTCATGCCTTTTTTTTCAGCGCAGACGCCATAGCACTGGGACATGGAGCCCACTCAGATCACCGCGGCAATTATGAGCACTATAAACACTGCACACATCATCCAGCAGGATATGCAGAACCATAACCTGCAAGAAAAGCAAAACCAGGCGAGGAGGAGGCGACTGCAGCGCGGTGACAAGAGTGATGGGCACATGGACATAGAATTCTCACAAAGTACAGGCCCCTGCAGTGTGCACAACATGGTGTCAATTGGGCAGGTTCATGGCATGGAACGCCAATTCTGGACCCAGGAAACAAGCACAGAGTGCTGGGACTGCATAGTGTTGCAGGTCTGGGACAATTCCCAGTGGCTGCAAAACTTTTGCATGCGTAAGGGCACTTTCATGGAATTTTGTGATTTGCTTTCCCCTGCCATGAAGCACAAGAATACCAAGATGAGAGCAGCCCTCACAGTTCACAAGCAAGTGGCGATAGCCCTCTGGAAGCTTGCAACGCCAGACAGCTACCGGTCAGTTGGGAATCAATTTGGAGTGGGCAAATCTACTGTGGGGGCTGCTGTGATGTAAGTAGCCAATGCTATCACTGAGCTGCTGATATGAAGGGCTGTTTAAAAATAGCCAGAGCGGCGGCGAACCAGCTGAGTGGCACACAGCAGGAGTTTGCCTGGGAGTTCGCCTGGAGTGAGCCCAGTGAGGCTTACATCTTGCCAACTTCTCTGAGGAAGCTCATAGTAGGAAGGTGATATGGAAGGGGGGGGTTCAGCTGTTGTGACCTGCACTGGATGTGCCATGTTTGTCTTTCTTCTACAGGACAGAAGCGACTTTGTCTGTACAAAGTGCAAGCTGGTCTCCATATTGGAAGAGAAGATTGAAGGTCTGGAGCAACAGATAACAACCCTGCGTTGCATACAAGAAACAAAGGATTTTCTGGACAAAAGTCAGGATATGCTTCTACGGGCACAAAGCTCTAAAGATTTAGAGCAGGTTGCACAGCGGAGCCAAGAGGCCAGTGAAGAAGCTTGGCAACATGTGACCTCCAGAAGAAGAAGGGGGAATGTCCGGGTTCCAGCAACGCGGACACAGGTAACTAACCGCTTTCATGTTCTCTCCACAGGTACCATTGCGGAGAGTGGACCAGATGATATGTCTGGGGGGAGAAAGCAGAAGGAGACTCTGCTGGTTGGAAGGCATGAGATGCACTGTCCTGAGATGGGGGGTTCCACGACCACCACTCCCAAGAGAAGGAGGCGGGTGGTGGTGGTCGGGGACTCTCTCCTCCGGGGGACTGAGTCATCTATCTGCCGCCCTGACCGGGAAAACCGAGAAGTCTGCTGCTTGCCGGGGGCTAAGATTTGCGATGTGACGGAGAGACTGCCGAGACTCGTCAAGCCCTTGGATTGCTACCCCTTCCTGCTTCTCCACGTGGGCACCAATGATACTGCCAAGAATGACCTTGAGTGGATCACTGCGGACTACATGGCTCTGGGAAGAAGGATAAAGGAGTTTGAGGCGCAAGTGGTGTTCTCGTCCATCCTCCCCATGTAAAGAAAAGGCCTGGGTAGGGACCGTCGAATCGTGGAAGTCAACGAATGGCTACGCAGGTGGTGTCAGAGAGAAGGCTTTGGATTCTTTGACCATGGGATGGTCTTCCATGAAGGAGGAGTGCTGGGCAGAGATGGGCTCCACCTTACAAAGAGAGGGAAGAGCATCTTTGCGAGCAGGCTGGCTAACCTAGTGAGGAGGGCTTTAAACTAGGTTCACCAGGGGAAGGAGACCAAAGCCCTGAGGTAAGTGGGAAAGCGGGATACCGGGAGGAAGCACAGGCAGGAATGTCTGTGAGGGGAGGGCTCCTGCCTCATACTGAGAATGAGGGGCGATCAGCAGGTTCTCAAGTGCTTATATACAAAGGCACAAAGCCTTGGAAACAAGCAGGGAGAACTGGAGGTCCTGGTGATGTCAAGGAATTATGATGTGATTGGAATAACAGAGACTTGGTGGGATAACTCACATGACTGGAGTACTGTCATGGATGGTTATAAACTGTTCAGGAAGGACAGGCAGGGCAGAAAAGGTGGGGGAGTAGCACTGTATGTAAGGGAGCAGTATGACTGCTCAGAGCTCCGGTACGAAACTGCAGAAAAACCTGAGTGTCTCTGGATTAAGTTTAGAAGTGTGAGCAACAAGAGTGATGTAGTGGTGGGAGTCTGCTATAGACCACCGGACCAGGTGGATGAGGCTTTCTTCCAGCAGCTCGCAGAAGCTATTAGATTGCATGCCCTGGTTCTCATGGGTGACTTTAATTTTCCTGATATCTGCTGGGAGAGCAATACAGCGGTGCATAGACAATCCAGGAAGTTTTTGGAAAGCGTAGGGGACAATTTCCTGGTGCAAGTGCTAGAGGAGCCAACTGGGGGGGAGCTTTTCTTGACCTGCTGCTCACAAACCAGGAAGCAAAAGTGGATGGGAATCTGGGAGGCAGTGACCATGAGTTGGTTGAGTTCAGGATCCTGACACAGGGAAGAAAGGTAAGCAGCAGGATATGGACCCTGGACTTCAGGAAAGCAGACTTCAACTCCCTCAGGGAACGAATGGGTAGGATCCCCTGGGGGACTAACATGAAGAGGAAAGGAGTCCAGGAGAGCTGGCTGTATTTCAAGGAATCCCTGTTGAGGTTACAGGGACAAACAATCCCGATGTGTCGAAAGAATAGTAAATATGGCAGGCGACCAGCTCGGCTTAACGGTGAAATCCTAGCAGATCTTAAACATAATAAAAAAAAACCTTACAAGAAGTGGAAGTTTGGACATATGACCAGGGAAGAGTATAAAAATCTTGCTCGGGCATGTAGGAATGAAATCAGGAGGGCCAAATAGCACCTGGAGCTGCAGCTAGCGAGAGATGTCAAGAGTAACAAGAAGGGTTTCTTCAGGTATGTTAGCAACAAGAAGAACGCCAAGGAAAGTGTGGGCTCCTTAATGAATGAGGGAGGCAACCTAGTGACAGAGGATGTGGAAAAAGCTAATGTCCTCAATGCTTTTTTTGCCTCTGTCTTCACTAACAAGGTCAGCTCCCAGACTGCTGCGCTGGGCATCACAACATGGGGAAGAGATGGCCAGCCCTCTGTGGAGAAAGAGGTAGTTAGGGACTATTTAGAAAAGCTGGACGTGCACAAGTCCATGGGGCCGGACAAGTTGCATCCGAGAGTGCTAAAGGAATGGGCGGCTGTGATTGCAGAGCCATTGGCCATTATCTTTGAAAACTCGTGGCGAACGGGAACGGGGGAAGTCCCGGGTGACTGGAAAAAGGCTAATGTAGTGCCAATCTTTAAAAAAGGGAAGGAGGATGATCCTGGGAACTACAGGCCAGTCAGCCTCACCTCAGTCCCCGGAAAAATCATGGAGCAGGTCGTCAAAGAATCAATCCTGAAGCACTTACATGAAAGGAAAGTGATCAGGAACAGTCAGCATGGATTCACCAAGGGAAGGTCATGCCTGACTAATCTAATCTCCTTCTATGATGAGATTACTGGTTCTGTGGATGAAGGGAAAGCAGTGGATGTATTGTTTCTTGACTTTAGCAAAGCTTTTGACACGGTCTCCCACAGTATTCTTGTCAGCAAGTTAAAGAAGTATGGGCTGGATGAATGCACTATAAGGTGGGTAGAAAGTTGGCTAGATTGTCAGGCTCAACGGGTAGTGATCAATGGCTCCATGTCTAGTTGGCAGCTGGTGTCAAGTAGAGTGCCCCAGGGGTCAGTCCCGGGGCCGGTTTTGTTCAATATCTTCATAAATGATCTGGAGGATGGTGTGGATTGCACTCTCAGCAAATTTGCGGATGATACTAAACTGGGAGGAGTGGTAGATACACTGGAGGGCAGGGATAGGATACAGAGGGACCTAGACAAATTGGAGGATTGGGCCAAAAGAAATCTGATGAGGTTCAATAAGGATAAGTGCAGGGTTCTGAACTTAGGACGGAAGAGCCCAATGCACAGCTACAGACTAGGAACCGAATGGCTAGGAAGCAGTTCTGTGGAAAAGGACCTAGGGGTGACAGACGAGAAGCTGAATGAGTCAGCAGTGTGCCCTTGTTGCCAAGAAGGCCAATGGCATTTTGGGATGTATAAGTAGGGGCATAGCGAGCAGATCGAGGGACGTGATCATCCCCCTCTGTTCAACATTGAGGCCTCATCTGGAGTACTGTGTCCAGTTTTGGGCCCCACACTACAAGAAGGATGTGGAGAAATTGGAGAGAGTCCAGCGAAGGGCAACAAAAATGATTAGGGGTCTGGAACACATGACTTATGAGGAGAGGCTGAGGGAACTGGGATTGTTTAGTCTGCAGAAGAGAAGAATGAGGGGGGATTTGATAGCTGCTTTCAACTACCTGAGAGGTGGTTCCAGAGAGGATGGTTCTAGACTATTCTCAGTGGTGGAAGAGGACAGGACAAGGAGTAATGGTCTCAAGTTGCAGTGGGGGAGGTTTAGGTTGGATATTAGGAAACTTTTTCACTAGGAGGGTGGTGAAACACTGGAATGCTTTACCTAGGGAGGTGGTAGAATCTCCTTCCTTAGAAGTTTTTAAGGTCAGGCTTGACAAAGCCCTGGCTGGGATGATTTAATGGGGGATTGGCCCTGCTTTGAGCAGGGGGTTGGACTAGATGACCTCCTGAGGTCCCTTCCAACCCTGATATTCTATGATTCTAAGGGTAGTGACTCTGGGAAATGTGCAGGTCATAGTAGATGGCTTTACTGCAATGGGATTACCTAACTGTGGTGGGGCGATAGATGGAACCCATATCCCTGTCTTGGCACCGGAGCACCAAGGCAGCGAGTACATAAACCGAAAGGGGTACTTTTCAATGGTACTGCAAGCACTGGTGGATCACAAGGGACATTTCACCAACATCAACGTGGGATGGCTGGGAAAGGTACATGACACTCGCATCTTCAGGAACTCTGGTCTGTAGAAACAGCTGCAGCAAGAGACTTACTTTCCAGACCAGAAAATAACCGTTGGGGATGCTGAAATGCCTATAGCTACCCTTGGATGCAGCCTACCCCTTAATGCCATGGCTCATGAAGCCATACACAGACACCCTGGACAGTAGTCAGGAGCTGTTCAACTATAGGCTGAGCAAGTGCAGAATAGTGGTAGAATTTGCACTTGGATGTTTAAAAGTGCACTGGCGCAGTTTACTGACTCAGTTAGACCTTAGCAAAACCAATATTCCCATTGTTATTACTGCTTGCTGTGCACTCCACAATAATCTGTGAGAGTAAGGGGGAGACATTTATGGCAGGGTGGGAGGTTGAGGCAAATAGCGTGACTGCTGATTATGCCCAGCCAGACACCAGGGCAGTTAGAGTACAGGAGGCGCGGTGCGCATCAGAGAAGCTTTGAAAACCAGTTTCAGGAATGGCTATGGTGTGACAGTTCTGTTTGTTTCTCCTTGATGGAAACCTCCACTGGTTTCACTCTACTTTCCTATAAGCTATGCACCCTCCTCTCTCCCCCTCGATCACAGCTTGCAGAGGCAATTAAGTCATTGTTGCTTCACCTTCATGCATTCTTTATTTATTCATCACACAAATATGGGGATAACTGCCAAGGTAGCCTGGGAGGGGTAGTGGAGGAGGGAAGCACCAAGTGGGGTAGTGGAGGAGGGAAGGACATGGCCACACAGCACTTTAAAACTTATTGAATGCCAGCCTTCTGTTGCTTGGACAATCCTCTGGGGTGGAGTAGCTGGGTGGCCAGAGGACCCCCCCACCGTGTTCTTGGGCATCTGGGTGAAGAGGCTATGGAACTTGGGGAGGAGGGTGGTTGGTTACACAGGGGCTGTAGCAGCGGTCTGTGCTCCTGCTGCCTTTCCTGCAGCTCAACCACATGCTGGAGCATATGAGTTTGATCCTCCAGCAGCCTGAGCATTGACTCCTGCCTTCTTTCAGCAAGCTGATGCCACCTACCATCTTCAGCCTGCCACCTCTCCTCACGGTCATATTGTGTTTTCCTGCGACTCTGAGATTGTCTGCCTCCACGTATTTTGCTATGCTCTGTCAGTGTGGGAGGACAGCATGAGGTCAGAACATTTCATCACGAGTGTGGTTTTTTCGCCTTCTAATCTTCGCTAACCTCTGGGAAGGAGAAACATATGCAGCTGGTGGAGGAAAAAAAGGGAGAGTGGTAGCTAAGAAGACCCATTTTATAGAACAATGGGTACACTCTTTCATGGTAAACCTTGCTGTTAACATTACATAGCACATGTGCTTTCATTACAAGGTCACATTTTGCCTCTTATTGAGGGTATGCCGGTTTGGTGTGAGATCACTCAGCAAGGGCCGGGCAGCAGAATTTGGCTTGCAGGCAGCCATGGTAAGCCACAGTCTTTTGGTTTCTTTAACCTTCTTAACATGTGGGAATAGCTGCAAACAGCAGCGCCCCCATTTCACATACGAAGTAGCTGTTGGGTTGGCCATTTAAAAGGAGGGGCTGCGGTTTCCAGGTTCATGTGCAGCAGAAACCCAACTAACCCCCCCTCCCCCCAATTCTCTGGGATGATTGCTTCACCCCTCCCCCCACCACATGGCTAACAGCGGGGAAGATTTCTGTTCAGCCACAGACAAACAGCCACCTCTGAATGTCCCCTTAATAAAATTCCCCTATTTCAACCAGGTGACCATGAATGATATCACACTCCTGAGGATAACACAGAGAGATAAAGAACGGATGTTGCTTGAATGCCAGCAGACACCAGGACCACACATTGCCATGCTTTCTTATGCAATGATTCCAGACTACGTGCTGCTGGCCTGCCGTGGTAAAGTGTCCTACCATGGAGGACGGAATAAGGCTGCCCTCCCAGAAACCTTTTGCAAAGGCTTTGGGAGTATATCTAGGAAAGTTTCATGGGGATGTGCCTGGAGGATTTCCGTTCCATCCCCATACACATTAACAGACTTTTCCAGTAGCTGTACTGGCCCCGAATGCCAGGACAAATTAATCATTAAACGCACTTGCTTTTAAACCATGTACAGTATTTACAAAGGTACACTCACCAGAAGTCCCTTCTCTGCCTTCAAGGGCCGGGAGCCTGCCTTGGGTTGGTTTGGGGGGTACTGGGTCCAGGTCCAGGGTGATAAACAGATACTGGCTGCCGGGGAAACTGGATTCTCCGCTTCCTTGCTGTAAGCTATCATCTTCCTCGCCCCCAAAACCCGCTTTCGAGTTGCCTCCCACTCCTTGGACAGAGTCAAAGCACAGGGTTGGTGTAGTGGTGGCTGCACTCCCTAGAGTGGCATGCAGCTCATCATAGAAGCAGCATGTCTGAGGCTCTGAACTGGAGCGGCCATTTGGTAGGCTTGCCTGAGCTCCTTAAGTTTCACACGGCACTGCTGCGGGTCCCTGTTATAGCCTCTGTCCTTCATGCCCCTGGAAATTTTTTCAAATATTTTGGCATTTCATCTTTTCGAACGGAGTTCTGCCAGCATGGACTCGTATCCCCACACAGCGATCAGATCCTGTACCTCCCGTTCGGTCCATGCTGGAGCTCTTTGGCAATTCTGGGACTACATGGTCTCCTATGATGATGAGCTCTGGATGGTGACCTATGCAGGTGAGCTCACCACGCTGGCCAAACAGGAAATGAGATTCAAAAGTTCACAGGGCTTTTCCTGTCTACCTGGCCAGTGCATCTGAGTTGAGAGCACTGACCAAAGCGGTCACAACTGAGCACTCTGGGATAACTACCGGAGGCCAATACCATCGAATTAGATCCACGGTACCCCAAATTCAACCCGGCAAGGCCGATTTCAGCGCTAATCCCCTCGTCGGGGGTAGAATAAAGAAATCTATTTTAAGAGCCTTTAAGTCGAAAAAAAGGGCTTCATTGTGTGGAGGGGTGCAGGGTTAAAACGAGATAACGCTGCTAAATTCAAACTCAACTCATAGTGTAGACCAGGCCTAAGAAGTTCTCCGAAAGTGACAAGAATGTCAAGGTTTTTGGTTATGCCCATTAGGCTTGTTAGGAAACAATAATCTAGAGGGGAAGGGAAACGAGTGAAGTCATTACCGGTTGGGGAGAGGAGTGTAGCTTGTGGGTGGATTCAACAAGCATTGGATTTTGTGAGAGGAGTCACAGATTGTTAGGAGGGCTCAGTCAACTAGCATCTAGACAGTTCTGGAAGATGATCAGGGCATCTGGGAATGTGAGTTTTACATTAAACCAGTTCGCTTACCTTTCTTTGTTTGTTTTTTTTTCCTCAGTCTTCAGTGTTGAATTCACTAGACTGCAGTTTCTCAGCCTTAACTGTAGTACATGTGAAAGCTGCTGCTCAATACAGCAAATGGATTAGCATTTAGTTATTACCAAACATCAGCGTCTGAATGTATCTAATTCAGCGTGCCTAAAATTGATGGGAAATGAGTGACTAAGTGGCCTGAAATAATGAACACCAAATTCTTCTAATGTAAAAGTTCATAAGTGTAAGATAGAAAAGATTCATACTCATGAAATCTGCCAGAAATATTTCTTTGGATTCTTCAAGATCAAAGGCATCATTGAACAAAACTTTGTCTACCAAAGTAGAAGAACAAAACTATGATGAATATGAAGATTCTGCAAATAAGACATTTTCAGTGCCCTCATTCTCATCAAAGAACAGCTGGAATGATCATTTAAATCCCTGTTCCAGGCTGTATCAAAGCTCTCAACTTCATTAAAGAACAGTCTCTTTTTGCCTTTAAAACCACCCAAAATCAAGGATCAATCTGTAATTATGTTGTAGAACCACACAAAGAGGCAAAAATAAAAACAACTATTTAAAAAAGTTATGATACAAAATACAAGAGTCCAGACAAGACAAAAAATCATGAATCCTGGCTGGTTCCATGCTCTTTTTTAGCATTTAAAATAGAAGATCCAGATTTGATCTGTGTTTGTGAAGAAGTTCAATGAGTCAAAAGGTAGAAAACTGAGGACCTAAAAAATCTCAGAAGAGTGAACAGCTGAATTCGGAATTGTGTCAATTTTTAAAAGACCTGCATTCCTGTCCAGCTAGGTCAGCATCAAACAAGTTTTTAGCACAGTCAGACTGATTTAGTTAAAACTTTAATTGGATGCTAAAAAAGCAAATAACTTGGAAAGAGTGTATTTAATGTCTAAGGAAACAGTACAGAACAATGGAAGATTGCAGTAACTATGCCTACAATGTGAATCACAAGAATATGGGTTTTACATTTCATTTAATAAAACCCTCAGGCCAGGTTTCAGGTTTTTCACTAGGTTTCTGATCTGGCAAAAATCACAACAAACCCAGAGGGATCCTTTCTCTTTTGATTCCCAGGAACCACTGTGGTATTGCCAACCACTCACAAGTCATGAGTCAGGGCCTGCAACAACCATGAGACTGGCTTAAAAATCACAAGATGTGTTTTTAAATAATACATTACAGGGGTTTTTTTTTTATGTTTGCCTTCTGATATTTAAACCTTCAAGGTTCATGTTTTCAAGCTTTTCTCTGCAACCACTTACATTGTTTTAAAAATAAAAGCTGGAGAATCTCCATGATTCCAGGAGCGGAGACTGAAAGAGGAAAAACATCACCAGATATCCCAAGAGTTGGCAACACTGGAGAGGTCTCATTCCCTACAAACACCAGAGAGCCGCAAACCCTTCACTCTGACTTTACAAGAAATGCAGTGAGGGGAAGTCACCGAGTTACCCTCTGGTGGGAGATATTTCCACATAAATAGGCCCAGGGGACCTCTTTCAATTTTTAAATGTCTTACCCATTTTGCTGCTAATAACCAAGTTTATTAAAACAATTATTTTTTTTAAAATCTAATTTCTTGCCACTGATGCTGCTTGTTTGTTCTTTGCATTTTGCTCAGCTTGGGAAAGTGAAAGCATGCTGGTCAATTTCATTCTGCTTTTAGCCAATTTTCATAGTGAGGGAAGCCCAGCTGCGTTTGGCTTCACTCACTTCAGCAAAAGGTATTAATGTAAAAAAGTGATCATATTTTAATTAGCATTAAAATATAAAATTATCACTATTATTAAGTTCTAGAATGAATAAGACCTAGATAGTCCAGGTCCTTTATCTATCACTCCATGATCTACTGTTTATATTCAGCAATAAAGGATATTTATATGCACCAAAAAAGCGCTCACGTTTTCTGAACCAGGAAGATAATTCTACAAGGCGCTAAGCACCCAAATCTCTCGCTCTTTGCACATTGCAGGATATTTGCCTAATCCTAGTGGTGGTATAGTGATAGGCACATCAGAAATACACAGAGACAGATGGATAGATTCCATAGATTCCCAAAGAAAGAAAACTGGGAAACGAAATTTACAGCAAAAGGAGATTCGGCGCAAAGACTTGCTGAAGCTGATAATGACATGACAAGAATTTATTGGATGGAGAGAACAAGAGTCCCTGGCTCTGTAACTGACTCTAAGCAATTCCATACCCTCTAAACAACCCCTCCCCATAGTGAACCCTCCTGTGGGGATTGCTGAATGCCATGTGTAAGTCCACAGCATGGACTAAATGAAGAAAACAAACTGTAAACAGCTCTGCCTTCCAAAAACAACAGGGAAGCAATGCAGCCCCCAGTGTTTGGATTCTCTTTTCCCATCATGCTGAGATAATCCACAGCTCCAGGCGTCAAGCTTGGCAGAGCTTACAGCACTTTCCCTAAGTATCAGGCAGGCGCTTCACATGCAGAAAGTGAAACAGCAAGAGATCTTACCTAGAGCGGCTCTACTGAAAGAGTTGCTTAGCGGAGGGGTTCTCAACTGCTTCTTTCTGAGCCCCACCCCACCCCACCCCAACATGCTATAAAAACTCCATGGCCCACCTGTAACACAACAATTGTTTTCCTCCATATAAAATCTACGGCTGGCATTAAGGAGTAGGAAGCAGGGAAATTGCCTGGGGGCCCACGCCACAAGGGGCGTCACAAAGTTAAGTTGTTCACGATTCAGCCCCAGGTACTGGAGCTCAGGGCCCCAGGCTGCAGTCCTGTATGGCGGGACTTCAGCTTTCTGCCCTGGGCCCTAGCGAGTCTAACGCCAGCCAGACCCCCTGAAACCAGTTCACAGACCAGGGGACTGTTTTACTGCAGCATTCAGGCCAGGGGCTTGGGATCACTGTTGTTGCAGAGCAGAGGTGGGCAAACCTTTTGGCCCAAGGGCCACATATGGGTGTGGAAATTGTATGGAGGACCATGAATGCTCATGGAATTGGGGGTTGGGGTGAGTGAGGGCTCTGGCTGGGGGTACGGGCTCTGGGGTGGGGCCAGAAATGAGAAGTTCAGGGTGTGGGAAGCCGCTCTGAGCTGGGGCAGGAGGCGGTTGAAGGTTCTGGCTGGGGGTATGGGATCTAGGGTAGGGCTGAGGGGTTGGGGGTGCAGGAGGGTGCTCCAGGTTGGGACCAAGGGGTTCGGAGAGCGGGAGAGGGATCAGGGCTGGGGCGCAGGAGCGAGTCAGGGGTACAGGCTCCAGGTGGCGCTTACCTCAAGCAGCTCCCAGAAGCAGCGTCATGTACCCACTCCAGCCCCTACGTGGAGGTGCAGCCAGGCGGCTCGGTGTGCTGCCCCTGCAGCTCCCATTGGCCATGGTTCCCTGCCAATGGGAGCTGTGGGAGTGGCGCTTGGAGCGAGGGCAGTGTGCGGAGCCCCCTGGCTGCCCCTACACATAGGAGCCAGAGGGGGGACATGCCGCTGCTTCGGGGAGCTGCATGGAGCCACAGCACGTGCGTAGTGGGGCAAGCCCCAGACCCCGCTCCCCAGTCAGCGGGAGCTTGAGGGCCGGATTAAAATGGCTGAAGGGCCGGATGTGGCCCCTGGGCCATAGTTTGCCCACCCCTGCTGCAGAGGCTGGATCCTAAATGGCTGAGGGCAGGGAGAACTGCATATTATTCAACTGAAAACAAGCTGGACAATTAAGAAGCAGCCCTGACCCAACTTTGCTTGAAAGGCTGCAGGCCATGACACCAGATCTCGTGACCTCAGGGCGGGCTATAGCCATCTCCACCAAGAGATGGAGGTCCACTGTTTTCAGCTGAATCACCTGTGCAGTGGGGAAGGGAATCGTGATCACTGCCCCCAAACCCAGGTTAATACCACTTGAGCTATGTTGGGGCTTATTGGCTTTTTTCAGGCCTCAATCAATACAGATACCAAGAGCAAACTAACCTACTAAGATTACTGCACCGCCAAGATCGAATGTGATTGTTCAAATGTTGTCACTGTGCGGGAGGGCACGTGACCTCCCTAGGTGACTTCTCCCCGCCCTGCTCCCAGTCCAGGGGCCCTGCGGTCTCCAGGGGGCGGCCTGCTTCTGCCGCAGCCAGGTGCTCTCCCGGTCAACCGCGGCGCTGCACCGGGCAGGGTCCCAGGTACCATGGCTGGAAGAGGCTCCGGTCCCGCCCCTTCCTCTCCCTGCTGAAGGGGCACTTGACCCTTCATGCCCCTCCCACGAGTCGCCTCTCGTCATGACCCATCACACCGCTGCCGGGCACGTTGCTGAAACACAATGTTGTGATGAAAGGTTACGTTGTGCCAGTGCAATGCCATGAGGCTGGGAAACTTACCATCATGACGGATTCATCTGACCTCCAAACCCTGACTTCAGCGCACAGAACAGAGAACAAGAATACATGCATGCACACACTCATGCATACCCTATCCCCATCAAGCGGAGGGCATAAGGGTGCACACACATCACTACGTTACCCAGCATGGATGCAGAGGAACTCTGGGAGGAGGAAACAACCCCCTAACCCCACGGAGACAGTCTTACATTTTAATGGAATCATGAAATGAAATACAGACCTTTTATTATTTTAAAAAGAAAATCTGTAGCCTCTGTTTAGCCACAAACAGCAACAGGGCAAACCACAACACTACCACCCACCAATGTGTCTCGCATCAGACCTCTTGGTACCAGGACACGTCAGTCCCTGTGCCTGTAAGTCCTTATCTTCTTCGCTGAGAATGCCTACCAGGGGTCCAGCTGTGATGGCGGTTTTGGGGACACTTATCCACTGGGAACTGGACTGAAACTCCCTCCCCCCAGACTCATTTCAGAGAGATCACCAAACACCCCTGAAATGATCATCACTTTTCAACCCCGCTAGCCCAGCCTGGATCCCAAGCAGTCCCCTAGAGTGAAGGATGAGCTATTCTAGCACCAGCCCCCTGAGCCTGCGAAGCTTTTGAAATATTTAACTATAGTTTCTACATTCTGCCACCTGCTCCCCACTGCCCAATAGAGGAGCCACTCCCTGCTGCTTTGTGCTTCCCTACTCCAATATCAGATAAGCATCACTGAGGACAATGAATATTTCAGCAGATTCAGACTCTGGACCAGGCATCTCTCTTCTCCATTCTCATGAATATTTAAACTTCTCCATAGACAAACCCCTGAATGCTCTACTCATGAGAGTCAAAGCTACTGAGGGCAGCCACCTGTGCTCTATTGTCTTGCAGGACAAAGACATGTCATGATGTTGTATCATGACAGTCTGACATTTGCACTTATCCACTATAGCACTAAATCAGCGTGCTGTGGACCATTATCCTCACACTGGGATGCAATATCAGGGGCATACTGGCATATACTCATTATGCCTCAATAAATCTAGGTTTGATATCCCTGGACAACCATTTTTCCTCTTTTATCTTCCAAGACATTTGAGGTTCCCTGTGATGTCCTTTCCCACTGTTCCGAGATTTCATCTGCATTGGCCCAGGGACAGGACTTGCTTGGCTGTTGAATGGTTGCTCATCTCTGTGCCACTGGGCACAGCTCTCAATTACTGCTTATAGAATAGAATCATAGAATATCAGGGTTGGAAGGGACCCCTGAAGGTCATCTAGTCCAACCCCCTGCTCGAAGCAGGACCAATTCCCAGTTAAATCATCCCAGCCAGGGCTTTGTCAAGCCTGACTTTAAAAACTTCCAAGGAAGGAGATTCCACCACCTCCCTAGGCAACGCATTCCAGTGTTTCACCACCCTCTTAGTGAAAAAGTTTTTCCTAATATCCAATCTAAACCTCCCCCACTGCAACTTGAGGCCATTACTCCTCGTTCTGTCATCTGCTACCATTGAGAACAGTCTAGAGCCATCCTCTTTGGAACCCCCTTTCAGGTAGTTGAAAGCAGCTATCAAATCCCCCCTCATTCTTCTCTTCTGCAGGCTAAACAATCCCAGCTCCCTCAGCCTCTCCTCATAAGTCATGTGTTCTAGACCCCTAATCATTTTTGTTGCCCTTCGCTGGACTCTCTCCAATTTATCCACATCCTTCTTGTAGTGTGGGGCCCAAAACTGGACACAGTACTCCAGATGAGGCCTCACCAATGTCGAATAGAGGGGGACGATCACGTCCCTCGATCTGCTCGCTATGCCCCTACTTATACATCCCAAAATGCCATTGGCCTTCTTGGCAACAAGGGCACACTGCTGACTCATATCCAGCTTCTCGTCCACTGTCACCCCTAGGTCCTTTTCCGCAGAACTGCTGCCTAGCCATTCGGTCCCTAGTCTGTAGCGGTGCATTGGATTCTTCCGTCCTAAGTGCAGGACCCTGCACTTATCCTTATTGAACCTCATCAGATTTCTTTTGGCCCAATCCTCCAATTTGTCTAGGTCCTTCTGTATCCTATCCCTCCCCTCCAGCGTATCTACCACTCCTCCCAGTTTAGTATCGTCCGCAAATTTGCTGAGAGTGCAATCCACACCATCCTCCAGATCATTTATGAAGATATTGAACAAAACCGGCCCCAGGACCAACCCCTGGGGCACTCCACTTGACACCGGCTGCCAACTAGACATGGAGCCATTGATCACTACCCGTTGAGCCCGACAATCTAGCCAGCTTTCTACCCACCCTATAGTGCATTCATCCAGCCCATACTTCCTTAACTTGCTGACAAGAATACTGTGGGAGACCGTGTCAAAAGCTTTGCTAAAGTCAAGAAACAATACATCCACTGCTTTCCCTTCATCCACAGAACCAGTAATCTCATGATAAAAGGCGATTAGATTAGTCAGGCATGACCTTCCCTTGGTGAATCCATGCTGGCTGTTCCTGATCACTTTCCTCTCATGCAAGTACTTCAAGATTGATTCTTTGAGGACCTGCTCCATGATTTTTCCAGGGACTGAGGTGAGGCTGACTGGCCTGTAGTTCCCAGGATCCTCCTTCTTCCCTTTTTTAAAGATTGGCACTACATTAGCCTTTTTCCAGTCATCCGGGACTTCCCCGGTTCGCCACGAGTTTTCAAAGATAATGGCCAATGGCTCTGCAATCACAGCCGCCAATTCCTTCAGCACTCTCGGATGCAACTCGTCCGGCCCCATGGACTTGTGCACGTCCAGCTTTTCTAAATAGTCCCTAACCACCTCTATCTCCACAGAGGGCTGGCCATCTCTTCCCCATTTTGTGATGCCCAGCGTAGCAGTCTGGGAGCTGACCTTGTTAGTGAAAACAGAGGCAAAAAAAGCATTGAGTACATTAGCTTTTTCCACATCCTCTGTCACTAGGTTGCCTCCCTCATTCATTAAGGGGCCCACACTTTCCTTGGCTTTCTTCTTGTTGCCAACATACCTGAAGAAACCCTTCTTATTACTCTTGACATCTCTCGCTAGCTGCAGCTCCAGGTGCGATTTGGCCCTCCTGATTTCATTCCTACATGCCCGAGCAATATTTTTATACTCTTCCCTGGTCATATGTCCAAGCTTCCACTTCTTGTAAGCCTCTTTTTTATGTTTAAGATCCGCTAGGATTTCACCGTTAAGCCAAGCTGGTCGCCTGCCATATTTACTATTCTTTCGACTCATTGGGATGGTTTGTCCCTGTAACCTCAACAGGGATTCCTTGAAATACAGCCAGCTCTCCTGGACTCCTTTCCCCTTCAAGTTAGTCCCCCAGGGGATCCTGGCCATCCGTTCCCTGAGGGAGTCGAAGTCTGCTTTCCTGAAGTCCAGGGTCCGTATCCTGCTGCTTACCTTTCTTCCCTGCGTCAGGATCCTGAACTCAACCAACTCATGGTCACTGCCTCCCAGATTCCCATCCACTTTTGCTTCCCCCACTAATTCTTCATCCTTTGTCCAATGCCCAGGTATATGGTGATGGGCCATGCAAGGACAAGTCAGAGTGTCATACATTCATAAAGTTTAAGGCCAGAAGGGATCATCTAGTCTGACCTCCTGCATATCACAGGCTGCCAATGCCACCCAGCGTTTAAAGTGCAGGTCTACTCAAAAAAGCGATTCTAAAATGGCACTGTGGGGCTCTGCTTTATAGTCTCTCAGTGATTTCCATACCAAATATGCTCAGTCTGCAAGTGAAATGAGGGGTTTCTAAATATGAGCCCCGCCAACTGACCCTGGGATCTGAGGGTCATGCTGGGCTCTTTCCTTGTCACCTCCATCAGCAGCAGTAAAGATTCTGCGGGATCACTTACGCCTCCCCTGTGACACCTATTGCCATTGCCTTCAACGAGTTTGCACAGGTGTCACCAGAGCATGGTAAACAATTATGCAATGATGCACAAGGAAGGATAGCCTACAGCTCCCCCCCCCCCTTAGCTATGCTGTTTCTGTAGGGCTCACAGGAGTAAAAGGCAGTAAAACCTGATTATTTATTTGATTTATAAAACAACAATAGGCATCTAGCTCACACTGCAGGTGCAGGGGGACAATTAATAAAAAATACAATGTAATTAATCACAAAAGTCAGCAGCTATATGCTCAAGAGGACGAGCTGTGGAGAAAGAAAGGGTTGTTTTTAGATAAGTCACTTTTCAGAGCCGAACAGTGCTCTAAGGATGCTCTAGCCAGGCTTAAAGGTAGAGCTACTGTTTTCATGAGATCCCTCACAATAGCACCCTAGCATTCCAAACATACTGAAATCTCCTTAATTACTCCTGGAGCTGATCAAAGCAGAACTGCTACAAAAATCAGATGGCACAAATTTCAGGATGGTTGATAACCCTAGGAAGTGTAACATCTCTTTTCAGGGCAGGGCAGCTGTGGAATTTAGCTAATAGTTGTGTTGCTGATGCAGGAGGCAGAATGGAGTCCAGCTTGTTCCACCACAGTTATGTTGGCCTAATAGAAGTAAACATTTTTTTGTGACAGTAAAGTCAAGTACATAGATCTGAGAGTCAGAAGGGGTGATAATGCTCAACTAATCTGACCTCCAGCATAACACAAACCATAGAACTTCCCCCAGTGATTCTCGCATCAAATTCGTATCTTCTTGTTGCATTAGAACATAAGCACCCAGGCTCAAGTCCAGATCCTCAAAGGCATTTAAGCACCTAAGAACCTCTGAGGATCTGGGGCTAACTGTATAGTGCCGGGGTATGTATGAAAGATACATACAAAATGCAGTTATACAGTATGTATAAGGTGATGGAGGAGAAACACAAAGGTTGCATAAGAAATGCCAGCTGTAATACAATACTTACAGCTCCTAACAGACAGCTGAGTTACCTGGGATCTAATTTCCTACGGGCAACATATTCAGTGGCAGGCAACTCCTCAGCCCCTTTTAGTCTGCAAACTATCTGCAATGGAAAATTCAGACCTAAGCAAAGGCACCTAGAAAAAAAATTAAACTGCATTCTCTGAAATATGCAAAGGGTCAAGTGGTCTGAGATGCTAAGCTCCCTTAACTCCCAGAGAAGTCAAGCGGAGTTGAAGATGCTCAGCCTCTTTCAGGCTTGGGTGCCAAGCGCTTTGCAGTGTTCCCATTGCTTAGAAGTAGAACAATAATGATGGTTCAACACTGAAAGGCACATCAGCTTCTCTCTCTCCCTTCCCCCATGCTGACTGATTGTACGCAGCTTTATCAGTAGGTTTGCTCACATCCCATCCCATCCCCTCTCACCACCCCAGCCCAAAAATAAAATACACAATCCAACAGGCTTCCTGAGGACATATGGCCTTCTGTGAAACAAGTAGTTGAACAGATCCATAATTTGGCATCTTGCTACCAGATCTTCTTGCAAGAAGTCCCTGCATTTACCAAGCGCCAGAAGGATCCCATTACAAACAGGATTTTTCCAGAGGATTGTTTTTAATGTTTAAAAATCATTCAGTGAGGCACTCAGCTGTGTCACCACAAAATGCCAAACAACAAAGCAAAAATGCTTTTAATGCACTGCCTTTTAGAGAGCGGAGGTGTTTCCAGGATGCTGTCAACAGGACTATAAAATAATCATCATTTACACACAATAGCTTTTTCCAGAAAAATTATCTGCAGCAAGAAATTTGCAAATTGTGGTTACATTTGCCTGTCACTTCAAAAAGTGCCAGTCAGGCCCCAAATGCAGGTTCAGTAATTTATTTAGGAGATATTTCTATCATCATGCAAACTTTTACCTACAGTATTTGCAACCCAAACATTACTGCCCTGTGCTAATGCAGGAGAGTCAAGAAAGCACTGCTAATTCCTCTGTGAAAATGTATGGAGCACTGCAATAGTCATCAAAAGAATTAGACCAAAAGTATAACTGGGTTAAAAAAAGAATAAGAGGACAGGTCCATCCATGGCTATTAACCAAGATGTTCAGGGATGTATCCCCATGCCCCTAAATCTCTGACGGTCAGAAACTGAGTATGGACAACAAGGCATGGATCATCACTCCATAATTGTCCTGTTCTGTTCTCTGAAGCACCTGGCTCTGGCCACTATCAGAAAACAGGATACTGAGCTAGATGGGCCATTGGTCTGACCCAGTACAGCCATTCTTATGTTCTTAGAACAGGTAAGTGCAACTAACTATTCTAGCTTGATTGTCCAAACTGAATGAAACACAAGAAGTAAACAGAGCATTAATGTAGAAAAGCAAGTCAGATTTTAACTCTTTCTATTTTAATAAACTACTACCTGAAGTTAATTCCCTGTGCTGTTAGTAACACTAGGTCCCAATCCTGTCCTGTAACTGGTTCCACATAGAGTCGAGACAGATCCCTGTGCCTGCACAGAGCTAGATGCAGGATCGCAGCCTTATTTTTACCACTCTTTTTAATCTTTTAACCCAGATATACTGGTGAGCTGAACTTTCCATGAACTCTGCAAAAATTGTCAACCCTCCGTCATCTCCATCTGAGCAGCCAGTTTTTCAATTAAAATACACCCCCCCACACACACACATACATTAAAAAGAACAGTTTCTGTGCTTCTTGTTTAAAATTGTGTTTGCCCAGCTAGAGAAAGCCTGTACAATTCTTTATCCTCCACCCAGGGCGAGGTGCAGGGAGTTTCCAAACAGTCCACCACCACCCCTGTAGGGGAAAAAAAAAAACCAAGTATGTAGAGCCGCGGCAGAGTTTATCTGCCCCCCACCCCGGGAGAAGGGTCCGAGGCAGGGGGCGCCTCCCAAACGGAGGGGAACTTGAAACAGCCAATTCTCCTTGCAGGGGGGTGGGGGGTTAAGAGGAGCTAGAAACTCTCAGACTCACGCATCAGAGCAGGTGCTCTCCTCGGCCAGGTGCGGGGAGGGGGCCCGTCGCTCCTGCCCCGCGGGGGGCTGCAGAGCCCGCTCTGTGCGCGTGGAGGCGGGCACATACATGGGGGGCTGGCTGGGGAGAGTCACGACGTCGGCGACCGGGGAGGTGGGTGCCCCGGGGGCCGGGCATTGTGGAGGGGAGTAGAAAAGACGCCGCTGCCGGGCCGGCTCGCCCCGCGCCTCCAGGCTCCCGGGGCACCGGGAAGGGCAGCGGTAAAGGCACGCGGGAGGCGCGCAGCCGGCCCCTCAGCCCGGCAATTCAGGGGAGGCGCCGGGCCGCGGGGAAGGGGAGGTGCCGGGCCGCGCCGCCCCGCCCCGCCCGGCTCCGCCTGCCCCAGCGCAGCCCCCGCCCCAGGCCGTGGAGCTCCTCCTCGGAGGGGATCCGGCCCGCCGAGTTTCAAGCGACCCCGTTGGTCCTTAAGGATCCCACAGCCCTGGAGAGAGAGAGGCAGACACACGCTGGGAGCGCCTCACCTGGCCTCGGGGTGGGACTGTGCAGCGAGGGTGACCAGGCAGCAAATGCGAAAAATTGGACCGGGGGTGGGGGGTAATAGGAGCCTAGAGAAGAAAAAGACCCAAAAGTGGGGACTGTCCCTATAAAATCGGGACATCTGGTCACCCTGTGGTTCACACACCAGGCCAGGGAAGCCAATGAGAACACTGAGCCCAGCTGACACTGCAGGGGAACCCAAGAGGCCCTGTGACTAGACTTTGGCCCGGCCAGTGGTGCTAATGACCCTGACTTTGTCATGGGTACCGCAGGCCCTGTAATGCCCGACAGGAAAAGGCTCTCAGGCTTTATGCTGCCTCCAGCAGCAGCACCCCGACTCAGTCCTGACATAGCAAAAAGAACTACCTCTATTTGAGCCATGCGCACTTTCTGTTCGACTCCCATCCACAGCTTGACCCAATAGAGCCTTAGTTAGCTGGGCAACGCGAAGAGAACCATAGTACAACCTGCTATAGCTGCAGATATGCTACAGCCAATATAGCGTAATCAGCGCTACGTCTAAGCCCTGGTCTACAGTACGAGTTTAGGTCGGATTTAGCAGCGTTAGATTGATTTAGCCCTGCACCCGTCCACAATTCGAAGCCATTTTTTCTGACTTTAAGAGCTCTTAAAACCGGTTTCTGTACTCCTCCCCGACGAGTGGATTAGCGCTGAAATTGACCTTGCTGGGTCCAATTTGGGGTAGTGCGGACACATTTCGACGGTATTGGCCTCCGGGAGCTATCCCAGAGTGCTCCATTGTGACCGCTCTGGACAGCACTCTCAATTCAGATACACTGGCCAAGTAGACAGGAAAAGCCCTGCGAACTTTTGAATTTCATTTCCTGTTTGGCCAGCGTGGCGAGCTGATCAGCACAGGTGACCATGCAGAGCTCTTCAGCATAGGTGACCATGCAGTCCCACAATCGCAAAAGAGCTCCAGCATGGACCGAATAGGAGGTACTGGATCTGATTGCTGTGTGGGGAGAAGAGACGAAATGCCAAAATATTTGAAAAAATTTCCAAGGGCATGAAGGACAGAGGCTATAACAGGGACCCGCAGCAGTGTCGCGTGAAACTTAAGGAGCTCAAAGAATCAGAGAGTCAAACGGCTGCTCCGGGTCAGAGCCCCAGACATGCCACTTCTATGATGAGCTGCATGCCATTCTAGGGGGTGCCCCTATAACTACCCCAGCCCTGTGCATAGACTCCGTCGATGGACTCTCACGCAACAGGGATGCGGATATTGGGGACGAGGAAGATGAGGAGGTTGAAGCACAGCAAGCAAGTGGAGAAACCCTTTTCCCTGACAGTGAGGAACTGTTTTTCAACCTGAATCTAGAACCCTCCCAACCCACTGAAGGTGGGCTCCTGGACCTAGAAGGTGGAGAAGGGACCTCTGGTGAGTGTACCTTTGTAAATATAATACACGGTTTAAAAGCAAGCGTATTTAATGATTAATCTGCCCTGAAGACACGGGATGCATTCGCAGCCAGTACAGCTACTGGAAAGGTCTGTTAACGTGTCTGGGGATGGAGCGGAAATCCTCCAGGCACATCCCAATGAAGCTCTCCTGGATGTACTCCCAAAGCCTTTGCAAAAGGTTTCTGGGGAGGGCAGCCTTATTCCGTCCTCCATGGTAGGACGCTTTACCACGGCAGGCCAGCAGCACGTAGTCTGGAATGATTGCATAAGAAAGCATGGCAGTGTGTGGTCCTGGTGTTTGCTGGCATTCAAGCAACATCCGTTCTTTATCTCTCTTTGTTATCCTCAGGAGTGTGATATCATTCATGGTCACCTGGTTGAAATAGGGGAATTTTATTAAGGGGACATTCAGAGGTGGCCGTTCGTGCTGGGCTGTTTGTCTGTGGCTGAACAGAAATCATCCCCGCTGTTACCCATGCGGTGGGGAGAGGGGTGAAGCGATCATCCCAGAGAATTGGGTGTGTGGGGAGAAGGGTGGGGGAGTGTGGTTAGCTGGGTTTGTGCTGCATGTTAACATGAAAATCGCAGCCCCTCCTTTCAAATGACCAACCCATTTTAAAGGGCCAGCCCAATGGGTGCTTGGTATGTGAAATGAGGACGCTGCTGTTTGAAGCCATTCCCACATGTTAGGAAGGTTAAAGAAGCCAAAAGACTGTGGCTTACCCTGTCTGCCTACAAGCCGAATCCTGTTGCCCACCGATCACTCACACCATACCGGCTGGCTTTCGATATAAGAGGCAAAATGCGACCTTGTAATGAAAGCACATGTGCTATGTAATGTTAACAGCTTAGTTCACCGTGAAAGATTCTACCCATTGTTCTCTAAAATGTCTCTTTTTAAAGACTAATTTCCCTTTTTTCCCTCCCGCAGCTGCAAATGTTTCATTGCTCCACGTATCATCTCCGTCCCAGAGGCTATCAAAGATTAGAAGCCGAAAAAACCACACTTGCAATGAAATGTTCTCTGAGCTCATGCAGGCCTGTACGGGGAGACTTTGGCAAACCAGTAAAGTGCCTGAAACCACTTATTGCTTATTGCTAAAAGCAGCCACGTCAGCAGACTGTAAATTAGCCAAGTCAGCAGGCTTAGCTTAACCAAGACAGGAGGGGAGGGGGGTTTTTGGGTGCCACAGAAAGGGCAGCTTGACCCCGCATCCTTCCTGATAGGAATTGTGTTGAAGTTGCTGATACGTGCATCTTAGAAGAGCAGGATGTGCCCCAGGAATGTCTCTTGGGGCCTCAAGGCTGCAAACTCTGGAAAAACCCACACCTGGTTAATCGATAATCAGAAGGAGCCTCTTGCTTGCCCATTGGAACTGCTTGCTTAACAAGTTTTCTTTAAGGGACATGTCATTCTGTTACTAATGTATAAATAAAGGGGGAAAGTTTGAGGTAGTGGGACTCTTCAGGATTGGACTCTCTCTCTGGATGCACCTTGTGTTTCCCACTGGCAGACGGGCTGCCGCTGTGCCACTCGAGAGCCACACTCAGCTTTGGTAATTATCAAGGGTTGGGGGTGTTTTACTAACCTGTTGCGGACATGTGTATAGGTGCTTGAGACTACGTAAAGTTTAACTTTAAGTGAAAGCACTCTTGTGTTGTCCTGTTTGTGCCAGCCATCTATCGGTCGGATGGCCGTGTCTTCCCTGATTTATTTCCTGACACCACCTCACACAGAGTAAAAGTTACCAAGAGCTTTGGGTGGAAAGAACCCCGGGTAACAGGCCTCCCATGCTGAAAGAGCCCAGCACAATGCGTTGAGGGAGACAATGTCAGAGTCCAAGAAAGCACAAAATGAACGCGAGGACAGGAGAGATGAGCGAGAGGACAGGAGGGATGAGCAAGAAGAGAGGTGGCGTCAGCGTGATGAGAGGAGGCAGGATGCAATTCTAAGGCTACTGGAGGATCAAACTGATATGTTCTGGCATATGGTTGAGGTGCAGGAAAGACAGCAGGAGCACAGACCACCGCTGCAGCCCCTGTGTAACCAACCACCCTCCTCCCCAAGTTCACCCAGATGCCCAAGAACGCTGTGGGGGGGCCTCCGGGCACCCAACTACTCCACCCCAGAGGACTGCCCAAGCAACAGAAAGCTGGCATTCAATAAGTTTTGAAGTGCAGTGTGGCCTTGTCCTTCCGTCCTCCCGTCCTCCCCTCCTCCACCACCCCACCTGGTGCTTCCCTCCTCCCCCTTTCCTCCTGGGCTACCTTGGCAGTTATCCCCCCATTTGTGTGATGAATTAATGAAGAATGCATGAATTTGAAACAATGACTTTATTGCCTCTGCAAGCGGTGATCGAAGGGGGGAGGGGAGGGCGGTTGGCTTACAGGGAAGTAGAGTGAACCAAGGGGGCAAGTTTCCATCAGGGAGAAACAAACAGAACTTTCACACCGTAGCCTGGCCAGTCATGAAACTGGTTTTCAAAGCTTCTCTGATGCGCACCGCACCCTGCTGTGCTCTTCTAACTGCCCTGGTGTCTGGCTGCACGTAATCAGTGGCCAGGCGATTTACCTCAACCTGCCACAAACGTCTCCCCTTACTCTCACAGCTATTGTGGAGCGCACAGAAAGCAGTAATAACAAGGTAATGTTGGTTTGGCTGAGGTCTAACCGAGTCAGTAAACTGCGCCAGCGCACTTTTAAATGTCCAAATGCACATTCTACCACCATTCTGCACTTGCTCAGCTTATAGTTGAACAGCTCCTGACTACTGTCCAGGGTGCCTGTGTATGGCTTCATGAGCCATGGCATTAAGGGGTAGGCTGCGTCCTCAAGGATAGCTATAGGCATTTCAACATCCCTAACAGTTATTTTCTGGTATGGAAAGTAAGTCCCTTGCTACAGCTGTTTCCACAGACCAGAGTTCCTAAAGATGCGAGAGTCATGTACCTTTCCCGGCCATCCCACATTGATGTTGGTGAAACGTCCCTTGTGATCCACCAGTGCTTGCAGCACCATTGAAAGGTACCCCTTTCAGTTTATGTACTGGCTGCCTTGGTGCTCCGGTGCCAAGACAGGGATATGGGTTCCATCTATTGCCCCACCACAGTTAGGGAATCCCATTGCAGCAAAGCCATCCACTATGACCTGCACATTTCCCAGAGTCACTATCCTTCATAGAAGCAGGTCAGTGATCGCGTTGGCTACTTGGATCACAGCAGCCCCCACAGTAGATTTGCCCACTCCAAATTGATTCCCGACTGACCAGTAGCTGTCTGGCGTTGCAAGCTTCCAGAGGGCTATCACCACTTGCTTGTGAACTGTGGGGTTGCTCTCATCCTGGTATTCTTATGTTTCACGGCAGGGGAAAGCAAGTCACAAAGTTCCATGACAGTGCCCTTATGCATGCGAAAGTTTCGCAGCCATTGGGAATCATCCCAGACCTGCCACACTATGCGGTCCCACCAGTCTGTGCTTGCTTCCTGGGCCCAGAATCAGCATTCCACAGTATGAGCCTGCTCCATTGCCACCAGAATGGGCAAATTGCCGGGGCCCGTACTTTGAGAGAAGTCTGTGTCCATGTCCTCATCACTGTCCTCACTGTGCTGCCGTCACCTACTCACCTGCTTTTGCAGGGTCTGGTTCTGGTTCTGCATATACTGCTGGATAATGCACGTGGTGTTTAGAACAGTCATAACTGCCGCGATGATCTGAGCGGGATCCATGCTTGCTGTGGTATGGCGTGAGCAGGAGAGCAGAGTGGCAGCAGAAGTGGCGGGTGGATGACGATGCTGACAGCAATATGGTGCCCGCACGGAAAGAGGTGCGAAACGATTGTCAGCCGTTGCTTTCACGGAGGAAGGAAGGGAGGGAGCGAGGGGGAGGGCCTGATGACATGTACCCAGAACCACCCAGGACAATGTTTTTTGCCCCATCAGGCATTCGGATCTCAACCCAGAATTCCAATGGGCGGTGGAGACTGCGGGAACTGTGGGATAGCTACCCACAGTGCAATGCTCTGGAAGTTGATACTAGCCTCGGTACTGTGGACACACTCCGCTGACTTAATGGTCTTAATGGTCTTAAGTGGGGACACACACAATCGACTGTATAAAATCACTTTCTAAAAAATCGACTTCTATAAATTCGACCTAATTTCGTAGTGTAGACATACCCTAAGAGTGTAGCGAAAGCTGCCAGACTATACTTGCAGATGTAGAGCTCTTTGAGTTAAACCCGCTTTCGTAGAGCACAGTAGGGAAAGCGCTGCAGTCTGTCCACACTGACAGCTGCAAGCGCACTGGCATGGCCACATTTGCGGCACTTGCAGCGGCATTGGGAGCGCTGAATTATGGGCAGCTATCCCAGCATGCAAGTGGCTGCAACATGCTTTTCAAATGGGCGGGGGGAGGGTGGAGTGTGACAGGGAGTGTGTTGTGTGTATGTGGGGGGAGAGAGAGTGGGTTTTGGGGGGCCTGAGAGCATATCAGCATGCTGTCTTGTAAATTCAGACAGCAGTAGACCCCCCTCTCCCCCGCCTCTCTCTCACACACAGCATTCCACAGTAATGGTTGCTTTGTCTCGGAGCAGATAAGCAGCCAGCTGTCAGAAACGGAGCTTTCAAAGGGCATATCCGCATTCCTACAGCCAATTCCAAACAATTGCCACTTGACTTAAGGGGATTATGGGACGTTTCCAGAGGTTCATCAGAGCGCAGTAAAGCAACACCTTGTTCACACTGGTGCTGCGGCGCTCCAGTGAAGCGCAGCAAACATTATTCCACTCGCCAAGGTGGAGTACCAGCAGTGCTGTAGCCATGGAGTCAGAGCACTCTACATGCCTTGCCAGCGTGGACGGGTAGTGAGCTAGTGCGCCCGGGACTCCTTTATTGCACTGTAACTCACAAGTGTAGCCAAGCCCTTAGCATCATATTATTCTCTCTAGCCTCAGAGAGAGTGTATTCCAGTGGATAAAAGACAGCTAGGAGTAGAAATGTAGGGGCTATTACTAGTTCTGCCACTGATCAACTTGGGTAAATCTTCTTGCCTCAATTTCCTCTCTCATCTATTTAGATTGTAAAATCATTAGAGCAGGGACTATGTTTATACAATGCCTAACACATACTGTAAAATAATAATAATTGATTAATATTTGCTTTTTTTAAACATATATTTTTGTTGAAATTAGAGAGGGATCAGAGCCCCACAGTTAGGGGGTTCTTGGCTCTCTGGTTTTGTTTTGGCCCATTACAGGAAAAGGAAAGCAGCTGCGTAGTTTGAATCTGAATTAGGAACTAAACTTGCCCAGAATGCAGGGATTGGATCCAGGTTTGTATCTAAATTAAATAATATTGCGACCTACACATCACACAGCCCAACAAAGGGCATTTTCACCAGCTTTACTGAAGGCAGCAGTTTGTAGCATGGCCACATCCTACTACAGTGATTGTCTGGTGGGCACCGCCTCTCCCATTCGCAGCCTCAAAACATCCCTGTGGCAACTACTTCCATGAGAAAGCATATGGGGTAGTATCCAGTCTTGATCTGAGACACCAAGAGATGGAGAATTCACCACTTCTCATGGGTAGTTTGTTCCAATGGTTGATCATCCTCACTGTTAAACATTTGTGCCTTATTTCTAACTTGAATTTGTCCAGCTTCAGCTTCCAGCCATTGGTTCTTGTTCTGCATTTCTTTGCTAGACCAAAGAGCCCTTCGGCACCCAATATTTTCTCTACTTATGCAGAGTGATCAAGTCACCGCTCAGTCTCCTTTTTAATAAACTAAACAGACTGAGCTCTTTATGTCTCTTTCTGGAAGGCATTTTTTTTCAGCCTTTGAATAATTTTTGTGGCTCTTTTTTACACCCTCTCCAATTTTTCAAGATCTTTTTAAAATGTGGATGTCAGAATTGGACCCAATATTTCAGTATTAGTCTCACCAAAGACATATATAGAGGTAAAATCCTGTCTGTACTTCTATTCATTTTCCCCCTCTTTATACATCCAACGACCACATTAACACTGGGAGCTAATGGTCAGTTGCTTGTCCTAAATCCTTTTCAGAGTCTCTGCTTTCCAGGATACAGTCCCCCATTCTGTCGGTATGATCTACATTCCTTGTTCCAAAATGTACAGCCTTGCATTTGGCCGTATTAAAACTAATTTTGTTTGACTGGGCCCAGTTTATCCAGAATCCAGATTGCTTTATTCTCATAATTATTTACTTGTCTGCTATTTTTTGTGTGATTTCCAAATTTTATCAGCAGAGATTTTATATTTTTTTCCAGATCAGACCCTAAACCAAAACAGAGCCAGATTGCTGGCATATAAAATTAAAAAGGTCATAGAGGAATTTTCAAACTAAGGGCTGGGGAAAAACTGACAGGTGAAGAGGAGCACACAGTTTGGACAGAGACATCCTTTAGGGGAGGATTTATATATATCCCAGTAAAGAGGAGAGGACAGAAGTTGAGAAAGTTCAGGTAGGAACTCAAAAGAAACAGTCAAACACAAAAAAGACCCATTCAATTGCATCACATGAAGGCAGACAACTAAATATTAACAAATTTTATAAATGCTTGTATACAAATACAACCAGTCTAAATACTACGATGGGTGAACTTGAGTGCCTGGTATTAAACGAAGATAATGATACAATAGGCATCACAGAAACTGTGCAGAAGAATGAGTAGGAAAGCCAGGGAGGCTTGCGTGATTGCTCTGAACTCCAGAACATTGATGTGGAGCTAGATGTCCTCTGGGGACCAAGTCCCCTGCATTTTTACATGGCCC
Source organism: Eretmochelys imbricata (assembly GCF_965152235.1). Classification (NCBI taxonomy): domain Eukaryota; kingdom Metazoa; phylum Chordata; order Testudines; family Cheloniidae; genus Eretmochelys; species Eretmochelys imbricata. Next base: position 206,614,571 of record NC_135572.1, read on the forward strand.
AGGTGTGCTTCTAACAGGTTTTGTTGAGGAAGGTGCACCAAATGGTACCCTTCCATGCACGTTTCTGGGTTCCTTCCACCAACTCAGGTCTGTGACAAGATGAGGAGGGACCATGCCCTCCTTGTCCATCGGGTATTTTTCGGGGGATTAGACCGACCCAAGCTAGAGTTGTAGCAGTCACAGGTGAAGTCCGGCAAACAGTGTCACTTACATGCATGCACGCACACACAGCATAGCAGCTCCAGTCACTTCCATACCATTGTAGTAGGGTCTGATTCTATCCCAAGCACTAGCAACAGCATTGACAGGAAACTGTCTTCAGGAAGGTATGCTCTCACGGACCTGGAGATTATTAGGGTTGCTATGAGCATTATTGTCTGTAATGGGATGAGAGTCTATTTTTGTATTTCAACAAAGGCCCAGCTGGGCGAACAGAAAATGAGCATATTCTGGACACTTTGCTGTCTCTGCTGGGACCTGCCCTGATCAGTCTATTATCTAAGTGAGGGTACATGTGAATATCTTCAGAGGCATGCAATGCCCATACCACCACTAGGCAAGACACTTTGGATGCCTCAGGAGAGCAGTCCTAATGGCAGTACCTTGTCCTGGCAGTGATGTGGCCCTGTGAACCTCAGGTACTTCCTGTCAGCAGGGTGAATGGCTATATGGACCATCCTGCAAGTCAAGAGCCACAAACCTGTCTGGAGCCTGCAGAGATGGAATGATGGAGGCAAGTCTTCCCATCCTGAATCTAAGGTGATATATGCACAGTATGTGTTCAGTTTCCCCAGCCCTAGGACAGGACAAAGACCCCTTTCTTTTTCTGGATGAGGAAATATCAGCATGAGAAACCTTTCCCCCTGTACGGCTGTCATATCTCTTCAGTGGCTCCTAGACAAAGCGATGAGGCCTCTTCTTTTTGTAACAGGCTCTCGTGAGAAGGGTCCCAGTAGAGGGACAGGCAGATAGGGGTTTGTGAATGGAAATGTAGAGCGTGATCGTAAGCAATGATATCTAATGCCCGTTTGTCAACTGTGATAGCTGCCCAGGCCTAAGGGAATGGGGCAAGATGGTTCCCAAAGGTGAGGGCAAGCTCCAGTGTGACTCTCAACGCTCCTGTCAAATTTGCTACCTCTGAGAGTGTCTTGTGTTTGCTAAAGAGGTAGAAGATGAGAGCCCCCTGAAGTATGTAGTTTCTTCCTTTGCTGGCACTCTGTCAGCCCCAGGAGTAGAAAGGCATCCTTTGCCTTTGTTGGGGCTGAAACTTCGGGGGCTTTCAGTAGGTAATAGAGGCCATAATGTAGCCCTTGCAGGAATGTAGAGCTTCACCTGTCCTCCTGGCTGAAGGGCTCCATCACCTTGAAAGGCAGGTTGTCTATCATGTCTTGCACTTGACATGCACTTGTGTGGTATGTCCAATACCTACAGCCACAAGGCCTGGCTCATTGTGACAGCTGTGGTCATCAACCTTGTAGCCATATCAAAGGCATCCATGGCTGCACTGCAGTGACATTCTCATGACAATCTGCCCCTGCTTGATGTTCTCCTTCATTTCATCCCTGTACTCTAGTGGGATTTTTGAAAGGAAGGAGTGACTCTGTCCCACATGAGGTGATTATACTCGCTGAATAATACCTGGTATAATTGTCACCCAAAGCTGCACTGAGGCTGAAGAATATCCCTTGCATCCAAACAGGTCTAAATTCTTACGGTCCTTGTCCTCAGGAGTGCCTTTAGTAAGCTTTGATGTCTGTTCCACTGCAGGGACGACCAAGGACCCTGGGTTTGGGTGGGTGTAAAAGAGCTTGAAGGATTTCAGAGGCACCTGATACCTTTCTTCCACCCACTTGGAGGTGGAAAGACAAGTGGCTGGGGGCTGCAGTGCTGTGGCCAGTTCTAGAATCCTTTCATTAATAAGGAGTGGGATTCTAAAGTGGCTCAAAGTCATCCATTGCAAGGGTGGGTGGGTGCTGGTGTTACTGCCTTGTCCAGCAGTGAGGAGAATTTTTGGGTAGAAACAGGGGTTTTCGTAGTCGTCCCTCTGTTGTCTCCTCCTCCTCTGGGCCCATGTCTGGTTCAGTTGTGGGTGGCTTAGCAAGTGAAGACACTGGGAATTGGGATCTTCTCTTCCTAGGTGCATGGGAAGTTGAGCTGCTCCTCAAAACAAGGTAGCACACTCCCCAGTAAGGCCACTATGGCCCATGTGGCATGCCGTACAGGTACTGGCCTGTTTGAGACTGGCTGGGCTCAGAGTCAATCCCATGCAAGTTGGGGTGGTGCTCTGAATGGGGCCTCCCTGGAACCCTCCTAAGGGTCATATTCTAATGGCAAGGAAGAAGAATCTGTGCTCAGTCTCAGCAAGGAGGAGTTTATCTACTCTTCAAAGGGTGGCATGGACGGGTGGTATGTAGTCAGTGCCAGATCTGGTGCTGGTTGACTTTTTGATATAAGGAGAATCTTTTGAGGTTATATGGATACCTCAGGTCCTTGCTCAACTCCATCATGGTACCAGTATAGGTGCTGGGTTTCTTGCTTTGCCCAAATGCTGTGGGGCTTTGCCCTTAAAGGAATGATGTATTATGTCCTTGTCATAAATATAAAGGGAATGGTAAACACCTTTAAAGTCCTCCTGGCCAGAGGAAAAACCCTTTCACCTGTAAAGGGTTAAGAAGCTAGGATAACCTCGCTGGCACCTGACCAAAATGACTAATGAGGAGACAAGATACTTTCAAAGCTGGAGGGGTGGGGGGGAGAAACAAAGGCTCTCTCTGTCTGTGTGATGCTTTTGCCGGGGACAGAACAGGAATGGAGTCTTAGAACTTAATAAGTAATCTAGCTAGATATGAGTTAGATTCTGTTTTGTTTAAATGGCTGATAAATTAAGCTGTGCTAAATGGAATGGATATTCCTGTTTTTGTATCTTTTTGTAACTTGAGGTTTTGCCTAGAGGGATTCTCTATGTTTTGAATCTGATTACCCTGTAAGGTATTTACCATCCTGATTTTACAGAGGTGATTCTTTTACTTTTTTTCTTCAATTAAAATTCTTCTTTTAAGAACCTGATTGATTTTTCATTGTTCTTAAGATCCAAGGTTTGGGTCTGTGTTCACCTATGCAAATTGGTGAGGATTTTTATCAAGCCTTCCCCAGGAAAGGGGGTGTAGGATTTGGGAGGATTTTGTGGAGAAAGACGTTTCCAAGCGGGCTCTTTCCCGGTTAAATATTTGTTAGATGCTTGGTGGTGGCAGCAATAAAGTCCAAGGGCAAAAAGTAAAATAGTTTGTACCTTGGGGAAGTATTAACCTAAGCTGGTAAAAATAAGCTTAGGGGGGTTTTCATGCAGGTCCCCACATCTGTACCCTAGAGTTCAGAGTGGGGAAGGAACCTTGACAGTCCTCCTTCTGGAACTTCCCTTTGATTCAGAACTATGTTTAAGCTTGGTCCAATTACAAGAGTCCCATTTTGAACAGGCATAGTTGCTGGCTTAATGCCCAAAGTGCTGGTGTCAAGGTAGCCTGTATAGAAATCAGAATAATTGGCACGGATGCTATCGGTGCTGAGGTAATTGGTGCCAAGACTGTCACTACCAAGGCAGTCAGTGCCGAGGCTGTTGGTGCAGAGGTCTTGTATGCTAAGGACTTCACTCATGTTTAGGTGCTTGGTGTCAACTCTGTTGGTGTCCTCTTTGCCTTGTTTCCAGTGCCCAACCGAGTGGTCAAAAGTGCACTCAAGGGAGCACTGGCCAGTGCTGGTTTATCCAGTCTTGCTCTGGTCATAACTGTCACCTCTGGGTCCAAAGTGACCCGCATGGACTGCTCTAGGGTACTGGAGGAGAAGGACTTGTACACAGAGCACCTGTCTGGGATATGGCCCTGTCCTAGGCAGAAAAGACATCAGCTGTATCTGTCCTTGATGGAGATCAGCCTGTCGCAGGGTTTGGAGTCTGCCATGAAGGGTGGCAGTTGGCACAAAGCACCTCACCCCATTGTAAAGGAGGTGTACAAGGGGATTGTCAATCAATCCGCCCCCTCCCCACACACACATCTTCTTTAAGAAGGAATGTCCTTTAGACGAAAGTGTGAAGATAAGATTTCTTCACCTAATAGTTTGAAAAAGAACTGGCTTAGTGTGTCTCAAGAGAGAAGTGGGTCGGACGCTTACTGGGTTCTGTCTCACAGCCACAGGCACTAAGCGAAATCAAGTGAGGGGCTGTGGCCGTCCCACCCTTCACATCCTTACATGGGAGCACAAGGAAGGTCAGGTGCATGCATGGCCCTGATGGACCCTGCTATTCAGAAGACTTCAATCTCATCATGCACATGAGGCATCTGTGCACCTACTGTGGGATCCACACTGACACACACAAACAAAAAGAAGAAATTGGGTTTGTGTCCTTTTTTTCCTTCATCCTGATGGATAATGAACACATGCCTAGATTTCTGTTTATTTACATAAAGGATGGGGTTTTTTTCTGCTTGAGTTTTCCATTAGTAGTTCAGATCTTTCCTGTCCCATTTTTCTTTGAAGACCTTATGGGCAACCAGAAACCTCAAAGTTTGGACAAATGATGTTTTGGAAAGATCCCATCTGTGTTCCTCACTGAGACTTTGGGAACACTGCAGGAGAGACAGCTTTTGAAGAATTAGGCAGGTTTGACACAAGCCCTAATGTGTGCTGGCACAGGACACTAGAACTGTAGTTAATTTTAGGCCCTAGATGACTAGTCACACTAGATGCATCTAATAAATCTGCCTGCTCTTTACTTTAATGCTGAGTCTCAGTATATTACTCTTATTACAGACTAAGCATGACCCAGGACAGTGGAGAAGTGTCCATACTCTTCCATGCTAGTCTGAACCTCCACGCCTTTTGAGGTTCACTCATTGCTGTCAGCAACACTCTAGAACCAATACTGATTAATGCTCTCATTGGGGGTATCTCAGCTTCTCCATGTTTGACAGTGTAACAATAAAATCTCCAAAATCTCAGCTAGGCCTGGCTGCTAAATAAGAGGTGATAAATAGTAGCTTCCTGCAATCATGAAATGTCATGCCCATTCATGAAGTCATATAATGAGCTCACCTGGATAATTACACCCCTCTCCTCTTTCTTTTTCTCCCTGAACTTGAGTGTCTCTTTTCTCTCTCTGAATGAGAAGAAAAAATCTCTCTGTTTAATGCACACAACAGTTGTATATCTAGGTGCCGTATACAAAAGTCAAGCACCACAGCTTTACTAGCTGGAAAAAGGGGCCTTGGTTTCTTCCTTGGTTTAAGCCACCTCCTTAAGAGGGACTTATCTGTGTGGTTGTTTTCCTGCAGATGTTGCTGGGCTGTTTGGGCACTTTGTCATTATGGAAAGACCTGTACAGTCTTGCTCCAGGCGCTAGAAATGGCACAACTCCCTTTGCTCACTGTGGGCTTTAAAGATAAGGGCCAGGACCTTGATATGGATCTGGAATGGACAGGGCACAAGTGTAGAGTACAGAGAGCTGGTGTAATATGTTTTTATCTGACCATTTTGTTTAACATCATACTGGGCCAATAGCTTATAGGGATTTTCAGAATCAGCCCTAGCATGAGGTATAGTGCAGTGTGTCATGGGCGTGGGGGAGGTGGGGGTGGGGGAGGGGAGAGGGCAGCAAGCACAGCCGCTTCCACTGGCCCATTGTGGGGTTAGTAGTACACCTGGTCACACAATCGTCTGGATTCCCTGCTGGTCAAACAGTTGCCATGAGGGACTCAAGGACCCTGGTGGGGTCGAGTAACTAATCAGTCTGCAGCCCCTGGGGCAGGGCAGAGCAAACAAACAATCTGCAGCCCCTGGGGCGGGACAGAGCAAACACTCAGTCTCTAGCTAGGGCCCCCAGTAGCCATGCCTAGTGGCACTGCAGGGCGATGTAGGGGAATCTGGGCCCACCCTACTCCACCAGGTTCTGACCCAGGGCCCTAGGAACCAGAAAATTCCCTCTTAAGGGTTCAAACACTGGCTTCTAATACATTCCCTGGGTCACTTCCTACCATAAGGCCAATCTCGGGCATCTCCTTGGCTGGCAGCAGCTCAGCGTTCCAGTCAGTCTCCATGGTCAGCTGGTTGTCCCCAGCGTAGTCCAGGTCCATGGTCCCAAAGACCTGGAGAATCGCAGGTTCCTCTGCAACATGTGTCTTTCCTTTTCCTCTGCCTGCCCTGCCTGAGCTGGGCTGCCTACTTTTATCTGTCTCCTCCACTTGGAGCATGCACAGTAGGGGTGAGGGGGCATGGTCTCCTGGGCCCACAGCGATTGGTCAGTTCCCGTTGGCCCAGTGTGTGGTTGATCCACCTCGTCACACAGTGTTCTAACCCAGAGGCAAGGGCAGCATGAAGTGTCATGATGAATCACATCTGACAAGAACAGATGCAGTCTCCTAGCCTGTCCTAGATGCGTGAGGTAATATCTTTTATTGGACCAATTTCTATTGGTGAGATACAAGCTTCTGAGCCACACAGAGTTCTTCTTCAGGTCTAGGAAAGGTAATCCCAGCATAACAGCAAAACGCAAGGTGGAACAGATTGTTTAACATAAGTAATTAGATGAGCCTGGGAGCTTAAACTCATGTTAAACTCTAACTACTTATACTAGGAAAGCCCTCAAACCTGAAAAACCATGTTATCATCCCTCCAAGGTATTCTGTAGAAGACATACACATGCTAGACATATACTGTGTTAAATAATCATGTGCAATTAAGAATTAACACAGTCCCTACAGCTCAACCTGGAAAAGATAAAAATCAGAATAGCATCAAATAAGCCCCCCCCAAGCAGAGCAAAAGCCTGTTGTGGAGACCCCAAAACAGAACCCATCCCCTCAACAGCCCCACCCCTTGTACCTCTATATATCACACTTACAGAGAATAAGTGGCCTCAAATTTTGCCCTCAGTTCCATCCATGGCACCTCACTGATATAAGCAAGGGCCAAATTTTAGTTCACTATATCTATTAAAAGAGAACATCTTGTTTTGGGTGTAAGTAAAGTTACACGGTCTCTAGCTTCTTATAGTTGCCAAGGGTAATTTGTTTAAACACCTAAATGTCTTAGGAACCCTAGTCCTCTTTTCAAAAGTGATTTAGATAATTTTACCCAAGATCTGTGCTCTAGCAGCCCAACAAGACCATTGCATACAAGTCAACCTGTCTTACGGTACCTAGAGTTTCTGTGAGTGTTGCCACTGCCTTCAAAACTGCAGTGGTGGAGGTGATTTCAGCAAAGGGGCCAGAGTGCCTTCGGTATAGTTCATAGGAAGTCTTTGAGGCCACAAATCAACATGAATTGTAACCAATTCAGTGTGTCTTGCTCTTACTTTCCACTTCTCTTTGAGATTAGAATCCTTAAAACTACTTCCCTTATTGACCTTCAGCCCAGCCAAACATTCACTGCCCAAAAATGTGGGCAGATACTTGCCTCCAAAATATACCCTCCGCCCTTTAATTGCTTCCTGAATGAGTGTCAGTAAAGTGAAAATTACAATGCAGTGTTGGCAGGAAGGGTTGCACATACAGTATTTCTCTTGCCCATTTTGGATGAACTACCGCATTTCAGGGCTAACATTTATGTCCTCGCAGAGTGGCAGCAGCTCTGGGATAAAGAGACAGGCATGCTGACAAATTTTGAAGCCCTAACTTTCATCTACCTGTTTGCAACCTGGGATGCGGTCCCTGGACTACGCTTTAACAGGCTGCTGATTGGAACGTCCAGAGTGGCTGGCACAATGCAGGAATACGGGTAAGTCCAATCCTCACAGCGTGGCTGTGGGGCAGCAATGCAGACAATCAGACCCATGGTGGAGGAGTGCAGAATTAGACGATTGGAGGGTGGACTGCACCACCTTGCTGTGCTCAATGATGCAGCAGTTAGATGGCTGAACAATCTAGATGGCTGGGGGTGGTGGTGGGAGAAATAAACATGGGGAAACGGAACATCTGGTCAATCGATTACAGATCTAAAAGTTGCAATTCTTCAACAAAAAAACTTCAAAAACAGACTCCAATGAGAGACTGCTGAATTGGAATTAATTTGCAAACTGGATACAATTAACTTAGGCTTGAATAGAGACTGGGAGTGGATGGGTCCTTACACAAAGTAAAACTATTTTCCCATGTTTATTTCCCTCCCCCACCCCCCACTGTTCCTCAGATGTTCTTGTCAACTGCTGGAAATGGCCCACCTTGATTATCACTACAAAAGGTCGCCGCCCGCCGCTCTCCTGCTGGTAATAGCTCATCTTAAGCGATCACTCTCGTTATAGTGTGTATGGTAACACCCATTGTTTCATGTTCTCTGTGTATATAAATCTCCCTACTGTATTTTCCACTGAATGCATCCGATGAGGTGAGCTGTAGCTCACGAAAGCTTATGCTCAAATAAATTTGTTAGTCTCCAAGGTGCTACAAGTACTCCTTTTCTTTTTGCAAATACAGACTAACACGGCTGCTACTCTGAAACCTGTAGATATCGATGTGTGATGCATATGAAAGAAGACAGCTTGATACAATGTTTGGGTTCCTGATGTTGTTGGAAATATTTACACCTTCCCTAAAAACGTATCTTCCCTGGATTAAAACAAATTCTCTTCATGGTAGGTTTTGTAACTCACTCCCTGTGACGGGGTTTACAGACCCCAATGGTATGGCTAAGACTACCCTTCCCTCCTACCCCCTCCACTGACTGGGGGAACCCAGGGAACATCAGCGGATGGGAGACTATAACTTGGCCACTAGGCTCTCAGATTGCCAGGCAAGGCCATCCCAATACTGGAAGACTGTTGAGGTGTGGCCTGCCCACTAGGCCTATTGGCCCCAACTTAACTCTGCTACACTCCCCTTTTTAAATGCAGTTTATGGAGCTTAATATTAGTTGACATAGGAATTGTCACACCAGTGGCCAGCTAATTTGGTAACCTCTCTGAAACCGCATGATTCAGAGGCATGTGCAAGAAACACCATGGTGGACAATGGAATATCCAGCTCACTGAAGTTTGGTGGTTTTTTGTTTGTTTTTTTTTTCAGTTAGAGGTAAGCTCATCCCCTATACAGCAGGGTTTTATTTCCTTTCTAACTGTTTAAATCCTAGCTAATGTAACTGTGAATGTTCTCATTATCCATATCAGATCTTCTCAGAGTTGCATATAGTTTGTTGGAAATGTCTTTCTGCATCTAATTTGTGCAATGCAGCCTTCTTGCCCTGAGCCTTAGTGGTGGATGTACGTAGCCTGTGTTCTTCTGAAATGTATTGCAGGCATTTAATCTTCTATCCAGGTACCATTGTGCAACTATGTCCTGTGCTCTGAAGATTTACTCTGTAACCTCATTAGCATTACTATCTTGGAGGTCACAGAGGATGCAGAGTTAATTATTCACTTTTTCTAGGAAAGGGGGGGAATGGAGGCTTGTGGTTTTAAAGTTTATTTAAACACTAAAGCTAAACTTCCATGAAATCCACAGTTGCAGGAATTCCTTTGGCTGGCAATTTTCAGTGTGAGCTGCAGAGTGGTGTAGTGTGGAAAATATCCATAGGAACTGCGTTGTCAGCAGTCTTGATCCTAATTAGAACCAGCCAGCCTGAATCTACCTTCAAAAACAGGAGGTGGCGGTGGGGATTTGGGCCCAGGGTCTCCACTCTGTCAAAGCCCTGAAGCTTATTTTATAAAAAAAAAAAAAATCTCCTTCATGACATGGTCTCTACAGAACCGCACTGCAGTAGTTGCTTGCCTAGCCCTGGGACCATTTTTGAGCAGGAGCACCTGATTACAATATTCCATAGATTGAAGTAAAAATATCTTGCCCCCTTCTTTGTTCTTGGATAGATGGAGGAAGCAAAAAACCACCTCTCTCTTTTATCATGTTATTTAAAACAGCTTTAAATATAGTTGCATTGTGTCTGAAAAAAATTGTTTTAATTTTGCAATGATCTTGCCAAACTTTGGGTGTTCTTAGGTTGCCTGGTGTCCTCCACAAGATGATGAACCTATCTGGGAGGGAGTGAGGTGGGGTTTAGCAGGTGTTCCTCTTAACCTTGGATGGTCTCTGGTTCAGATAGACATGACAAGTGTTTCTCACGCCTTGGGGAAGGCACCCCAGCTAAGGGCTGTGATAAGCATTTTCTAAAGGGACTGTAAGACTCTGTACCAGAAACTGCTTCTGGAAGAGGTTCTGATATCTCAGGAGTAGAAAAGAGGTACTGGAGCCCGGAAGCCTCCCTCTATTCTGAAGTCTGATATTAAACCCTAGGCCAAAAAGTGGGTCATCTTATACAGGCACCCTATAAGGCACTGCCAAAATAGATTCTATTGATTAAGGATTCAAGTTCTTTGGATGGAGCCAAGGACAGTGCCTCTTATGGTTTCAGAGTTTCCAAGAGGTCACATAAGTTAAAAAAGGTATGTCACCCAGGATCCTGCTATCAGATCTCGCCAGACCAGCTTTTTCTAGGGGGGTAGATTAATCGCAGTTAACTCAGGCGATTAACTCAAAAAAATTAACTGTGATTAAAAAAATTAATAGCAATTAATCACACTGTTAAACAATAGAATACCAATTGAAATTTATTAAATATTTCTGGATGTTTTTCTACATTTTCAAATATATTGATTTCTATTATAACACAGAATACAAAATGTACAGTAAAAAGAAAAGGAGTACTTGTGGCACCTTAGAGACTAACAAATTTATTTGAGCATAAGCTTTCGTGAGCTACAGCTCACTTCATCGGATGCACAGTGTTCACTTAATATTATTTTTGATTACAAATATTGGCACTGTAAAAATGATAAACAAACGAAATAGTATTTTTCTATTCACCTCATACAAGTATTGTAGTGCAATCTCTATTGTGAAAGTGTGACTTACAAATGTAGATTTTTTGTTACATAACTGCACTCAAAAACAAAACAATGTAAAACTTTAGGGCCTACAAGTCTACTAAGTCCTACTTCTTGCTCAGCCAATTGCTAAGAAAAACAAGTTTGTTTACATTTACAGGAGATATTGCTGACTGCTTCTTATTTACGTCACCTGAAAGTGAGAACAGGCGTTCCCATGGCACTTTTGTAGCCAGCGTTGCAAGGTATTTACGTGCCAGATATGGTAAACATTCATATGCCCCTTCATGCTGTCAAAGTTTGACTCAGACTCACAATTTATCAGACCACTCTGTTTTATTAGCAAAGCTGCTCTGCTAATACATTTAGAAGTGAGCCCCCCGAGTGGGACTTGTGTCTCTTAATTTATACCGTTTTTTGGAGAACAAGTTACAGGGAAGTTACAGACAAAAGAAGAAAAAGATTTTAGTCACCACCCTTCAAGATCCCTGAGACCAGTCACGTATCTTCAATTACCTGCCACCGTTAACAATCTCCTTTAACAGCTTCCAGTTAACTTAACTAATTGCCCTTCACACCTTCCATTCTGATGCCTGCTTCTTAGATGTGCTGGCTCTATCTTAATTGCTTCTCCATTCAAAAGCTAACTATCCCTACGTGTGCTCCCTCAAATACTTTGTAACATGTTTTGGCATGCCCTCTCATATACAATGTATCCAGCATGTCCCCTTATACAACGTTATACTTATACAATGTTATACTTCCACAATCCCCCCTTTTGGTCAAGGCTACGCCCATGACCAATGACTTACTGGATTCCATACATCAATCGTTCTTTTTCATTACTTTCACTGGTGACATTCAACAACATTAGATTAGCACTCTGGTTAGGGGTAACCTGGTGGATGGTGTGTCTTGTGCAGTTTTGGATACGACAAGAAATCAATTGAAAACACACAAAGATTATTAGAATTCCAAATAGGATAGTCAGGATTCCTTGAAACAACCAGTTTCCCAGACTAGAGAAATTGAATAAGTTACTTATCCATTTCCACAAGGAACTTGGTTCTTTGTGGGGAAGGTATGCAATTTGCTCCAGATGGCTAGCACGATTTATTACCTCATTAGTATTATCAGGTATGTATACACAGCATTCTGTTCCAATTAGAGCACAGGTCCCTCCTTTGGCTGCCAGTATTATATCTAATGCCCGACGGTTTTGGAGGGCCACTTGTCGGACTGCTCCTGCTTCTTTGGCTAGAGCTTTTAAGCTCTCTCCTGTTTCATTGGCCATGATCTCAACCACCACTTGTAACCTTAAAAGCCTTTTTGCATGGTGGATTACACCCCCTACTGGGACTAAAGAAATGCCAACAGCTTCTTCCCAAGTTAGGGGGCTTATGTTATCCACATACCATTTAGCATCTGGGAAGTCCCTCCTTTTTCGCCTGAAATTACGGAGGTGATTTTGTGGGAGGGATTGAAGCACCCGGAATTGTGGGAAAAGCTGAGCAGGATAACAGATACCTGACCAATTTGCTGGTAACACAGTGTAAGCATTTTCCCCACAAACCCAATGATGTCCCATTAAAGCTGGGAAGGATTGACTGCAACCCTTTGACATGTAAGAATTTACGAAGGAGGAATAGTATCCCCCAAAGGACACAGGATGATTTTCACTGGGAGAAGAGGTAGCATTCACATGACATTTGTAGATGGTGCTGTTTTTCTCAGGGAGGCTGTAGGGGGAGCAAGAGATTGAATCTTTGGTTTGATCCCAGGTTGAGAGGAAGTTTATCTTTCCATACCCGGTTCGCCATTCTCCAACCTTGTTTGAATAGTCCCATACACCATGGGACACGATGTATTGGAGACAGCTGCTCCTCCCTAGATTCAGCCCTGTCCCATTACACACCCAGCACCAGTGGCCCTTTCCTTTCACCACACTTATAAGTTTAGGAACATATGTTTTTCCCAGCCCCCAAGTGTCATTTGCCTTCCATGTCCTTTCAAGTGGATAGGGTTCTCCAGCAAGCTCTGAGGAATTCAAAGGGATTGCCATGGTGGGGATGCTAGCTTGTGAGTGAGCTGGGATGTGGCTGCAGACCCAGCAATTAGAAATATTCAGGATCTGGGCTATCTGCACCTGTTGTTGGATGAAAGAATTGTCACTGTCACTCTGGATTCCCCAGACCCTCAGGACACAGTAGCTGAGGATTAAGCTTCTCAAAGGACACATGTTGGAAGCAGGACCCTTTCTGGTTCCGACAACCCCTTTCGAGGGAACCGCAGTCACGGTTTTACGTCCACCAGGCAGCAGGCGCTAGGCTCGCTACTGCTTCTTGTTTGTTGGGTCCTGCTGTCTGCTTACCCTCTGCTTCTGGCAACCCTTACAAGAGCGCAGATTGTAAGGTATTGCCGGCTGTTCCTCTTTGTCTTCTGGGGTTGAAGCTGGTTCTGCGTGGTCTTGCAGAGGTCCTTGGTCCCCTTGAGGTGGCGCTGGCTTACACTGTGAGGCGTGGATCCATGCAGCGATGCTGGATAATTTCACTGCTGTCTGGGTGGTGAGCAGTACCTGGTATGGACCCTTCCACCGGGGTTCCAAGGCGTGCTTCCGAAGGTGGTGCCGCAGGTAGACCCAATCACCAGGCTCAGAGCGTGACAGGCAGCAGAGGTGGGTTCCGTGGGCCAAGCTGCTCGCACCTGCGAATGGAAGGAGCTCACAGCTTGCATTAACCCTTTGCAGTACTGAAGGAGCGTGCTGTGAGTTAGGTTTAGGTCTGGGGCTGGGGTAATAGTAGCCATTGTTCTCATAGGGTGTCCCATGATGATTTCAAATGGACTCAATTTGTGTCTCTGGGATGGGGATAATCGAATTTCCATAAGGGCCAGTGGTAAAGCAGCTGGCCAGTTTAACCCTGTGGAACTACAGATTTTTGCCAGCTTATTTTTAAGCACACCATTTCGCCTTTCAACTGCCCCTGCACTCTGTGGATGGTAAGGGCAGTGCAACAGGTGGGTGACATGTAATACCTGGTTTAGATGTTGAACAATTTTTCCAGTAAAATGTGTTCCCCGGTCACTAGACAAAGTGGCAGGAATTCCCTTGGTAGGGATAATGTGGTTTAACAGACATTTTGCAACGGACAATGAATCAGCTTTGCGACAGGGAAAGGCTTCAATCCAACCCGAAAACAGACCTATTATAACTAAAATGAATTCATATTCTGACACTTTGGCATTTGTACAAAATCAAGTTGCCAGTGTAGGAAAGGTGCTTGAGGCAAACCCCGGAACCCTTGTGTTACTTTTACAGATTTGCCTACATTGTGGCTTTGACAAGTAACACAAGCGGCACAGTGGCGGGTTGCAAAGGAGCTGAAATGGGGAGCCCACCACCCCGCCTTACTCATAGCAGAGACCATCCCCTCCTTGCCGACATGCAAAACACCATGTAGCAGGGCGGCTAGAGACGGGTAGAGTGAGAGGGGGGCTACAAAGGTACCGGTGGGCGATCGCCAAAGGGAATCAGAATGCAAAGAGCAACCCAAAGCACTCCAGGAGTCTCTCTCTGTTTCTGGGGCAGAATCCTGAAGCTGAGCGAGATGAGACAGGGATGGTGGCGTTACAGAGACAGAGAGGGGACCAAGAAAAGCTTCTGGTGAAGGTTTTATAGTGGCGGCATGTTTTGCAGCAGCATCAGCAAGTGCATTACCTTTTGCCACCTCGGTGTCTGCCGCTGAGTGGCCAGTACACTTAACAATTGCCAAGGCAGATGGTAGTAAAACTGCATACAGGAGGGCGGTAATGTAGGGGCCATTCTTGATAGGGGTACCAGCAGAGGTAAGAAAACCTCGAGCCTGCCAGAGGGTGCCAAAGTCATGCACAACCCCAAAGGCATATCGAGAATCAGTAAAAATAGTGGCAGAGAGCCCCTTGGCTAGAAAGCAGGCACGGGTTAGAGCAATCAGTTCAGCCACCTGGGCAGAGGTCACAGAGGGTAAGGGCGCAGCTTCTATGGTCTCAGAGAGAGAGACCACAGCGTACCCTGCAAGAAGGTGGCCTTGGTCATTTCTATAACAGGACCCATCAGTGAATAATACGAGGTCAGAGTTAGGGAGAGGTACATCTGAAAGGTCGGGGCGCGGGACAGTGATAGCGGAGACAGTTGCAAGGCAGTCATGGGGTTCACCATCACTAGGTAAAGGAAGGAGGGTAGCAGGGTTTAACCGGGAGCAGCGCTTAATAGTGATATGTGAGGCTGAAAGCAGCAAAAGTTCATACCTAGTGAGGCGAGCAGAGGAGAGGTGAGCAGTGTTGCGTTGCAGAAGGAGAGTTTCCACAGAATGGGGAACCATGAGAGTGAGAGGAGAGCGGAGGACAAGGGACTCAGACATCTCGACCAGGCGCTCTGCAGCAGCTACAGCACGTAGGCAAGGGGGTAACCCTGGGCTACAGGGTCCCAGGTTGCAGAAAAATAAGCCACCGGGCGATTTCTGTCACCGTGCTCCTGAGTAAGAACCCCGAAGGCACAAGCAGATTGTTCGTGACAGAAAAGGGTAAAAGGCTTGTCATAGTTAGGTAACCCTAAGCCCTGGTCTACATTAGGACTTTAGGTCAAATTTAGCAGCATTAAATCGATGTAAACCTGCACCCGTCCACACGATGAAGCCCTTTATTTCGACTTAAAGGGCTCTTAAAATCGATTTCCTTACTCCACCCCTGACAAGTGGATTAGCACTTAAATCGGCCTTGCTGGCTCGAATTTGGGGTACTGTGGACACAATTTGACGGTATTGGCCTCCGGGAGCTATCCCAGAGTGCTCCATTGTGACCGCTCTGGACAGCACTCTCAACTCAGATGCACTGGCCAGGTAGACAGGAAAAGAACCACGAACTTTTAAATCTCATTTCCTGTTTGGCCAGCGTGGCAAGCTGCAGGTGACCATGCAGAGCTCATCAGCAGAGGTGACCATGATGGAGTCCCAGAATCGCAAAAGAGCTCCAGCATGGACCGAACGGGAGGTACGGGATCTGATCGCTGTTTGGGGAGAGGAATCCATGCTATCAGAACTCCGTTCCAGTTTTCGAAATGCCAAAACCTTTGTCAAAATCTCCCAGGGCATGAAGGACAGAGGCCATAAAAGGGACCCAAAGTAGTGCCGCGTGAAACTGAAGGAGCTGAGGCAAGCCTACCAGAAAACCAGAGAGGCGAACGGCTGCTCCGGGTCAGAGCCCCAAACATGCCGCTTCTATGATGAGCTACATGCCATTTTAGGGGGTTCAGCCACCACTACCCCAGCCGTGTTGTTTGACTCCTTCAATGGAGATGGAGGCAGTACGGAAGCAGGTTTTGGGGACGAAGAAGATGATGATGAGGAGGAGGTTGTAGATAGCTCACAGCAAGCAAGCGGAGAAACCGGTTTTCCCGACAGCCAGGAACTGTTTCTCACCCTGGACCTGGAGCCAGTACCCCCCGAACCCACCCAAGGCTGCCTCCTGGACCCAGCAGGCAGAGAAGGGACCTCTGGTGAGTGTACCTTTTAAAATGCTATACATGGTTTAAAAGCAAGCATGTGAAAGGATTACTTTGCCCTGGCATTCGTGGTTCTCCTGGATGTACTCCCAAAGCCTTTGCAAAAGGTTTCTGGGGAGGGCAGCCTTATTGCGTCCTTCATGGTAGGACACTTTACCACTCCAGGCCAGTAACACATACTCGGGAATCATTGTAGAACAAAGCATTGCAGTGTATGTTTGCTGGCATTCAAACAACATCTGTTCTTTATCTCTCTGTGTTATCCTCAGGAGAGTGAGATATAATTCATGGTCACCTGGTTGAAATAGAGTGCTTTTCTTCAGGGGACACTCAGAGGAGCCCATTCCTGCTGGGCTGTTTGCCTGTGGCTAAACAGAAATGTTCCCCGCTGTTAGCCACAGGGAGGGGGGAAGGTTGAGGGGGTAGCCACGCGGTGGGGGGGAGGCAAAATGCGACCTTGTAACGAAAGCACATGTGCTATGTATGTAATGTTAACAGCAAGGTTTACCCTGAAAGAGTGTAGCCACTGTTTTATAAAATGTGTCTTTTTAAATACCACTGTCCCTTTTTTTTTCTCCACCAGCTGCATGTGTTTCAATGATCACAGGATCTTCTCCTTCCCAGAGGCTAGTGAAGCTTAGAAAGAAAAAAAAATGCACTTGCGATGACATGTTCTCCGAGCTCATGCTGTCCTCCCACACTGACAGAGCACAGACGAATGCGTGGAGGCAAATAATGTCAGAGTGCAGGAAAGCACAAAATGACCGGGAGGAGAGGTGGCAGGCTGAAGACAGGGCTGAAGCTCAAATGTGGCGGCAGCGTGATGAGAGGAGGCAGAATTCAATGCTGAGGCTGCTGGAGGACCAAACCAGTATGCTCCAGTGTATGATTGAGCTGCAGCAAAGGCAGCTGGAGCACAGACTGCCACTACTGCCCCTGTGTAACCAACCGCCCTCCTCCCCAAGTTCCATAGCCTCCACATCCAGACGCCCAAGAACGCGGTGGGGGGGCCTCCGGCCAACCAGCCACTCCACCACAGAGGATTGCCCAAAAAAAAAGAAGGCTGTCATTCAATAAATTTTAAAGTTGTAAACTTTTAAAGTGCTGTGCTTAAAGTGCTGTGTGGCATTTTCCTTCCCTCCTCCACCACCCCTCCTGGGCTACCTTGGTAGTCTTCCCCCTATTTGCGTGAATGAATGAATAAAGAATGCATGAATGTGAAGCAACAATGACTTTATTGCCTCTGCAAGCAGTGATCGAAGGGAGGAGGGGAGGGCGGTTAGCTTACAGGGAAGTAGAGTGAACCAAGGGGCGGGGGGTTTCATCAAGGAGAAACAAACAGAACTTTCACACCGTAGCCTGGCCAGTCATGAAACTGGTTTTCAAAGCTTCTCTGATGCGTACCGCGCCCTCCTGTGCTCTTCTAACCACCCTGGTGTCTGGCTGCGCGTAACCAGCAACCAGGTGATTTGCCTCAACCTCCCACCCTGCCATAAACGTCTCCCCCTTACTCTCACGGATATTGTGGAGCGCACAGCAAGCAGTAATAACAGTGGGAATATTGGTTTCGCTGAGGTCTAAGCGAGTCAGTAAACTGCGCCAGCGTGCCTTTAAACGTCCAAATGCACATTCTACCACCATTCTGCACTTGCTCAGCCTGTAGTTGAACAGCTCCTGACTACTGTCCAGGCTGCCTGTGTACGGCTTCATGAGCCATGGCATTAAGGGGTAGGCTGGGTCCCCAAGGATAACTATAGGCATTTCAACATCCCCAACAGTTATTTTCTGGTCTGGGAATAAAGTCCCTTCCTGCAGCTTTTGAAACAGACCAGAGTTCCTGAAGATGCAAGCGTCATGTACCTTTCCCGGCCATCCCACGTTGATGTTGGTGAAATGTCCCTTGTGATCCACCAGAGATTGCAGCACTATCGAAAAGTACCCCTTGCGGTTTATGTACTCGGCGGCTTGGTGCTCCGGTGCCAAGATAGGGATATGGGTTCCGTCTATGGCCCCACCACAGTTAGGGAATCCCATTGCAGCAAAGCCATCCACTATGACCTGCACATTTCCCAGGGTCACTACCCTTGATATCAGCAGATCTTTGATTGCGTGGGCTACTTGCATCACAGCAGCCCCCACAGTAGATTTGCCCACTCCAAATTGATTCCCAACTGACCGGTAGCTGTCTGGCGTTGCAAGCTTCCACAGGGCTATCGCCACTCGCTTCTCAACTGTGAGGGCTGCTCTCATCTTGGTATTCATGTGCCTCAGGCCAGGGGAAAGCAAGTCACAAAGTTCCATGAAAGTGCCCTTACGCATGTGAAAGTTTCGCAGCCACTGGGAATCGTCCCAGACCTGCAACACAATGCGGTCCCACCAGTCTGTGCTTGTTTCCCGAGCCCAGAATTGGCGTTCCACAGCATGAACCTGCCCCATTAGCACCATGATGCATGCATTGGCAGGGCCCATGCTTTCAGAGAAATCTGTGTCCATGTCCTGATCACTCACGTGACCGCGCTGACGTTGCCTCCTCGCCCGGTATCGCTTTGCCAGGTTCTGGTGCTGCATATACTGCTGGATAATGCGTGTGGTGTTTAATGTGCTCCTAATTGCCAAAGTGAGCTGAGCGGCCTCCATGCTTGCCTTGGTATGGCGTCCGCACAGAAAAAAGGTGCGGAATGATTGTCTGCCGTTGCTCTGACGGAGGGAGGGGCGACTGACGACACGGCTTACAGGGTTGGCTTCAGGGAGCTAAAATCAACAAAGGGGGTGTCTTTACATCAAGGAGTATTTCAGGCAGGACTTCACGGAGGGTTCCAATAAGAAATGGTGCACCTAAGT
Organism: Eretmochelys imbricata; assembly: GCF_965152235.1. Lineage (NCBI taxonomy): Eukaryota > Metazoa > Chordata > Testudines > Cheloniidae > Eretmochelys > Eretmochelys imbricata. Next base: position 206,633,806 of record NC_135572.1, read on the forward strand.
TATTGTTCTTATTGGAACAAGGAGGTTAGCCTGGCCTCTGATTGATACATGGCTTGATTTACCTCACTGCACCTTCTCTGTGAGTGACTGCAGTGTGACCTCGAAGAATGAGTCCCCTAGACGGGGGAGGGGGGGAAGCAAATGAATGCAGAACAAATCTGGTCTATTTCTTGTTTTGATCCACTCCATCTATCTTTTACATCTTTGGCTGGCAGCAGACGGTGCAGAAGGACTGCATGCCATCCACATCTCATGGCTGCTCGGCAGAAGATGGTACAGTACGACTGCTAGCAATCCGTATCGCCTGCCTGCTCACCATAAGACGGTTCAATAGGACTGACTGCAGGACTAAAGAGAATGAGCTGGTCAAGTCACTCCAAATTTAGTCCCTGCGCCCATGTCTGCCCAGGTGCTCCCAGCCGACGTGGCCAGGAGCACCTCGGACATGACGATGATGGCTACCAGTCGTACTGTACCATCTGCTGCCACAAGGCAAGGGGTTGCTGCTACTGTGTAGCAATGCCGTACCGCGTCTGCCAGCACCCAGGAGACATAGGGTGACGGTTACCTGAGCGGGCTCCATGCTTGCCGTGGTATGGCGTCTGCACAGGTAACTCAGGAAAAAAGGTGCGAAACGATTGTCTGCCCTTGCTTTCACGGAGGGAGGGAGGGAACGGGGGCCTGACAATATGTACCCAGAACCACCCGCGACAATGTTTTAGCCCCATCAGGCATTGGGATCTCAACCCAGAATTCCAATGGGCAGCGGAGACTGCGGGAACTGTGGGATAGCTATCCACAGTGCAATGCTCCGGAAGTCAACTCTAGCCTCGGTACTGTGGAAGCACTCCGCCGAGTTAATGCACTTAATGCACTTAGAGCATTTTCTGTGGGGACACACACACTCGAATATATAAAACCGATTTCTAAAAAACCGACTTCTATAAATTCGACCTTATTCTGTAGTGTAGACATACCCTAAGGCAGGGGCAGAGGCTAAATTCTGCTTAAGGGAGATGAAAGCAGCATTTGCTTCAAGTGGCCATGGCATGGGGTTAGGTACAGAGGATTGAGTTAGTCTCTAAGGTGCCACAAGTACTCCTTTTCTTTTCGCGAATACAGACTAACACGGCTGTTACTCTGAAACCTGAGTTCTTGGAGTGGTTTAGCCAGAGAAGCATATTGGGGAATCCATTGCCTACAGAACCCTGTCATGCCTAAGAATTTTCTGACCTGGCGTGGAGAGCAAGGCTGGGGAAAGCTAAGGATAGCTTGTACCCGGGCTGCAGAGAGTGTACGGGAGCCCTGGGAGAGAAGGAAGCCTAGGTATGTGACAGAGGTTTGGCAGAGCTGCAATTTTGTGCGAGAAGCCTTATGACCCTTGTTCGCTAAAGCTGTGAGAAGTGTTAGTGAATCAGTTTCTGAGGCAGACAGAGAGGGGGAGCACAGGAGTAAGTCGTCCACATATTGGATCAGTGTGGATCCTGATGGGAAAACCAGATCAGCGAGATCCCTGGCTAGGGCTTGAGAAAAATAGGATGGACTCTCTGTATACCCCTGGGGAAGGGTAGTCCATGTATATTGCTGACCCTTGTAGGAGAAGGCAAAGAGATACTGGGATTCAGAGTGAACTGGGACAGAGAAGAAAGCGGAGCACAAATCTACAACAGTAAAGTGGGTTGCATTTGGAGGAATAGACGCTAGTATTGTAGCAGGTTTAGGAACCACTGGAAAAGAAGGTATGACAAAACGGTTAATAGCTCGAAGGTCTTGAACAAATCGCCACGATTTGCCATCAGCCTTTTGAACTGGGAGGATAGGGGTGTTACAGGGGCTGGAACAAAGGACAATAATTCCTTTTTCTTTTAATGCAGATATAACTGGAGCAATCCCAGCCTCTGCCTCAGGATTCAAAGGATACTGAGACAGGCGAGGCAGAGATTTGGAGTTGTCTACAGTAATCCGAACTGGGTCAGTATTTAATCGGCCCACTTCAGATGGGTGCGATGGCCATAGGGAGGAAGGAACCTGAGAGATTAGGTGCTCTTGGGACGGAGTTAAGGGACAGCAAGGGACCGGAGTGGAGAGGAAAGTTTCAGAGAGCAGGGAGGCTACAGAATCACATAAGGAAGACTCAGGGATTTGCAGATAGACACCATCTGGGGAGCAGTAAATAGAACAGCCAAGTTTGCATAGCAAGTCCCGTCCCAGAAGGTTTGCAGGGGTGGAATCAGAGAGGAGGAATGCATGCTCCTCAGAGAGGGGACCAACCTGAACAGACAAAGGTTTTGAGAGGGGAAAAGAGGTAGGGATCCCTGTAATGCCAACAGCAGACACAGATTTTCCAGATCGGGGAACCTCAGGCAAGTCAGTGGTGCGGACTGTAGAAAGAGAAGCTCCAGTATCAACAAGGAAAGGGAGAGAGAGATCATTTACAGTCAGGACACATTCTCCAGTAGGGGACAGAGGTAATAAGGGAGCTAAAACTTTGTGAGGTTCCCCAGCATCCCGTCATTGTTGGGGTGAAAAATAGGGTTGGGGATCAGCTGGAGGAACCAGCGGGGGGTTCACTTGATTTTCCATACAATTATTAGGTCGTCTTGGACACTCTTTTTTCCAGTGTCCAGGCTGTTTACAGTAGTTACAAACCCCAGTTAATCCAGGCCCCCGCCCCCTTCCGCAACCCCGTCCCTGTCCCCGGTGTGGTCTGCTTAGTCCTGAATAATGCTGTATCTGCAGAGCCATTAACTTTTGGGAGGACTGTTCCTCCTTTCCTTTTAAAGTGCGGTGGCAATGCTCTGCTACTGCCAGCAATTTGTCCATGGTTTTAGTCTCCCATCCCACACTTATTCGTTTTAACATGCTGCCTGTGGCAGGGAGAAGACCATCAACAAATGCATGTGCCAAGGCCCCCTGCCCATTTACATCGGGCTCTTGTATTCCTGAATGTTGTAGGAAAATATCAGTTAGCCAGGACCTATAGTCACCTGGGCTTTCTCCTTGCCCTTGCTTACAGCAACATATTGCTGTCCAGTTTGTTTTAGGAGACCACACTTCGGGAATGGCTTGATGCAGGCGCTTCCAAAGAGCCATACACCGGTCTCTGTATGCCGAATCTGGGCCAATACTTTTTATGGTTGAGTGGCGTGCCTCAGCTGGCCAGTCTGCGGCAGCCAACCATTTTTCATAATAACTGGCAGGAGCTAACAATTTACACAGTTGGAGGAGATCTGTCTCAGAGGGTTCATAGGTTTCACAGATTAACAGAAACTCCTCAGCAAATTTGACAGAGTTTTCCTGTGGTTTGGGAAAACTTTTAACTATAGATAAAAGTTCCGTACGAGTCCAGGGCTTATAATCCCATATGGACTCACTTTCTCCCATCTTAAGGACTCGTAAGGGTGCCACAACAGTTTGATCAGAGTCTCTCATTAACCTCCCATCAGGTTCTCTTTTCCAAGAAGAGATGTCAAGAGAATCTTTGCAGACTGCTTTGGATTTCTTCTTCATAATATTTTGCAGAGCTGCGAGGCCAATGAGGGTATCCTCTTCACTTTCATTATCTGTAGTCACTGAAGATTTTTTCTTTTCTGATTTCTTATTTGCGCAGGAGTATGGTGGGGGTCGGGTTTGATCTGGATCATTGCACAGGACTGGGCAAAGGGGAGCGCTCGGACCAGTGGTGGGAGAGACTGCATCCAATTGAACTATTAGTTTTTTGATAGAATTTTTAAGAGAGGTGAGTTTTGACTCAGTCCATCTACGATTTGCCTCTTCCCACCACTGCATGAAGCAGTCTACTTCTCCTCTCTCCAATTTGGTTTTTGGGAGGACGAGTTTGCTTTTTAAAGCGTCCACTCGATCCTTGTCCCAAGAACCTAACAGTGGCCACTGTAATTTGGGGTTCTCTAGAGCTAATTTGAACCATTTTTCAAGAAACCTACAAGAGTCCGGACCCCTCTTAAAATACATAAAATAAGCTGGAGTTCCCTTAGGGAACTGTTCTACCTTAGACTTCTGATTACCCATCCAGGAGGACTTCACACAGCACTCACACAAGAAGGAAATTCGGGCTCAGCAGAGCGGTACCCGGTGCAACACACAGAAAGGAGCCCACAGGCTACTGCCTCAACTGCCCTTGCTTTCACACCAGGGGTTATACCCAAGGCGTGGTGCGGCTGCAGCTGTGCAGATTCCACTTATTCAGACCGTGGGGACGGGGACCCCTTGGTCAGCCAGTCTCCGGACAGAGATGGCTCCCAGATTCACACACACACCACGGGGAAGACGGATAGACACAAAGACAAGACAGTACTCAAACCGGTTAAAGCACAAAAATAATAATTACCTGAGATGTCTGATTCCAGAAGCTGGATCCAAAGACCTCTACCCGAACAGAGTGGGAACCAACAAGTTCAATGGCATAGACTGCGCTGCTACTGTGTACCTTTCTGTCTTGTGGAGGATTGCTTGGACTAAGCGTCCAGGCGCCGGCTGCCACGATCGTCCTGCAAGGCAGTCAGGGATCACACAGCCTCAGTGAAGCCGCTTGCCATCTCGGTGGAACCTCCAAATTGTCAAAGTTTGACTCAGACTCACAATTTATCAGACCACCCTGTTTTATTAGCAAAGCTGCTCTGCTAATACATTTAGAAGTGAGCCCCCCGAGTGGGGCTTGTGTCTCTTAATTTATACCGTTTTTTGGAGAACAAGTTACAGAGAAGTTACAGACAAAAGAAGAAAAAGATTTTAGTCACCACCCTTCGAGATCCCTGAGACCAGTCACGTATCTTCAATTACCTGCCACCCTTAACAATCTCCTTTAACAGCTTCCAGTTAACTTAACTAATTGCCCTTCACACCTTCCATTCTGATGCCTGCTTCTTAGACCTGCTGGCTCTATCTTAATTGCTTCTCCATTCAAAAGCTAACTGTCCCTAGGTGTGCTCCCTCAGATACTTTGTAACATGTTTTGGCATGCCCTCTCATACACAATGTATCCAGCATGTCCCCTTATACAACATTATACTTATACAATGTTATACTTCCACAATGCTTTGGTCACCATTCCAGAGGACATGCTTCCATGCTGATGATGCTCATTAAAAAAATTATGCATTAATTAAATTTGTGACTGAACTCCTTGGGGGAGAATTGTATGTCTCCTGGTCTAAAATATATTCTGCCATATATTTCATGTTATAGCAGTCTTGGATGATGACCCAGCACATGTTCATTTTAAGAACACTGTCACAGCAGATTTGACAAAATGCAAAGAAGGTACCAATGTGAGATTTCTAAGGATAGATACAGCACTTGGCCCAAGGTTAAGAATCTGAAGTGCCTTCCAAAATCTGAGGGACGAGGTGTGGAGAATGCTTTCAGATGTCTTAAAAGAGCAACTCTCTGATGCGGAAACTACAGAACCCGAACCATCAAAAAAGAAAATCAACCTTCTGCTGGTGGCATCTGACTCAGATGATGAAAATGAACATGCATCGGTCTGCTCTGCTTTGGATTGTTATTGAGCAGAACCCATCATCAGCATGGATGCATGTCCTCTGGAATGGTGGTTGAAGCATGAAGGGACATATGAACCTTTAGCACATCTGGCATGTAAATATCTTGCGATGCTGGCTACAACAGTGCCATGCGAATGCCTGTTCTCACTTTCAGGTGACACTGTAAACAAGAAGCAGGCAGCATTAGCTCCCGCAAATTGTAACCAAACTTGTTTGTCTGAGTGATTGGCTGAAGTAGAACTGAATGGACTTGTAGGTTCTAAAGTTTTACATTGTTTTATTTTTGAATGCAGTTATTTTTTGTACATAATTCTACATTTGTAAGTTCAACTTTCATTATAAAGAGATTGCACTACAATACTTGTATTAGGTGAATTGAAATATTCTATTTCTTTTCTTTTTTACAGTGCAAATATTTGTAATAAAAATAAATACAAAGTGAGCACTGTACACTTTGTATATTGTGTGGTAATGTGTATATTGTGTGGTAATATTGTGTGTGAAATCAATATATTTGAAAATGTAGAAAACATCCAAAAATATTTAAATAAATGGTATTCTATTATTAACAGTGCAATTAATCATGATTAATTTTTTTAATCGCGTGATTAATTGCGATTAATTTTTTTAAATCATTTGACAGCCCTAGCTTTCTCACATCCAAAGTTTGGCTTTGTCTGGGCCAAAGCATCAGGAGTCACCACCTTCTTAAGGCTTTGTTGGAGGGGATGTCAGAGAACTCAGATTAGTCATTGATGCAAAGTCCAAATTGTTACCCATTTGGATCAGCTGGATCAATTCAGAGGAGTTTCTTCAGAGCCCCCTTTTTCTCCCCTATCCTCCAACCACAGTTAGATGAGCTCTTCGTGCTGTGAAAAATCACTGTTCTGGATTAAGTTGGTGCTGTCATTGGAGCCATGGGGTCCACATTTCCTGCCAGAATTGAGTAAAGCAGGTTTCTTGCCATTCTTCTGCAACTTCATCTCAAAAGGATCCTTGTTTGGGCACAGGGACTCCTTTGGAATTTTAGATGTGAGCCCGGGGAGCTCTAGAGTTTAACTTTTTCCCCAGATACAGGTATTGTGCACCTTGGAGCTTTTGGCCCTGTGGTTCTTTGTCTCCTGCATCACTAGTCTTTTTGAAGAATGGGGACACGTCCAAGGTCTTCTACTCCAAAAAAAGAGGGTTTGTGAGAGGAAGAAGGTGCTGAGCAGCCGTTGGTGAGGGCAAAGTCCCAAGCAGGTGTTGTGGGAGGAGTTGTGTAGCCCCCAAAGGTGGCCTGCTGGGCAAGGACATGTGAGGAGGGACAGGGCTTTTCCAAGGGCTGTTGCTGGAGCCAAAGGCTTTAGGAAAGAGAAGAGAACAAGGGGTGTTGTTGCCCGATGCTGCCCCTGGTGTGGTATAAGCTGACCATAGCTGGTCTCTTGGAGCTCATTGCAGTGCAAGGCTCTGCCCTGTTCCTTGTTAGTATAGTGGCGAGCAATGTTCCCTCTAATTTTTTCCATCCATGGGCAGCACCAATATTGAGGTATGTGCGGATGTGTGCCACCAGGACAAACAAAAAACCTAGATATAATATATATTTTTAAACAGCTCATAGGTATGGAAGAAGAAGAAAGAATATTAAAACAAGGGATAATTAACAAGGTGCCTGGCTTAAGATATTTATTTAATATCAAATCAAATAAAGAGAAAATTAACACTGCCCTTGGAGTACATGTATTTTATCATCCTTTCTAACAACTCAAGCTAGTACACACACCAAAATGTGGCCTACTGAAAACAACTATATAAATAAAACAAAAGTCATGGGCATTAAGCAAAAGTATAAAAAATATGCATCGGAGGCCCAATTTAATAACCTACTCCTACCACAGGGCACTAACTCTTCTGGGAAAGCTGCTCTCACAAAATGAAACATCTGCCAAAGACTAGCATGCTGTGGACTTTTGCAGTTCCCAGAACTATCCCTCTTGCATGCATGTTATCTGCACACATAGCTCAGCTTTAAGATGCTAAACAAATCTATGAGTCAACTAGCAATAGTCATGCTCTCACCACAAATATTATCACAATCTTTTCTGATCCTGGAAAGGAGAATAAAAGGCATTCATTCAGGCTTATACAATTTCTCTGGGACATCAACTCTTAATTTGATTAATACTGGACACACATAGAACAGTAAAAATAAGTAAAAGTGACACAGACAGCAAAGTTTCAGAGTAACAGCCGTGTTAGTCTGTATTCGCAAAAAGAAAAGGAGTACTTGTGGCACCTTAGAGACTAACCAATTTATTTGAACAGAAGCTTTCATGAGCTACAGCTCACTTCATCGGATGCATCTGATGCCACAAGTGCCACGAGTACTCCTTTTCTTTTTACAGACAGCAAACAAAACCACAAACAAACAGATGACAACACTGAAAATATGAAGGGAAGTAAAACATCAAATGGTTGGTTATGGGTATTTTAAATGAGTGTTTAGGAGGACCCACGCTGTGCAAGTGCAACAGAGTCTTTTAGAAATAGGCAAAGTTTTTCTAGTTTCACATTGTGTGTGTCACCAACTCAAAAACTCAGAGTAGAAGCCCTGGAGCACATTAGCACATGGCTTCGGAGTTTGCAGACAAATCCCTGCTTCAAAGAGCTTGCAAATAAGGTCTTCATTCTACAAAACACCTAGCACCACACCTAGTGCCTGCTACTTATGAGTCGTGAGGAGTATTTTGAAGAGCCAGAACTATACGATGAAGTGAGCTGTAGCTCACGAAAGCTTATGCTCAAATAAATTGGTTAGTCTCTAAGGTGCCACAAGTACTCCTTTTCTTTTAACAGAACTATACTAGATAGCAAAGATCTGGCCATAATGGTTTCCAATACCTCTCCCCAAACAAATTCTAAAACTTAATGGAAATTACTTGTCTGGAATCCAACTCTAACTGAAAGGGCAAACAAATAAACAACATCCATGGTAAAGTTCTCCCAGTTTTAACAATTTACTATGTATTAATTAGTAACACAGGATATTTTTTAAAAAATCATTAAGATCACAGTTTTCAGATATCTACAACACCACAAAAGAATTATGCTGTTAAAAGAATCCTTTTCTTTCTTACCATAAGCCATTAACACCTATGTAAACTTTGTTTGAAATGTAACCATGCAAATGTCATGAGCTAGGCCTATCCACATGCTTTTGCTCCAGTATTCATTCACTAAAGCCCCAATCCTGCAAATACCTATGCATGGGAGTCCTCCACATGCATAACTGTTTGCAGGATCAGTGTCTAAAGGCTATGTCTACACTGGCAATTGAAGGACAAAACTTTTGTGTCTCAGACAAGTGCCAGTCCGAACAGCGCGTTGTCGGCAGAAGCACTCTCCTGCCAACAACATGAATGCCACTCATTTTGGGGGGTAGAAGTATTTTGTTGGCAGGAGAGCCAACAAACAGCAAAAACAGTGAGGAATCCAGCGGCACTTTAAAGACTAACAGATTTATTTGGGCATAAGCTTTCATTGTTTTTTACCCATGAAAGTTTATCCCCAAATAAAGCTGTTAGTCTTTAAAGTGCCACCGGACTCCGCATTGTTTTTGTGGATACAGACTAACACGGCTACCCCTTTAATACTTGGCAAACAGCAGCTACACTGCACAACTTTTAGTGGAAGGGATATGGCAACACAGTCATGTCACTAAAAGCTGTGTAGTGTAGCCATAGAGAGTAGTAAATAGCATAGGGGGAGTAAATAGCATGAAAGCAGCTTCTTAAAGCCACACCAATCAAAATAAAATCACAGATCTATTTCTTTTAACCAGGGATTGCTGTACTTTACCCATAAGATCACTACAACAGAAAGATCAAAGTGTTTTTTTCAGTTTGTTCACTGTGTGGACTTGACAGCAGTTTAGAGCCTGATCCTGCACTTATTAAGACCTCACTGCAACCTAATCTGCACTCTTTAAAAATACTCATATAACCTCCTCAGAACTCTAGGAAGAGTACAGATTATTAACACTTATCTACAAAAGCAGCCAAAATGCTTTAAAATAAAAAAAACACCAAGTCAGATCCTGCATTAAGATCTGCTAATACAGAATCCCTCCGCCCTCTTTCTCTCTCTGCTCTGGATCTGTCTCCCTCCAATCAAACTAAATCTTAACCCAGTCTTTCTAACATCTCCTGGAAGATGTCCGCCAGCTGTCAACTGAAACTCAACATGGCCAAAAGCAAGCTCTCCAACTTTCCCTGCTGATACTTGATGAAAAATATTGTGGTCTAGAACTGCAGATGATTCAGTTTTGTGTTTGCTCTTTAATTCTAACAGTGGAAAATAGCAGGGGTGCCATATTATTCCTTCCCCATTGTATTATTCCTGGCATATTTCAGATCTTGTAATAATATCAACAGTCAGTTGGTAATTAATACCAGCTTTGTCCTCACCCCAGCCTCATAGTTACCTCAACAACAACAAAAGGGAAGATGTTCTTGGACTGCCCTTGCTATCCTGCATTAATCAGACAAGCACCCCACCTTCCATGTAGCCACACCCCCTCATACCCCAAAATGCCTGAAATCTTGGCACCCCACCCCCCCGTGCAGCCTGCTCCCTCCCCCCTGCCCCTACACCTCCCCATGCAGCCTGCTCCTCCCAGCCCAGCCTGGGAGAGAGTCCCGTCTCTCCACAGCAGCTGCAGCCCAGCTGGGAGTCGGGATGCCCCAAATTCCACACCCACCTCACCCCACTGACCCTCACCCACACCCTATTCCCCCCACATTCCCCTATTTCCCCCATCACCTCACCTTCCTCCATGTTCTCTCCAGGGTCCAGGAGGCACCTAATCAGTGGATTAATCACCAGTTAGGTGCGCAGCCCTTCATTCCCTCCTGCATGGCCACTGTGCTAAAGAGGAACAAGGCAGAGCCTCGCACTGCGCACGTAGCTCCAAGAGACCAGCTACGGTCAGCTCACACCATACCATGGGCCCCACCGTACAGGTCTTGAAGCTGGGCCACGTGGCGGAAGGCAATGTAGAGGTTTTTGCTAGGGCAAGTAGGCAGGGGTGGCCTTGGGGGCTAATTGTCTCTCTGGAGGTGAAAATCAGCACTGCAGGGCGTGAATGGAAGTTGCGGGGACAGTGACTGCTTCTGGACCTTGGTGCCCAGGGAGAATTCCTGTTACTCTTCCCCGTTACTCTTTTCCTGATGGATTTACCTGATTGACTTTCCTTTACCAAGTGGAAACTAGGCACCAGCTGCTGGCTCTCTTTGCAAGTGGATGCAATCAAGTTGAGCCACTAGGCACGTGTCAGGCAATCCCCCACAAAAAAGCAATGCCGTGACTTGGAGTCGAGCCGAGGTTGCTGCGGCCACGGGGCAGAGTATTAACCACTATACAATCACGGCCAGCAGTAGGGTGACCCAACAGCAGGGTGGAAAATGCTCAGCTCTGTGCTCTTGGGGCAGCCACAGGTATTTCTCTAGTCTCTCCATTACTGTCACGGTTAAAATCGTCACAAAAGGAAAAAAAAGACAGGAGGCCAGCCTGCTGCCTGGCCGCTTTTCTCTTCCTCACCCCTTGATCAGCTGCCACCCCGTTTCGCTGGACGATTGTCCTCATGCCCTTGGCCAGAGTATTTCCCTTTGTGACTCTGAAATGTACCCCCACGTGCAGGTCTTGAAGCTGGGCCCAGTGGCAGAAGGCAACATAAAGGCTTTTGCTAGGGTAAGCAGGCAGACGTGGCCTTGCGGCTAATTGTCTCTCTAGAGGTGGAAATCAGCACAGAAGGGTGTGAACAGAAGTCGCCATAGATGGAGGGAGTGAGGAACAGGCTGCCCAGGCCAGGCATTTCTTTCTCCCACAGTCAAAAGGCACCGCCCTCCCTGTCGGGGAATCGAACCCCGGTTTCCCACTCAACTGGTGGGGATACTGCAGCTCTCAAGTGATTTCAGCTCTCAGTGGGGGAACCTTGCTACTAGTACAGGGAGGTCTCTCTTCCACAGACACACTGGCCCCCAGCAGATCTAAGTACTTAGACCTGATTATCAGTGATTTCAGCTCTAGTGATCACTTAACCAACCAAAAGGCTCTCTATGGAACCTAATCATCTCTATCTCTAAACAGGAGAGAGGGGCAGGTCAAATAAGTGCCTGTGATTCTTATGCAGAGCCAAGAAGGGAAACACCTGTACCCCACCCACTCTCTTCTCTCTCTTCAAGCATACGGCATCCAAACCTCCTGCTTAGGGAGTGCACTTGAGGATGACCAGTGCTTTATTTGTAACGACAAAGAGGTGCCAGGGCTCAAGAAAGTGTGTTTGTTTCGTAACTAAATGTTATAAGCCCAGAGGTCCCAGAGCTACGAACTGCCAAGCCTAGAGGTGCCAAGCCTCAGCCCCGGCAAGCCCTAGCACAAATTAAGCATTGAGCGAGACCCCCCCCTCCTTCAGGCAGGCTCAGTACAGTTCTGCTGCCCTTTATTCATACAAAGGGATGGTAACATTTCATGCTGACCGGGGGGCTGCCTTCAGAGTAACATTTCATTACCCCATATTTAATTAAGATGTTTAACAAAAAAAGTGAACGGTACAGAGTTTAAGCATAGACGTTTCTGGTTATCAGGGAACAACATACAGATTACCAAGGGGTGCGAAGTTCGGTTTAAGATTGGATGGCGTATACTAACATGATTTGTAACCCAATACCAGCCAAAATTGTTCACTTGGGCAGCATAGCTCTGTCTGCTGGATACCTAGGGAGAGTAGGTATGTTCATGTAAATAGTCTGGTCCTGAGCCCTTCCACCCACTTCTGGGTCATCACTAGCTGTCAGGGGAGAGCTCATCCAGACCTTGCTTACAAAGAATAACTGAAATTATTAGGTAGGCAAACACAGCCAAAATAAATGCCCTGATCTAGTGATAAACAACAGCTGTATGAGGAAGCTAGTCTTTGCTCATACTTTTCAAACCCATTATGCTTTCTCAGGTACAAGTATTTTCTCATATACTTAGGGCCCTACCAAATTCACAGCCATGAAATCTGGTCTCCGCCTGTGAAATCTAGTGTTTGGTGTGCTTTTACCTTATACTATACAGATTTCATGGGGGAGACCAGCGTTTCTCAAATTGTGGGTCCTGACTCAAAAGGGTGTTGTGGGTGTGTGTGTGCGCGCACAAGGTTATTTTAGGAGGTCACGGTATTGCCATCTTTACTTCTGTGCTGCTTTCAGGGCTGGGCAAGGGCAGAGTGGCTGCTGTTGCCCAGGCTCACAGCTCTGAAGGCAGCCCCCCGGTCAGCAGCAGTGTGGAAGTAAAGGTAGCAATACCCTACTGTACCACCCTTACTTCTGCACTGCTGCTGGCGGTGGCTCTGCCTTCAGAGCTGGGCTCCCTGCCCGCAGCCGCCGCTCTCCAGCAGCCCAGCTCCAAGGCAGCACCGCCGCCATCAGCACCGCAGAAGCAAGGGTAGCAGTACCACAACTCCAGTACAACAGCCTTGTGAGTGCCCCCACCAACTCCTTGCTGGGTCAGGACCTACAATTACAACACTGTGACATTTCAGATTTAAATAGCTGAAGTCATGAAATTTACAATTTTTAAAATCCTGTGACCATGAAATAGACCAAAATGGACTTTGAATTTGGTAGGGCCCTTCATATACTTTTAAAGTGTGTATTAATGTTTTAATTTCAATTCAAATTTCCAACCGACTAATTTGGCAACAGGTAACTAGGGGGTGTTGGGGAAGTTCGGGGAGGTATACACCTCCCCAGCGGGGGGAAATCCCTGTCTGTATGGGAAGTGTTTCCAGTTCACCTACATGAGAAATGCCATGTAGTCTTGACAATTCTGTAGGAGCAGGTAAATTGTCATTCAGTTCACTCAACATTTATCAGCTTCAGGCAGTCATCTAGCTCATTTCAGTTGAGGATCACATACAAAGCCCTCAAAGTATTAGTGGTGACAGCCAGGATAAAAGTTAAGAGGGCTACAGCTCATGCTCCCAGAAAGACGAGCAGCTGGGGTCAGGGAGATATGCCTGCTGCCTGGTAATCAGGTACAGCATGAAGCTAGATTTATTCTTTCTTCTACCACAGCAGAAGACTTAGCCCAAAGCCCCACATAAACTACAGTAATCTGGACCTACGTGCAGTGGACAAGTTTTGTGGACTCTGTAGCACCTGAGAAAGTCTGCAGCAGCTCAATTTAAAATACTGAGGTTTATAATTAAACATGAAATTGAATATACTCAGAAAAGACGCCCATGTTTTACACTGTCCCATTTTCCAATATGGGGCATATTTTTGTACTGACAATTGCTAACTGCAGTGCAAAAGCCAGCAAGAGGGAGGTAGCTGAAGCTACTGACACCTAGAAGGCAGTTTGGGATTGTTGGATAAGCACATTTACTGAACGTTTCTAAAATGATGAACAGTGAAGCAGAAAGCTATGCTGATATTTAAATTGTTACCTTTTGGTTTCAGCATTAGTGCCCCATTGAGATGAATGAGGCAGTTCACACCTCTTAGCACTATTGTTTCAGGCTGCTGGCAGACTCAGGAACACTACCAACTCAGTTTACAATCAGGTTGTGTTTTTATATTTATCTGTAGAAACATTAAGTCAAGATTTAAAAAAAACAAACAAACAAACTAGATTCTGCAGCAAAATTCTACAATGATTTTCATGAAATACACACAATCCTGCCTACAGTCTAATTTTAATTGACCTAAGGGGCAAGAGTGTTACTACTTCCCCCAGGAGACTGTTCTACTTTCTAATCCTATGGGGAAAGAGAAAATCTCTAATTTCTATGATTCTGGTGATGGAACCCTCCCTTTCTCACCACACTAGAGTTGAGATATTACCAAATAATGGACAGAGACAGTTTTCAGAAATAACATTTTTGGCTTAGTGTTACAATCAGTTTACAGCTCATAATGAAATAATGTTAGAAATATTCTATATTCATACATTTCTAGCAAAATATACTTTTAAAAACCGTAAGGCACCTTTAAGACTTTGTAAATCAACACAATGCTCATGATAAAATTCCACAAGAGGGCTGGATTAAAACCCCTTAATCCTTTAGTGTTCAGTACAAGATCACCAATGCTCTCGTCAGAAAAACAAAGAAATCAAGACGTTTCCAAGATGGAGTTATTCCTGTATTAGAGTGCACCCTGAAGAAGTCTATTTGAAGTATCTTGGAACTATTCAAGCAGAAGAAAAAAAAAATCTCCCTGGTGTGTATAAAATGCATTAAAAACAGTTCTTTGAACTGGGTAACAAAGATGCATTGTGGGGATTAAGTTTCATTACTCAGTGGATTAAATCCCTTCCATTCATTACTGCCAACAGGAGAAAGGAACAAAAACAGGCCAATTCCTCCCCATACAATTCAATCAAAGATTTTAAAAGCAGACAGTGAGCAGGACAGAAGTCCATGAGAAATTGCATTTGGCCACTGCAGAACTCATTAAGATATTTGTTACTGACTTCTGAAAGTCTAGCCTCTTACTGAACAGAGATACACATAAAAGAATTGGCCACTGTATACACTGCTTCACATCAAGTAGATTTTTTTTTTTTTTTTTTTTAAAACGTGATCCCACTGTTCACATTAACCACCTGCACTCAAACTCACCATCAGCTCTCTTTGGCAAAGAGATGGAAATACCTATCAATTTCATTAACTCTTTAAAAGATACATGTATTTCTCAATTAAATATTTAGCTACAGAATTATATCTAATCTCTGCAGTTTTCCTTTAAATACAGTTTAAGGTAACTGAATACATTATCTGAACAATGTAAAGGATTGCATGAACAAGACTGAATGCAAAACTAATAAATATACAACCACCTTCAATACCAACTTGTCTCCCACACAACATGCTCAAAGTGGCTTGCCTTCCACTTCCTCCTACCAGCTTCTCTTTTCATACTGGGATGGAGGGAAAGAATAGTGCTCTGCAATGTTCCTTACTCTGTATTTCAGCTGAAGGAAAGTAGTAAGTTTTTTCAAGGCACAAGTTGCTGAAACCATGTAATAAACTTCTCACACAGAGATTTTGCTTAACGCCTAATGTAGGCAATGACAGCCTTAGTGCGTGGCCTCCAATATGTGAAGTTATATTGTAAAAAGTGAAAAGAAGCTATCCTCAATAAGAGGACACAACAGAAAGATCAAGTGAGAGGCACTATGGAATTTACACAAGTTTAGGAGCACATTTGCTCCACTGGGGCCAGATGAGTTTAAAGTACAGGAGAGGGCAATGATTTGGTTCTTTAGACAGGGGCATATGGCTGTAGATCTATATAAGTGGCAAGGCTCAGTGAGATGCTTTGCATGTATTCCCAATCAACATGGTGACACCGATGCACCAGTTGCAAAGAGGCGATAAAGATGAGTCAGAAGGAGAGACTAACAGCAGCCTTGTCTAAAAAGGGAGATAAACACCAAACTGGCTCAATACTGGGGCTGTAATAAACTAACATCTACAATAGATGTAGACCTTAAGTCTGGAGCAGAGGAAGACAGTAGCCAGATCTTCGAAAAAGCCATCCCCAACAAAAAGAAATTTCATTTTTTTGGGGGGGGGGGGGGAAGTATCTAAATATGTAAGCGAAAATCAAGGGAGAGCGCAGAGTGTTGAAGCATGATACGATAAAGATTTGCTGATAAATACAGCATTGGAGTCCATACACCCAGAATAGCACAGTTACACTCTTGCTGATTTACCATAATGTAATACCCCAGAACAAGAACAGTCTTCTTTGCTTCATACAGTGCTAAAGCCAATCGTAGTAGTGAAGTGTCATGCTATCAAAAACCCCTTTAGACAGGCTTCCCAGACATGGCAGGTCTGCTCTCCCTGACCCCCTTTACACAGATCTCCATGGTAGTTTAGTGATAACTCTAGCCCCACAACATCCCCATGTAGGCAAGGCATTGAGTTAAATCTTCTAAGCAGCATCACACCAAGCAATTCTAGATTTGCTCAGATGTGCTGCCGCTTACATGACTTGAGGACTGTTTCTAATGAGCCCCTCAGGAAAGAGCCTCTGGCTCTGCATTTCCACTATTGCTTTAGTGACATGTTTCTCTTCTAGTCCACCACTCCCTTTTATCCAAGAAGAACTTTCTGCATCCTGTGTGCAGCAACAATGGCTTCATCCTCTGAGTCAGACTCGCTTTGGGAAGTGGAGCTCTGAGAGGCGGAGCTGCAGGGGGAAGAGCATTCTGGGGAGCACAGATAGTGCATCAGCGGCAGGCGGTACTTCCCACAGAAGTCAACAAATTTGATTTGTCGGACACAGCTGTCGAAGTAGACACCTGGAAGGGGAAGGAAAGCAAGGCAGTTTTTAAAACAACGACTCAATGGTTTGTTGTGAAACCTGCATGCTCCACAGAAATGAACAAGCCAGCCATGATTTCTAATGCACCTGCCTCATCTTAGGGATTAATTCAAACAGCAAAGGTTATGGAAATAAGAATTTTTTAGTGGGGAGGAACATATCTATGTGCTGAAGTGGAAACTGAAAGCATCAGTTTATGTGCGGTTTCTGGCAACACATTTATCAGATTTTTTCAGAGAAAGTAGCAGTTTGCCAGGTATCTGCATCTCATGCATTTTATATCGTGGCCCCACTGCCTAATTTTGCCAACTATTTTCTCACCCTAGGATAGTGTTTGCAAAGTAGCTGCTAAAGTGGCTGGAAGCGGAGCACCAAAAGTCAGGACATCTGTGTTCTACTCCCAGCTCTGCCACTGATTCCCTTGAGTTGCAAGGCCACACAGTGACTTAAATTCTTAGTTTTCCCACCTGTAAAATGGAGATAATACTTAGCAGTTACCTCCCAGGGGTTTGAGAGAATTCATGTTTCTAAAGCACTTGAGATACCCAGGTGAAGAACGAGGAGTACCTGTGGCACCTTAGAGACTAACCAATGTATTTGAGCAGAAGCTTTTGTGGGCTAGGCCCAAGCTTTAGCCCACAAAAGCTTATGCTCAAATACATTGGTTAGTTTCTAAGGTGCCACAAGTATTCCTTGTTCTTTTTGCTGATACAAACTAACACGGCTACCACTCTGAAACCAGGTGAAAGAGTTACAGAAGGGCAAAGTACTATTTGAAGAGAGAAACAATGGCCAATTCATTCCACAGAAAAGGAAATTTCTCTAAGAATTCAGAGGTAACGTCATGCTGGGGACCGTCAAACATGTCTTTAAATGTTAAATCCATTTACCCGCTCTATTTTCCAGTCTACCAGGCCCCTTCTAACAGTTATCAAAGGTGTGTGTATATATAAATAAAAGCTCTCTCCCTCATAACCCCATTTCTCTTCTTCTTGAGTGAAGTTACCATTCTGAATTTGGATGCTATTTTCCATGAGAACAGAACAGAATGATGCCACAGTTGTGTTCTCCTCCTACTGCAGGGAGATTGTTCTTATTCTGACGAAGTCATATTCAGAAATGTTTCTAGAGGTGTGTGTGGGGTGTTTTTTTTTTTAAATTGTAGTTGCCTTTGAGTTAACTATGCCTCTGCAGCATTTCTAGTAGCAAACTGCAGATCACGATAAAGTGAAACCACTCAATCTATTTTCATTCTCTAAGCTGTGTGAAATGCAAGGAAAAAGTCCTCTCCCACTCAACGCAACCCAATCTCTGGCCTCTCCATCCACTCCCTGTTTTGAAGCTGTCATATTAAGTAGTACGAAGCGGACAGAATCAGGACCGAAGAAGTGGTAGTTAAGGAACAGACTAAGAAATAGACCATTTGCATTAGAATAAATCCATTGCAAAAAAAAGCATTGCTTGGAACTCCCCAGTCTTGTACAATGCCTGTAAAATCCCTTGCATACAGGTTACATGTGACAGTTGTGCTCAACACTATGAGATAGGTGCTTCACGAATCCCAGAACACGTTGGTACAGCTGCATCGTTCTAAAAGTGCATTTTGCGTACCAGCTGAAACAGTTCTATCAAAAACTGTGCTCCTGTGCAGAGGCTGCAAACCGGTGCTAAGATTTTAAGCAATCAATGACCCTGCAGGGACTTTCTTGCTTAGGGTAGAGACAGCCCAAGTTAAGATGCAGTGACACAGTCCCTTGAGGAAGAGGATAAGACAACACCTGGGGCTACTGAAATGCTCACAGGAGGAACTGACTGGTATGACAACACATGCAATTAAACTACTAAAAGGAGAGCTAGGTTAGAAAGAAATAGAAGAGCTGGCAGGTGAGAACAGGGAGCAGAGAGCAGCTAACTTACCTCCGCACTTAGGATTGGGGCAGTTGCTGGCCAGGCTCAAATATCTGACAAGGTTCCCTGGGAGATCACTGGGAGCATAGGGAATGTTGCGGGTTTTCATGGTGCGTCCAGCTAGTTCCAGGAGACTTGGGGGATTATAAGTCAGATCACGGACAAAGCGAACAACCAGCGGGTTTCCTCGCAAACTCAGCTCTTCCAGGTGAACCAGGTTGAGGATCTCCCGGGGGAGGTACGTCAGCAGGTTGTTGTGAAGGCTAAGAGAACGTAGGGAATGCAACCTGAAAAAATCAAGAGGAAGACAGTCAAGAGGAACAAGCATTACAAGGCACCACCCATTTACCGCCTTTCTCACTAGCTTGTTTCCTTTGGCTTTTTCCTTTAAGCACAAAGCCATGCTAACAGAGTTGCTCGTCTAGCACACAGACTAGCCTATGCAGAACTTGGCTCAGCTCCTCAATGCATGTTAAAGAAATAAGCAGGGTCTTAAATGTGTCTGCCAACCCACCCTAAAAAAACTGTATGGAACTAAATAGTGCTACACAGAAAGAATGCTTTTTAGAGGGATGTTTCCTTGCACCAAGGGTATGTATCCAAAAGGCTCCACACAATGCTCTGAATAGGTCACCTGTTCTCACTCATGTATTAAAGATGAGCACACTAGCAGTCAGCCAACTCTGACAAACCCCATGCTTTCATTGTCTGCACCTGCATCACCGCTTAGATCCTGTCAGAGCTCAAGAGCTAAGCAAGGTCAGACCAGGTGAGTGTGACTGGGAGACCCAACATATTGATTTGTTTTGTATGTAGAGCTCTCCCTTCCCTCAGCACCAAACCAATATTTCTCATACTACATAAGGACACCATGCTGCTGGAAGAGTCATCTTTCAAATTAAACAAAACTAAGGTTCTGAACACTTGATGTCAGAGATCCCATGTCAAGAGTAGTAATGCTAAACCCTGCTATCCTGATCAAATTCCAACTTGGAAAACCCCATGTTTCTATCACCTTAGCTTGGAGTTTCAATTGCACAGGGTATTCTTTACTTTCTGTCTTGAACTATTGTGTAGATTTTTTCTGTTTTGTAGTAGATAAAACAATCTTACATTCAGAAGTGTGTAGTAAACCTTAGTGAATGTTTAAAACATTCTGATATCCTTGAATGAGATGCTCTAAAAGAGTATCATGCAAATAAGATTGGGAAAAGATTTTGGGTACAAGGCAAAGGAGACTGAGCACAATAGGATGAAAAATGTATAGCGTGGCATTTATTTTTACTATTGGCATTTCAGCTTTCACATTTCCTGTGTCTGTGCTTAGATGCTATGGTGATGGCTCCCATAACAAATCCTAAAATGGACATTCACTTTCACAATATTTAGAATTTACAAGTCCTCCTTGCATTGCCTAGTGCTGAGAATCTCCCCCTGCAGACTTAACCTGTGATTAAGAACTAAAGAGCAACCAGATCTTCCCAGGTACTCTCATCCACGCTTGCAGAATAAAGAGGTTTGAGCATTGGCTGGTGGCTGAAGACAGCAAATTAGTTGGATATACTCACTGTGCCAGCTGAGGAGGAATACTCTGGATCTTGTTGTCAGACAGCACTAGGTAACTTAGAGAAGGCAGGTTTGCTAATTCAGGTGGGATTGCAGTAATGAAATTCCCTCCAAGGTACAAAAACTCTAAACTGAAAGAGAAGACGACTGCATTACGTCATTAATCTTATTTCTGCAGTTTCACTTAGTGCTGGGTCTCATTCAATTTATGAGAGATTTACAGCTTGCATTGCAGATAAAACAATTTTCGTAAGACATACCATATGAAGAGAAAGTTGACATATTATCAACGACCATAATAAAATGATAGTGGACCAGCTCTGCTATAGTTAATGTTGAGTGTCACTTTCAGCTTAGTAGTTGACTCTCTAAGTGCTCCAAAATCCACATGGCAGCTTAGATGGTATTGAAATCTGCTGTATGGGTAGCTACATCTCAAATATAATCCGCTATTTACAAAAAATCACATGGATCTTCTAATTTTTTTCCATGTACACCTTGGGCTCAAATTATTGCTCTAACCCTCCCTACACTGATCTCAGCTACAGCATGGGATTCACCACTCTTTTAGGGATACACTACTGAAAAAGTTATTAAGAACGTAAGAATGGCCATACTGGGTCAGACCAAAGATCCATCTAGCCCAGTATCCTTTCTTCCGACAGTGGCCAATGCCAGGTGCTGCAGAGGGAATGAACAGAACAGGTAATCATCAGCTGATCCATCCCGTTGTCCATTCCCAGTTTCTGGCAAACAGAGGCTAGGGACACCATCCCTGCCCATCCTGGCTAACAGCCATTGATGGACCTATCCTCAATGAATTTATCTAATTCTTTTTTTAACCCTGTTATAGTACTGGCCTTCACAACATCCTCTGGCAAAGAGTTCCACAGGTTAACTGTGTGTTGTGTGAAGAACTATTTTCCTTTGTTCGTTTTAAACTTGCTGCCTATTAATTTCATTTGGTGACCCCTAGTTCTTGTTATGAGAACTAGAGGTCTTAAGGGTTTATTAAGAGTAAAGTTTGTAACAACAGGTCAGCACAAGCTGAACTGATGAATCTAATGGAATGAAATCAAATGAGCATATGCAGCAAGACTATGGCTCTGTTGAAGCCAGAGGGTTTCCAGTCTGTTGTCACACTAACTGGATAGCTCAAGGTGATATGCTGTGGTCACCGAACCTGATCTGAGCTTAAATAAGTAACTACATTTATGTGTATGGTGCGATATTCGGTTATAGCTGTGTTAGACTCTTCTTGGGGCATCAGAGTATGTACTTTATTTTACCACGGCAGGGCTTTTGCATTTAGAAAGGGAATAGAGAGATGCTCAGCTGAGCTCAATAATGATATATTTACTCAGAGAAATAAGGACTACTTCTGAGATACCACTTTCACAGCTAGATCTAAAGTGCTTTACAAAGAAAGTTAGTCTAATTATCCCCCTTTTAATGATGGGTTAACTAAAGCACAGAGAGGTGAAGTGATTTGCCTAAGGTCGTCCTAGACGCCAGTGGCTGAGCCAGGAACAGAATTTAGAGCTTCGAGACCCTAGCCAATGTTCTATCCACTAGGCCACACTGCTTCTCCACCTCAATGAACCAATATTCCAAGGGTTTGTCCACATGTGTTAGAATATGACCTGGAGAAATCATGATAACTGATGCCACATAAAATATTCAATGGAGACAGACCGATTTATGTTAAACGCAACAGTTCCTTTCTCTATTGAGTACTAATTCATGTTTAACATCCTGTTACCACAATACCTCAGGGCCATACTCTAATGTTTAGTTTCCCAGCGTAGAAGCGCTCCAACATTTGGATCTATCCTTTCTTTACAACTAATGATGTCTGTCCCCACTGCCCAAGTTTTATGCTAGCCAGCATCTTTAACAGCTGGCAGTAGAGAGATCCGCCCAGAACTCTAAATTCAGATGAGATATCAAAATTTCCCTAAAACAAACTTTAACAAGAAGTTTCCCCATCTGGTCTACAAGTGGAGTGAGGAAGTAAGAGTTTAATCAGACAATACACTTATGCTCACCACTTTCTAGGATTTGGCAATTCTACAAAGAACAACACAGCTGCTGCTGAGACGCAACAAATTTAAGATCAGTCTCCTGAAATTATTGGTAAAATGTCTGAAGAAAGGAATTCTAGTGGGTTGCCTCAACATCATATCTTTACCACGGCTCCAGTTGCAAGTCTACCCACACACTTAGCACCTGGCTTTTTTTTTTTTTAAGTGGATATTGGGTATTAAATATGTTAAAGAGCACATACTTTGGCGCTCATTGCATCAAAGGGTACGCACACAGCTCTCTAACATCACAGAAGACTCTACAGCAGAGCTAAATGAATAACTGATTTTTCGGTTTGGCAGCCAAACTGAAAAATCCAAATGTTTTGCTTCATTTCAAACCAAACACTGAATTATTTTGCTTTTTTCCTTGCTAAAATGAGAAGCAAAACAAAAACCCTCTTTGGGTCAAACAAAGTGACATTTCATTTCTAAACACAATGTCAAAACAAAGTATTTCAGCATTTTTTCAAAAAAAAGTTTTTTTCAGCTGAAACCACTCTGATGTGAATTGGTGAATAATTTTGGTGATGTGTTACTATTTGCTGAAAAAAATTCACCCAGCTCTACTCAGCAGCTCTGTAGGACCCAACTACGTTCATTTGAGCCTTTCACACTCTCTCACTGCTTCAACAGTTGGAGGTTAATCAGGCATATGAAAGGCAACAATAACTGCTGCATGAAAACAGTGAAGTTAAGAAAATGGATGAAAACCAGCTTAGTTGAAGTGTTCTTGGTGTCCAATTGGTCAGAAACATAATGATTCCCCTTTCATTTGCACTGATGTAGATATGGAGTAACCCCACTGAAGAGGAATTAAACTACCTAAAGACGGATGCAATTGCAAGGATAGATCACTCAGGTTCCCAGCAGCAAAAATGAAGAGGCCAACTGTTATGTTTACTTAAGCAGTTAATTTCCACTAAGATCCTGTCATGTAATGACTTTGAGGCAAGTCTGAGTAGCATTACAAAGACTGAGCCCCACTCTTCTGACACCCATCTGTGAAGAAGCAGGTGCATATATCAGAACCACAGTAGCACTGCCTCATACTAAGTGTTACTATTCCAGGGCAGTTAGTCAGGAATAGCTATTCTGGAGTAACTGCGTATGTGGGTGCTCTTATTCCAGAATAACACTGCCTTATTTTGAATTAGCTTAAACCACTTCCAAAGCGGTTTAAGATAATTTGGCATAAAGCACGCTTATTGTGGAATAAGAGCAGCCACATATGTAGTTTTTTCAGAAATATTTAAAGCACTCTAATTTCTTATCCTACCTTATTCCAAATGAATTTTCACGTGTATACAAGCCCAAAATATTACCTCTGCCTCCACTAGAATAGCGGCAAAGAGTCCTGTGGCACCTTATAGACTAACAGACGTATTGGAGCATAACGTTTGATAGTCTATAAGGTGCCACCGGACTCTTTCCCGCTTTTGCAGATCCAGACTAACACGGCTACCCCTCTGATACTCCACTAGAATAGAGGCACTGCTAAGTTATATTACACATGCAGGTTTGCAAATAATGGCTCCTCCAGGGCTCATCAAATGAGAAATATAAAGACCCATGAATCAGTAGCAGCAAAAGTGTGGGTTTCTTTTATTTTACTCCCATATAATGGGTTGTGGAAAGAAGTTAAACAGCAAAATTGGGCAATACATATCAGAAACAGCTGACACATTTTAAAGTGACCGGTGAGGAAAAGAATAGTGAAAAGAGGGCATAAACCCAAAGAAGCAGAAGGTCTGTAAAGCTAGTTTGTCTGTTTATTTCTCTTTCTCAGCACTACTTGCTTTTGTTGTTTTTGACAGAGGACTTAAAGTGGATTGGGAACGTTTTCATAACATAACTGAAGAAGTCAAGGTGCAGAAACTTAAAACTTAACTCTTTGGGCAAGCTGCCCACACTGTACCTTAGTGTACATGAGTGTGGGGTAAATACTAATCCATACCTGCGTGTCACACACTAACTGGCCAGTATTGACCTTGCTGGCACTAACTAGCTGTTTACCTTCTTGGTATCTGTGTTATGACCTTATTAGTTCTTCAAAGACTCTGTGAGAACATACTTTATTTCTAATGTAAATAGTCAGAAATGCTTTGGGGGGGGTGCATACTATCATTCAGGTTCTCTTTACACACTGAAGTAGCAAGAGAGGGCACATGCCTGATTATTTTTCATTTACAGGTAACTTAACTTTACAGATAGCTTGGGAAGCTGAGGGTATATTTATTAGGCTTGGTCTACACTAGAAAAAGTGACCTTTTGCTGTATTGTGACCAATAGGCAGTTTTTCTAAGGCAAAAAAACACTCACATATCTGTTAATAGTGAAACTCTACAGCTACAGAACAGTATTTTCCCTTATTGGTATACGAACCAGCACTGGCATTTTGAACTGGAGCCTGATATTCTAGGCTTCTAGTGAGCTTCTGTGCTGGGCCCCACTGCATCACCACTAACAAAGCGTAAGCTGCTCTTGACTGTTAACTAAAATCTGCAGCAACCCAAGCTCCATTGCACAGCGTAGGCACAACTGAGATTGTAGTCTGAAACTAGCGCAGGAGTCTGAATAGGTTGGGAACATGCACCTAGTCCCCTCAATGGCCAAATTATACAGCAGCTCACCAAATGAGAATTAGGGGTGAGTATACAGACGGCGAGAGACATGGGGGAGAATTTAGGCCTTGTCAACGTAAGGAAGTTGTACCAATTTAACCTAAGGGCACGTCTTCACTAGCAACATTAAAGTGCTGCCCCATGGCTGTATAGTCACAGCTCTCCCAGTGCTATAAAAAAAACCCACCTCCTCAAGGGGAGTAGCTCCCAGCACTGGTGCACTGTCTACACTGGCCCTTTACAGCACCGAACCTTGCAGCACTCAGGGGTTGTGTTTTTTCACACCCCTGAGCGAGAAATTTGCAGCGTTGTAAAGTGCCAGTGTAGACAAGCCCTAGGTTAGTACAGAAATCAATTTAATTAAATCAGGGCAACTCCCTTGTGTGGTATTTTGGTTTTAAGAGTGCCTTACACTGATTTTGTATAAATAAATTCTTTAAGGCACTCTTAAAACCAAAATAGCACACAAAAGAGTTGCACTGATTCAACTAAATCAGTTTCTGTACCAATTTAGACAGACAAGACCTACAGATGATCTGACAGTTCTCTCCCCACTCTCTCACACATACACTTTTCTCAGACATCCGGGTTCTTGTTTTTGCGTAAGAGGTCATTGCTCAGATGTACATAGGTTCAAAATCTGAAGCACATTGGAGACTCCAGTAAGAGGACACAGGGTTTCCACATGATTCACTATATTTACATCACATCTTCCTGAACCTTGCCCATGGACATCAGCAGCCTACCCAGCATAAGGTAAACAGCTCAAGCTTCTGGCAGAAGATCTAGATCCCTCAGAAAACCTTAGCCAAGAGCAGAGCTCAGAAATTCTTTCCCTTATACCAAGCTATGCTTAATGTCTGCTTCTCTTCTTTGAAGATTAGTGGATGTTGCAAAAAATAAACACTCACTTCCCTAATGCAGATGGATCACTTGAGGATTGCCTGTTCTGTTCATTTCCTCTGAAGCACCTGGCATTGGCCACTGTCGGAAGACAGGATACTGGGCTAGAGAGACCACTGACCTGACCCAGTGTGGCCGTTCTTATGTTCTTTGGCTGCACATATGAAACTATTATTATAGCCTAAAGTCAGACAAGACGGGAGGAAAAGAGAAGAAAAAATATGCTACTTAAAGTTCTATATTAAAGTGAAAATGTGATTAGTGAGGGAGACATTGCATGTCAGATGGATATTCCCCCACCATTCTCCAACTCTATTTTCAATGAGATAACCTCTCTTCCCCAAATAAAAAACGTTATCATTACACAATCACTCACTACTTTCTCAGTCCGGGAAACAGCACGAGACTGGTTAAATCATCAGAGGTTGGATTAAAACTGGAAAAATAACCAACCTGAAGCATTAAGTGGAAACCCATAATGTTTAACATCCAAGACTAGACAACTGTAGCATGTAACCTTATACAGTACCAAAAAACACTCATGTGATTTTGTCTACCTAGTTAGAATATGCTATAGGAGAGAAAGAAGTGCATTTTAAATTGAGTTAGCTACCTCAAGTTGTCTCCTAGATTCAGCATTTACCAGATAACAGAGATGTACAAATGTTAAATTGTTTGATGCAATTAGATTACATTAACAGTGTTTCAAATGGGGTGGGCTAGCTCAAGCGAGCCAATCATTTAAAACCACATATTTTCCCATAGCCTAGACATACTCTCAGGACACAACTTCACCAGAAAAAATAGGTGTTCTCTCAAGTTACCTAACAGGAGGTAAAATCCAAGTGAAGGCAGTAAGTGTCGCTATCACATAAGGCAGAGACTCTGGGGGCACACGGGGTTTACCCTGACCCTGCTAACTCACGTGAAAACCACAAACGGCCTTGTCTTCACGATAGGTTTCAGAGGAGTAGACAGGTTAGTCTGTATCAGCGAAAACAACGAGGCGTCCTTGTGGCACCTCAGAGACTAGCAAATTTATTTGGGCATAAGCTTTCATGGACTATAATGCACTTCATCAGATGCATGGAGTACAAATACAGTAGGCAGGTATAAACATACAGCACATGAAAAGATGGGAGTTGTCTTACCAAGTGGGGTGGGGGGAGGGGGTGTCAGTGCCAAGGAGGCCAATTCAATCAAGGTGAATGTGGCCTATTCCCAACGGTTGACAGGGCCGTATGGGACACCTTGCCCAGGCTGACCCGTTAAAGGGCAGCAGGGGAGTCTGAAGAAGGCGCTAAGGCAGGGCAGCTCACGCTTTTTAGAGGCAGCTTCTGGCCTAGCCGCGCCACGCTCGCAGGGGCAGCCGCTGGCAGGGGCAACGCACCGAGGGCGGCCCAGGGACCGGAGCCGGGCGGGGGCGGGGGGGGAACCAGCGCTCCTGGGGTCTCCTCCCTGCGCTTGAGACTCCCGAGCCGAAACGGGGCCGGGGATCCTCGCTGCCCCTCGGGGGGCCTGTCTGGCGGCGACACCGCGGCCGGGAGCTCTCAGGGGGCCCCTCCTCGCCGGCGGCGCCCCCAAGCCCGGCTCTCACCTGCTCAGGGCCTGGATCTCGGGCGGGATGCTGTGCAGCCGGTTGCCGCCCAGGCTGAGGCTCTGCAGCCCCCGCAGCCCCAGCAGCGCGGCGGGCAGCTCGGCGAAGCGGTTGCCGCTGAGGTTGAGGACGCGCAGGGAGCGGGCGAGCGGGGCCTGCCCCAGCCCCTTGGGCAGCGCGCCGGGCCCGCCCAGCCGGTTGTTCTTGGCCAGCAGGGTGCGGAGCCGCGACAGCCCCAGCAGCTCGGCCCCCAGCGCCGCCAGCCCCGTGCCGCTCACGTCCAGCACCTCCAGCGCCGGGAACCAGCGCGCCAGCCCCGCGGGCAGCGGGCCCGTCAGCCGCCGCGCCAGCACCAGCCGCCGCGCCTCGCCGCTGCGCCGCGCCTCCAGCTCGGCCGCCACCGCGCCCGCCTCGCCCGCCCCGCGCCGCGGCAGCTCCAGCTCCAGCAGCCCCGCGCCGCCGCCGCCGCCGCCGCCCGCCGCAGCCCCGGCCGCCTCCTGCGGCTCCATCCCGCTAGGCCCGAGCCGCGCTGCCGGGCCCCGCCACTTGGATCGCCCCGCCCCCGCCTGTCGCTGGGCTCGCGGCACGTGGTGCGCCGTGCAGCGCGCGGGGCGGCCCTGCCCGGGGCCACGCGCCCCGCCCCCCCCTTCGGGTGCAGCCGCGCTGGGGCCTCGTTCTGCGGGTCCTGGGGCGTCGCCTCTTGCGTCACCCCGCCCTTGGCCTGCTCGCCCCTTCGTGCGTCTGCAGGTGCCCGGGCTGTGAGACCCCCCCCCCGCCGGAAGGAGCCTCAGGCCCTGAGGGGGATGAAGAGGCTCCCGGGGGGGAGGGGCGGCAGGTTTGTAGAAATTTTGGTGGTGCCCAGAACGCGCCCCCGCCCAAACGCCGCCCCCCACCTGCCCAAGGCTCTGGGAGGGAGTTTGGGGGTGGGAGGGGGTGCAGGGGTGTGGGCTGTGGCTGCAGATGAGGGGTTTGGGGTATGGGAGGGGCTCAGGGCAAGAGTAGGGGTGTAGGGGGTGAGGGCTCTGTCTGGGGCTGGGGAGCTTGGGGGGTTAGAGAGGCTCAGGGCTGGGGCAGAGGGTTGGGGTGCGGGGGGATGAGGGCTCGGGCTGGGACTGGGGATAAGGTGTTTGGGGTGTTGGAGGAGCTCAGGGCTAGGGTTGAGGGTGTGGTGGGGGGGTGAAAGCTCTAGCTGGGGGTGTGGGCTCTGGGGTGAGGCAGGACTGGGGATGAGTTTGGGGTGCAGGCAGGCTGCTCCGGGACAGAGGCCAGAGAGGAGGACTCCCCCCCATTCCTTTCCCTGCTGGCAGCAGCGAGCTCTCAGGGAGGAGCCCCCCTTTCCTGCCCCCCCCCCCAGCAGCACACACACCCCCACCACTGTCACTGCATGTGGTCCTGGGGCCCCCTCTCAGGTCCAGGAATCTCTCTCGCCTGCCCCGTGGTGGGTGCCGGGGGGTGCTGCATGCGCCTCCTCCCCTGCTGTTGCCCCTGACTGTGGCTTCACTGAGGGTGAGGAATGGGGCTGCCTCCTTGCCCAGCATGGGGCAGGAGCAGTGACTACGGGCGGAGGGGCACCTTGTGCTGATGGAAGGTCCTGCCGGAAAAGGGAAGGGTGTGAGGTGGAAGGGCAGGCTCAGAGTCAGTGTGCCCTGGCAGTGGAGATGGGGGGCACTAGGACCCTGCTGCAGCAGTTGCTGCAGGGAGGCAGCATGGAGCTGCATGGAAGAGGCAGAAGCAGGGATGCTCTGCTTGCGCGGGTGGCCGGGGGCAGCAAGGGGGGGCCGGGGGAGCCGCGGGGGGGAGGTGGCAGGTGGGGTCGGGGGGACACCCAGCCCCAAATGTTGGTGGAGCTGGGCCCCTGGGCTCTGAATATAGCTGGTGCTAAAGCACCACGTGGAGATAAAACTCGCGGCCCCTTGCATAAGGCCCTACTAAATTCATGGCCATGAAGAATGCGGACCATGTATAGGGTGCTACTTCTGGCTGGACAACGTGACATAATCTTTAATTGAATTGCTTTAATTCCTGGAGACTCAGCAACCCAAACTGCAATCAGATCTCCCTGTGAAATCTGGTTTTTGTGTATTTTTATCCTATGCTGTAAGATTTCATGGGGAGACCAGCATTTCTCAAACTGGGGGTCCCAAAGCAAAAGTGGGTTGTGTGTGCACATGTGGGAGGCACTGTATTGACACCTTTACTTCTGTGCTGCCTTTAAAGCTGGGCAGCTGAAGAGCACCGGATGCTGGCTGGGAGCCCAGCTCTGAAGGCAGCACTCCAGCCAGCAGTAGCAGCAGCAGCACAGACATCAAGGTGCAAATGCCATACCGTGACACCCTTATTTCTGCAGCGCTGCTCGCGGGAGCACTACCTTCAGAGCTGGGCTCTCAGCCAGCAGCTGCAGAGCTTCCTGCATCCAGGAGAGGTTCTTGGAGGTGGGTCTGACTTGGCCCTGAGAGTTGGCCCTGCAGGGGAAGAGGAAGTCCCAAGCTTCACCAGTCCAGCCAGGACCAGCAGCTGGAGCCTGGCATATGGTAGGAGCCCTTTGCCAGGGCACCCCTAGCCCTGCCCCTCCCCGGCTTCAGGCGCTCAGGAGTTAAAGGGGCCTTGGGCTGGCTGTGTGTGTGTATGGGGTGGGGGCAACCATGGAACACACATCCCCAACCATGGTGTCCTGCGCAGTTGCACACCCATAAAGCCAGCCCTGCCCTCCCCAAAAAGTGAGGACCCCATGCCACCCTGCTCTCCTCCTGCCCAGTTCTGAAGGCAGCATCTGCAACAGTGCAGAAGTACAGGTGGCAATACTGTGACCTCCCTACAATAGCCTTGCAACCCCCCACCCCAAGACCCCCTTTTGGGTTGCGGCCTCCAGTGCGACCTGTGACATTTCAGATTTAAGTATCTGAAACCATGAAATTTATTATTTTTAAAATCCTATGACTGTGAAACTGGCAAAAATTGACCATGAATTTGGTAGGGCCTTAGTTATACATTATTAAAGCTAAGATTTTGTCATGGTTACTTTTAGTAAAAGTCATGGCCAGGTCATGGGGAATAAACAAAAATTCACAGAATCCATGACTTGTCTGTGACTTTTGCTGCTGTGGCTCCATGGTTTCCCCTGCCACTGTGGTGGCTGAGAGCCATGGGGTTCCCCCTCCATCCACGGCAGCTGGGAGCTGCAGGGTGACCAGATTTCCCAAAGAGAAAACAGGACAACCTAGCCGTTTGCCCGAGGTGTCCCCTTCCCCGGTGCGAGGCTGTTGCCAGTTGCTGGAACCCTGTGGAGGGCCCCCTCAGGAGTCTGTTACCTGTCACTGGAAACTTACAGGGGGCCCCCTGTTGCTGGAACCCTCCCAGGGCCCGGCTGGCTGCCAGCTCCAAAGTCCTGCAGACCCTGGGGTTGAAGCAGAGAATGTCACAGTGGTCTCTGGAAGTCACGGATTTGGATTCCATGACTTCCATGACCTCGGTGACATAAACATAGCCTTATGTATTATGCCTTGTGCGGGGTTCCCTGGGGCTGGGGGTGCAGCTGGGCCGGGCTGTCTGTAGCTGGCAATAGGGGGCCCCTGCCAAGCTGTGAGTCTTGCACCGCTTTTTATTTTTCCACTAATTTTTAGACCCTTTCTGTGGGTGATTCTCTGCCCCCCTCCCCCTGCAGTTTTTGTCACTAGCACCTTGCATGTGCATCACCACCCCACACTTTTTGTTGGGAAGACCCAGATTTATGGGACTGTAGATAAGCTCAGACTCCGGCCTGAGCCTTTACCTGGCTTTCTAGACCCATGGTGGCATGAGTCTGCTCCTGAGTCAGTCCGTGCACAGCAGTGCATGTGGAGTTTATTGAAAGGGATTGCACGTGTCACGGAGAGGGGTTGTGCTGGTACCACTGATTGCACTCTGACTTCAGGCATCTTCATCTCGGATGACCATTTATGGCAACTGAGTTACTCCAGGGAGGAATTTAGCCCATAAAAGACTGTTATGTTAGGCAGAGCCCCATTGAAGCTGATGGGCATAGCCACTGCCCATCATTCTTGAAAAATGTAAGAAATATTCAAGCTCCTTTTTGTAGCCAGTAGTAGCTGTAAGAGTCGGAGCCACCACCCAAAACACAGGCACATGGCAAGCCTTGAGTAGAAACTGAACCATGCAGCCCATGTGGTTTCCCTGGAGACCGATGTAGAAAATGGGGCATTGGGTGGTGGAGCTGTGTATGCGTGGAAGAAGCTGCAGAAACCAGAGAGAAGGAATAAAGAAGGCTCAGACACAACCAAAGAAACCTTGATAGCATGGCTCTGAAAAAAAAAGCTAAAAGAGAACTTTTGGGTAGAGCTTTTGGTTAGAGTGCTGAGTGGAAAGGAGCTTGGGACTGTGAGCAAAGAAACTGTCTCCTGTTGTTTAATTCCTTCTGTGTTCAGGGAAAAAAGATTTTGTACATTCTTTTAAAGTAAATAGGATTGTATAACCACCACCCCTCCCCCGCGGACTATCATCAGTTTCGCCTCCTGACGGAAGGACTCCTTTGGACTCTGAAAATTGGCTAATCGCTGATGTAAAAATGTGATATCTTACCCATGTTAATTAATAACAGAACTGGAGGGAATTTTTGGAACTACAGTTCTTTTTATAGACAATGGTGGTTTTTTAAACCAATTTTTTGTTCAGAATTGTTGATATCAATATTTTGCATTACGTTTCATTTTTTCATTTACATTTTTGTAAAATTATTTTAAAATTGTTTAACCATTAAAAACATAATGAAAAAGTCCATTTTGAATTCTTAAAAAAAAAAGAACTTCAGAGTTTTTCTTGCAATCTTTTTCATTTTTCAGCTAGCTCTAGTTATTAATATCACTTTAGATTACTGAAGCTGGAATAACAGTAAAAGTCTAATTTACTTTTCCCCATGTAGTCAGGATTTCTCCCTCCCCCCCCCCCCCGTTTTATTATGCTTTTGATTGTGAACTAGGACGCTGATCCTGCAGTTTACTCCATTAGCACATTGGGGCCAAATTCAGTGCTGAGGCTAAATGAGTAAGTGAGTCTAAACTGATGAAGTGCACACCTTCTGGGTCCTTCAGCATGTGTGTTATACTGATGTAGGCTTCCTTAAGCTCATTAACTGATGTGTAATTTACACTCTTCCCCTTTTAAATCACCTCTGATTTAGACCCACTGACTGAGGGAAACACAAAGTTAGTGAAAGGAACTGTAAGGCCTGCACTGGAGAATGCACTGAATGTAGAGAGCCTCCTTGGCAGGTGCCAGCGGTCCTTCAAGAGGTATAAGTAGTGAGTCAGAGGCAGGAGGAAGTATGGCCAAGGTTTTCCTACATGCCAATTGTTCCCCAGTGCCACAAAGATCATAAAGGTCATTGCAGCCAGGGTGCAAGTCCAATCTCTGGGGTTGAATCATTCCCTGGTAACCCCAAGATTGGGGTCCCCAACTCTCGGTCTTTGCATCGGTGTCTGCATAGGCACAGGGATGAATTCCCCCTAATTTAGGTGAGGTCTACACTAAAAAGTACAGTAACTCCTCACTTAACATTGTCATTATGTTCCTGAAAAATGCAACTTTAAGTGAAACAATGTTAGGCGAATCCAATTTCCCCATAAGAGTTAATGTAAATGGGGGGGAGGGGTTAGGTTCCAGGGAAATATTTGTCACCAGACAAAAGACTACACACACACACACACACAATATAAGTTTTAAACAATTTAATACTGGTACACAGTGATGATGATTGTGAAGCTTGGTTGAGGTGGTGAAGTCAGAGGGTGGGATATTTCCCAGGGGATGCCTTACTGCTAAATGATGAGCTAGCACTCAGCTGAGCCCTCAAGAGTTAACATGTTGTTAATGTAGCCTCACACTCTACAAGGCAGCATGAATGGAGGGAGGGGAGACAGCATGGCAGACAGAGACACACACCATGTGTGAGAGCGAGAGATGCACATTGCCCCTTTAACTACGCTGCCCCAGTCTAAGTACACTGTCTTTTTAAGTAGATCAGCAAATTGAGACAGAAGCTGCTGTCAAGAAGCTCCCTCCATCCTGAGCCCTGTCGTGTTCCCCCCCACCCCCACTCTGTGGAAATGGTGTAAGCAGGCTGCAGAAGCAGGATGAAGGGGGACACCCTGACATTAGCCCCCCTCTTTCCCCTCCCCCCCCCAGCAAGCAGGAGGCTCGGGGACGAGCTCCAAGCAGTGGTTTCTCCGGGAATTGAAATTGGGGGGGGGTATCAGGGCCAATGAGGGGTGAGACTGTGAGGGTGAAGGTGGGCTGTATGGCACCATAGTAAAAACTGAAAAATGTTTCATGACCATTTTATTAGATTTAACTCATGTTTTAAAATCATCACACAAATTAAAGATAGCTACTCAAGTCTTTTATGAAGCACTACATCTACATCCTTCTTTATTTATTGTTATAATTTTGCACAACTCTGTTAATGAACTTCTTGAATGCAATGCGTTCATCTTTGGTGGCTTCTTATGTGTCCGGTACTTCCATTCCTTCAATTGATATGCTCATTAGTTCATTCACATGATCAAGCAGAAGGCGATTTCTTTCAGAACACGAAATTCTATTCAATGAGGCAAAAGAATGCTCAACTGTAGCTGTTGTGACTGGGAGTAGCAAGAGATGAATTCCTACTTCTTTCAGCCCAGGAAACATAGCATAAAGATCGAGTCGAGCCACTAGTGATGATAAAAAAGAAGTTGAAGTCAAATCTTCATTCATTCATCATATGATATTCCACTCTGTGTTCAAATTCTCTATTCTGTCCTGAGCACATGGTAGCCCCATTGCTGGTAGTGCCTCACTCCACTCAGCTGTTGGTGTTTTATAGGACAGGCATCTGTAAAAGCTATATAGAGATTGAGTAGAATCTAGAAGTTGCTGTTGTAGATTTTTAAGAATCAAGTCTGTGTACTTTTTCAGTTGTCTTAAACACTTCTTGTCTTCTTCACTTAAGGATTCAATATAAATGCCTTCATTAGTCAACTTCTGGACTGAAGTCTTTGCTTCTTCCAGTACTTTTTCAATGGATAGCTCTCTGATTGATCCAAATGTAGCTTCTATTGCTGGACAAAGATCTACTACTGTTGTAGCAGATGCCTGGATGGCATTGTTTAATGACCCAAGTGGTTTCAACAGTAGACTTAGAGAGAGAGAGAATGGCAATAGTCTTCTCTGAACGTAGTAGCAAAAGTAATCCACCAGCCTCACTACTTAGATCCATCCCATCTTGGTAGATACTTTCCAAATCCAGTAATAATGGCTGGCGTAATTTTAAGACAACAGCCAAGGATCGCTCATGAGAAAGCCAGAGCGTTTTCCCAGGTTGGACTAATTTGAACTTCAGTCCCAGTGTATCTTCTATATTTTCCAAGATATTAAGTCTTTTTGGACTCTTGCTGAAAAAAGACATTAAATTTATAGCTTTTTTAATGTCTTTTGAAGATTCTGCAGCTCGTACTAGCCCTAGTTGGAGTAGATGGCCTCTGCAGTGTGTATAGGAGAGATTAGGGTTACACTTTTCTCTGAGCAAAGCTTGTACTCCACCATGTCTTCCAGAGAAGTTTGCAGCTCCATCAAATGCACAAGCAGCCATCTGTTTGGGGTCCAGTTGACAAGCATTTAACTCTAAGATATGGGTTGTCACAGAGGCAGCCGATGCGTCTTCTATAACTTGAATATCTAGAAATGCGTCTACTGGCCTACCACTGACATCAAGATAACGTACACAGTGACTTAATACTTGATGCCCATTTGCATCAGTGCATTCATCAGCCATGTATGCAAATTTTTTGAATGTGGTGAGAGAGTTCTTCACTTTTTCAACTGTTGAGTCTTTCACTGTTGCACCGCATGCTTCTAGCCAGTCAGTTGACTTCCTTGCAGAAAGATAGTGAGCCTTTGCTGGTCTTGTTCAGAACCAGTGTTCAACTTCAGGATGAACAAGTGACAATGCACTTAACATTGGCCTCCAGTTTGTAGTGTGTGGTATCTCTTGTTTAAATAGAAAGTAGGATGCCACAGCCATGTTTGTTCGCATGAACTGTGTTGTGTCTCCAGCATTCTTAACGGCCTCATTAAGTACTTCTAAAATGGGCTTTGAAAGTGGGCTTATAAGGCTTTCTGCACATTGATGCACACCAGAGGCCTGGTGTTTTGCAGCCTTTTCATGTAGTTTGTCAGCATTGGCTTTTCTGATTGGTTTGACAAACCAAGCTCCTCCACTTTTACCAATTATAGCATTGGGAAGCTTTCCTTCTTCGCAAGCTTTCTTGCAAGAGGTGCACCAATAGCCATCTTTTGTAACTTCAGTAAATGGGAACACTTTAACCGACAGACATTGGGAACTGCCTTTAGGTTTTGGAGACACTGTTTCTTCAGTAGGTAGCTGTATTTGTGCTTCGGGCTGGTCAGATGTAGATACACCACTTGACCCTTCAGATGACATGTTGATATATTCTTGATGTGTTCTCCGCCTTGGTTAGTTTTTGAGGCCTTTGAGTGGAAAAATTGTTCTATTGTTTTTTGTCTTTTCATTTTCACTTTGACCTGCAACATATAAAAGAGATATAAATAAAGTAAATGTTCTGGTAGGATAATGCAAATTTAAAATAAGGATAATGCAAGTTACACCAAAACACATAACAGGTCTAGATTTCTAAAAAAATATAATTTAAAAAAAATGTATTTAATTTAAATTACTTTTGAAAAGTAAGCCATCATGGGATAAGAGGGAAGTCCTCTCATGGATCAGTAACTGGTTAAAAGATGGGAAACAAAGGGTAGGAATAAATCATCAGTTTTCAGAATGGAGAGAGATAAATAGTGGTATCCCTGAGGGGTCGGTACTGGGACCATTACTGTTCAACATATTCATAAATGATCTGGAAAAATGGGTAAACAGTGAGGTGGCAAAATTTGCAGATGGTACAAAACTGTTCAAGATAGTTAAGTCCCAGGCAGACTGCGAAAAGTTACAAAGGGATCTCACAAAACTGGGTGACTAGGCAACAAAATGGCAGATGAAATTCAATGTTGATAAATGCAAAGTAATGCACATTGGCAAACATAATCCCAGCTATACATATACAAGGAAGGGGTCTAATTTAGCTGTTACCACTCAAGAAAGAGATCTTGGAGTCATTGTGGATAGTTTCCTGAAAACATCCACTCAGTGTGCAGCGGCAGTCAAAAAAGAGAACAGAATGTTGGGAATCATTAAGAAAGGGATAGATAATAAGACAGAAAATATCATATTGCCTCTATATAAATCCATGGTACGTGCACACCTTGAATACTGTGTGCAGATCTGGTCACCCCATCCCAAAAAAGCTATATTGGAATTGGAAAAGGTACAGAGATGGGCAACTAAAATGATTAGGGGTATGAAACAGGAGGAGAGATTAAAATGACTGGGAATTTTCAGCTTAAAAAAGTGACAACTAAGGGGGGATATGATAGAGGTCTATAAAATCTTGACTGGTATGAAGAAAGTGAATAAGGAAATGTTATTTAATCCTTCACATAACACAAGAATGAGCAGTCACCCAATGAAATTAATAGGCAGCAAGTTTAAGAAAACTAGATACATTCTTGGAGAATAGGTCCCTCAGTGGCTATTAGCCAGGATGGGGAGGGATGCAACACCATGCTCTGAGTGTCCCTAGCCTGTTTGCCAGAAGCTGGGAATGGGCAATAGGGGATGGATCACTTGATGAATACCTGTTCAGTTCATTCCCTCTGAAGCACCTGGCCTTGACCACTGTGAGAAGACAGTATACTGGGCTATATGGACCATTGGTCTGACCCAGTATGACCATTCTTTTGTAAAAATTAATTATAATAATAAAAAAGTTTAGTACAGAAACTCCCCAACATAATGACCTCTCAAGATAGCACGATATGAGATGATAACCTTGGCAAATAACGCATTTTAAAAATCTTGGCCTACTAGGAAACATATTTATATAAGTTTCCATTCCCAGTCACAAATCTAGCATTCTGGAGCAAAGTCACTAAAATATAGTCCAACAAACAAATGTTTATTTAATGTGCCCCTCACTTTTCCCTCCACCACACCTCACTCACCGATGTTGTCCTTGGTCAGTGGAGACTCGGAGTTCAGAGGTGCTTTCACATGAGTTCAGCTCCCAGGTGGGGGGCAAGAAGGCACCTCGCTCGTACCTCCAGCTGCTCACTGTTCGCTCTTCCACTGTTGTTCGTTGTGCCACCCTTCACTCCATCACTCTGTTGCCAATGGCCCTGCTCCATCACCTTCTGCTGCCATGTGCCACTGTGACCTCTGCGAGTTGGTCTCTTGAGGTTCCTCCCAGCTCTCAGTGATTTCAGCTGAGATCTCAGTGGGGGAACCTTGCTGCTAGTGCAGGCTGGGCCATCTCTTCCACAGAAACACTGTCCCCACACCAGGACTAAGCACTTAGACCTGATTATCAGTGATTTCAGCTGTAGTTGTCACTTAACAAAAGAAAAGACTATCTATGGACTCTAATCAGCTCTGTCTTTAAACAGTGGAGAGGGACAGGTCCCCATCCTCTCTCTTGATGCCCTCAATCAGCACAGGATAAGTACAGTTCTACTGCCCTTTACTCATACAAGAAGAACAACAACATTTCATTCCTCCCCGCATTCAAGTGATTTGTAACCCAACCCCAGCCAAAATCTATCACTTGGGCAACACAGCTCTGTTTGCTGGATACCTAGGTAGACTAGGTGTGAATGTAAATACAATCTGGTCCTGAAGCCTTTCCCCCCAGCCCCAGCTCATCACTAGCTGTCAGAGAGAGCTCATTTAGACTTTGCTTACAAATCATCATTTGAAATTATTAGGTTGGCCAACATCACCGAAATGAATGCACTGACACTGTCATAAAAAACAACAGCTGTATAAGGAAGCTAGTCTATGTTCATACTTTTCAAATCTATTATACTTTTTCAGATACACGTATTTTATCAGACACTGTATATACTTTTAAAGTTTGTATTAATGTTTCAATTTCAATTCAAATTTCCAAACAGTCACTAAATTGGCATGTAACTAGTTCACAAAACTTGGGGGCGGGGGGCGGGTGTTGGGGAAATTCAGAGGAGGTGTAGGGAAATCACTGGCTCCAAGGCAGAGGGCAGGAGCAGCACATGGCAGTGGGGGGAGGGACTGCGGAACTGCGGCCAATTGATAGCCTGCTGGGTGGCTGCCGCACAGGGAACTTAGGGGAGCAGAGAGCTGATGGGGGGGCTGCCCATCCACTCTGGTTCCAAGCCCCCACCAGCTCGCTGCAACGGGCTGCTCTTCCTGCAAGCAGTGGACAAAGCAGGCGGCTGCCAAACGACGTTATAAAGGATCATTGCGCAACTTTAAATGAGCCTAGAATCATAGACTATCAGGGTTGGAAGGGACCTCAGGAGGTCATCTAGTCCAAGCCCCTGCTCAAAGCAGGACCAATCCCCAACTAAATAAAAAAGCATGTTCTCTAATTGATCAGCAATGAAATAAGTTAACTGGGATGACTTTAAGTGAGGAGTTACTGTAGTGTGAAAAATTCACACCCCTGTGCGACATAGTTAAGCCGACCTACCCCGGATGTAGATGGTGCTATGTTGATAGAAGAATTCTAGTTAGCTACTGCTAGTGCAGAGGTGGGCAAACTACAGCCTGCGGGCCACTTCCAGCCCATAAGACCGTCCTGCCCAGCCTTTGAGCTCCTGGCCGAGGAAGCTAGCCCCTGTTCCCTCCCTTGCTGGCCCCCCTCCCCTGCAGCTACGCCACCGTGCAGGCAGTGCAGCTGGCTTTGTCCAGGTGGCGGGGCTGTGAGCTCTTGTTGCTCTGAGTGGCATGGTAAGGGCGGGTGTTGGATAAGGGGCAGGGGGTCCCAGGGTACAGTCA
The DNA here is from genome assembly GCF_965152235.1 of Eretmochelys imbricata. Classification (NCBI taxonomy): domain Eukaryota; kingdom Metazoa; phylum Chordata; order Testudines; family Cheloniidae; genus Eretmochelys; species Eretmochelys imbricata. The sequence goes on from NC_135572.1 coordinate 206,673,299, forward strand.
GGGGACAGGGAACAGGAGGAGGTTGGATGGGGTGGAGGTTCTGGGGGGGTCAAGGAACGGGCAACAGGGGGGGTTGGATAGGGCATGGGAGTCCCAGGGGGCCTGTCAGGGGGAAGGGGTGTGGCTAGGGGTCGGGGGGGCAGTCAGGGGACAGGGAGCAGGAGGGGTGGATAGGCGTGGGAGTCCCGGGGGGCTTGTCAAGGGGCGGGGGTGTGGATAGGGGTCTGGGGACAGGGAGCAGGGAGGTTGGATAGAGGGTGGGGTCCCAGGAGGGGGCGGTCAGGTGACAAGAAGCAGTGGGGGTTGGATGGGTCAGGAGTTCTGAGGGGGCAGGGGCCAGGCTGTTTGGGGAGGCTCAGCCTTCCCTACTCAGCCCTCCATACAGTTTTGCACGCCGATGTGGCCCTTGGGCCAAAAAGTTTGCCCACCCCTGTGCTAGCACCTCTCAGGGAAGTGGAGTAACTATAGGGATGGGAGAACCCTCCCACTGCTATAGCAAGTGTCTACCCAGAAGTGCTCCAGCGGTGTAGCTGCAGCTGTGCTGATGTAGTGGTTTAAGTGTAAACATAGACACAGCCTTAGTGCAACATTGAGGAGCTTAGAAAAAAGTACAAGATGCTGAGAGTCCCTTAGATGAGTGGCTCTCAATCTTTCCAGACTAATGTACCTTTTTCAGGCGTCTGATTTGTTGTGCAAACCCCCAAGTTACACCCCACTTAAAAACTACTTGCTTATAAAATCAGACATAAAAATACCAAAGTGTCACAGCACACTATTACTGAAAATTTTCTCACTTTCTCATTTTTACCATATAACTATAAAAATAAATAAATTGGCATATAAATATTGTACAGTAAAAGCTGTGTTATCCGGTCCTGTACCAACTGGAAAGCTCTATAAACCGGCATTTCTAATCTTCATAGAAAGTCTGGTTGGTGCGGGGCTGGCAGGCTCCCTACTTGACTCCATGTGGCTCCCCGGAAGCAGCGACCTGTCCTGGCTGCTCCTAGGCCCCGCCCCGAACACTGGCTTCCCAGCTCCCATTGGTCAGGAACCGCAGCCAGTGGGAGCTACAGGGGAGGTGCCTGTGGTTGGAGGCAGTGCGCAGAGTCGCCTAGCTGCACCTCCACCTAGGAGCAGGCAGGACAGGACAGAGCTGCCCCCCAGATCTGGCACCCTGCACCCTCTCCTGTGCCCCAACCCCTAGCCCTGCACCCACTGCCACACCCAAACTCCCTTCCAGAGCCCACACCCGCATCCCATCCTGTGCCCCAGCCCTGTGCCCCCTCCTGCACCAAACTCCCTCCCTCTTAGTTAAGTGGCATTTTTCATTTACCAGCACCTCCCATTCCACCAACATGCTGGATAAAAAAGCTTTTACTGTACTTACTTTTCAGTGTATAGTATATAGAGCAGTGTAAACAAGTCATTGTTTGAAATTTTAGTTTGTACTGGCTTCACTAGTGTTTTTTATGTAACTTGTTGTAAAACTAGGCAAATATCTAGATGAACTGATATACCCCCTGGAAGACCTCTGTGTACCCCCAGGGGTACACGTACCTCTGGTTGAGAACACTACCTTAGACTTTCCTGGGAATTTGTCCCATTGTTTGTAAAAAATGGAGTTCTTCAATGGTTCATTGGCTATCTGCTGTAAACAGCTCCCATTGGAACTTCCCTAATCTGATGCTTGCTTGAGGAAGAGCAGCCAGCCTTAGACTGAAATGTTCCAAAGGAACATTGTTGTTTGGCAGGTAAGCGCTTGATGCAGTCTGAGCCCACAATGACTGGGCATTACTTTAGCAGGGCATTTGAGCTCCTTGATTTCAATTTGTGGCCCGTTGGACACAGGTTAAAAGATGTGTAATCAGTTATCACTTATCTGCATAAGCAGCAAAGTGTTTTCACAATGGGTAAATTGACATTCCTGAGCACTTTTCCTGAGAAATCAACCTTTAGCCCTAACAGAGACTGAGCTTAGTAACAAATTAGATGGGGCTGTGCTCTTTTATGCATCTTTACGATGCATAAAGCCACAATGAAAGGGTTTTTCATACAGTTTTTTCTAAGTGTTTTTTACCAGAGAAATCTCAGAAATATCAAATTTAATTGCACTGCAGGTCTCACTGGTGGTCTCCCAATATTTAGCACAAGCTTTTAAAAGGCCCTTCCCCAATCAATTGGTAAATTTTCACTCTCTTGATTCTTGTGATGTCATAACAGCTAGCCAAAGACTCAAAAATAATAGCAAAAAAAATTTTAAGTACATCAGAAGCAGGAAGCCTGTGAAACAACTAGTGGGGCTACTGGACAATCGAGATGCTAAAGGAGCACTCATGGACAATAAGGCCATTGCGGAAAAACTAAATGAATTCTTTGCATTGGTCTTCATGGCTGAGGATGTGAGGGAGATTCCCAAACCTGAGCCATTCTTTTTAGGTGACAAATCTGAGGAACTGTCCCAGATTGAGGTGTCAATAGAGGAGGTTTTGGAACGAATTGATAAACTAAACAGTAATAAGTCACCAGGACCAGATGGTATTCACCCAAGAGTTCAGAAGGAACTCAAATGTGAAATTGCAGAACTACTAACTGTCATCTGTAACCTATCATTTAGATCGGCTTCTGTACCAGATGACTGGAGGTTAGCTAATGTGGCGCCAATTTTTTAAAAAGGGCACCAGAGGTGATCCTGGCAATTACAAGCCGGTAAGCCTGACTTCAGTACCCAGCAAACTGGTTTAAACTATAGTAAAGAAAAAATTGTCAGACACATAGATGACCATAAATTGTTGGGGAAGAGTCAACATGGCTTTTGTAAAGGGAAATTATGCCTCACCAATCTACTAGAATTCTTTGAGGGGGTCAACAAGCATGTGGACAAGGTGACCCAGTGGATACAGTGTACTTAGATTTTCAGAAAGTCTTTGACAAGATCCCTCATCAAAGGCTCTTAAGCAAAGTAAGCAGTCACGGGATAAGATGGAAGGTCCCCATATGGATTGGTAACTGGTTAAAAGATAGGAAACAAAGGGTAAGAATAAATGGTCAGTTTTCAGAATGGAGAGAGGTAAATAGTGGTGTCCCCCATGGGTCTGTACTGGGACCAGTCCTAGTGAACGTATTCATAAATGATCTGGAAAAAGGGATAAAGAGTGAGGTGGCAAAATTTGCAAATGATACAAAACTACTCAAGATAGTTAAGTCCCAGGCAGACTGCGAAGAGTTACAAAGGGATCTCTCAAAACTGTGTGACTGGGCAACAAAATGGCAGATGAAATTCAATGTTGATAAATGCAAAGTAATGCACATTGGAAAACATAATCCCAGCTATACATATAAAATGATGGGATCTAATTTAGCTGTTACCTCTCAAGAAAGAGATCTTGGTGTCATTGTGGATAGTTTCCTGAAAACATCCACTCAATGTGCAGCGGCAGTCAAAAAAGCGAACAGAATGTTGAGAATCATTAAGAAAGGGATAGATAATAAGACAGAAAATATCATATTGCCGCTATATACATCCATGGTACGCCCACATCTTAAATACTGCATACAGATGTAATCGCCCCACCTCAAAAAAGATACATTGGAATTGGAAAAGATTCAGAAAAGGGCAACAAAAATTATTAGGGGTATGGAACAGCTGCCATATGAGGAGAGATTAATAAGACTGGGACTTTTCAGCTGGAAAAGAGACGACTAAGGGGGGATAACTTAGAGGTCTATAAAATCATGACTGACATGGAGAAAGTAAATAAAAGATGGTTACTTACCTCTCGTAACTGTTGTTCTTCGAGATGTGCTGTTCATGTCCATTACAATTAGGTGTGTGCATGCTGCGTGCACGAGCGTCGGAAACTTTTTCCCTTAGCAGCTCCTGTCGGGATGGCGGGGAGCCCCCTAGAGTGGCGCCCTTATGGCGGTGTATATAGTACCCTGCCGGCCTAACCCCCCCTTTGGTTCCTTCTTGCCGTTGACTCCAACAGAGGGGAAGGGGGTGAGTATTGTAATGGACGTGAACAACACATCTCAAAGAACAACAGTTACGCGAGGTAAGTAACCGTCTTTTCTTCTTCGAGTGATTGTTCACGTCCATTCTAATTAGGTGACTTCCAAGCTTACCATCAGAGGTAGATAGGAGTCATGGAACAATTGATTGGAGGACAGCTCTGCCAACCGCTGTATCTTCTCTGGCCTGTTGGTTGACAGCAACGTGTGCACTGATGACCAAGTATCTGCCTTACAGATCTCCTGGATGGGGACTTGTGCCAGAAAGGTAGTCAAAGACGTTTGTGCTCTGGTTGAATGGGCCGTGATGGCTGGCACCGTGGCCAGCTCATAGCACGTGCAAATGCAGTCCGTGATCCAGGACAAAATGCGTTGCCTGGAAACTGGAAGGCCCCTTATTCTATTGGCTATGGCCACGAACAATTGGGTCCATTTGCAGAAAGGCCTTGTGCGCTCTATGTAGAATGCTCAGGCTCTTCGAACATCCAGCGTGTGAAGGCCACAGTGATGCGGGCTCATTTGGGACTTTGGAAAGAACTCCATCAGGCAAATGTCCTGTCCCATGTGGAATTGGGAGACCACCTTGGGGAGGAATTTAGGGTGCGGTCTGAGCTGTACCTTGTCCTTATGAAACACCATGTAAGGGGGTTCAGAGGTGAGAGCCCTCAGCTCAGACACCCTCCTTGCCAATGTAATGGCCACCAGGAACGTGACCTTCCATGAAAGGTAGAGGAGGGAACAAGTGGCCAGGGGCCCAAATGGTGGGCTCATGAGTTTGGAGAGGACCAGGTTCAGATTCCAAGTTGGGACTGGTGGACAAGAATACTGATACACCCTCTCTAGTCCTTTAAGGAAGCGCAACACCATGGGATTTGAGAACACCGAGAGCCCAGATTCCCCCAGATGGAAAGCTGAGATAGCCGCCAGGTGCACTCTGATGGATGAAAGAGACGGCCTCGTTGCTTGAGGTATAGGAGGTAGTCCAGAATAATCGGGATAGAAGTCTGAAGCGGTTGAAGATATTTGGGTTCACACCAGCAGGAAAACTTTGCCAGGTAAGTTGCCCTGGTGGAAGGTTTCCTACTACCAAGGAGAATCTGTCTCACTGGCTGAGAGCACTAGCTCTCCATGGGATTTAGCCATGGAGCTTCCAAGCCATGAGGTGCAGAGACTGTAGGTTCAGGTGGAGAAGGTGCCCGTGGTCCTGTGTGATCAGATCTGGGTAGAGGGGCAGGGCTATCGGGGCATCTATGGACAGCCCTAGGAGGGTCATGTACCAATGCTGCCACGGCCAAGACTGGTCCCTGAAGAGGGATGGGGAAGGGGAGTGGGAGGGAGGGAAGGAGGAGAACTGGAGGAAGTATTCCACCTGTACCGTGCGTAGGACCCAGCAGACCGATGTTATACGGGACCACGCATGGTAGAAGTGGGATAGCTGGTTTAAAAACTGGGGGGATGGATCCTGGAACTGAGTTGGTAGGCTGTCCTTGAGCGTGCCTTCAAAAGCCTTGCTTGTTTCCTGGCTGGGGTTTATTCTGGCCTTGGTTAGGCGTGTTATTTGGCGGTCTATGCCTATTATTCCTGCCCCATCTGTGATATGGGTCGTGCCTTGGGCAACTGCCTCTGCTGCAGAGGCTGGGGCTTGAAGGGCTTCCTCTGGGTTGCTGGTGTATGCATCCCGAGCGCCTTCACCATGGCCCTAGAGTTCTTAAGGCTGTGTAGCCTGGAGTTTGTTTGCTTGGAAAAAAGGCCCGAGCCCTCGAAGGGGAGGTCTTGGAGGGTGTTTTGGACCTCGGGAGGGAGGCCTGACACCTGCAGCCACGCTGAGCGTCGCATGACCGCTCCTGAGGCTATGGTTCTGGCCACAGAGTCGGCCAAATTGAGGCAGGCTTGCAGCGATGTTTTGGCTACCGCCTTCCCTTCCTTGATTAACGTGGCAAACTCCAAGTGGGAGTCCTGCGGCAGGCGATCCTTAAACTTGGACATAGCGGTCCAAGAGTTGAAATTGTGTCTTTTAAGGATCTCCTGCTGGTTGGCTATGCATAGTTGAAGGCCCCCCGATGAGTAAACCTTTCAGCCGAAGAGGTCTAGGCATTTGGCCTCCTTGACCTTGAAGCCGAGGCTTGCTGACCCTGGCGTTCCTTCTCATTAACTGCTGAAACAACCAGGAAGCAGGGCGTTGGGTGGCAGAACAAGAACTCGTAGCCCTTGGATGGAGCGAAGTATTTTCTTTCTACCCCCCTGGCCGTTGGTGTAATGGAAGCCAGGGTTTGCCAGATAGTATTGTAATTGCTCTGAATGGTCTTTATCAGAGGGAATGCGACTCTGGAGGGACCTTCAGGAGCCAGGATGTCCACCATCAGGTCCTCCTATTCGACAGTTTCCTGTTGAGGGCGATCTTGCGGAGAAGCACCTGGTGAGCCCTATGGTCAATCGGTGGTGGTCCTGAAACTGATGTACCAGCCACCGCTTCATCTGGGAAAGAGGAGAATGTGAGCTGCTGTCGGTTGCTCTCGTCCTGACCATCCTGTAAATCCCCATAGGCCTGGGCTCGCGTCGGGGCCCGACGAGGCTGCCACCTCCTGAGATGTTGTCTGTCTCGGTAACGGCACGGGCACTGGACCTGCCGCCGTTGGCCACTCTTGGGCATCCGAGGGCGGGCTAGAGAGCGTTGCCTCTCTCGCCATCGAGGAATGCCTATGTGGCGACCTGGAGTGGTGTCGCGTGGAGTGTCCAGATCTAGACGCTCTGGAAAGAGTGCCCTGTTTTGATAGTAGGCCCATGCGGTCCAAAAAGGCCACTGTCCCAGAGGTGGCCACTGTGTCTGCCAAGCTGTGTGGGACTCTCTGCTAGCTATGTTGTGGTGTCTACTGTAGCTGGAGATACCAGAGTCGGCTTCGGAGCCGGAGGACGTCGATGGAGAGGACCAAGGTGGTGCCGATCCTTGAGCGGCCGTAGGGTGCGGGTTGGAGACTGGTGCAGAGATGATAAGGACTGCGAATGGTACTGGGTGTCCTGAGTCCGGGACTGATGCCTTTCGTGCGGTGCCGGGGAGGTGGTTGGTGCCGCGCTCCAGTGCTGGGTGACCGATGGCATCGTGAAACGGTGTCTAGACGCCAGCGAGCGCGCCGTGAGTATGTCTGCCTCTGGCGCCGTGAGTATGTCTGCCTCTGGCGCCGTAACCTTGTGTTAGGTCGCAGGTGCTGGGGAGTGGCGCTGTGCCGAGCTCGAATGGGAAGGAGAATGGTGCCATGAGCAGTGCCGGATCAGTGACCTCGAGCGGCGCACCATTGCTGGTTTTTTTTTGGACGGCACCCGCCAGGGCGGTGCCAGAGGCTCTCCCTGCATGGGAGGGGATTTGGCGCCGACAGCTTGATGAGGTCCTTGGCTGCCTCAAATGTGTCGGGCGTGGAGGGGGGGGTTCCAGGACCACCTCCAGACACTCATTGGCACTGAAGTCGCTGGGTACCGGCCTCAACAGGGCTTGTGGCGCCTGAGTTGATGGTGCCGGCTCCTGGCGGGGGCCTGAATCTTGTCTTTGCGTGCCAGGAGCTTCTCTATGCCTCTTGGTTGCTCTTTGGGGAGAGCGCCCTCTTTCCCCCTTCTTATGATGCTTAGCCGGTGCCGGAGTGGTCAAGTGGTGCGGAGGTTGGTTGCCTGCCTCAGTGCTGGTGGTTTATGGTGCCTGGGCAGTGCCGGATCGTGCACCGATGCCAGGACACTTCTCACCGAGGAACCCGGGCCCGGTGCCGGGTGGTCTGGGGCCGCCGGTTGCAGCGCGGCCTCCATGAGCAGCTGCTTAAGACGAAAGTCTCTTTCTTTCTTAGTGCATGGTTTAAAGGCCTTGCAGATCTTGCAGCGCTCAGCCTGATGTGCCTCTTCCAGACACCGGAGACAGGAGTCGTGGGGGTCGCTGTTAGGCATAGACTTGCGGCAAGTGGCGCAAACTTTGAAACCCTGGGCTTGCAGCATACCCTGCAGCCCAAGGCTGGTGCTGGAACTAGTTCCCAGACACCTGAAACTACAAACTGTATTTAACTACTTGATAACTATCGAAGAACTACTCTAACTAGAAAACTGAATAGGCTAAGGGATTGCTTGTGAGCGAGAGAGCACGTTCTAATGCTGTCATGGACTGTAAGAAGGAACTGAAGGGGAGTTGGGCTGGCAGGGTACTATATACACCACCATAAAGGCGCCACTCTCGGGGGCTCCCCTGCCATCCTGACAGGAGCTGCTAAGGGGAAAAGTTTCCGACGTCCGTGCAAGCGACGCACGCACACCTAATTGGAATGGACGTGAACAATCACTCGAAGAAGAAGGAAGTGTTATTTACTCCTTCTCATAACACAAGAACTAGGGGCCACCAAATGAAATTAATAGGTAGCAGGTTTAAAACAAACAAAAGGAAGTATTTTTTCACACAACGCACAGTCAACCCATGGAACTCCTTGCCAGAGGATGTTGTGAAGGCCAAGACTGTAACAATGTTAAAAAAAGAACTTATCTAAGTTCATGAAGGATAGGTCCATAAATGCCTATTGGCCAAGATACAAGATCCTCTGCTTGGGATAACCCTAAACCTCTGAGTGCTCTGACTACAAGAAGATGGGTGGATCACTCCATAATTGCCCTGTTCTGTTCATTCCCCTGCAGCTCTGGTAGAGGCCATTATCAGAGACAGGAGGCTGGGCAAGATGGACCATGGTCTGACCCAGTATGGTCTGATTTCTGTTCCTGGCTCTGACACTGACTTAGGCCTTGTCTACACTACACAGGTTCTGTTAAAACATCTGTTCGGGCAGAGCCCCCTAGTATAGATGAAGGCTTGGTCTACGCTTAAAATTTATCCCAGCATAGCTCTGTTGGTAAGGGGTGTGAAAAAAATCACACACACATCCAGGTGACATGCCTATGCCCACAAAACCCCAGTGTAGATGCGTACACTCATTCAGGGAGGTGGTATTTCTGTGTCAGCAGAAAAACCCCTTCTGTCTGTGTACACTGCGTCTACACTAGGGGGCTCTGCTGGCTTACGTGCTGTAGGGTAGACATAGACGTGGCATACGCAGAAAGAAGGAGGAGTTCTGTCAGTAGCATAGCACCACTTCCCTGAATGGCATTAGCTATGTTGCCAGAAGCCATCTTCTCTTGGGCATAGCTACGTGTACGCCAAGGATTTTGTCAGCATAGCTATGTTGGCTTGTGGTTGTTTTTTTCACATCCCTGACTAGCTTTGCTATACTGACAAAAAATTGTATATTGACTTGGCGTGAGGCTCCAATCCTGGAAATGCTTAGCCGTGGTCTGCACTTAAAATTTAGCTTGACCAAGCTATGTCTCAAGTAATGGTCTCAAGTTGCAGCGGGGAAGGTTTAGGTTGGATATTAGGAAAAACTTTTTCACTGGAGGGTGGTGAAGCCCTGGAATGGGTTACATAGGGAGGTGGTGGAATCTCCTTCCTTTGAGGTTTTTTTAAGGTCAGGCTTGACAGAGCCCTGGCTGGGATGATTTAGTTGGTGTTGGTCCTGCTTTGAGCAGAGGGTTGGACTAGATGACCTCCTGAGGTCCCTTCCAACCCTGATATTCTATGATTCTATGTCACTCAGGTGTGAAAACTTCACACCCCCTGAGCACCACAACGAAGCTGACCTAACCCCTGGTGTAGATGCAGGTAGGTCAACAGAAGAATCGGTCCATCAACTGAGCTACTGGGGAAGTAGATTAACTACAGTGACCAAAACCCCACTTCCATCTCTGTAGGAAGCATCTATACCACGGTGCTACAGGGGCACAGCTGCAGCGCCGTAGCTGTGTCCCTGTAGCACCCGTAGGGTAGAAATGGGCTTAATTAAATGGGCCTATCAGTAAAGTAGGGTGACCAGATGTCTGGATTTTGGACAGTCCCAATATTCGGGGCTTTATCTTATATAGGCGCCTATTACCCCCCCCCCCCCAGTTTTTCACATTTGCTGTCTGGTCACACTACAGTAAAGTTATGTCTGTTTATGAGTGTTTGCAGGCTCGTGGCTCTGAACAAGTCACTTCACTTCTTTGTGTTTTTGTTTTCCCCACCCATAAATGAAAAAAAACAAATAATTAATTACCTACCTCGCTCTGCAGTTGGGAGGCTTAATAAATGAATGTATGCAGGGTGCTTTGAAGTCCTCAGCTGAAATATGCTATAGAAGTATGAAGGATTGTAGCTGTAGTGTGTTGTGAGGGTTGTTGCATTCTAATATCCTACATTTGGTTGTGCAGAACTTCCCAAAGGTCTGAGGTAGCAGGTTGAAATTTTCTAAGCCTGCTCAAAGGGAACTTTTTTGCCCCCTGTCAAATTTGAGGTAAAATGGTTCAACCATTTAAGACAAGAAAGAGTGGAGGAAAAAAATATTAGGAGCAGAACAGTGACATTTGGCTGGGATAAGAGCCCTCATTAAGGGGAAACCCCCTTTGAGCATCTGGTGAAAAAAATCACACTTTCTACATGCAGCTTCCATATAGATCCATTTTTAGCACTTCTACCAGTGTGTGGAGAGAAGACAGCTGCACTACACTATGCCCATGTGCACTGGCTCTTTCACTGGCAGAAGGTGCCCAGGAACTTTGTGGGGGATCAGGTACAAAGTATTTCCTCTTCTGCAGAGCTCAGGAATTTTGCAGAAAAGTAACAAAGAATCCCTTTTCCTGTGGACCTCAGAAAGCACACAGGACGGAGTATTCTCTGTAGCTGCGGAACTCCATACAAAAGGGGAATCTCAATGGGAACTGGAGGTTGGGAGGTGAAAGAAGGAGCCAATGATTGGGAGAAAGGCTGAGGGAAGGAGGAGGAACCAGAGGTGGAGGTATAAAAGGCGTAAAGGACACAGGGGTACTTGTGTCGCTGAGTGCACACCTTGTGCAGGGCAGAGTATTCTAATGCCATCTAGCCAAATTGTTTCAGGTAATGGAATTTATTTTTTCCTTAAAATCCCAGGAAATTCCACTGGGGAAAAATATGGTTACCTTCTTGTAACTGTTGTTCTTTGAGATGTGTTTTCAATGTCCATTCCAATCAGGTGTGTGCTCGCCACGTGCATGCCAGCTGGAAGATTTTCCCCTTAGCAACGTCCATAGGGTCGGCCTGGGCGCCTCCTGGAGTCGTGTCTTCATGGAACCAATATAGGACCCTGTCGACCTGCCATCCCGGCAGTTACTTCTTGCCAGCTGCTCTGACAGAGGGGTCAGAGGGTGGGTATTGGAATGGACATGAACAACACATCTTGAAGAACAACAGTTACGAGAAGGTGAGAAACTGTTTTTTCTTCTTCGAGTTCTTGTTCATGTTCATTGCAATCAGGTGACTCCCAAGCCTAAATTCAGGAGGTGGGATCGGAGTCATCCACTGATTGGAGCACGGCTCGTCCGAAGGCCGCGTCGTCTCTGGCCTGCTGAGTGATCGCATAGTGCTTGGTGAAACTGTGTATAGAGGACCATGTTGCTGCCCTGCAGATTTCCTGTGTGGGGACCTGCGCCAGGAATGCTGCTGAGGAGGCCTGAGCCCTGGTGGAGTGCTCAGTGATTGGCGGAGCCGGCACCTTTGCCAAGTTGTACCACTCCCGAATGCATGATGTGATCCATGATGAGATACATTGTGATGAGACAGGGAGGCCTTTTATTGTGTAGGCCACGGCCACGAATAACTGGACAGACTTTCGGAATGGCTTCGTTCTCTTGATATAGAAGGCTAGCGCCCCATGGAATCCAATGAGTGAAGCCTCTGCTCCCTGCCGCTGGAGTGCGGCTTAGGGTAGAATACTGGGAGGAAGATGTCCTGGTTGATGTGAAACTGGCAGACAACCTTTGGGAGAAAGTCCGGGTGAGGTCTGAGCTGAACCTTGTCCTTATTGAATACCGTGTAAGGGGGCTCTGATGTAAGGGTCCTGAGCTCCGACTCTCTCCTAGCTGAGGTTATCACCACCAGAAATGCCACCTTGTATGAGAGATAAAGCAGGGAGCACGTCGCCGGTGGTTCAAATGGTGGTCCCGTAAGTCTGGAAAGGACTAGATTGAGGTCCCAAGCTGGAATAGGCTTTCGTACTTGCAGGGATAGTCTGTTGAGACCTTTAAGGAAATCGCTGACCATTGGATTTGCGAAGACTGAGTAGCCATCTGTGCCCAGATGGAAGGTGGAGATGGCAGCCAAGTGAACCCTTATTGACGACATGGACAGTGCTTGTTGCTTAAGATGGAGGAGGTATTCCAGTATAAATGGCACCAAGGCGTGCGTCAGAGACTGACGGTGCTGCTCCAACCAGAAGGAGAACCTCTTCCACTTGGCAAGGTCCGTCGCCCTTGTGGAGGGCTTTCTATTGCTCAGGAGAACTTGTCTGACTTGATCAGAGCAGGACAGCTTGGTGTTCAGCCATGGAGCTTCCATGCTGTAAGGTGGAACAACTCTAGGTTCAGGTGCCGGAGGCAGCCGTGATCTTGCGTGATTAGGTCCGGGACGAGTGGTAGGGTGACCGGAGTTGCCATGGACATTTCCAGGAGCGATGTGAACCAGTGCTGGTGTGGCCAGGCTGAAGCTATCAATACACCCCCCCACCCTCCACCCCCAATTCCCTGGTGGTTGATGCAGCCAAATCAGCGAGAGCGCCAGGGCTACCAGGATCCCTCCCCTAAGAATAGGAAGGCAAAAAAACTTGACCTTTTTGGCAGGAAGGTTTATTCCACTGGGGGACTACAGCTCTGTATCGCAAACCAACAGGCCATCGTGAACAGATACACACACAACACCTGCGCTGCAGTGGCCAAGTTTGCGGAGCTCCTGCTGCAGGACTCTCGCACAAAGTTCTCAGCATTGGTGGTGGAGGAGGGAAAGCTGGTTTCCCAAGTGTCCCTACAGGCAGCACTGGATGCAGCAGATGCAGCCTCACATTCCTGGTTGCAGGTCTCTGATCTGCTCCACAAGGTCCAGCAAACAATCCTGGACTTCCCCTTTGAGGTCTTAGCCCTCTTTTCCAATAAGACGGATAAGAGACTCCATAGTCTGAAAAACTCAAGGGTCACCCTCAGATCTTTGGGGCTCCATTTGCCGCCCACTCAACGTAGGCATTTCTGGCCACAGCCTCTCTCCAGGTTCTACCAACCTCAGAACTGCCAGGACGCTCCTCCTAGGAGGAATAGGTGCGGTAGAAGGAGGAGGCAGCACCCCTCCTCAGGCCAGGGTTTGGGCCAGCCCAAGCCACCGCCCAGCCCCAGACCAGCCTTTTGAGGGTGTGGTCGAGGACGGTGCATCAGTACTGAAACTGGATCCAACTTCTCTTACTTTTTCGTCCCAACTGTCCTCCTTTTACTGTGCATGGTCCCATATCACCTTGGACTGCTGGGTGCTCAACATGGTAGAGAGGGGATATTCCATCCAATTCTGTGCCCTCCCACTCTTCCACCCACCTTCCCCGTCCCTCTTCAGGGACCCCTCTCACAAGCAACTTCATCCATGGGAAGTGCACTAGCTCCTCTCGGTAGGGGCAGTGGGAGAGGTTCCTCAGGAGCAAAGGAGCAAGGGCTTCTACTCCCAGTATTTCCTAATACTGAAAGCCAAGGGTGGCCTCAGGCCCATCCTGGACCTGCAGGAACTCAACAAGTTCGTCAAAAAACTCAGGTTCTGCATTTGGCCTCCATTATCCCCTCATCAGATCCAGGGGACTGGTATGCTGCCCTTGACTTGAAGGACATGTATTTTCACATAGCAATAATTCCTCCTCATAGAAATACTTCAGGTATGTGGTTAACAACAGCCACTATCAGTTTACTGTCCTCCCATTTGGCCTGTTAGCGGCACCTCGGGTGTTTACCAAGTGCATGGCAGTCGTGGCGGCATTCCTGCGCAAGCGGCAGGTACAGGTGTTCCTGCACCTTGACGACTGGCTGATAAAAAAGGCCACTCCAGATCTCAAGTGGAGGCGCAGGTCGCCTTCATAAGAAGGACATTAGACAAACTGGGTCTCCTTATAAATGAGGCCAAATCGACACTGTCCCCTGTGCAGAGGATTGAGTTTATAGGGGCAGTGCTAGACTCGACTCAAGCCAGGGCATACCTCCCAGAAGCCAGGTTTCGGTCACTGGGTGACATCATACGGGGCCTCGGGCAGTTCCCCACCACTACAGCAAGGAATTGCTTGAAGCTCCTAGGGCACGTGGCTGCTTGTACCTACGTAGTACAGCATGCCAGACTCAGGCTTCGCCCACAGCTAGTGTCAGTATATCGACTAGTTCGGGATGCTTTGGACAGGATCATAACCCTGCCTTGCCTGATACTAGACTCCCTCCTGTGGGGGCTCGACCCACAGGTAGTATGTGCAGGGATCCCCTTCACCAGCCCCAAGCCATCCCTCTCATTAGTGACAGATGCGTCAGATCTGGTATGGGGGGTACATTTGGGAAACCTCAGGTCACAAGGCCTCTGGCCCTGGCGGACCTCACTCTGCATATCAGTGTCAGAGAACTGAGAGCGGTGCACCTGGCTGCCAGATTTTCAGAGCCCATTTTTCAGGCAGATGTGTATCAGTCCTCATGGACAACACCACGGCAATGTTTTATATCAACAAATGGGGGGGTGCACGCGCCTCTCCCTTGTGCCAGGAAGCCCTCATGCTGTGGGACTTCTGTGTAGCGCACTTGATACACCTGCAGGTATCAGACCTCCCTGGGATACAGAATGAGCTGGCGGACTGTCACAGCAGGTCTTTTCACGGCCACGAGTGGTCCCTCTGGCCAGACATAGTGAGCTCAATCTTCCAACACTGGGGCTTTCCCCAAGTAGACCTGTTCGCCATGCACCGCAACAGGAAGTGTCAGCTATTCTGTTCCTTCCTGAGTCACAGCCCCACGAGCCCAGGCTCCATCGCAGATGCCTTCCTACTTCCATGGGGAGGCTGTCTCCTATACACGTTCCTGCCAGTTCCTCTCGTTCACAGGGTGCTCCTCAAGATCCACAGGGACCGAGCCCTAGTGATATAGATAGCTTTGGCCTGACCACACCAGCACTGGTTCACATCGCTCCAGGAATGTCCGTGGCAACTCCAGTCACCCTACCAGTCGTCCCGGACCTAATCACGCAGGATCACGGCCACCTCCAGCACCCGAACCTCGAGTTGCTCCACCTCACAGCATGGAACCTGATTGGAATAGACATGAACAAGCACTCGAAGAAGAAACTATGTTAAGAGACTATTAATGTTGCACAGTTAAGCATTCAAATGTCAGGAAATGCCAAAGTTATGATTGCTTATACAACCTTAACTCTGCCCCTTTGCTCAAATTGTAGTCTTTAGATGATTACCTGCTATTTGTCATGTAAGACCATATAATATCATTTAGCTTTTTCTAGCTTGCAAAGTACACAGCAAATGAGACAGGCACTCCAAGCATCTGTTCTTACGAACTGTTGCATACACAGGATAATATACCGTGGCTAAAGATGCTACATGTATGTATTTAAGATTGTGGAAAAAAAGATATGATGTTATATTATCTAAGCACTAGAATGTGAGCATATAATTAAAGGCTATTTTGTAATAGCTTGCACAAAAGCTGGCAGAGTTAAGGTTGTTTGTTCAGCCTTAACGTTGGTATTTTTTAACTTTTGAGTGCTTAACTGTGTATCCTTAATAGTCTATCAAATTTGGGGGGGGAAAGCTGAAAGGTTATTAAATGGAATTATTATTAAAAATGATCCAAACAGGATCCCAGGAATTACATACCTCAAGCCTCACCTCCATATGAGGGGAACAGCTGTAAAGAGTAGTTAAACATTTTGGTAAGTATAGTTTGATAGAGGCAAACCAGCCTGGCATCTGTGATTATTGCACCCCTTAAGCCCATTAAAGGGTATTTTTGCTTTTTTAAAATGTTAATAAGATAGATAAAAGTGACCAACTAGACATAATTTACCTGAGGTTTCATGAAGCTTTTGATAAGGTTCCTCAAAAGTGGGTATTAAGGGACCTGCATAACTGCTGGGTAAGGAACAACAACTTCTGTAAATGACACTTGGTTAGGTGACAGTAAAGAAAGGCATGTATTGAGTTGCTCCATGGAGTGGAAGGAGGTTGAATATGTTATCTATCGTACATTTTTGAATCATTTGGAGGGGGGGACTGGCCATTGAGCTGGTGATGTTTGTTACTCGCACAATGTAGCTTCACCTGGTAAAAACTACAGTGGATCATGTGAAATTCCAGAGGGACTTAAACACACTGGGAAAGCCGGCAGGATGATGGTAAGTGACACCAATAGGGAAAAGTGACAGTGAAGCACAGTGGCATAAGTCAAGGGATGGGTTCACCTCATTTTCTGACAGGACACATGGGCCTTGGTGATAGAAACACAGCGAGTAGGCACTGGCTGTGGCATAAGGGGCTGCAACTTGCCCTCCACCGGGCGGCAGTACAGACAAAAATGGGCATGGTTGGCCTGGAAGGAGGCGTGGCCATGGCAGCTGGAGGAAATAGAGAGTTCGTGCACATTGAGACTTTTCCCCACTGAGTACACAAATGGCTCCAGCGTGGCTGAGTTTTGGAGCAATAGCTTTGGGATGATGGGCTGGAAAGTGGCTTTGCCACATGATTTTCCCTCTCATGTGCCTGCTGTGGGTTCTTTCGAATACTCCCCGCAGCTTACAGCACTACAAGGATGAGGTGCCGACTTCAGAACTGCCTTTGCAAGCAGCAGGCACCAACGATGCCTGTAGTTTCACAACAGTACCTTGGTGCACAAGACACAGAATGGATGCAAACCCCTACAGGTCAGAGCCTGCTTCTGGAGCTATGAAACCTGTGACTACGGGGGCCCCTGCTGTGCGGGACAGCTGCAAGTGTGAGATGGGGTGGTGGGGCTGGTACGTGCACTCTGCTAGCTATGTAAAGCTCTGTCTCAGGTCCGGGAGAACTACTCCGACGTGGAGAAGGGGGGAGAGAATAATACGCATTTTACAAACATCAATTCATTGATCCCGCCAACCCGCATGTAGGGTACTTTGATCACCCCCAGCACAGAACGATGCAGTGACTTGCTCAAGGTCACGTAGCCGTGCTGTGTGTGGTACTGAACGCTCGATAGTGGCATGGAGTCTTTTGTACTGTCCTCCAAACACAACAGTGAATCAATGTCAGTGCTAGGAGTAAAAATCCTGCGCTGTTTGGCCATGGGTTTGTTCTGCCCGACCAACCCACCCACAGCGCATGGAGAAGGGAGGCCCTTGGATCCTTACTAAATACGGATATTGTGGTCACATCTCGGCTGGGCCCCCTCATGCTTGGTACTGTACAGACACATCATGGTGAGAAATTTGCTGGCCTCCTTTTTTGACTCCATTGCATGAGTAACTGAACGAGCAGATTGGGAAGGGGGCATGGAGCAGACTGGGAGGCAGCAGCAGCAACTAATGACTAGAGCAAGTGACTGGGACTCAGGACTTCTAGGTTCTATTCCCTTCTCTACCCCCGACTCTCTGCATGACTGTGGGCAAATCCCTTCCTCAGCTTCCCCATTTATAACATGGGGTAATGATAGTGACTCACCTTGTAAAGTGCTTTGAGCCTTGTTGGAAAGCAGTTACAGTCTGCAAGTGCAAATAATGAACACTCTTATTTTTATTGCTGAGAAAGGAAGAGCGATTGTGAGGACTGTCAAGGGAGCTCAGAAACCCTAAAGCGGATTGTACTGTGGTCTTATTTAAAATAAAAAAAAGGAACAAATGAAACATTATGATTTTGTTTTGTTTATTTGGCAGTTATATCCAACTCCCTCCCCACAAAAAATACAAAACCAAGTAACATAAGTGCACGAATGAAACCTACAGAATACTGATAAATTTCACACACATACACAAGGGAGAGAGAGAGAAAGAAGGGGTTATTTTGTGTTGGCCTTTGTAAAAAATGCCTTTCCCGCCCCTTGCAGACTCTACAACGAATATCCTAGAGAACTGGCATTTTCCTGACTCACTGGCCAGATCACACCCTAGGAATTCGAGATAGAAAAGTCTGTTGTGTGATACGGTTTTTTACCACTCAGCCTGGGTAGGGCTGTTCCTTATATAACATACTGGGGCCACACCCTTCGACTTGCGAGATGTTCATACACCATTTGGGTACAACAGCCCTTGAAACCAGCAATGTTTTCAACACGTTACATCTTAAATGATATTTTTCTTCTTAGGGAACACAAAGGAAATGAAAAGGTTCTGTAGGAGGCAGCCCTGTCTCTACAGAGAGCAATTAACTATGCCCCAGTTGTCCTGCTTTGATCTGTGTGGCAGTGAAATCTCACATGCCCAGACTTTGCCTCACCAAGGGTCACTTTTGTGGCTTGTCAGGGGGTACCACATATTTTGCATAAACTGGAGCAGATTGTGGCTACTGTTTTATTAGGGTCATGCTGTTGAGACTACAGATCACAGCATGCAATGTTCCACGTTGACCTGAGCAGCCTGACTGCATTGCATGCTGGGACCTGTAGTCTCCAGAGCCTACACACCTACAATACATTGGAGGATTCTCACAGGCCATGTTGCGTAAAACTCTGCAAACTGCATAACGCCTTCAGCCACAGTTTGATGCCCCCCCACTGCACATACTTGGCTCCTCAGCTGACCCTTCCTACTTTGGGATCTTACTGGTTGGGAAATAAGCTGTTCTTCCCACTGATGAAAATGTTTGCTTTTTAAGGCATGTTGTTGCATTTTCCCTAAGGCACTTTAATGGGGTAAGTGGTCTCAGCTGGAAGTGGTAGGAAAGGAGGTGGGAGGTATGAGCTACTTTCACTATTTCAGACTAAGGCAAAGAATTAAAACAGTGTGCCAGTGACTCCAGACCCAATGTGCTCTATACATCCATTTGTAGAGTAGGTGGGAAGAGTAGGGGGCATGTCCATCAGGTACTCCCATCTCACCAATTCCTCTGATACCACTAATGAGGGAGAGGGAACAAAAATCATTTCACTCTGAATTCCCAGAGTAGCATTTTCCCCCCTCAAACTGGGTGTCATCCCCCCTTGCGTTCTAGGGACTAATTCACTTCTCACCTACTCCAGTGTAAATGTGATGTAATGCCATTGACATTGCTCCTGATTTACACCAACATGAGTCAGAATCAGCTCACTGTCTTAGTTACTCCAAAGCCTCGAAGCACTGTGGGCAGATTCTGATCTCCTGCTGGTGTAAATCTGGAGTAACTGCACTGAAGTCAATGGAGATATCTTAGAGTTACACAGGTATAACTGAGATCAGCGTCTGGCCCTGTCTCTCTGAAGTCCATGGTATGAAGAGACAGTGGCAATATCAAGACCAAGACAACAGTACAAGAGACTAGCCGATAACTGTACCACAGTTCAAGCTTTCTTCTTTCCCTACACTAACTGACTCTTCCCCTTCTCTGCCTGGAAAGCGCTTTGAATAAAGGGAAGGCTACAGCTCAACTTTGCTCATCTTGCCTCAAGCAGAACTAACTCTAACTGAGGCCAATGGGAGGTTTGTTTGAGTAATCACTAGGGAGTGCCGGGCATCAGGTGATTGTTCAGCTTATTCAAAGGGAGAAGACTGAAGCCAGAATCATCTTGACTCAGCCTAAGTGTAATGACTGGGAATGTGCACCAAAGCATAACTGGAACAGGGAAATGGGTGTGTATGTGTGTGTATATGAAGTAAAGTTGAATATAACAGGAGAACCCATTGGGCTTGAGGGGACGGGGTCACTGACACAATACCATTCCCTCAAAGAGTATCACAGTTGTAACTAGGCCCAGTGTTCAGAGAAGAAAAAAAGTGGCCAAAAGAAAATGATCCAGAAAGGGAAGCTACAATGGTCAGAGATGGACTGATCTGAGCACACAGGCCTGGCAGGCTGCCAGAGGGGGATGTGCGCAGGTCCCTGATCTTAACCCAATTCAGGTGGAACCTCAGAATACAGGCCAGAGACAATCTGGCTGATTTACCCTTGAATTTGACAGAGGGAGAGAGATGATCACTCACATTGCAGGCTGCAGGTGATAGATGTATTAAAAGGGCTAGCTAGATAGCAAACTAAATATTGGACAGTCCCTCTGTCCTTTGTTTAGTGTATTAGCCTGTACTCCCTTCCAGGCATTCATGTGATTTAGGGAGACCTCGTGCAGTAAAACCTGGCAGCACAGGATGGGATAGTCTGCAAACTAGAGAGCCAGAGAAAGACCCACAGGGTCTGTCTGCGTCCAGCAGCCTCAATGAAGAAACCCCTTTATATTTACTATACCCTGTCCACTGTGAGGGACACTGCAGCACCAA
Organism: Eretmochelys imbricata; assembly: GCF_965152235.1. Taxonomy (NCBI): domain Eukaryota; kingdom Metazoa; phylum Chordata; order Testudines; family Cheloniidae; genus Eretmochelys; species Eretmochelys imbricata. The sequence goes on from NC_135572.1 coordinate 206,693,616, forward strand.
GCTGAGAAGTGCCCTGAAGCTTTGGGCTTAGAAGCTGTTCTGATTGTACATACTGGATACAGGCAAATGCAAACCGTGCACAGGAATCGCAGCACTTTCAAAAGCAACCAGCAAAACCAATGGTTTTGCTTTCTTGAAAGATCTAAAGCTACTGCCTAAAAATACAAAAGCTCAGTTGCTATCCTAGAAAATAAAGTTGTAAAAAAAAAAAAAAAGGATGTGTGATAAGAGAAAATACGGTAATGTAGCACCTTTGTGAGAGGACTGGAGAGATAGGGGGCTAGGAGGACATCAAAGGGAATAGTGTGACTTTGGAGCCCACAAGGCGTTGGAGGAGCTGCTAGGGATTGGCTGGCTGCAGGCAGGGAGGAGCATGCTGGGCAGCTCACTAGGAACTCCAGGAGTCAAGTAAAGTCAATTAGCCCAAGGGGAGATGCCTGAGGTGAGGCCCATGGAAGCTGGAAGGGGAAGGACGGTGCCAGGTGGACAGGGAGGATGGGGAAAGGACAGAAAGGAGAACAGGAGAGGAGGAGGTTGGGAGAAGGCAGAAAGGTACAGGGAAGACAAGAAGATGGTGGTGACCTGAGGCCACATCCCTGGCTGATTGTTCCCCACAGGATGCATGCTCAGCCACAGAACTTTCCCTTACATGTTCCTGCTGCCAAGGCGGGTGCACACTAAACCCTAGAAATTGGAAGATTCCCAGGAGGTTAACGCCCCCCCCCAGCACTTACCTCCCCCTTCCCCAGGTTTTCCTTTTGGCACAGAATTCCCTGCTCATTGCCTTAAGACGTCCTCTGTGAGGGGTATTCTGGAGGCTGCTGTAATTCCCTCCTGTCCTCACCAGCCTCCAGCAGTGACTCCCCCGACCAGGTGGACTGTGCTCCCCTCTCCTGCTTCCTTTTTTAATAACAAAACAAAAACCTCATCGCTAAACAACGTAAATATCCGTGACTGGGCAACTGTAGCAGACACTTGTGCATACTGAGCTCGGCGCTGAAGGACAGGGCAGTGGATCTGGCCTGTCCCTTGGGCTCCTCCAGTGAGGAGGCCCCTTACATCTCTTTGGTGCTCATTCGCTTGGTCTTCTCAGCCGTCTCCTGCAGAGAGAGAGAGCATTAGATTGAGGCCCTGCGGTTCCACATTAATGCTGGTGAGAGGTGCCAGCAGACTGAAGGCTTCTGTTTCTCCATAGGACAGTACAACATGGGCAGCAGCAGGCTCACCCCTCAAACTACCTCCATCAAATGTGCCTCACCCCTGCCGTGGAGGGACCATCCCAAAGGGAGATAGGGAGTTCCCCTTACCATGAGCCAGTGCACTCCCCGTCTTTGCTAGGAAATATCTGAGATCCAGAGGAAGAAGGTCTCTAGCAAGCAGAAATTTCCAACACAGATTCTGGACAAAGAGATTCCATCCTAACCTGATGCTTTTGCAGTTCTTGAACGTATCTGGCCAGCTCTTCCTCAGTCAGCTCCTCCTCGGGTTGCTGCCCCCCTACAGGCACCTTCTGGTTCTTCCCTGCAAACACAAGTGAAGTTTAGAGCCATCCCAGGTGTTAGGACAGCTCTCAGATGGTGATACAGAGGTGGGAGGCCAGGAGAAAGCCAGGGTGGGTTCAGCCTGTGTCATGCTATAACAGATCTCAGGCTCACTGGGGCTTGCTTCGTCTGGAGAAGTGAGAGCTGATGAGCTCTGACCCCTTCTTCTTTGCTGTCAGGAAAGAGGGAGGAGTCTGTCCCATCCTGGGGTACATGAGGTGTGCATCCATACAACTCCCCCAAGAGTAAAAGATAAATACATCAGAAATGAACTAGGCTCTACCCTCCCTGCTTATTATTGAAAAAGAAAGCCAGTGGCTAGTTCTGACGCCTTCTCTGGCTAAACAAATCTTGGGCAGATAGAAATACACACGACACACTCCATGTAATTGGCACATCTGCTTATTCAGGACCTCTCTCAGGGAATGTAGCGAAGCCCAATGATATTTAATTTCACTTAATGGACATGCTTTCTGCTCATTTATTGGTATTCAGATCTGCCTGACTCTCATGCCCCTTTGGTCTGCTTACTCCTCTGACAGCAGCCTTTGGTCCCACCACAGCTATGACACAGGCAGAAAGGGTGAGAATTGTTAGCCCATTGCAAGCTACTTGTTTTCTCCCTCCACTTCAACGACCCATGCTAGGTGGCCATGCTGGGTGTCTTGCAGCCACCTCTGATGCTAGCACTAGGCAGGCAGCAGGTACAGTCTCTCTCCCAGCCACCCAACCGTGTGGGCCTGCCTCATAACACAATGGGATCCACAACTCCCTAAGCAACAGCATCAGGACTAAAACAGCATCTTCTCTGAATCAGGAATTCTTGTTACTAGGGGCAAAAGGAAACTGCTCATTGGGGTGAATCAATTCAGAGGCCTCTACTGTGTAGCACTGAATTAATTTTTGAAGTAATTCTGTTAACACTTGTTACTGTTTTACTATCTCCACATCTGTTCATGGTGCTGGCATCTCTCTCAGTGGGAGCTACCATGCTACCGACAGTCTTAAGAGGTAATGTGTTCTTAAGAAACAGAGGTGCTGTTTCCATGCAAAGGCCCTTCAGAAGCAGCAGGGAGGCCAGAAGAATGCAGAGCAGCGCTGTGAGGGAGAGCCCAGCTGTTTATCAAGAGAATAAAGCATTTCCCAAAGTCTTACACAGGGGGACCAACTGGCTTCCAATGCGCAACGAACTCTGTGAGATGAGTTGATCCTCCTGACGTAAGGCGTCCAATTAAGAAACCCACTGGGGCTTCCCCATCTGTAGCTCTGCTCTCAGAGCTTGAAACTGATGTGAGGAGACACCACAAGGGACAAGAGATGGATGATCAGTCAAGTTTCGTTATAAAGGATACTTCTCTTCACACAAATAATAATTCTTTTTCCTTCTGTAAGAGCTTTTATTTGAAGGCTCTCAAGGCACTTCTCTAACAGTCATAAATTAAGTCTCCTAACCTCTCTCTGGAGTAGGACAGCATCGTAATCCCTATTTTACAGAAGCTGGGGAGACTGAGGCACATAGAGGGCAAGTGACTTGCCCAAGGTCTTACAGTGATTGCGAGGAAGAGCTGGGAATAGAAGTCACAGGCCCAGAAACCCAGTGCCTTGCATAAACCAGAAGACAAAACTTCCTCTGTAACTTCCTACTTGCCCCAGCCCTTTGCAGGTTGTACCTACCCTCACAGGTCATGGCAGTGCACACCCAGTTCCCACAGGCACAGACACAGCGGTTGCACTCCACTTGGGTCTCAGCTCCATCTTCATAGGTTTCATCTTCAAGGGCACATTCTAGAAGGAGCAAGAACAAGGGGCATTGGCTTTGATGTACAGGGCAGATACAGGCAATTGGATTCTGGGAGTTCTTTGTTTCCCCCAAAGCACTTGTGAGTTAGTACAGTGACTGCAGGGGCCGTCACAGCCTCTATTCATCACTTCCACCCGCCCTGGGACATGAAGCCCCATCTTCTGTCGAAGAGCACCATGGACAGCATTTTCAGGGAGTGCTTGTGGGATGTCTGACTTTCCACTGGAAGGGGCAAGAGGGAGTTCAGTTTACTGTTCTACCAGCAGTATCACCATGGCCTGCACTGTATCAGCACCACTGAGACTAAGCCTTGGTGTAGGACTTGAAGTCTTTAAACCACGATTTGAGGACTTCAATAGCTCAGACATAAGTTAGGGGTTTGTTACAGGAGTTGGTGGCAGGGCTGGCTCTAGGCACCAGCAAAACAAGCAGGTGCTTGGGGTGGCACATTTCTAGGGGCGGCATTCCGGCACCGGCCATCCCGCCCCTAGAAATGTGCCCCCGCTCGCTTCCGCTCTGCCTGCTCCCGAGCACGCCGCCGCCGCTCCGCTTCTCCCCGCTCCCTCCCAGGCTTGCCACGCGTGAAACAGCTCGGGTGGAGCAGAGGCGAGCTGGGGCGGGGAGCAGTTCCTATTCCCCTTCCCCCCGTTACTTCCTGCGCTCCCCCCACCCTCGCTCACCTCCGCTCCGTCTGCTCCCCTGAACGCGCTGCCTCTCCCTCGCCTGAGAGGGAGGGGGGAGAAGCGGAGCGGCGGCGTGTTCAGGGGAGCAGGCGGAGCGGAAGTGACCTAGGGCGGGGGGTTGTGTGTGTGTGTGGGGAGCCGCATGAAGCAATGGGGGGGGAATCCGGCAAGCCTGGGGGAGGAGGCAGGGCCGGGGATTTGGGGAAGTGGTTGGGGGAGAGAGCATGAAAAAAAAGCGCGGGGGGGTGGGGTGGAATTTTTTTGCTTGGGGTGGCAAAAATCCTAGAGCCGGCCCTGGTTGGTGGGTGAGATTCCGTGACCTGCATTGTGCAGGAGGTCAGACTAGATGATTATAATGGTCCCTTCTGACCTTAAAGTCTATGATTCTATGAACCCAGACCCTCCTGGCCTACTGGTGAGCACACTCCCTAGTGAGACAATTAGATCAGCTGCTACATTATGTTTAATCCTTAGAACGCTGAGCCGTTTCCATGTAAGTTGCAAATCTACATTGGGTTCAGATGGCTTGCGAGCTACAGGAAGTTGATCAGGGAGGGCATCTGGCAATTGAAAGCCAGAGCAAGGCAAGGCTTCTCTCTGGACTGAGACCTGCCCAGTGCCCTGCCTCCTCAATTGTTCAGACACACACTTCTCCTCACATGACCCATCTCCCCACTGCTGAACCCCTTACTTGATCACCCAAACATACATTCCCCACTTGACATGCCTTTCTGAAACCCACGTCCCATACACCCTAATACACGGGGAGGCTGCAGGGCAGGAGTGAGGGGCATTGGCAGAGCTGTGTGGGGAGCCCAGGGCTGGAATAGCAGGAGGGGCTGCAGGGCAGGAGTGAGGGGCATTGGCAGAGCTGTGTGGGGAGCCCAGGGCTGGAATAGCAGGAGGGGCTGCAGGGCAGGAGTGAGGGGCATTGGCAGAGCTGTGTGGGGAGCCCAGGGCTGGAATAGCAGGAGGGGCTGCAGGGCAGGACTGAGGGGCATTGGACGTGCTGTAGAGTGCCTGCCTTCTCTGTCTGGCTCTAAGCCCTTCTATTCTTTCCCCGCTTTCTGGAGCCCCAGTTTGTTCCCTGGTGCAGGGGAGAAGATCATACTTTTCTCTGGTGGGTTGAAGGACGGGTTGAGGCACTTGAGGAACTCATTGAAGCTGAGTTTCCAGTCGGCATTCTCATCAGACAGCTCAATGAGGGCGTCCACACAGAGTCCCCTGAAAGGAAACAGATACAATGGGCATGGGGCTCAGGGTACTGCCTCTGCTATGGCCCCTGCTCTTCCCGGTGCAGGGATCTGGACAAGGAAGCGCAGGGCAGTAAGCGCTTGTTGTAACAGACTCTACCACATATAGAAAGGAGAAACAGGCTCCGATTGCTACTTTGCTGGGGAAGGCAGGGAATGGGGGATTATTCTGAACAAGCTAGTAGCAGAAGCAAATCTCCAGCTCAGCCTTATCAATGCTATTTTATTGTTAGTTTCACTGCAGAACGAAGGCATTGCTGTGAACTTCTGCCTCCCCTCCTCCCGCCCATCAGCACCCCAGGTAGAGATGGGCCCGGAATGGACTTTTCATTTTGCTGGCAACTCTGAAAAAACAAAAAAATGTTTCCTTTTGAGTCAAACCGAAAACACATGTTTTTCTCAATTTATGGTGAATTGAAAAGTTGAAAAAATTTCAAGTCAGGTTAAATGCTTAATCCTGACATGATTTTTGTTTTATTTCAGGCAGTTTGGAAAGCAAGGAGGACTGGATTTGCAAGACACTGAGGTTGAAGCCAATAGGAGAACACTTCAATCTCCCTGGACATTCAATAATAGATTTAAAAGTAGCCATCCTTCAACAAAAAAAAACTTCAAAAACAGACTTTAAAGAGAAACTGCAGAGTTACAATTCATTTGCGAACTTAACACCATCACCATCAATTTGGGGTTGAATAGGGACTGGGAGTGGCTGGCTCACTACAGAAGCAATTTTCCCTCTCTTGGTATTGACACCTCCTCATCAGTTATTGGGAGTGGACCACATCCACCCTGACTGAATTGGCCTAGTCAACACTGGTTCTCCACTTGTGAGGTAACTCCCTTCTCTTCATGTGCCAGTATATTTATGCCTGTATCTGTAATTTTCACTCCATGCATCTGATGAAGTGGGTTTTTTAGCTACAAAAGCTTATGCACAAATAAATCTGTTAGACTTTAAGGTGCCACCAGACTCGTCGTTGTTTTTGTGGATACAGACTAACATGGCCACCCCTCTGATACTTGAGGTTGGTGTGAATTCTCTTGCCATTTTGAGTGTTACTTCCCAATGGTTGTTTGACTAATGATTGGCAGCTAGTTCTCCCTTCACGTCTGCTGCCCCTCCCGCTTACCTCCCTGCCCCAGGTTACCTGAGTAGCTTGTTGGTCTCTTGGTCCACATAGGTGGTGATGTTAATAGCAGTTTCATTCTGTTCCACAAACTTCAGGAACTCATTGGAGTCCAGGCGAGAATCCCCACCATCGAAGCTCTATAGGGGTGAGAAGATGGACACAAGAGGGCTGAGGCATTGTCCTATTCCCATTCCTTTCCCTTTTCCACACACACTTGCAAATGGAGCTAGGTGAATGACCGATTCTTTGGCTCAGTGGCAATGCCAATAAATTGGAAAAACAAAGTTTGGTGTGGGCTGAACTGAATCAGAAATGGTTTGGAATTTCCGGTGAATTGACAAAGCCCTTTCGGGTCTGCTCTACAGCCGGGATTCACACCTGGGTCTTCCACATCCCAAGTGAGTGCCCTTCTCACTGGGCTAAAGGTTATAGGGTGGGGGGAAGAAGGGGATGGAAAGGGAGAGAAGGAAAGAAAGCGGAAGTGCCAGCAGCTGCAGCACCATCTCTTCCTCTTCCTCTGGCCATTTTGTCAATGGCTGAAACTATTTGGGTAAAATTTCTGAATAGTTTTGGTCACCCCAACCTACAATTTTCATCAAATAAACTAGAAGTCCAAAAACTTTCACCCAGCTCTATTTGCGAATACTTAGCGCTGTGTAGCACTTTGCATCTTCAAATCCCAACTTTTTTGTGGGGCAGATATCATTCCCCCGTATTCTGCAGAAAAGGAAACCCAGGCTTGTAGATAGGAAGTGACTTATCTATACCACCCAGAGAGTTGGTGTTAGAGCTGGGATGAGAATGCAGGAGTCCTGATTCCCACTCCTCTGCACTGGCCGCTGGTCCACACTGATTCTCATTCACCTCTGGCTGCTTGCTTTATAGCCGCAGCATGATCACATCATTTCCTCCCTTTGTTCCAGGTGGCCCTTAGCTTCCATACATTTTCTGGCATGAAATGGACCAATTATGTTTTAGCGGTGCTGGGTTGGTGCAAACTTTCAGACAGGTGTAAAACCAGGGTCTTGACTGTCATGTGCTAATGGCAAAGAATCACAGGAAAAGTCACTTTCTGCTAACTCTGAACAAGAGACTTCATTAGAATAAGGAAACGAGGATTATCCCTCAAGCTGCTCTGTCTCCCTCTGCTTCACTGCAGAGCTTCTGCCTAGAACCATCCTCGGCCCCCATGTGCCTGTCTTCCAGCTATTGATTTAAAGAAAAAGAACAGATATTTTCACAGTAGCCACATTTGGCCATGAAGATCCCATGTCACTTAAGAGTGGAGTGTTTAGCCACAGTGTCCTAGCTAAATTCCAAGGAGAGTACTTACACTCTACCTTCATAAATTCCTTCTGCAGTTTCAGGATTCCTTTTCACTTCCTATCCTAAACTGGTGCATAGTGTTGCAGTGCACTTTTCAGCAGCTGCTGTGTCCCTTCCCAACTCAGGCGGTTGCAATGCAGAGGTGGGAGAAAAGAATCCTGTTTACTGAATGCTATAAGGGGTGCTGGAGAAATTTTGCTGTGTGGCTGGGTCAAGACACTTCCACTCCTTGTGTCTTAGTTCCCTCTGGTGTCCTGAGGCTCCATTCATCAGTGCCTGTAGATTGCTTTGAGACCCCCAGATGAAAAGTGGTAGGGCAGGGAAAATTATTATCCTCTCTGCAGCCAGTGCATAACGGTCCTGCTAATGTGTCTCCATGGGCTCTGAACATCACATGTCCCCCAACATTGTTTACAAGGAGGGCCACAGTTTCCACAGAATCAGGTTCAGTGAAGTCTGCTTTGTCCAGCACTGCATGTCCCCCTGCTGCCCTGAGGTCCCTGTATGGGATCAAGAGGCCTAATAGCACTTGACACAAATCCCTTTGCAGGTCTAGCCCTTGGTGGCTCATGTCCCATACTTGAGTCACACTAATGAATCTCACAAGACAGGGTCTCATAAGGGAAATGGCTGAGCCCCCTAACTGCTGACCACTACTGAAAGAGAAGAGGAAACGAGTTGCCTCCGACACTCCCTGCTACTGAATTCAGCAAAAATGAGTTGCAGTATCCACAGTGGACGAAGAGGTGGTGCTGCAGGGCAGGACTGAGGTGCACTGGCCGAGCAGTGTGGGGAACCCAGGACTGTGATAGCAGGGGGTGGGGAGGAAGAACAACTGCAGAGCAGCAGTAAGGGGCATTGGTAGAGCTGTGTGGAGAGCCCAGGACGGGATAGCAGGGGGTGGGGAGGAAGAACAACTGCAGAGCAGCAGTGAGGGGCATTGGCAGAGTTGTGTGGGGAGCCCAGGACTGGGATATCCTGGGGGGTGGGGGGGCTGCAGGGCAGGAGTGAGGGGCATTGGCAGAGCTGTGTGGGGAGCCCAGGACTGGGATAGCCTGGGGGGTGGGGGGGCTGCAGGGCAGGAGTAAGGGGCATTGGCAGAACTGTGTGGGGAGCCCAGGACTGGGATAGCCTGGGGGACTGCAGGGCAGGAGTGAGGGCCAATACTGGGTGAGGTTCCCATGGCTACAGCAGAATTCCTACAGGTCAGGGTTGAGATGTATTTGTCAAGCTATGTAGGAATATTTGCACAATCTCCGCCACCATTTATTATGCCTCACTCACATCAGCCCTGTTAGTCCCCAGTTCTCACACGGACTAAATTTCATCCCAAAATATTGTAAAGCCCCTGGGGAATGGGTGTTACCTGGTGGATGCCATTAAATGCCCAGGATAAACTGGGGGCAAGGGGTGTTAGCTTTTGCTTTCCTGCTGAGAAAGGCTATGGCTTTGTCACGGGAGCATTCCCCAGCCTGAGGCTGGAATCAGCGGACAAAGGAAAGAGGAAACTGTGAGATGCTCAATCAAGTGAGCAGGAGCTGGTTTGCCTCTGTGCTGCAGACACAGGTTTTCATTGGGCTCATAGCAGGGGGAGTGCTCCTCAGAGTGCTGACATCAGCGGAGTGAGCACACGGCTGGCTCTGGATAATACATCACAGCCTGTGGCACAGGGTGGCCCTTTGAGGAGGGAGCTGGGGGCGGTGTGTTTGTGGGGGGGAGGGATTGCGTAGCTCTACCCTGCAGGTCACCCCATCATTTGGGGCGACGGCAGGTGCCCAAGGGTGAGCCTGAGGCAGTGAATCACTGGAGGGCTTCCATAAAAGGCACCAGTGTTAATGGCTATAAAGGCTGAGAGCTTGGGGCAGGGAGGGAGCAAAGAGGCTGGCTTCTCGGGTCCCACCAGGGGGTCCCATTGCCATGGCAAATTTCAGAGCTAACTCCTGCCAGGTGCCATTAATCTCTCACTGTCAACACCTCCTTATTTAAACCATCTGGTCCCCAGCTCCCCGCAGGCTCTGGGCCACGGCAGGATGGGGAGGGGGGGATGTGCTGAGGGTGGCAGAAGCAAGCAGGGAGTGTGGGATCTGCCAGTTACACAAGGGGAGGGAGGGAGGGAGGGACGGGAGTTTACTGACTCCAAGGAAGGCACTGAATGAAAAGGCTGCGAAGTGTAAGAGGCTATTCTCTCTCTTCCTGGCTGGGGATTTGAGCCGAGTCTCTTGCCGCATCAGGGGCTTTATCCTTTGAGATTGGGCTCCCAAGGAAAAGCCCCCACATGCCTCCCACCCCAATCTGAACTGGGGCAAAGGGCTAGGACCACCCCCAACCTCTTCCCTGTGCCTCACTTCCACTTGCCCCTCCCTGCTGCGTTTCTTGTCTCTGAAGGCTCAGCACTTACATCTTCCTCTCCCTTTTCCTCAGTTTTCCCTCTGCAGTTCCCCACCCCCACCTACACGAAGAGGGGGGGCAGCTGCCTGTGTGTGGGTGGGCACGGGGGGAGGGAAAGGGGGAGGCGGGAGGTGCTGCTGCAGGCAGCTCCGGGCCTGTACTTGGTCACTCTTTGTATTACATAAGAACCGCCCCAGACCCTCTGGCCTTACTCACACTGCAGGGGCTTCACTTACTACAGCCACCTGGCATGTCACTGAAAAGTGCCAGCAGCACTGCATAACAGCGTAGGGCAGGAAACAAGGGCTCATCTCTAGGGCTGCCCCAGCCCTCTTTACCTTGAAATACTTGTCCAGGACTTCGCTGTAGTTACTGCCCTTGGAGAACCAGCCATCTGGAATGATCTCAGCCTCAAGCCATTGGATAATGCGGCGCCGGAGCTCATCCCTGTCAGACTGGTAGCAGACAACTGCTCAGGAAGAAGCGAAAGAAAGGGTGAGCGAAGGAGAAATGCAACTGAGAGAACATAAAGAAACAATTGAAAAACCAACACCAGGTTACAAGTGACAGAGTTTCCCTTTATCGCAGAAGGGGTGTGAACCGAGATCAGCAATCTCCAAACCCAGCTGGAGGTGCTGAGTGGTGAGCAATGTTTGGGATGAGGGTGACACCCAGTGGAAAGGCAGGAGAATGGTAACGACTTAATCCCCTCAATCCCCTTTGCTTTGGTGATTTCCTCTCCCTCTTGTCATGCGGCAGGTGGAAGATGACAAAGATGGATCCAGAGCCGACTCCTCTCTGGTCATATACAATGTTATCCTCCAGGGGGCTGACAGAACACCCAGCCTGAGGAGGGAAGGAGGCTGACCATCCTGGTCCCCCCAGTCTCTTGTGCCGTGGGGAGAGCAAATGTATTTAGCACTGGCGAAGGGCACCAGATTGGCAGCCATGGAGAGAATAAAGATCTCCATCCACAGTCTTGGGATAGCCTGGGCTGAGCAAACTTCCCTTACTACACCCTCTGCCGGTGTCCCCCAGCACTGAACTTGAGAAGCCCATCTCTCAGGGGGAGGGGATTTCAGTCTCCAAGCCTCTCCACTATGTCTGTCATGGCTATGACACCACTGCATACAAAAAGGAAGAGAGTAAGTGCTCATCAGAGATCGAACTGAGTTTGTTTGCTAAGCCACTACTCTCCCATGGTGGCTGCAGTCGTATGTGCCAGAATCTGATCTTTTATTTAAGAAAACCAAAAATTTAGGGCCAGGCCCTCAACTTGTGTAAATTGTCACATATCCATTAAAGTCAATGGAGCTATGACAGTTTACCCCAGCTGAGGATCTGGCCCTAAGGAGCTAGTCCTTATGGCTGAAAAGAAAACCTCCCATAACCAGACAGACAGGGAGAGAGTAGCTGGGGGTTCTGTAAGGTCAGCTATGAATTCTTTGGTCGTTATGATGTGATTGTCACGCCCCGAGAAGGTCCTTTGCCTCAGGTTTGCATTCAGGAATCGATTTGTCTTATAAGGATTATTATTATTTATTATTTGTATTATGACAGCTCCTAGAGGCCTTCACTGACATCAAGACCCCATTGTACTAAGCACTGTACATACACATAGTAAAAGATAGTCCATGCTTTGAAGAGCTTACAGTATAGACAGACAAAACAAAGAAAGAATGGGAGGGGAAACGGGGGGTGCAGGGAGGTTAAGGCCTGCCTAAAATCACACAGCAGGTTGGTGGAAGAGAACCCAGGTCTCCTGACTCAGTCCAGTGCCCTATTCACAAAACAGTGCTGCCCTGTTTCAATGGCATAATAACCTAGCCATCCTTGAAGCATACTTTGGAAAGCGTCTGCATAAAAATGGGACATGGGACTACATGTTTTACTGTGTATCTGACTCTACATCAAATGTGCTCAGGGAACAGGATGGCTGCTTTATCTATCAGCACTACCAACTCAGCCCGGTTTCTGAGAGTCAAGCTGGGTTCTTTTCATCTTGTGCATCATCACCAGTAACCCTGACCATCAAAGTGCAGTTGAGCAGTCTGCCTCCGTACCCCTCACACTAAAGATTCTGCAATGGGAACTTTGTTAACAATTCTGCTGATGCTAACAATTCTGCACAAGCCTCAGGAGCATCTGACTCCCTTTACCAAAGCTGTATGAGCTCTGTATGCAGTGCTGTTGTAGCCGTGTTGGTCTCAGGATATTAAAGTGACGAGGTGGGTGAGGTAATAGCTTTTAATGGACGAACTGCTGTTGGTATGACAAAAGCTTTTGAGCTTACACAAAGCTCTTCTTCACTCAGGCCTGGCCTACACTACAGTTAGGTTGACGTAAGGCAGCTCCCACAATGTACCTCTCCCACTACACAGACTTAATAACTCCACCTCCACCAGAAACGTAGTGCTTAGTTCGATGTAGTTAGGTCGATGCAGTGTCAGTGTAGACACCGCGTTGCTTACATCGATTGTTGCTACCTTTCAGAAGCCATCCCACAATGCCCCACGCTGACAGTTAAATCGGTGCAAGCATTCCTGGTGAGGCCGCGCACTGCTGCCACAAGAAGTGTAGTGTGGACGTGTAAAACCAATTCAGTTACCGCAGTGGCTGTACGTCAACATAATTTAGGTTGACTTAATTTTGTAGTGTAGACTTGCCCTCAGATCTGGGAAATGTACTCAGAGTCATAGCTAAATACAAGGTGAAACAGTGTTTAGCACAGTTCTCAAACTGTGGGTTGGGATCCCAAAGTGGGTCGCAACCCCATTTCAATGGGGTTGCCAGGGCTGGCATTAGACTTACTGGGCCAAAGCCCAAGCCCTACCACTCGGGGCCAAAGTGCAAGTCCCACTGTCTGTGGCTGAAGCCCTTCAGCTTTGCTCCCCAGTCCCGAGGCGGCAGGGCTTGGGTGGGCTCGGACTTCGGTCCCCCGTCCTGGGGTCGTGTAGTAATTTTTGTTATCCGAAGGGGGTTGTGGTGTAATGAAGTTTGAGAACCCCAACTTTAGCATAAGTAGTTAACACATATTTCAAAGGACCATTCAAGGTGAAGTGGCCAGTTAACACCTCTCCAGTTGTAAGGGGGAAAGGCTGGGGGTGGTGGTAAAGCCTCACCACTAGCTTTTTTGAAATGTGTGTTAACTACTTATGCTAAACAATTGGTTCCACCTTGTATGTAGTTGTGACACCGTGGGTATGTCTACACAGCAAAGAAAAACCCGCAGCTGGCCCATGCTAGTGGACTCAGGCTTGCAGGGCTTGGGCTAAGGGACTGTTTCATTTGCTGTGTGGATTTCTGGGCTTGGGCTGGAGTCCAGGCTCTAGGACCAAGTGGGATGGGAGGGTCCCAGAGTTCGGGCTCCAGCCACAGCCCAGAAGTCTACACTGCAATGAAACAGCCCCGCAGCCCGAGCCCAAGCCTGAGTTGGCTGGCATGCACCAGCCATGGGTCTTTCTTTGCTGTGTAGACATACCCTGTGAGTACCTTTCTCAGATCTGAAGGAGAGCTGTGTGGAAGCTCAAAAGCTCGTCTCTCTCACCAGCAGAAGTTATCCCATTAAAAGGTATTATCCTCATCAACACAGAGCTCTGCATGGCTAACAGGAGTAAAAATCAGTCAGATCACATTTCAGTCAGTAGATTCAGCAGCTTGGACTGTGCTACATCCAGGTAGCCCATCTGGGGAGTAAGGAGGGACCAGTTTTACTTAGTCATTTTTCTAACCTATCTTTGATCTGAAAATAAACAGCAATCTATTATTATTATTCGCAATTATGTATGTTTATCGATCCTCAAAGTGCTTTACCACCATTAGTATTATCACCCCCATTTTACAAACAGAGAAGCTGAGGCACAGGAAAGTGAAGTGTCTTGATCAAGGCCACATAGGGAATCAGCATGTGAAAGTCTGCAGGTAAATTCTGTCCCCACTCTGGGAACAGATGTGTTTTTCTATTCATTCCACCTTAAAGCTGTGCAGTTCCCTGTCAAACTGCCCATTCTTCCACCATGCAAATACGCTGGGAGGAATTCAGAGCTCTCAGGTGTGGCGGGGGAGGAGATGGTTTCTTACCTGGGCTTGCGACTGGATTCTCAGACTTCTTCTCTGTCAGTGGAAACATGGGAACGGATGTTAATGAGCAGGAAAAAAAAAGGTTTCACTGTTTCATTTACGTCCTGACATGGTGTATCAGAGTGACATGAGACTCTCCCTCGCGTGAAACAAATGGTGAGCGGGGAGGGATTCAGCTCTGTGAGTTTGCGGCCTCTGAAGGCCCCTGTTACTTCCTAGCAACAGGGCACCTTTGGTGATGGTGGGGCTTATCTCAGCAGGAAGGATATCAGGTAGTTCTGGATTGCGTTCCCTAGCACATTCCCTCATATTCCTCTTTGGAGTTGCTCCTTTAAAAGACCAGTGTTACCATAGAGAGTGTGAGTCCTTTGAAAGGTCAGGACTCCTCTTGTCCCTCGTTGGTGCAGGTGGTGTCAGAACATGGGACATGGGCACAGATTTCTTGTAGCTCAGGGCACCCACATGGTGTGACACAGAGGACCATGTGGACAACTGGCTAGGAGCCCAAGAGCAACACTCAAGTAAGCAAAACCCTAAGCTATATCTACACTACAGCAGGATCGATGCTCCAGGGATTGATACATTAGGGGTCGATTTAACGGGTCCAGTGAAGACCCACCGAAGCGACTGCAGATGGCTCTCCAGTCGACCCCAGAACTCCACCCTGAACGAGAAGAGTAAGATAAGTCGACGGGAGAGTGTTTCCCATCAACCCAGCATGGTGAAGACACCTCAGTAAGTTGACCTAAGCTACATCGACTCCAGCTATGTTATTCAGGAAGCTGGAGTTGTGTAACTTAGGCTGACTTACTGCAGTAGTGTAGACATAAAGTGAGTTCTGTCTCCTGGAGTCAGTGAGAGTTCTGCCTGGGCAAGGATTCAGGAAGGGCTTTTGGAACTGTCCAATTCTTCACATCATTTAGTGGACCCGGACGTTCCTTGACAGGTGGATGGAAAGGGCATGTTGATTGTGTTGGTTGTTGGAAGGAAGAGGCAGCTAGAAGCCATGTTATGGGGGCCCCTTGATCTCATTTGTGATCTCTGTCAGGGAACAGAAGGCACAAGGTTGTTTTCTCCTCCATTGCACCTCCTCCCAGGGTCTTGTTTGAGTGACAGTAGGCCCAAAGCCCTCAGGGCTGGCTTTACCTTTACAGTGGCCATCATAGTCCACCTGGATTTTGGAGCCAGTAAGGCAGGCATCACGGTGCAACTCGCAGTGGTTCAGGTACGTCTTGCCATTGCTGCCACACACAGGCCTCTTATGAGGTTTGCATTGCTGAAAAAGAGCCAGAAAGAGAAGAGCTTTACCCACCGCCACGGATCCCAGGATGGCTGGAGGGAGGCAGTGTGTAAGCCCCAGCATCAGCCCAGCTCATGGGCACTGTGCACATCTTCCTCAGCGCAAGTAGGGACTGAGAGATACTAACTACCCAGAACCTATAAGATCTTTTGCAGGAGCCGAGTGGTCTGTAAAATGGGGACCCCCTCACCTGGAAACATCGGTTTCCCCAGCCCCCCGCACCAGTCAGGTGACTTAATGAAAGCAGATTTACTGAAGAACACAGAAGTTAATCACTAGTATCTATACTATGTTTGTCTCTGCTTCTGGGTGTGTGAGTTTGTGTGTGTGCACAAACCTGTGTGTCTCTAAGTGACTTTGTGTGTATGTGTGTGTGTGTGTGTGTGTATGTGTAAGTCTTTCTTTGGGTGGATCTGTCTGCATGGGCTGCAGACACCATCTCAAGGTTTCTGCTGGGGAACTGAAGGTAGGCTCGCAGCTGAGAACCTGGGGCTTTGTCTGGAAGGGACACAGTAGATTATCCAAAGAGAAGGAATTTGGCGTTGACAACGTTTGGGCTGGGGGTTTCCTTTTTGTGTTTCTCTTAGCTTGGGTAAAGGTAATCAACCCAGTCAGTTTGCTTACAGCTCCTTTCACTTTCCAGTTCCCAGGATGGCAGCATCCGGGTTGCGAACACTGAGGCGGGGGGACAGGAGGGGTTCTTTAAAAAACAGTGTTCCATTGGTGTAAGAATGTATGGCTTTTTGTAAGGGGAAGAGAACAGCAAAATGGGCAGGTTCCGTGTCCCTAAAACTGTCCCTTCTCTCAAAGTCCATCTCAGTATACCTGTAGAGATTTTTTTATTTTAAAAAAGTGCTTAGTGCTGGTTTCTGTAACTCATGCAGACTGGCTATGCTGACAGCTGGCTTGCTGAGAGCATGTGCACCTCCCCACACCAGTCCAACTGTGTGCTGACACCCTGGCACACCTTCCCCACATGAGGAGTGCTCCAGCCAGCTCTCCCCTGCATAGTTTGACACTCTGGGCTGTGAGGTAAGTGGCGAGGGTATAGGCAGCTCAGCCACACTGGCACTTCCTGGCATGGGTTGGCATCTGTGCTGCAATGCACCAGACGAGAGCACCAGATTGTGGCAGGGCACTGGGGGCTCAGGAGGGGAGAAAAAGGAGCCAGTTCTGGGTGTGCCGGAGGAGTGTATCAGAGTGGATGACAGAGGTAGAGATAGTGTGAGTGACTGGGGAGGAGGAATTGGCTGGGGAGGGCTGGGAAGGAAAGGGGCTGGAGACTGAAGGGCTCCTCTTGGTTTGGGGCTGCTCAAGAGCAACTCCCATTGAAACTCTATTGGCTAGTGCCCTAGTGTATTTTATCTGGATCCCTTCGACCTCAAGAAGTCCCCTCTCCCCATCTCCTCTCTACCTCCGGTCATCTGGAAGCTGCTCTATGTCCTACCTCGATGCAGAGGCAGGTGGGCTCCCCCTTCTCCGTCACTGCGCACTCCCGCCCGGCTCCACAGAAAACGTTGGCACAGATTTTGGATTTGCTCTTTGGCTCTTCCTTCAGGATACAAAGTGAGAGACAGAGACAGTGTTACTGAAAACAGTCCCACCTTCAGCTCACAGTGGGTCATAGCTTTTTGCAAAGTTCATGCACATTTTAGACTGAACCAAATTGCACAAACTGGCATCTCATAGATGGACGAATGAGAAGGAAATGACCAATCTATCTGTGCAGCTCAGCCAGCCAGCGACTGAGAGCTTGTGAGAACCTGACACTGCTCCAGAGGGTGCAAATTCCAAGAACGGAGGATCTGCTCAGAGTGATGCAAGGGGATATAATGAGGAATGGGGTGAATCTGAGCAGAAGATCTAGTCTGAATACCAGGAATAGATTCCTGGCAGTGAGACTTATTAGGCTGTGAAATCATCTCCCAAGGGAAGGGGTGGAAGCTTTCTTGTGTGGGAGCCTTAAAAGTAAGTTGGACAACGCCCTGGCGAGAATACACTCTAGAGTTCAATCCTGAACAGTAACAGAGAAATCACCACTGATAAGACCAATGGCTTCCTTGTCCCAGTGTCTCTCTGCAACACTACACCAGCACATGTAGCCCAGGATCCTGCCTCCACTAGTAGCTCAGTGTCAGGGTGCGTCACAGGAAGAAATTCCATAATGGATAACTATGCAATAACTTTCCCATGGGGGAAATGTCTTCCTAGCCCCAGACAGTTATTAGTTGTCCTATGACCTGAAGCATGAGGTTTATTTGTCTAATACATTTTTATCTTATCCAATGTCACTGCAAATATTCTTGTTACTATTACAAGTGTCCAGTCCTCTTCTGTATACTATTAAGCTCTTGAACTCAATGACAACTAAAGGCAATGGTTGCCACTGGTTTGTGATGCACTCTATAAAAGTGTATTTGCTTTTATCAGTTTTTAGTTTGCTGCCTTTTAATTTCATTGCAGGACCCCTTGTTCTTGTACTATGAGAGAGGAAGATGGATGGTTCCTTGGTTAGGACACTAGCTTGGAACTTGGGTGTCCCAGGTTCAGCTCCCTTTCTACCAGACTTCCTGAATGACCTTGGGCAAGTCACTGAATTTCTCTGTGCATCAGTTCTCCATTTGTAAAATGGGATCATAGATGCCAAGGCCAGAAGGGACTGCTGTGATCACCTAGACTGACCTCCTGTAGAACACAGGCCATAGAAGTTCCCCAAAATAATTCCTAGAGCAGATGTTTTAGAAAAACATCCAATCCTGACTTAAAAATAGTCAGTGATGGAGAATCCACCACAACACTTGGTAAGTTGTTCCAGTAGTTAATTACTGTCGCTGTTAAAAATCTATGCCTTTATCCAGTCTGAATTCATCTAGCTTCAGCTTCTGGGCATTGGATCATGGTATACCTTTGTCTGCTCAACTGAAAAGCCCATTATTAAATATTTGTTCCCTGCGTAGATACCTATAGACTGAGATCAAGTCACCCGTTAACCTTCCCTTTGTTAAGCTAAATAGACTGAGCGCTTTGAGTCTGTCACTATAAGTAAGGATATGATTGTGTCACAGAGGTCTCAGATTCTGTGACTTTAACAGACCTCTGTGATTTCTTCAGCTTCAGCGGCATGCCTTGAGCAGCAGTAGGACTGGCTCAGCAACCAGCAGTCAGCCTCCAGTGCAGGAGCAGCAACGGGGCTGGAGCAGTGGCTGGCAGTCAGCCTCGGTGGGGCTCCCACTGTTAGTCCTCTCTGCCCCTTCCAGGCATTTTTAGTAAAAGTCACAGACTGGTCATGGGCTTCCATGAATTTTCGCCCGTGACCTGTCCGTGACTTTCATTAAAAATACTTGTAACAAAATCTTAACCTTAACTATAAGGCATGTTTTCTAATCCTTTACTCATTTTTGTGGCTCTTCTCTGAACTCTCTCCAATCCTTCTTGAATTGTGGGCACCAGAACAGTACACAGTCTTCTAGCGTCAAATACAGAGGTAAAATAATCTTTCTATTCCTACTCTAGATTCCCCTGTTTATGCATTCCAGGATTGCATTAGCTTTCTTGTCCACACTGGGAGCTCATGTTCAGATGACTATCTCCTACATCCCCAAATCCTCCCTCCCCATTTTGTCAGGGATGGTTTTAGTAAAAGTCAGGGACAGGTCACGGGCAAGAAACAAAAAATCACAGAAGCCTATGACCTGTCCCTGACTTTTACTAAAAATATCCATGACAAAATCGTAGCCTTAGTTACCAGGCACTGTGATGGGGTGCATGGGCACCAGGTTTGTATAATTTTTCATGGTGCCCAGAACGGGTCCAAGCAGAGCCATCCCGTCCATAGGATGGACCAGGGCAACCGTCCCGGGCCCTGTGCTTCAGGAGGATGTGGGGTCCAGGGCAGCCTAGGGGATTAGTGGGAGGCCTGGAGCCAGCAGCAGCGAGCAACCCAGCCCCAGCCGCCCTGTCCTGCCCCACCTCTTCCCACCCCTGCTCCACCCCCATTCCACCCCTTCCCCCAAGCGATGCTGGAAGCTGGAGGGGCGGAGTGGAGTGGGGTGGGCTGGGTCAGTCGCCACTGCTGGCACCAAACCACCCTGCTAACCCCCCAGGCCACCCTGGAACCCGTGTCCCCCTGAAGTGCCGGGCCTGGGGTGGTTGCCCCGGTCCATCCTATGGACGGGACGGCTCTAAAAATATAAACCCAAACATTGGTGGAGCCAGGCCCACGTTCCTGAATACTGGTCCACCTCACACAAGCCCTGAATGGGTTAACATGGGCCAGAAGGGACCAATTCACCCCATATGCTACACCTGGAGGGGAACTAGGGTTGGATAGGGTTTAATGGCAGATAAAGCCCAGCAGGAGGAGGAGCTGGGATAGGATTATAACCCAGGAACTGAAAGCAGGAAAGATGGGCTGCAGGAATGAGGTCTGCAGTCACTTCCTAAAGCAGTGGTCCCCAATCTTTTGAGGGTCACCCCCCCTTACCCCTGTCTGTGCCCCTCCATCCCCCAGGAGTGGGGCCACAGCTGAGGGGGTGGACGCAGACCGGGTAAGGGGTCTGAGGCTGGGACCGCAGCTGAGGGTGGGTCTGGGAGCAGGGCCATAGCCAGGGGCCAAGGTTGAGGTGGAAGCGGAGCCGCAGCCAGGCTGTGGTGAGGGCTGGCAGCCAGGCCCATGGCCAGGTGTGACTCTGCTCCCAGACTTGTCCCCAGCCTCGGTCCCAGGCCGGAATGGAGCCATGGCCAGTGGCTGAGGCTGCTGCAGGGCTGGGAGCAGAGCTGCGCTGAGGCTGGGGATGGAGACGGGAGCTGGGGGTGGGGATGGGCTGGGTGGCGCTCCCTCCCCACCCCCGTGGAGGCTGGCCTGCTAGATGGTCCTCCATGCCCCCCTAGGGGGGGTGTGCCCCACACTTTGGAGAACCCTGCCCTAAAGGGAAGGGAATTGGCCGGGGTCAAGGAGGAAATTCAGGGGGAGAATAAGCCCTGGGTCCTGCCCTCAAGTAGGTAATTTGACAAGAGGCTGAGTGGGGCGAAGTAGCCGTGGGAAGTGGAGGAAGCCCTGGTGGTGAAGTCTAGACATGGACAAGGAGATAGAGAGGTGGGATAGGAAGGAGCCTAGGGAACCAGCAACAGGATCTGATCGTGAGTAGAGACCTAGGTTGCTAGTCACAGGGTCCCTGGACTGGAGCCCGCAGTGGTGGGTGGGCCTGGGATCCCCAACCTGCCACTGGGAAAGTGACACTGGACCTAGACTTGAACTGGAAGACTGCCTAAAATAGCTTGTCCAGAGTGAGTCTGATACCCCAGAAGGAGAGGACTATATCATGACCTGGCTGGAGAGCTGAGTCATGAAGAGGGAACACCCTGAGACATGGAGAAAGAGAGAGGCCACAGTGCGAGCAACTGACAGCAGGGGGTGCTAGATGAGGTGACAGCTAATTCCTAAACCTAGCCTCAAGGAGGCGCACTTGCAGTGAGTGGACCCCTTCACAGACACTTAGTACTATAGTAATAGGGGCCATACAAGTACCTTAAAAATAAATCAATTGGACATTCCCATTTACTCTATCTAGTCCATTCTTTATTTTATTTCTCTAAATCACATCCTGTCTGTTATTCTCCTTATTAAACTATGTAGTTCTAATCTTGTTAGTCTCTTATCTGAAAGTCTTTCCATGCCCCTAAATGTTTTGGAGATGAGCTGACCACAACTGAACACACTTTTCCAGATGAGACTGTTCTACTGATGTGTATATAGTGGCCTTCTAATATGTTCAGTACTATTTTCTATCCCATTGCTTATACACGCTAACATTTTGTTGTTGTGTTTTTAAACCACAGCTGCACAAATAGCTGATGTTCTTATTGAGCTGACAACAATATTTTTAATAGGACTGTTGATTAATCACAGTTAACTCATGCGATTAACTCAAAAAAATGAATCGTGATTAATCGCACTATTAAACAATTGAAATTTATTAAATATTTGTGGATGTTTTTCAACATTTTCAAATATATTGATTTAAATTACAACACAGAATACAGAGTGTAAGGTGCTCACTTTATATTATTTTTTTATTACAAATATTTGCACTGTAAAAATGATAAAACAAAAGAAATGGTATTTTTCAATTCACCTAATACAAGTACTGCAGTGCAATCTCTTCATTGTGAAAGTGCAACTTATAAATGTAGATTTTTTTTATTACATAACTACACTCAAAAAAGAAAACAATGTAAAACTTTAGAGCCTACAAGTCCATTCAGTTCTACATCTTGTTCAGCCAATCGCTCAGACAAACAAGTTTGTTTACATATGCAGGAGATAATGCTGCCCTCTCCTTGTTTACAATGTCACCTGAAAGTGAGAACAGGCGTTTGCATGGCACTGTTGTAGCCGCTGTTGCAAGATATTTGCATTCCAGATGTGCTAAAGATTCATATGTCCCTTTATGCTTCAACCGCCATTCCAGGGGACATGCGTCCATGCTGCTGATGCTCGTTAAAAATATAATGCGCTAATTAAATTTGTGACTGAACTCCTTGGGGGAGAATTGTATGTCTCCTGTTCTGTTTTACCTGCATTCTGCCATATATTTCATGTGATAGCAGTCTCGGATGATGACCCAGCACACGTCGTTCATTGTAAGAACACTTTCACTGAAGATTTGACAAAATGCAAACAAGATACCAATGTGACATTTCTGAAGATAGCTATAGCACTCGACTCAAGATTTAAGAATCTGAAGTGCTGTCCAAAATCTGAGAGGGACAATGTGTGGAGCATGCTTTCAGAAGTCTTAAAAGAGCAACACTCTGATGCGGAAACTGCAGAATCCGAACCATCAAAAAAGAAAATCAACCTTCGGCTGGTGGCCTCTGACTCAGATGATGAAAATGAACACACGTCAGTCCGCACTGCTTTGGATGGTTATCGAGCAGAATCTGTCATAGCATGGACGCATGTCCTCTGGAATGGTGTTAGGAGAGCAAAATGGAGCTACCCAAGCTGGAATTTAGATAGGGTATCTACTCTTTGAAAATATGCTGTAGGATCCTTAATAATCTATCTTAGGTTTTTATATATAGTGCCAAGCACTGCACCATACTAAGGAGCACACAAGACCAGATTCCAGAACAAAAAGAAATAGAGTTGTGCTGTATGTTATTTTGAAATTAAATCCACCAGATTTGCAATTCAAGTGTCTAGCAACAGGTGGCAGTATCCTCCCTCTCCCTAGCTGCTTCTCCAGTGTGCTGCGGCATGTGTGCTCTGTATGTGCCTCTTCTGAAATTCAAACCAGTCTCCTGTTCTCATTAAGCTGCGGTTTAGAACCGGAGATGAAGCTATAGGCGCCTGAAGGGGGCACAGCCAAGCTAGCTGGAATTCTCAGACTTCCTCAAACCACCCCGCTGTGGGCTGGCAATATCCCACCCTTGGCAGCAACACCTTCCTTGTGCCCCAGAAGAAGGGCTGCTGCTCGCCAGGCGTGGGACAGGAATGTTGGCAGGATGACACAGCAGGAAATGATCTTTTAAGGCAACTTGTCCAAGGACAACCTGCCTCTCAAATGGAGCTGCCAGAATAGAAAATCCAGTTGCTCTGATTTTAATTTTCAATCGAAGTGAGGTATTTTGTGTATGTTTTGAATTAACCCGTATTGTTCATAGCTAGGGACTAGACTCCATGACCCAAAAGGTCCTTTCCAGTCCTGTGTCCATACACCCCTAGTTCGTGGCAGGCTGAGGAGCAGCATTTAAATCCCTACTGCACTGACTGAGGGGCCCCTCAGGCGTGACACTGAAAATGAAAACAGAATGGTTTCTTTGTAGAAATTACTGAATGACTGAAAAAAATCCAATTTGCCTGCCCAGCTATGACTATGATGTATTCTTCCTCCAGCTTCCACTCAGCCAGTTGCACCCCCAACTACATTTTGGGCTATCATCTGCATGGATCCCCTAAGTGGAGTCTGAGGAGCAACTCAGGGGAACGTAAATAATGGGTTAGTGGTTACAGCTTAGACATGGGAATTAGGACTTCTGGGTTCTACTCTGGCTCTGCCTCAGACTTCCTGATGACACTGGGTAAGTACTTTCCCAGTGATATAAATTCTCATAATTGTATCTTGAGTCTGGTGGTATTTGGTGTTTGTCTTAAAGCCCCAACTCCTGGAGTCATGTGAATAAGTGAGAATCCCAGCTTTCATTCAGTAGTACAAAGTTAGCCCTCATGGTTGCAGAGAAAAGCTTGAAAACATGACCAGTCAAGGCACAAACACCAGAAGGCAAATAAAAAGAACGCAGAGTATATTTTTGGAATGTTATGATAGTTAAACTAATCTCATATTTGTAGGCCTGACTGGTGATTTCTGAACACTTGGGATTGGTGAGACTGCATCCTCTCTGTGCATCAGTTTCCTCATCTATCACAGTGGGTTTATGAGGGTTAACTAATTAACGTCTAGAAAGTGCTTGGTAGAGAGAAAGCAAAGGGCAGTGGGTTATTAACTGCTGTGTGGCGACATTTACAAGGAAACCCATAAGAAGCCAGTTTTCCTTTTCAGACTCAGGTCAGACAGGCACCTCAGTCACTGCAGCCAAGACACCTAGTTACAGCTCAGCAGCAGTCAGTAAATTACCACATTTCATCTGCCTGGAGGAAGCAGGGAGGAGCCCAGCATGGGGACTGAAATCCTTCTAGATTCTCATTCTCCACGGAGTACAGACCCCAGTGTTTCTGGGAAGCGGGACCCAGGACTATCTGTCTCTTCCTGTGTGCTGCAGTGGCAATAAACTCACTAGCTATTTTTTCAGAGATCATGGGGAAGGCTGCTTGCTACTACCATCAGTGTATATGGAGTGGAAGGGACAAAACCCAAAGCAGCCATGTCCTGGTCAGCTTCACACACAGCCAAGATTATCGAAGACTATCGACACTGGGCCAGGAAACCTACCTATCTAGCTGGTTTCAAGGAAGGCTGGGCAGTGTGGATGGGAACAAGCTCTATTTAAAGAGCATTTAGCAAGCACTCTTGCAAGGGGAGGGGGGTCTAAGAATGGTTCAGTCAGGAGGGCAGTGCTGTGCTGTGCACAGGGCCTGGTACTGCAGAGGAAGGTCTGCAGCGAGACACATAAAATGCCTCCTTCCTCAGCAGCCGCTTCCCAAGCTGCAGAAAGTGAGTGGGCAGGGAAGTGACATCTACCAGGTACCTGTAGGCAAATGGTGCTCAGCAGTCACGTGCTGCTACAAGGAATCACCATGGCAACAGACAATGCCGGGCTTCAAGGTGGATTTCTAAACTTAGGCAGCTGGGTTTATATTTTTGGCTTCTCTTCTTCAGCACAAACTAAGCGATGAAAGTGTCTGAAGTGCACAGGATTTCCATGGGAGCATTTCATGGCCTCTCTCCCAAGTACGGAGGGAGGGGCACCATACCTGCATGCGCGCGCTAGCAAAAGCGTGTCTCTCAGTGTAGGAATGGCATGGAAGGGTGCACATGTGTGTGTACATGAGCGTGTCCGTGACTGTAGGTGCATGTGGATGTGAGCCTAAGTCTGCAGGAGGAGCTATAGTTGTATATTAAAGACAGGTTGCAGAGCAGCAGCCGTGTTAGTCTGTATTCGCAAAAAGAACAGGAGGACTTGTGGCACCTTAGAGACTAACCAATTTATTTGAGCATGAGCTTTCGTGAGCTACAGCTCACTTCATCGGATGCAAGAAAGGTGCCACAAGTACTCCTTTTCTTTTTATATTAAAGACAGGCAACTATCTCAAGATACGGGCAGTATTAGCCTAACATGTTCTTCCGGGAAGCCTGTATGCACTGCACCTTTCCTTGCTTTGCCTGGTGCTCACACCTGTGCTAGGAGCTGGGCCACATTAGCCACTGTCATTTTACAAACTTCCAAATTGGATGTGGGGACTTTCCCACAATGAATGTGACATCTGGGGAAGGCAGAAACGTGAGCAGTTCTACCACAAAAACGGATGTATGGAGGGGAGAATGGTGGGTACAAGCAGTACAGTGCAGGTGACCCTATGTCCACTTTGCTCCCCTGCAAACCTGTCCTGTGGTAAGGCAGGTATTCCCAATGGCACACATGCTATGAGAAATTGGCAAGGAAACCAACACATTACGTTGGGGGGCCTTAATAACAAGCTAGAAAACAAACCACTCAGATAATTTGGTGTAGATATATACACTGTAAAATCTTCTCTGTTCTCCTTACCCCCTTACCTACTCCTGGCTACAATGGGAAGGGAATTCACGCTATTCAATTGGGACCCAATCCTGCAGCAATTGACATCAACGGGTAGCTTTGGGCTTTCTTTCTTTTTCTCCTCTCTGCCAAAATTAGTTCTGGAATTTAGTAAAATTCCCAGACCCCCTTATACAAGGCTCTGTACTGCTCACTGTAATAACAAGACTGCATTTCTGTCCTGCTCAAAATCCAAGGAGGTCACTGTGCTTTACAGATGTTAATGAATCAAGCCTTCCTGGGAAGCAGTTCAAGATTATGCCCATTTTATACAGGGGAAAAGTGAGGCACAGACGCTCCTGCATACACTAGACCAGGGATCAGCAACCTTTGGCACGTGGCCTGCCAGGGAAATCCACTGGCTGGCTGGACGGTTTGTTTACCTGCAGCTTCTGCAGGTTTGGCCGATCGCAGCTCCCACTGGCCGCGGTTCGCTGTCCCAGGCCAATGGGGGCTGCAGGAAGGGCAGCCAGTGGGAGCTGTGATCAGCCGAACCTGCAGACAAAAGTAAGTTGCAACAAAATGTTGGTTGGAACACCCTGCATTTACAAAGTTTATGCAGTCCCTTGAGTCCACAGGTGGTTGCATCAGTCGGTTGCAACACCTGGGACAAAGTTGTAGTTTAGGTGTAATCAGTGCAATTTACAACAGTCTCTCTCCAGACAGACAGGAGAAAATAAACATTGCAGCTATGTTGGTTCAGCCAGTCCTCCTCCCACTTCTCACAAAGCAATGCTCTGTGTTTGGAAAGTACTCAAAAGACTCTTCTCCTGCTAGTGGTGATGAGCACCGTGAGCTGCATCAGGAGTCCCAGGATGCACTGGCACATCCACATTTGTAAGCTGTGCTGTGAAGTTGCTCAACCATCTCAAGGACATGTGAGGGAACTAAACATTTCTTCCAAGGGATGCCTCTGTAACAGTTTCCTCTCACTGCAAACAGATCCTTAGAGGTGGAATCACTGGATCAAAGACGCACAGATCCAGAAAAAGAATCCAGATCTCCTGACTCTCAGTCATGGGCCTTACCCATTGTGGAGCTTGTGAAGGCCCAGTTGAAAAGAGACCCTGGTGGCTCCGGTCGGCACCACTGACTGGGCTGTTAAAAGTCCAGTAGGTGGCGCAGCGGGGGGCTAAGGCAGGCTCACAATCTGTGGCTCCCGGAAGCGGTCACCAGGTCCCTGCGGCCCCTCGGGAGCCAGGGAGGCGCCGCGTGTTGCCCCTGCCCCTAGTGCTGCCACTGCAGCTCCCATTGGCCAGGAACCGCGACAAACGGAAGCTGTGGAGGCGGCGTCTGTGGGTGCGAGGAGAGCACACACGGCACAAAGCTGCCTGGCTGCACCTCTGCCTAGGGGTGGTAGGGACCTGGCTGATGCTTCTTGGGACCTACAGTAAGCGCCGTTGGGACCCAGAACCCCAACTCCCTGCCCCAGCCAGGAGTCCCCTCCCACACCCAAACTCCCTCCCAGAGTCCGCGACCCCACACCGACACCCTGCCCCAGCCCTGATCCCCCTCCTGCAACCCAAACCCCTCATCCCCGGTCCCACCCCAGAGCCCACCCCCCCAGCCAGAACCCTCACTCTCTTGCACCACAACCACCTGCCCCAGCCTGGAGCACCCTCCTGTACCCCCCACCCAACAGCCTGCACCCCCAGCTGGAGTCCTCACCTCCCCCCGCACCCCAACCCCCTGCCCGGAGCCATCTCCCACACCCTGAACCCCTCATTTCTGGACCCACCCAGAGCCCACACCCCCAGCCCAGAGCCCATACCCTACTGCACCCCAACCCCCTGTCCCAGCCTGGAGCCTGATCCCGCACCCCAAACCCTTCATCCCTGGCCCCACCGCAGAGCCGGCACCCGCAGCCAGAGCCCTCACCCCCTCCTGCACCCAAAACCCCTGCCCCAGCCCGGTGAAAGTGAGTGAGGGTAGGGAGAGTAAAGCGATGTAGGGAGGGGGGATAGCATGAGTGGGAGCGGGGCCTCGGAGAAGGGACAGGGCAGGGATGGGGCCTCGGGGAAGAGGCGGAGTGGGGGTGTTCGGTTTTGTGCGATTAGAAAGTTGGCAGCCCTACTTAATCTGCCTCTAACACCACCTCCATCGTCAAAACATTTTGTTTCATTCTTCACTGATCAGCAAAGTTCCAACAGAAGTGGATGGGTGCTTGGCAATGCAGAGGGGCTGCTAACAGCCAGTATGCCACGGTGCCAGGAATGGAAGCCCTTCTTTGGGAAAGCCCCAACTGCAGAGAAGCCTGTGCCCCAAATCCATCAATCCAACTGCAACAATGCATGTGAGCCACCTTAATCACTTCCTGCAGCTCCTGTTCTCAGCTAACACCAGGGGATTGTTTCAGTTGTTATAAATGAAACACACAATAAAATGCAGCTCCTGGAAGATTTTTAATGCTTAAAATATGAATATTTAATTGAGGCTAGGTTTTGCTAATGGAAGACAAAGGGAGGCATTTCTAACTATGCTGGAAATCATGTTCCCAGCCTAAAAGTAGAGGCAGACGGGCCAGGAAAGAACTGGCCTGAAATTCTTAGGACTCAAAGGAGAATATTTCTTGTTTCTGCCCCTCCATTTTTGGCCTTTAGTTCTTTGTTCCATCAGGGAGTAGAAGTGCTGTAATACTGCAAAAAAGGCTGCCCTGGTAGTACAGGTGAGTCGCATCATACGCGCATTTAACTTATGCGAATTCAACTATATGCGCTCGGCAAGAAAAAAGGAAAAATAACAAGATACCTGTAAATAGTGCAGGCGATTCCGCCCACCATTCCACTCAATGAGCGTATGCCCCGGAGTGAGCGTGAGATGGGAGATGTGAATCTGCTATTCCCTCAGTCGATCTCAGTTCCTGTGTGCCTCTCATAGTGGGAGTGTCTCGCTGCACTGACTGTGATTCTAGTGTTTAAAGATACGTATTTTTCGTACAACATGGCCCCTAAACGCAAGCCAACTACTTCATCTGGTGCTCAACCGAAGAAACAGCAATCTGTTCCACTGCTGGAGGAAAAACTGACTGTGCTGGACTTATTGAGAGACGGTATGTTTGTCTCCAACTTGGCGTGTAAATATGACTGCAACGAATCTAGATTCCGTGCCATCAAGATTCGAGAGAGAGAAATTCGTCAAGCCATGGCATCAAGTGCTCCAATAACTGCTAAGCTGACGAGCCATGTGCGTGATAAGACTTTAAAGAAGACTGAAAAGGCATTAAACTTATGGCTGGAAGACATGAACTGTAAACATGTGCCTATGGATAGCAACACGTTGTGAGAAAAGGCCCTTAGTCTCTACGCGCTGTTCAAACCTCCCGGAGGGACAGCCTTCTGATGAGAAGGAATTCAAAGCCAGCCAAGGTTGGCTTAACAGTTTTAGGAACCACTTCAACCTCAAAAACGTGCAGACTACTGGTGAAGCTGCATCTGCCAATGAAGGGGCAGAAAAAGCCTACCCCAAACAATTAAAGAAAATCATAGAAGAAAAGGGCTCTCTTCTGGAACAAGTTTTTAATGCTGACAAGACTGGGCTCTTGTGGAAAAAAATGCTCAACCGCACTTACATTTCGAAATCAGAAAGACAAGCCCCTGGCTTCAAAGCAGCGAAAGACTGTGTTGCTTTGTGACTCTGCGGCTGGGTATTTAATAAAGCTGGGCTTACTCTACAGGGCTGCACAGCCCCGTGCCCTAAAAGGCAAGAACAAAAATCTCCTGCCTGTGTTCTGGGAATCAAATAAAAAGGCTTGGGTGACGGCAGCATTATTTCTGGATTGGTTCCACAAGTGTTTCATTCCGGAGGTCAAGCGGTACCTTGAAGAGAAAGGACTTTACTCTAAAGTGTTGTTGATTGTAGACAATGCTCCTGGCCACCCTGCGGCACTCCAGTTTGCGCATATTGACAGTGAAGTAGTCTTTCTCCCCACCCAATGCCACCTCCATCCTCCAACCTCTCGACCAAGGCATGATTCGCTGTTTCAAGGCCACGTACACAAGGCTTATGTTCTCATGGATACATAGCGCTATGGATGCTGATCCCAATCTTAATGTGATGGAGCATTGGAAGTCCTTCAACGTTGCTGATTGCATCACTTATATTAAACAGGCAATGGATGCAATCAAGCCTGAAACAGTCAATGCATGTTGCCAAAATCTATGGAAAGAATGTGTGAATGATTTTAAGAGTTTCCTGACTGTTAACAAAGACGTGAAACACATTGTTCAGGTGTCCAGGCAAGTGGGTGGTGATGGCTTTGTCAACATCCTTGAGGAAGAAATTGAAGAATTAATTGAGAGCCATAGAGAAACACTGACTAATGAAGAGTTAGAGGAACTGATAAAATAATCTACAGAAGACGAAGATGATGACGACAAACAGGAAGAGCCAGCAAGTTGGAATCTTCATAAATTTGCTGAAGTGTTCCAAGCAGCGAAACACTTGAATGATTTAATTTCTGAATACGATCCCTCTATGGAATGAAGCCTCAAAATCACATGTAGTATTATGGATGATTTGAGACGATATCAAGAAATGTTTGATCAGCTCAAGAGACAACAGCGACAGTTGCCGATCACCATGTTTTTCAAGGAAAAACAACCAGCAGCAGACGAGCCTACGCAAATCAACTTCTCGAGCTGAACCAGACCAACCACTTTGTCTACGACTCGCTCTCCGTCACCTCCGTCTCCTGGATCGACATCAAGCCCTGACGACACCCTGTAATTACCCCCCTGTAATTACCCCCTGTAATTAAAAATAGAGTACTGTAAAATTATATTTTGCATATGTACTCTATTATATACTGTACATTACTGTATACATTATACATATTACTGTACAGGGTTGTATACACAAAACCACGTACAGTATACTGTACTTTATTGGCGATTTAAGGGATTTTCAAGGGTAATTTTGACTATACATGATTTTCGCCTTATGCGCGGACTTTAGAACCTAACCCCCGCATAAGATGCGACTCCACTGTATTTCTAGTAGGAGATAAGACATAGGCCATGTCCACACTGCAGAAATGTATCCTGTTAGAAAACATGTTAACTAACATGTAATGCTCACAGCAATGCAAAGAGGCCACAGTGCTCCCTGGGAGAATTCCCCCAGAGCAGGAGCAGAGTAGGGCTGATCCACATAGCTCTATGTTGCATTCCTGTGCAGCCCCCATTGAACATGTAATCTGGCCCAGTCCGTGTGACTCACTCTGTAACAGCTGCTCTCTTGAAATGAAACTGATCTCCAAAATGGAGGGCCTCACAGCAGAGAGAATCCTTAGACATGTCACAGGTGCATTACAAGACACAGTAATTCTGACAAGCATACACCCACACCTAGTCTTGTTGCATGTGCTCCCAGTGGGGAGTGAGGAGGAGCTGGTCTGGTTACAGCTCCCACTGGCATCCATAAAGATATGGCATCCATTTCCAACTGCAGAGGTGAACGGAGCCCAGGCCCCAACCCTCTAGTGAAGAGGAGAGAATCTTTTGCCAGGCAGACCTTCTCCTTTATAGTGAAATTCTGCTTCTAGAGAATTATTTTTGTAGAGAAGGATGTCACTATCAGAGGCTCCATGGTAACAAGATTCTGGCTTTTCTTTTAAGCTAGCAGGAATATCTGACCAATGCCTCATGAGCTTTGGGAACTCCTATTTTAAATCTAAAATCCCAAAGGAACATTCTGTGATGCCCTGAAGATGGGACAAGGACACAAGAGATTCTTGAGCAGGAGGCCATTCCTAGGCGAAAAAAAACTGATCTGGAAAGTGACTGATAGGAGGAAGAGAATGATTCTGTCTGCACCACTCTTCCTCCTACCCCTGGCTCTGCTCATCTCTCTCCTGGGAGCCTCTTTGAACCATAGTAACTGCAGTTTAATGGCCAAAACCACAGTGCCTTTTTCCTTTCCTCCAGCTGGCACTGCAGCATCTATAGAGCAGGGAGCTGGACTGCACTGTGCCACTCCATGCAACAAAACTGCCAGCCAACTCTCACTGCAAGAACTTCCTTGTCAGTGCTGGTTAGGGACAAGGCATCGGACAGCAAGAGCAAAAACTGATTTGCAGGCACCAAGCTGAGCTTGCAGTCTCAGCTGTTGAGGTAGCAGATTTGATCCCAAAGGAAGGTGTGACGTTGCACCCCATAATGCTTTATGGGAATATGCTTATGAATGTACATATGACATAACTGAAATATGTTTTATGCTACATATGCCATGTAACATATCTCTGTAAAGGTTATGATCTACTGAATATATTCATCCTATTTGTATGCATGTATCATTTTTGCATTCAAAGTTATGAATATTGGCTATGTACTTGTTTAATTTTAAGTAGCCGCAGTGAAGCAGTTGGTCAGCTTCCTGAGAAAAGACTAGTCTCACTAAGTGCCCAGTCAAGAAACACTTAAGCCAACAATGAACTTGGAGATGCCAATCCACATCTGAGCTTTCCCAGGAATGTGGCCTGGCTGGTAAGGAACTCAGTCATGCATGGACATGTGACTTGCCCATGTGACTCCAAAACTCCATCTTGGAGCTGAATTCTGGATAGGAGAGAGGAGGGAGACCACCCTCAAGAGAAAGTCTATTTAAGCCCCTGGAAACCCTTCCACTTTGTCTTCAGCTGGCTCAAGAGATAGCCTCTCCACCCCCAAAGGTTACCTGAAAGAGACTGTACAGTAACCACAGGAGTGAGTGAAAAAAGAAAAGGAGTACTTGTGACACCTTAGAGACTAACCAATTTATTTGAGCATGAGCTTTCGTGAGCTACAGCTCACTTCATCGGATGCATACCGTGGAAACTGCAGCAGACTTTATATATACACAGAGAATATGAAACAATACCTCCTCCTACCCCACTGTCCTGCTGGTAATAGCTTATCTAAAGTGATCATCAGGTTAGGCCATTTCCAGCACAAATCCAGGTTTTCTCACCCTCCACCCCCCCACACAAATTCACTCTCCTGCTGGTGATAGCCCATCCAAAGTGACAACTCTTTACACAATGTGCATAATAATCAAGTTGGGCCATTTCCTGCACAAATCCAGGTTCTCTCACTCCCTCACCCCCCTCCAAAAACCCACCCGTGAGTGAGTGATTGCTGGACCCAGACTACAAGGAGGCTAGTCTTTAAAAGAAGCTTACTGGAACATCTCTGAGGGTGAGATTTCATCTATAATCCCTTTCTTACTGTATTAGGCATAGACTTGCCCGTTTTATTTTATTTTGTTGGTAATTCACTTTGTTCTGTCTGTTACTACTTGGAACCACTTAAATCCTACTTTTTGTATTTAATAAAATCACTTTTTACTTATTAATTAACCCAGAGTATGTATTAATAACTTGGGGGGGGGGGAACAGCTGTGCATCTCTCTCTATCAGTGTTATAGAGGGTGAACAATTTATGAGTTTATTCTGTATAAGCTTTATACAGGGTAAAACGGATTTATTTGGGTTTGAACCCCATTGGGAGCTGAGCATCTAAGTGTTAGAAACAGAAACACTTCTTAAGCTGGTTTCAGAGTAGCAGCCGTGTTAGTCTGTATTCACAAAAAGAAAAGGAGGACTTGTGGCACCTTAGAGACTAACCAATTTATTTGAGCATAAGCTTTCGTGAGTTTATGCTCAAATATATTGGTTAGTCTCTAAGGTGCCACAAGTACTTCTTGAGCGGTTTTCAGTTAAGCCTGCAGCTGCTGGGGGACATGGTTCAGACCCAGGTCTGTGTTTGTAGCAGGCTAGCATGTCTGGCTCAACCAGGCAGGGTTCTGAAGTCCCAAGCTGCCAGAGGGAAAATGGGGCTTAGAGGTAGTCCCAGCACATCAGCTGGCAGTCCCAAGGGGGCTTCTGTGATCCAACCTGTCACAGAAGGGAAGAGCTATGAGACAGCAAGATACCACTGCTGCAGAGTCACTCTGCTGGCCATAATCATGTGCTTGAATACTGTGGGGAGGGACACATAGCATGTTTTATTTTGTATTGCACTTAATCAAAAACATCCGGCACTTCAATCTGAGGATCTGAAAGCACTTTACAGGCATTAATGAATTTAGCCTCACAGTCCCTGTTTTTATTAAGCCATTATACCCCTGTTACAGATAGGGAAACAGAGGCACAGAGGTGACATGACTTGCCCAATGTCACACAGTGACTAGGCAGAGCTGGGAACAGAACAAAAATATTCAGTGCCCTGAACCAGCGACAAGACCAGATGGTGGATGGGCTGTGTAAGCCCCTTTCATATCCAAAGGACAATAATCTGACATGTTTCCCTATTCTTAGTGGGTGGCAATTCTAGTTCCCAGATCAATTGAGGAAGGTCCCATGTTGTCATGCCTGGGGTTATGGAATCTATGATTTTCACGTCCTTTTTGTTTGCTTTTTAAAAAAATACCCATGATTTATGACACTTGGGAATTTTGCACATGGGTGGGTGCCTGAGCTGGCAAGAGCTTAAATGACAATCTTAATTGCTGCCAGACCGAGCCCTTGGCTGCATATGAGAGAGGTAGGAACTCTCCCCTTAGGGCTAGTTCATTCACGGACACGGTAGTCCACAAGGCTGTAATTTCTCTGGGTTTGGTGGGAAAGGACAGGGAGCTGAAGCAGCAGTGGCTCCCTCCTGCCTGCCTTGTCCCCACCCTTCTTTGAAATGTTCCTTCTGCCAGTGGGCCACCAAAAAAAACATTCTGGCAACTCTTTGCCACCCAGGCAGTCCCCTTCCACTAGGACTACTTGTGAGAGTCCACTCCTGCCCCAATTGTCTGGGGCACAGCAGAGGGGTCGGGTCAGGGCAGGACGGAGAATCCAGAACACTATCTCCATCTTACAAGGTGGAAACTAAAGTACAAAGAGGTGAAATAACTTGCCTAAGGTCACACAGTGAGTCAATGATAGCCTAAAGAATAGCCCCCAGACTAGCTTTAAGGGACCCAAGGAACTCTCTTAGCTGCTCCCGTCTTCCCCCTCTGATATTTCCTTCAGAAGGAAAGAAAACATATGGGAAATAACACCAAGAGTTGGGGGTATTTAGTCTTAACTCTTCTACAACTTCAGTCTCCGATGGGTGGCACTCACTTTAAGGGGTGTGGGTGCCCAGGCTGGAGGCTGGGGTGTGTGAACAGCCAATGGGAAGGTTCTGAAAAGGGATGGAGTAAGAGGAATCTGCCAAAGTGTGGGAGTCTGGGGGTGAGTGTAGCTCTGCTATGGACACACAGCATCTGTTAGGGCACTGGTGAGGAGGCTGCCCAAGATCAAGGATCTGGGGAAGGACAGGGCTCTGCTGAGAGGTGGGGCTTGCCAAGAAGGGGAGTGCAGGGGAAAAGGTCTGCAGATATATGGGGTTTCAGGCAGGAATGCCAGTGCTGTAAAGCTTTGCCATATAATCTCCCTCATTCGTTTTAAGAACACTTTTGCTGCAGATTTAGCAAAACGCAAAGAAGGTACCAGTGTGAGATTTCTAGAGATAGTTACAGCGCTTGACCCAAGGTTTAAGAATCTGAAGTACCTTCCAAAATCTGAGAGGGATGAGGTGTGGAGCATGCTTTCAGAAGTTTTAAAAGGGCAACACTCCGATGCAGAAACTACAGAACCCGACCCACCAAAAAAGAAAATCAACCTTCTGCTGGTGGCATCTGACTCAGATGATGAAAATGAACATGCATCGGTCCACTCTGTTTTAGATTGTTATTGAGCAGAACCTGTCATCAGCATGGACACATGTCCTCTGGAATGGTTGTCGAAGCATGAAGAAACATATAAATCTTTTGAGCATCTGGAACATAAATATCTTGTAATGCTGGCTACAACCATGCCATGCGAACGCCTGTTCTCATTTTCAGGTGACATTGTCAATAAGAAGCTGGCAGCATTATTTCCTGCAAATGTAAACAAACTTGTTTGTCTGAGCGATTGGCTGAACAAGAAGTAGGACTGAGTGGACTTGCAGCCTCTACAATTTTACATTGTTTTATTTTTGAGTGCAGTTATATTTTGTACAAAATTCTACATTTGTAAGTTAAACTTTCATGATAAAGAGATTGCACTACAGTACATGTATGAGGTGAATTGAAAAATACTATTCCTTCTGTTTTTTTTACAGTGCGAATATTTGTAATAAAAATAAGTATAAATTGAGCACTGTACACTTTGTATTCTGTGTTGTAACTGAAATCAATATATTTGAAAATGTAGAAAACATCCAAAAATATTTAAACAAATGGTATTCTATTATTAACAGTGTGATTAATTGTGATTAATTTGTTTAATCGTGCAATTAATTGTGATTAATTTTTTTAATCGCTTGACAGCTCTAGTATAAAGCACTATAGAATTTAGAACTACCGTCAGCCTCAGCTCAGATGAGGCCCAGGTCTGGGATAGTAGGAAGGGGCTGCAGGTCAGGAGCAAGGGGCATTGGCAGAACTGAGTGGGGAGCCCAGGACTGGAAATGGCAGAGCTGAATGAGTTAATACTCATAATCCTCTAGAAATCCTTTCAGTGACTGACTGTAAGCTCTTCTCATTCTTGCAATGCAAAGTGCCCAGACCTCCCAGTGATCTGTACTTCAGAGTTAGTGCACACACAGTGGGCGACAGGGGCCTGCACAGAGTCTGTGGTGACTGCGGGGGAGGGGGATGTCCAATGGAAGAAGGCAGACGGAATGAAATGTGCTCCTGCACTCTGTAACTTTGGCAACTGCTGGTCAGAGGAAAAGGTTCTAGTCTTCCCAGAAAATGCCTATGGATAT
The DNA here is from genome assembly GCF_965152235.1 of Eretmochelys imbricata. Lineage (NCBI taxonomy): Eukaryota > Metazoa > Chordata > Testudines > Cheloniidae > Eretmochelys > Eretmochelys imbricata. Next base: position 206,730,138 of record NC_135572.1, read on the forward strand.
AGGAGTGGGGTGGGGTCACGAACCACACATTGGCACCCAGGATCCCCTTCGCCTTGTACTCTGATCTCTGCAGCCACAGACTGCACCAGATAGGACTCTCTCAAGCTGAACATTGGGCTAAATCCTGAGGGCCTGACTCAGGCAAACTGCTCTGTCTACACGACAGGGGAAATCCGATCTAAGCTATGCAATTTCAGTTATGTGAATAGTGTAACTCAAATTGACGTAGCATAGACCTACTCACCCCAGGGTCCACACTACGCGACGGGAGACACTCTCCCATCGACCCCCCCTACTCTTCTCGATCCGGGGGAGTACAGAAGTCGACAAAAGAGCCATCTGCGGTCGATTTAGTGGGTATTCATTAGACCCACTAAATTGACCACCAATGCACAAGCACTCCCCAAAGGACACACTTTTGTGTGAGGACTGAGCAGCAACAGAGAAAGGAACAGAGGATTTAGCCTCATGGGAACAGAGCTTGCATGACAACTTCAGGACCCAGCTCTTAAGACCTGCAGAATCAAGCTAATTTTAAAAAATAAAGCCTATTGGAGGGTAGGGGATTTTAAACAATGAGCTCAAGGGAAACCTGAAGAGCTGGATTCTGCCCTGATTTACCCTGGTGTATCTCTATTGCTTTCCCAGGAGTTACTCCTGATTTACACCTGAAAATGTAAGCGGGAGCAGAAACATGCCCAAAGGATGCCAGCTACATTGTTCTCAGTGTTAATTAGAAAGAGGGATTGTTTGGGGGGTTTCTTTTGCAGTAAACCCCAGGATTCCTGATTCCCAGCCGCCTGCTCTCTCCTCTCAGTCACAATCCCTCACAGGACTGGGAATAGCCTCTAGTTCCCTGCTCTAAAGTACGTAGAACCATCCTATGTGGATTATGTGCCACTGAGAACATGAAGCATGAGACTGGGTAGGCCTGGGGGCTCAAGAGCAGGAGTTTTGTGATTGTTTAAGGAATAAACCTAGGGTATACTGACCTCTAATAACTCCTAAAACATCACCACTTTGTGTTTAAAGTGGAGATATTCTTTCCCCATTCCTTCTGCCCCTGCAAGAATCTGGGCCTTTCCACCATAGTGGGTGTGTAACTAATAATAACTCATCTAGGACTCCAGCATCTCCCTCTCTCATCACGGGCTTTGGAATGTCTATTAGCCACTTAAAATAATTTTGATGCACATTTCCATGGTTCTCTTTAAAAAACAAACTCAATTGTGCTGCAGTGGGAGCAGCTCTCCTCTGACTCACTCCAGTTAAGTCAGGAGTTCTCAAACTGGGGGTCACGGGCTGTCAACCTCCACTCCAAACCCTCTTGCATCCAGCATTTATCATGGTGTTAAATATATTAAAAAGTATGTTTAATCTATTAGGGGGGTTGCACTCAGAGTCTTGCTGTGTGAAAGGGGTCACCAGTAAAAAAGTTTGAGACCCACTGAGTTAAGTGTACAAGCGCTGTTATAACCAGGCAACTCTGTCAAAATTCTGTCTGGGCTGCAAGGCCCCCCATCTTCTGCTCCATCACAACCCCCTCCCAAACATTCATTCCCTCCCCCTCCCCTTCTCCCATGCCCAGTTTCCTTAGAAGTCTGTGCTAGTAGCTTTGAGAAAAAAAGGGAGAAATTGTTTTATTTGGCATTGTCCTGCAACAATTCACACTCCCATTTATTTCGGATGACATTAAGTTTGTATGTTAAGAGACAGTATGTCTAGAAGTTAGATCAGGAGAAAGAGTCAGGACTCCTGGGTTCTATTCCCAGCTTTTTCATTCTCTGTTGTGCGACCTTCAGTGATCCACTCAGATCAGAATTTTCTATCTTGCCTAAAATTTGACTCTTAAATCCATATATGAGCACCTTTATAGGTGGCTTGAATTGCAAAGATGCAGGGTGGGAAGGGAGAGATAGCTCAGTGGTTTGAGCCTTGGCCTGCTAAACCCAGGGTTGTGAGTTCAATCCTTGAGGGAGCCATTTAGGGATTTGGGGCAAAAATTGGGGATTGAATCTGCTTTGAGCGGGGGGTAGGCTAGATGACCTCCTGAGGTCCCTTCCAATCCTGATATTGTATGATACCCAGCAGTTCCCACTGAAGTCAGTCAACCAGAGAAATAGGCTCAGCACCTCCATGGCCCATTCAAACCTCGACATCTCTGCTGAGACTGACAAGCCAGGGAACCAGCTAGTGCTAGCTGCAATGTTTATTGTTGCGATGTGGATACTTGCCCAAGAAGAGATCACCAACCTCTCTTTTTTCATACTGGCCACAGAATGGCCATCAGACACTAACGATTTTTACTCTATTAACTGGCACTGGATTTGAGGCAGTGTCCTACAGAAAAAAGGCTTGGAGTCCCATTACCAATGCCCCAAGCCACCTAACTTCTCCTGGAGCTCATGATCCCCTCATTCTATGCAAGGAAATCACCTGACAAATGTTTCAGTAAGGCCCAAACGCACAAAGTATTCACAAATGTTTCTTAAACTTTTCCTGCCCTGTTTTACTTTCTGCCCCAGGGCCTGGCCAGACGCTGTTTCAAAGATAAAAGGCCTCATGCAGATTCCATCCTCCTTACACATTCTTCGCTCACATACTTTCCCTGAAGCTGCTGCAAATGCACAGCTGGAGGAGGAAAAGAAACCAGGCAGCCCAATCAGACTTCAGCATCTCCGAGAGGTTGACCAATCAGAGTATGCCAGAAACTACAAGGCTGGAGTTGAAAGTTCTGCTTTAAAACTGCAGCGACCCCCTGGGACCTGCTGGCTGAACTAATGGAGCAGAAAACATTGCTCTCTACTTTGTCTGAGGACTGGAATGGCCTTAAAGAGACCGTGTACAGAAATGTACAAGGCATGGTGCTCGTTGCAAGCAATCTTACCTAACAGTCAGTTACATTTCTATTTCTTTTGTCCCCAAGGTTCCCAAAGCACTTCACAGACTATGTATGTATGTATCATTTGCCTACTAATGAAATGCAGCCTTTGGGATGAATTGTGGTAGGTGTCTGCCCAACCACCTCCACTAACCCAGCATTGTAAATATTGGCACTCCCAAAAGTCCTTGAAGCTTTTCCTTCTGCATATGAAAATTATGGATGAGCCCCAAACAGAGATTTGAGACCTTGAATTACACTAGAACTTTGGGAATGAACACCCCTGAACACTAGGGAAGCTCAAATTCAATTACTAGTCCATACTTCAAATCCTGGGCCCAGCTTTGTAATAGGCCAAATCAGAACCCTGAATCCGAACGCTTCCAGGAAATTCAGATCCAGATCTCATTCTGGTTCCAAATTTTGTAGTTCAAGCCCATCTCTACAGACAAAGGGGAATTTCTGAAGCATTCTGCAGGATTTCACAGCAATGTGCCCACCCTTCCCTGGTTCCCAGTTCACTTCCAAGGGGCTGTCCATAAATTCCATAATGCATTGGGGCGGGGGGGGGGGGGACGACGACACGGGACGGGACTTAATTTTGCATGCTTGTTTCATTGTTACAAAGTGTTAGAAGGAGTTAGTGGAGCTTGAAAAAAATCACCAAAAAATGTCATATGTAATTTATGGACAGTCTCCAATGCCATTTTAAGGTCTTGGTCTTAACTTTCAAAGTCATCAGTGGAATGGACCTCCATGACCACCTCTACATCAGAGACCTTCCATGACCTCTGAAACAGCTCTGCTCCTCTGGCAGAATGCAGTTAACACAGTTTAGGATCAAGTTCAGGAGAGTCAGAGACTGTTCTTGAGGAACGCCCCTGTCTGTGGAACAAGTTTCTGGCAGAGATAAAAGTGAACCAAAACCTGGCTGACTTCAGATCATGGTGCCGAACCCATTCGTTTACAACAGCCTTCCCCCCCACAAATGAAGACAGGAGATTACTAACACGCTAGAAAAAACAGCATGCAGAGCAGTCCAGGGGTGAGGACACTCTGCATCAACTGGACCCACGGGGTGATACCCAGGCCCCACTGAAATGAAAGAGGAAGTCAGACTAAATGACCACAATGTTCCCTTCTGGTCTTAAAGTCTATGAGTCTAAAGGCAAAACTCTCATTTACTTCAGTAGGGACAAGACTTCACCCAGGAACCGCAGGGGCCGGGAATAGCAGGGACATGCCTTCTTATTGCTTCACACCTGTAAGCTTCTCTCACTTGGAGGTATGATTACTTAGGCCATGGCTACATTACCACTTATGTTGGCAAAACTTTATGTCAGTCAAGGGTGTGAAAATACCACCCCCAAACAACATAAGCTTCGTGGGCATAAGTGGTAGTGTGCACAACGCAATGTTGGCAAGAGAGCTTCTCCTGCCGACATAGCTACCGCCACTCGTTAGAGGTGGTTTAATTATGCTGATGGGAGAGCTCTCTCCCGTTACCACAAAGTGGCTACTCAAGAAATCTTACAGCGGTACAGCTGCACTGCTGTAAGGTCTCTAGTGTAGACATAGCCTTAGAAACTGCCAAGGGAATACAGAGTTTCCTGGCCACTCCGTCCCAGCTGCTGATTTCATAGTCTGACCTCCTGCATAACACAGGCCATAGAACATCCCCGAAATAATTCCTCATGCAGATCTTTTAGAAAAACAGCCAATCTTGATTTACAAATGGTCAGTGATGGAGAACCCACCACAACCCTTGGTAAGCTGTTCCAATGGTTAAATACTCTTGCTGTTAAAAATTTGTGCCTTATTTCCAGCCTGAATTTTTTTCTGTGCAAGGGGTCAGTCTCTCCCGGGAGAAGCACGGTTCCCATTTTGTGTGATGTGCTGTAAAGTAACACTATATTTTGTGTGTAAAACAATAGTGATAAAGCCAAGTTCTCCCTTAAGGTCCACGAGTGGAACTCCACTGAAGTCAGCTGGGCAGAGGGGAGCATTTGGCTCATTGTGTATTCTCTTTGTGAAGCTTCACACACTAAAATCTGTGTTTCTATACAGGCTGTACACCACACGCTCAGGTCACTATAACAGGCTCCCTGCACAGGGAAGCTTTTTCAGATCCGGTCATGCAGTGGCTCTTTCTGGACCACTCCTTAAGATCAAGATTCCTTCCCCCCGCTTATGCAACTCCACAGTTTCCCTGTGCCAGCTACAGCACTTGGTTAGAGTAATGTTAGGGTGTGTTAAGGAGTCAAAGGGCCAGATTCTGTGGTATACCTATGAGGGGTGCAGTACAAAAATCATAGTGCAGTGGGGAGTGGAGTCATTTTATGCCACCTTTGTACGTCCCAAATTCTGGGCTGGTCCAGTGGCTGTCCCATCCCCTGGCACAAATCAGAACAGCTCTAGACACTGCTGTAACTCAGTGGTTCTCAATCAGGGGTATGTGTACCCCAGGGGGGTACACAGAGGTCTTCCAGGGGGTACATCAACTCATCTAGGTATTTGCCTAGTTTTACAACAGGCTACATAAAAAGCACTAGCGAAGTGAGTACAAACTAAAATTTCATACAGACAAAATGAAAAAGGAAGCAATTTTTCCGTAATAGTGCACTGAGAGACAGTTGTATTTTTAGGTCTGATTTTATAAGCAAGTCGTTTTTAAGTGAGGTGAAACTTGGGGTACACAAGACAAATCAGACTCCCAAGAGGGGTAGAGTAGTCTGGAAAGGCTGAGAATCACTTCTGCTTACAGCGGCCTTGTCCAGGCTGCCTGTGAGCTGCTTTACAGCCTGATATTCCTGGAATACAGAGCACTCTGGCCACTCCTTTTCCTGCCTTCAGGACTCTCCTGTGCTGGAGGCTTTGAAGAAGAGCAGAGCTGCATAAAACAGCTTACACTACCCCTGTTGCAGTCCCTTTATGCCACTGGACTAGTATTACGGGGCCCCAGTTGTGCCCCAAATGAAAATAAACTCCTTTTTGTGATGTGTGTGGTGCTGGGTTACATCCAGTTTGGAGAGTTTGGTTTACTCTGATGTTTTTCTTGCCCTGCTGTTTTTGGCATGGCAGTTAGATACATTATTCTGCAATTACTGGCTGTTTTCAAGGTGGAGCATTAAGATTGAATGGGTGATCTGGTCTTTGTATATATTTGAATATTTGGGAGTTTATGGCTTGAATTTTGGTCTTGCTGGTAAAAAATGGAACCTTAACTTATATTTCCTGCACTTCCTAATGCTTGTGATTTTGAGAAAGCTGCAGTGTTCTCTCAAGGGTATTTTGGATTAAGTGATAGGTTCTTTTAACCTGAATTCCAGTTTAATCAACTTTTTATGCCTAGAAATTTCCCTGTGGGGTTTGCAAACTGACTAATATGTATAGATTATGGCAATATTGATAAATGCAAAGTTCAGTATTGATAAATGCAAACTAATGCACATTTGAAAACATAATCCCAACTATAAATACAAAGTGATGGGGTCTTAATTAGTTGCTACCACTCAAGAAAGAGATCTTGAAGTCATTGTGGATAGTTCTTTGAAAATATCCACACAATGTGCAGCGACAGTCAAAAAAGCGAACAGAATGTTCAGATCTGTTAGGAAAGGGATAGATAGTAAGACACTAAATATCATAATGCCACTATACAAAGCCATAGTACACCTACACATTGAATACTTCATGCAGTTCTGTTCACCCCAGCTCAAAAAAGATATATTAGAAATGGAAAAGGTACAGAGAAGGGCAATAAAAGTGATTAAGGGTATGGAATTGCTTCCATACAAGGAGAAATTAAGAAGACTGGGACAATTCAGCTTGGAAAGGAGATGACTAAGAGGGGATATGATAGATGTCTATAAAATCATGAATGATGAAGAGAAAGCAAATAAGGAAGTGTTATTTATCCCTTTACATAATGCAAGAACCAGGGGTCACCTAATGAAATTAATAGGCAGCAGGTTTAAAACAAACATAAGGAAGTAATTCTTCACACAACACACAGTCAATCTGTGGAACTCATTGCCAGAGGATGTTGTGAAGGCCAAACCTATAACTGGATTAAAAAAAGAATTAGATAAGATTGTCAGGGATGCAACACCATGCTCTGGGTATCCCTAGGCCTTTGGCTACCAGATGCTGAGACTGGACAACAGGAGATGGATCACTCGATAATTACCCTGTTCTGTGCATTCCCTCTGAAGCATCTGGCATTGGTCAGAGTTGGAGAACAGGATACTGGGTTAGATGGACCATTGATCTGACCCAATATGGCTGTTCTTATGTTTCAGGATCATCTTTGTTTTGCTTTTTACCTGGTAACACCTTTAAGTATAGAAATAATTGTTATCCAAAACCCCTCCATATCAGTCAAAGGCATGGCTATTAGTAAGGGACCATAATATAAATCAGGTTTGAAGTTTTCAGATTAAGCCATTTTAGACCTACAACAAGCAACATCAACAAAAAAAGTTTAACCAAAATTTCAAAAGTGAAGAATAAATCAACCATATCCCCCAAATTTCTGATTTGGCCCAAATTTTCCAAGAGAAAACCTCTACCCTGAAACAAGAAGCAGCATGTAAAATTTCAGGGGGATTGGTTTGGTTTTGAGGACATTATTATGGGAGTGATTAGAAACAGGGCTTATATTGGGAAGCAAGCTTCAGCCATAAACTGTGAAGGTCTAGCAGTCCACCACAATACATTACCCTTCTTTTTGCAAGTGGGCATGCACTGTTAATTACCCCACGATCTCAGCCAGTACCCAAAGAAGAAAAGCAGCATTTACCAACATTGTTCCCCCCTCCCTAATGACCAGAGCTACACAGCCTGCAATTCAAATCACCATTCTGCATGCGGTAATTGCTGTTGCGGCCTGGGATTTCTTCACATATTTAAGCTCACAGGCCCAGACCAATGGAATGCGTTCAAGACTCCAGAACCACTCCTTAGAAAGAGAGGGAAGGGAGGGAGGGGTACAAGCTGCCACAGACCAATTCACATCTGGCTTTCACACTTTGCTTCCCTAGCCCTAACTCCCACAGAAAGGAAACGTTTTTTACTTGCGGTTTCTCACAAACCCTCTTCATATGAAATCAGTATAGACATATAGTCATTCTTCTCTACATTCCCACAACAGCCGTGGTGACCTCAACCCTAACATCTTCCCAGGTAATACTGAGAAAATTGGTCAAGTGAAAATGGATCCAAGTCCTGCCCCTCCCCACAAAATGCTGCTATCTAGAGGGGCATTATAGTCCTGGGATTGGGAGTCAGAAGATTTGGGTTCCATTCCCAGCTCTGTCACTGACTTGCTGTGTGACCTTGGGCAAATCACTTGCTCTTGTTGGCATCCTTAGCAGAGAGGGTGAATGGACCATGGAATCTGAATTTCCCTTTCCCCAGTTGAGATGACCCCTCCAGACCAGGAGTTGAGGAATGTTTTGGGAACAGCGTTGGGGAAGCTTGCATTACTGATGCCTGTTCTGTGTCTGTTCTTTGGGGAAATAATGGCCGCCCTGGAGACTAACGTCCAATCTGGCACTAAATTCACTAAGTTTAAAAAAAAACAAAAACAACAAAAACCAGCAGCAGCAACCAGAAAACCTCCATCAATCCAACCTGCTAATAAATCCATTTCATCATAGATTCATTTTCTTTTCATCCCATTTTTCTTGCTAGGGAAAAATTTAAAACTAATCACTTTCCTTCCCTAGCCATCACTGCTGGCTGCTGGATAACACACAGAAACAGAAACTTTTGACAACATAATGGCTTTGTTTTTAAAATAAATTATATGGATTTCCCAGGGCAAATCCTATAATATTAAATCTCTGAGCTAGGCAACGTTGTCCTTGACACAGTGAGCGTTTGAGTATTTTGCATGAACAGACAGAAGGACAAGATGAACTCTAACAGGAGATGTGCTCCTACACATAGATCTGCAGTGTTTAGAAATACACAGAAAAAGGTGAAGGACATGGAAAAGGTAGTTGTCACAATGGATTGAGTTATGCATCCTTTACCCTTTAGGTCACAGTTTTCAAATGTGGCCCAGGTCACTGGAAACCAGAAGTCATATCCATCTGAGGGCTGATTCATGGCATTGAACTCATTGGCACCATCTGACCCCCTTGGCTGGCAACCATAGAAGAGAAGCCAAAATTTGAATGGGCTGTGGAGACTGAATCTCCCTTTGAGCCGTAAAAGTGGTGCCTCCAGAGGGATACGGACTGGAGTGGTGCAGGGGAAGGTTGTACTGCAGTGTCCAGCACTTTCTAGCTGTACACCTTTCCTGAGAACGCTACACACTTTTACCATGAAATACAGGCCAGGAAACCAAGCCTGGACAATAAGCAGAAGTAAGAGGAATGGAATGCAAACACATCCATACACTTACAATCTCATCATGTCTTAATGTAACAAAGAATATATATTCAGAGTATATTTTTAAATAAGTATTTAAGTATTTTTCTGCAATTATTTTGTTAACATTTTCCAATAATCATCATGTTTGCCAAAAGAGAGAGTTAATTCTGATAAAGCTCACAAAAGAGAAAACCATAAAGTCAAATCCAAATCATTCTTTTCTTAGTATTCAACATTTATGACAGGTTTCAGAGTAGCAGCCATGTTAGTCTGTATCCACAAAAAGAAAAGGAGTACTTGTGGCACCTTAGAGACTAACGAATTATGAGACATCCTCATGGCTTCAGGAGATGAGTCCAGTTCTAAGGCAGGCAGGGTGGTGAAGTGGAAAGTGGGACTGGGAGCTGGAGGGGCAGGGGAGACTGGCACCAGCTGGGCAAGAACACTAGGACAGGGAGCCAAAGGTGGGGGCTGGAATCAGGGATCACAGGAGAGACTGGAATTGAATGGGGAGCTGGGAGTGGCAGGAGAGAATAGAGCTGGCCAGGCCAGGAACTTGTGGTAGGGAGAGGAACAGAGGCCGTAGGGGACTGGGAGCTACTTAGGGGAGGGAGACTGGATAAGGAGCAGGAGGGGTGCAGGGAGACTGGATCTCTGACAGGGAACTAGGATGGAAAGATGGGATTGGCCAGTCAGGGAGATTGGGATTGGGATGAGGAGTCAAGGTTGGAGGGGGATGGAAGAGACTGGACAGAGACAATGGAAAGCTGGAGGGGACAGGGCGGAAGAGATAAGGCTTGTAGCCCTAGCTCACTCCCCTCCACAGTCTGGAATGGAATCCAAGATTCCTGAGTCTCCTCATTCCTCTGCTGTCAGCAAATAGCTGTGCAACCCACCAGCAGAGTATCCCACATAGAGGAGGACATAGAGGTCCACATAGAGGAGGACAACTTATTACTGCTATCAGTAACTCTCTGACAGCTCAAGTAGCAGAAATCTGTGCTGTGGATCTAAAGGTCCAAACCCTGCTGATGATTCTTGTGGATGTCAATATGATGTCATGTGAATTTATGTTTTTCAGTGTGCTTTTAAAAAAGCACAGACTAAACCAAACTTTCCACAGGTGGTCACTAACTGCATGTTCTTCATTTTCTGGATGCTCAACTCATGACTCTGGGGTCTGATTTGCAGATGTGCTGAGTGCTCACAGCAATTAAGTCAATGGGAGTTGTGCTTTGAACATGTAAAGTACTATAGAATGCTAAATACTCAGATATCTAAAGCCTGATTTTTCAAATTGGGCACCCCAGATTAGGTGAGGACACTTTTGACCTTAAATTTCTTTGTATCTGTTTCCTATTTGTAAAATGGGGATAATGCAACCCCGCACCGCTCAGGAATGTGGTGAAGATAAACTAATTAATGTTCACGAAGCATTCAAATACTCATAAAAAGCAATGAGTGCTATAGAAAAATCCACGAAGAAATAAATAATTCTATCTTCAGAGCAGGGTTTGAATAGTGTACACTAAGGGAGGCCTGGGGCCGCACCTTGAACAATGAGGAAAAAGCAAACTAGTTTCTCATGCAGTAAGCCCCATCTATCCTGTGTACTGAACGAAGAGGGGATGTCTTAGGAATTTTTACAGCATCTCTGGCTCAGCAATTCTCTCTGCCAAAGTAACTGTGATGCTACTCTCCCCCCCTCTGCTATTGTTCTCTATGTATTTTTTTGAAAGAAAATGTTATTTCAGGGTTAGAAAAGGGGAGACTGGGAGCCAGGACTGTAGGGTTCTGTTGACATCTCTAGAAGAGAAGTGCGGTTTCGTAGTCGGAGCAGAGACTAAGAATCAGGAATCCTGGGTTCTCATTCCAGCTTTCTACCAAACCTACTTTGTGACCTTGGAAAGGCCACTTCACTTATTTGTCCCTCGTGTTCCTCAGTGCTAAAAAGGGTTTAAGGCTGACTTACCTCATAGAGGTTGGGATGAGGCTTAATTAGTTAGTTTGCGAAGTACTTTGAGACACTGAGGTGGAAGGTGCTCTGGAAGGCAAAGTATAATCACAACTGTTTGCCTCTGTTATTGTGTCACTTAAAGCATTTTGGGATGGCATGTCTATGAAGAATGCTATACAAACTACTGTATTGCAGCATCCCTGAGTCTCTTCTCTGGGATCTTTGCCCTCCTGATGGTCCATTCACCTCTGCCTTTGTAAGATGACAGTATCCCCTGGTCCACAGTTCTGCACTGCTGTCTCTACGGCTCAGGGTCCATCTAGGCAGTCAGGCTTTGTCAGTTGGAAGCAATTCACTCCTGTGCCCCAGCCGCATAAACAGCAACCACCAAACAAGCCATGCCTCAGCTGTGTACAACTCCCAGAAGAAATGCATTTTTCATGAAAAAGCAGCTGCAGCTCATGTCTGTCCTGGAACTCTGGAGTATGCCATTGTGCCACAAGCGGCATCCTAGGCAGGGTGGGGGAGATGGAGAAAGATGGTGACAAATCCTTGGCTCACATGGGCGTTTACAACATTTACTCAGCAGTTCACATTGTCCAAGCGGTCAGAGTGAATGGGTGGCCATACCGGCCACTGCCTCTGGCTTACAGGGGATTGAAATCATAGGACTTTCAATGGCACTTTGAACAGAGTTGGCTCCTGCAAAGACAACAGCTCTTGAATTACTGAGCTTGACCTCTACCCAGCTTCACTTACACTACAGGAGATATTACTTTCATGTTCTGTTTTTTTAAATTATTTATTCCAGGTCAATTTACTTTCCCTAGTGACAGGGAGGAAAAAGGTGGCAGTGGGGGCTTTTCAATTTCCTAGTGTAGGAAGCAATGAATGGGAGCTGTCTTAGGCTCCTTTAAACAAAGATTATAACCAGTTAGGGCCATGGTTTGTGGCCACAACATAGTTAACATAGCTACCATGTACCATTCTTCCCCACACCTGATTTAGCCTTGCTTATTGGCTGAAATAGCCTTCCATTCCCCTTAAGTAGCCATGTTACAGACTGGAGGATTGACAGTGTGGCAGTCCTTTGCCCTCTCACTTCTAGCCCCCCTGTATACATTCTTGCAAGACCCCCACAAATCATGTCTCTCCTTACTCAGTGGAGCCATACTGGTTCTGCTGCTAGGTCAGGATTTGCCCTTAAATAACCTGATTTTCAGAGATGCTGAGCACCTATAATTCCCACTGACGTCAATAGGAGATGTGGGTATCAATCATCTCTGCAAATCAGGCCATCTGTGGCAACCTAAAATTGGATAATTCCCCCTAAATTTCAGAGCACTCAGTTCCATAAAGCCTAAGCAGGTTATAGTAATGGCTTAGTTAATATTTCTGTTCCAATCCCCTGTTTGTGGAGTTTTATAACTGCCATGGAAACATTTGCTCTAGGCTGAAACTTAGCATTTACATAGTTCATGCTGAGATCAATCGAAGAGTTAAGAAAAAAGTCTGGACATATTTTAAGTTAACAAGCGTAAAATATTTGGCAAGTTCTTAGTGTTTAATGTAGTGTAAACTTTGATATTTGACAGAGAAGAGAAAACATCCCATTAAATGACCAAGACAAATAACTATGAAAAGAGTCCGCTCTATTTTTGCAATATGGCATCAATGCTGTGACACATGGCAGCAATATGCCAAGGCCCCACGTGCCTATGGCATACCTTCTACAGTACTGTGGGATGAGACCTAAAACTAAGGCCCTGACCACTTGTGGCCATTAACAAAATATCTGGCTTTTTTGTGCGGTGTTAGCATGATCTGGTCACATTCCACCTCTGATAATTACATCTACCTTCCTAAATCTCTCCTGCAGTTTCAGCTAAATCAGGATACTCTACTCCCTGTGCTAAACTGTGTGCAGTGTTACTACACACTGTTAAAAGCTGCTGTGTTCCTTCACAGAAGTAGCTACATTTCAGTGGCAGGTGAAGGAATTCCTGTGAGAAGATAAGATCCAATTTTGCATCCACTGAAGCCAATGGGAGTTTTGCTATAGTGTTCGACAGGAGAATTGGACTCTGACAGGCATGGATCTGCTATGTAATAATCTAAGCATATTGATATGTACCCTAGTTACTGAGATAGACTGTATAACATATATAGAGGGGGTGGGGGGCAGAACATTTATTACAGACTTTTATCTCTTTAACTCAATGAGGGCTGTTGGCAGAACAAATAGGAGGATCACACAATGGATACCCAGATAAGAACATCTTGGCATACACTTGAAATACACTGGGCTGATAAAAAGCACTAAGCAGCTTTTAAAAGACATTCTCTCAACACTGGCAAGAGAACTGGCTTATGAGTTAAGGGAACAGATTATATCACCCAGACCCTCGCTGTCTTGGGAGTTCTATAGCAAGCTTAGACCTACCAGGAATGCCCCGTGGAAGATGGACAGACACCTGGTAAGCTAGACATGCATGCAGTCTGTTTATTGTTGTAAGATCTGTTTTCTCTTGAATGCTTTTGTTCTAAATAAATAATACTTTGCTTTAAGTAGGCTGTTTGGTCACTGGGTATCACTGTCATTGTCCCTGAGGGAACTGAACCGCTGAGGTAATCACAATTGAACACATGGAGTAAAGCCTAGGGGGCCTGGACTGAGAGTGGGAGAACTGCATGATTCCACACTAAGAGAGGTGACAGCTCAATGCCTGAGGGGATCCACCTGAAGAGACCAGGAAGGGTCAGAGGCTGTTAGCCCAATAACTGTGACAAGGGTCCCCTGTTTGTAAAGCACTTTGGGATCTTAGAATGAAAAGCGCTTTGTAGTTATAAGTTTTAATTATAAACTGAGGGCCCAACTTTTGCCCTTGGTTGTGAATGAGCATCTTCCATGGACTCCAGTGCAAGTGCACAAACCGAAGAGGAGAATTTGGCCACAAGGCCTGTATTTTCAAAAGTGCCCTCTAATTTCTGGCACTCGGCTTCAGACACTCTGTGATCAACTGAACAGATAAACAGTGTTTTTCAAAATCTAGCTCAGTACATCCTCTACTCCATCATGTCAAGCTTTCTTGGCCGAGGGAGAGTTTTTAGTGTACTCAGGCAGTTTTAAAGAATCTGAGCCAGGAAACTCAGGAGGTACAAGAGGATTTCCCCCCCCACAAACATTTAAAAAAACAAACACGGAAATTCACACACACAAAGCATCTATTAAAATATATTTCTGGAGCTGGCTGTGAATCAGAGCTAGGATATTAGGTGGTAACCCTTTGAATACTGAGGATTTGACACTGCTTAACCACATTCTTCACAGCAATCATTTTCATACTCTGTGCTACATACACATGGTTGTACACATGGGAGTAATGCAGATTGCTACACATGTATGTAAGTTTGCAGGGAAATAGATCTGGTACACTTAATGTGATTTGAGAAATAGTATAATTACCGTACTTACAGATGGAACCACAATGCATACCCCTAATGGGGCGGAGCGGTGGTTGTGTGGACAGCTGTAGCTGTAGCTTTTGCCTGACTTTCGAATGGGCAGTAACATAGCCTTTTTTGCTAGCAATATCCTTGTTTGCTTGTTTTTCACAAGAAAACAAAGACAAAGACAATCCCTTATAAAGGATGTAAGTTTTATCATTCTGGGGTGATTTGATTTCAAACCTTCCAAACCTAGCTACCCTTGAGCAGGCTTCTCAAGTCCAGCTCACTCAAATCAGAGTCTCCAGAATCTAGCTTAACTTAATTTTGGCCTCTTGAGCCCAGTCATCCTTAACTCTGGGTGATTTAAAATAATTTGAGCTATTTCTTTAATAAATAATAATAATAAAAAGAGAGAAAAGAAGCTCCTTACTGCAAATCCTATATCTTTTACAGTAGAAAAGCACAGAGAATCTATTTGGATACGCTGAAAACTTTCATTTTGGTATGTTGGCTATGATATTAATTTAGCACACAATCTGCCTAACCCTTGGTCAACAAACATTTCTTATTCATGCAAGTAGTCCCTTTGACGCTATGGGATTGCTACATGAGTAAAGGCTACTCTCAGCAGTAAGCGTTTGCAGGATAAGATGAGTGCTCAGTCGAGCACAAATCCACCAAGCTTTAAATGCCTAACATGCTCTGACAAACCAAAGTATCAGTGCAGTTCTGCCACAGAACGCAGGCTCTTTCAATGCACAGAAGTGTAAGCAGCTAGTTGGACCCCTCTCTGCTCTTCTAATCCCTCAGCAAATGTACTAAGCAACACTCCAAAAAACAAACACTAATCTCCTACACACTTCAGTGCTGGAATTTTCTATATTTCTCTGCCTTTTTCCTAGTCTTCTACCTCCACTTGAGCCAACTCATTGTCATTTTCTTGAAACACTACAGTGCAGAAGGATCAGGCTACACTAACACTGGGAAGGCAGCCAGCAGCATATGGGGTGCTCAACACCATGAATAATGACGACTGGCATATGGAGAGGCCCTCTCCTCCAGAAATCCCAAAGTTCTCAATAAATCAAATACACAAGGATCATTTCACCCACCACTGATATGCAACCATCTCTGGGGTGGAAAGTTCTCCCATTCTGCCCAAAACTGTACAAAAGTTTAGGGCAGGAAGTGAGGAGGAATTTAGGGAGACTGCATGGAATTAACTGAGCTGTAACGTGACAAGGACTACATTAGCACTGCAAAAAATGTCTGAAGATCTTGATGTTATATTTCATCTAAAAGACAGAGGTACAAAACCCTTCAAGTGAGACAAAAGGAAAACCCACCAATAAAACAAAATTAAGGTGGAGCTATAGTTTCACTGTAGCTATGTAACTGAAAGGAAATGTCTTTCTATTTTCTGTGTACCACTCCTTTAAATGTAGAGAAGTGTCACTGTATGCCGAAGTGGCAGCTGTGATGTCATTTTGTGTTGCAGTTCCAAAGCAGAATAGCACAGAGACAGTGTGCTCACTCTCTCTGGGATAGCGTAACGCAGCGGTTCTCAGCCTGTGTGCCGGGACCCCAAAGTGGGTCGTGACCCACTTTGAATGGGGTCACCAGGGCTGGCTTAGACTTTATGGGGCTCGGAGCTGAAGCCCAAGCCCCACTGCCCAGGGCTTCAGCTTTGGCTCCCGCTGCCCAGAGCGGTGGGGCTTGGGCTTGGGAGGCTCAGGCTTCAATCCCGCATCTTGGGGTTGTGAAATAATTTTTGTTGTCAGAAGGAGGTCACGGTACAATGAAGTTTGAGAACCCCAGGTGTAATGACAGGTTTCAGAGTAACAGCCGTGTTAGTCTGTATTCACAAAAAGAAAAGGAGTACTTGTGGCACCTTAGAGACTAACCAATTTATTTGAGCATGAGCTTTCGTGAGCTACAGCTCACCTGCAGTTTCCACGGTATGCATCAGATGAAGTGAGCTGTAGCTCACGAAAGCTCATGCTCAAATAAATTGGTTAGTCTCTAAGGTGCCACAAGTACTCCAGGTGTAATGGAATGTTAAACTGCACTATACAGTTCAGCCACTAGGTGGCAGTGTGTGTAAAACACCTTTTTTAAGGTTTCAGAGTAACAGCCGTGTTAGTCTGTATTCGCAAAAAGAAAAGGAGGACTTGTGGCACCTTAGAGACTAACCAATTTATTTGAGCATGAGCTTTCGTGAGCTACAGCTCAAAGCTGTAGCTCACGAAAGCTCATGCTCAAATAAATTGGTTAGTCTCTAAGGTGCCACAAGTCCTCCTTTTCTTTTTGCACCTTTTTTAAATGACCCTCAGCCGCATTATGCCTGAGAGAGCATTAAAGGATCTCACAATGAACACATCTGATGTGTATAAGCAAGCTCTGTGTAACCAGTCCATTTCTGCTACATGACATGGTGTCAGGAGTAAACAAGAACAAAAATAGAAAGAACAAAGCAACAAAGTTTGCAGACAGAAGGAACAGCAACAAACATGGCAGGATCTCATCAACAGGCCGCTCTTCAATGCCCCAGAGAACTTCAGTATTCAGAATGGACAGATTGGACACAATATTTTGGAAGATTTCACATTGCTACCAAGCTGCACAAAGAAACTGGAGATATACAGGTATCGTTTTTAATGTATGCTATGGGGAAACAGGCAGAGTATATCTTTAACTCCTTTGTCTTTATTGAAGACAGTCACAAAGATGACTATGTAAAGATTCTGGCTATGTTTAATGCATACGTTATATCTCAGAGAAATGTGGATTATGAAAGAACACGTTTTCACCAGAGAATTCAAGAACCAGGGGAAAATGCTGAATATTTTATAAGAGCCCTGCATATATTGACTGGAAACTGATTTTGGGAATACAAAATATGAAAACATCACAGACAGGGGCTAGTTATTGATAAAAGATAAAAACCTTTCATAACAGTTATGATTGAAGAGAGATTTAACCCCAACCACAGCTGTACAGATAGCAAAACAGTCGGAATTAATCAAACAACAAAACAAAAGGCAGGAGCAATTGAAAAACCTGAAACCAGCTTAGAAGCTATAAACAGACAGACACACGAGTGTTTCAGAGTAGCAGCCGTGTCATCATCATAAAACCCCTGAGGAAAGGAGAGAGAACTCCCAGGCTAAGCCTGGACAAATTTATGTTGATACAACGACATCACTCAGAGGTGTGGAAAATCCACACCTCTGAGCAATGCATTTATACTGACATAACTTCCACTATAGACAGCTCTATGGTGATGGGAGGTCTTCTCCTGTCAACATAGCTACAGGCTTTCAGGGAGGTGGAGTACCTACACCAATGGGAGAAGCTCTCCCATCGGTGTAAGTAGTGTCTTCACTAAGCGTTACAGCAGCATAGCACTGTAAGTGTAGACAAGGTTCTAGACTATGCTCAGTGGTAGAAGAGGACAGGACAAGGAGTAATGGTCTCAAGTTGCAGTGGGGGAGGTTTAGGTTGGATATTAGGAAAAACTTTTTCACTAGGAGGGTGGTGAAACACTGGAATGCGTTGCCTAGGGAGGTGGTGGAATCTCCTTCCTTAGAAGTTTTTAAGGTCAGGCTTGACAAAGCCCTGGCTGGGATGATTTAATTGGGGATTGGTCCTGCTTTTGAGCAGGGGGTTGGACTAGATGACCTCCTGAGGTCCCTTCCAACCCTGATATTCTATGATTCTATGATAAGCCCCAAGAGGGACAAATGCCAGCCTACATGCCCAAGGTGTGGAAAAAGTAATATCCCAAGAGATGATGCATGTCTAGCCAGAGGCACACAGTGTAATACAGGCATAAAATGCAGACATTTTGCAGTTGTTTGCTGCACCAAAGCAGTCATGGAGTTGGCTCATATTACAATCAAGAGCCATTGTTTTTGGAATCTATCACTTATGAAGACAGAGTCTGCCTGGAGAGTGAAATTGAATATTCATGGCAAGACTACTGACTTTAAAACTGACCCAGGAGCTGATGTCACAGTCATCTCAGAAGAGACTTGCAGTCACCTTGAACCACTACCTGAGCTGAAATCACCTGACACAGCTCTGACTAGCTGGAGGTATTCTGAACTGCATGGGCAGTTCACCACAGAAATAACTTACAAAGACAAAAGCTATGCATTCAGAGCGTATGTGATCAAAGGATCACAGACCAACAGCGTTCCCTGCTGCAACGTTGCAGCCATGATGGGCTTAATGAGAAAGGTGGAAGAACTTGATGGAGAATTTGATGACGTTGGACTTTTGAAATGAGATCCAGTACAAATCAACTTAAGAGACAATGCTGAACCATACAACGTAAAAACACCCCTACCAGAAAGGCCTTGGAATAGACTAGCTGCAGATGTATGTGAATTCAGAAGACATCATTAGCTGGTCATAGTGGACTATTTTTACAGGTATATAGAAATAATGAACTTGAAAAACATAACATATCGCAGTGTTATTGAGAAACTGAAGTGAACTTTTGATCACTTCAGTATTCCAGAACATCTAGTGACTGACAACGGACCACAATTCACTGCAGCAGAATTTAAGTCATTCCAAACAAAATATGATTTTGGTCATATTATTAGCAACCCACATTACCCACAAGTGAATGGAGAGGCTGAGAGAGATGTAGCCAAGAAAATCCTACATCCATTCCTTGCACTTTTGAGTTACAGATCAACAACAAGAGTGGCTATTGGATATAGTCCAACACAACTCCTGATGGGAAGACAACTCAGAACTACTGTTCCAACTACGGAAAAGAACTTATTTCCATTGTGGCCAGACATGAAGAGAGTAGCTAAATCAGACAAAAAAGATACCAGAGTCAGTCGTTGCAACTAATGGACAGCCAGATGACCAAGTGTTACGTATTCGGGTCACGTAATTAGAAAACCAGTACAATTCAGAGACACTTAACAGATTGATATGTACTGAACTTCAAATCAGCATGACAGTGTAAGTACTGTAAATGGTAGGAAAGTAGAACTTAAAGGGAGAGACGTAATGGAATGCTAAACTGTATTGGGTGACACTGTGTGTAAAATACCTTACTTAAAGGTACCTGGCAGAGCATTAAAGGATGTTGATAAATACATCTGGTGTTATAAACAAGCTCTGTGTAATCATGGGCGGCAAGTGAAGCTTCCCCTCGGAGAGGCTAGCTCCCAATCCCGCCTCTTCTGCCCACACTCAACCTCTGCTCTGCTCCAAGCCTCGCTCAGCCCCCTCCCCACTCACTATGTGCATCCCTCCTCCTTCCTCCTCACTCTGCCCCCCCACCGCTCAGTGTGTGTCCCTCTTCTCCTCCCCTGCCCTCCCTGCTCACATCCCTCCTCTCCTCCCCGCCCGGATTCATTTGTCTTCCTCTCTTCCCCCCCGCCTCCCTGCTCGAGTGGCAATGGGGGGGGGGGCCTGAGCAGGGGAAAGGAGAGGAGGGACGCACATGGTGAGAGGGCCAAGCGGGAAGGAGAGGAGTAACTGTCAAGCGGCGGCGGGGACCTCTGCAGAGCTGGGTGAAGTGCTGGAGAGGAGCAGCCAGGCAGCGGCGGGTGGAGAACGCTGAGCTTTTATATGCTTCATACAGGTTTCCTGGCAGCTGAGCAGGCGCTATCTGCTGCTCAGCTTCCCAGGTTCATTAGTAATCTCCCTGGGAGTCCAAGGGACCCACGAAGCTGAGTAGCAGATACCGCCTCCTCAGCCTCCTGGGAACCTGCATGGTGCATAATAAATAAGCAAAAACTTCTGCCAGAAACCCATTCCCAGTAGGAAGGGGCCACCAAAGCACAGGCATCTGGTGGCAGGGTCAGCGGCAGCTGGCCAGGGGAGACCTGGCCTATTATACCTGCCGCCCACGTGTGTAACAAGTCCGTATCTGGAATAGGAGCATGGCAGCTAGAGACATAGGGCCTGACTCTTTTGTTTTATGCCTTTTCTTTACACTTGAATAAAGTATTACCCCATCAGAATTTGATTTTAGATACATATATGGTCCCTATTACCATAATATCTGAGCACCACACAAGCTGTAATGTATTTATCCTCACAACACCCCTGTAGGATAGGGAAGTGCTATTATCCCATTTTACAGATGGAGAACTGAGGCACAAAGAGGTTAAGTGACTTGTCATACAGGAAGCCTGTAATGGATCAGGGAATAAATCCTAGGCCTCACAAGTCCCAGGCTACAGCCCAAACTACTGGACCATCCTTCCTCTCACACGTGCATCACTGATAACATTGTACACTCATTTTTCACAGGTATAACTGATGAGACAAAGTGCAAAGCACTGGAGAATCAGGCCCTTTATTTTTGTTCTTCCTTTGTTTGTGGTTTTCCTGAATATGGAATAAGTCACCTATACTGGGAATACACAATGTGGAGTTTGTGTGTGGGATGAATAAGTTTGCTGCAGGCAGTGCAGTGCAGAGGGATTGGCCCCACCTCTAGGCTTATTTATGCATCTGGATTCTTTGCACATCATGGTAAGAGGAAGGAAACAGAAAAAGGTTAAAGGGGAAGGAAGGAAATCCCTGGCTTCCCTGCTGTTTCATTCTTCAGAAAGGACCTTCTCATGGCCCCTTCCAAGCCCTGCACTAGGGGGTTCTCAAAATGTTGCACTGTGCTGATCGAATTGCTCCGGGGGTGAGTGAATGTTCTTTGGATCAATGCCAGGACGTGCTGCTGCAAAGCCTGAGACTATTCTGGATACGCTTCTCATCTCCCCTAATTAAACTCAGCATCTGCTTGCCGGGCTTAGGGAGGGAGGACGCTCGCAGGGCAGCTAAAGCTGCTGAAACCCTTATAGCCCTTTCCCAAGAGCCTGGTGGTGTCGTTCTGGTGACATCCTATGCTAATGGAATGGGGATCAGGATGAGCACTGTTGGAAAGGGTCTGGGAAAAGCCCACCTGGTTGCACTCTCACTAGTTCAGGCAGCTTAGTGAGAATTCAAGGATTGTTGTAGCCCTGCCCTTGTGTAGCCAGGGCAGCTGCACCCTCCACAGTGTGGGGGGTGATGGGGAGTGCAAGCCAGTGACAAACAGCATGACGGCAAATCCCAAGGTGATGCAAACCACTGCTGCCCTGTGACCTCATCAGGAAATGAGGAGCATAGGCTAGTGATGTGCTGTGGGGCAGCAACCCCCTGAGTCACAACTGGGGCTTAATCCCAGGACTTCGATTTTTAACTGGCCTGCCTGGTTTCTGTACTGCCTTGCCGGTGAACAGATTTAACATGCTGGCTTTCTTTTTCCCCCACTGGGACAGATCAGAGGTCTCCACAGTACAGATCCCAATAGTCCAGATTGCAGTGCCATGGTAGGATAAGAGAAGAAAAATGATAGACCAACATAAAAATACACAGGTTGTGTTATTTTTTGTGTCAAATGATTCTCTAAAACATTTTAGGAATAATTAGCTAGAGTCGACGCAAGGACCCTTTTTGTTGGTTGAGAGGGGGGGCTGGTTTTTCTGAGTCTTGGAAGTGACAACTCTCAGGACTTTCCCTCGGGGGCACAGCTACATGTCATCCCTTACAGAGAGGGCTGAGCATCCATCACCAGATTATTACATCTCTTTGAGCTGGACTAAGCCACTAGGTTCAATGTGCCCCCTCCAATCTCCAGGTTTTTCAATTATTACCTC
This sequence comes from Eretmochelys imbricata, assembly GCF_965152235.1. Classification (NCBI taxonomy): domain Eukaryota; kingdom Metazoa; phylum Chordata; order Testudines; family Cheloniidae; genus Eretmochelys; species Eretmochelys imbricata. Next base: position 206,752,480 of record NC_135572.1, read on the forward strand.
AGCCGTCCCCTGCTGAGAAAATGAGGCCTGCCAGCTTCCCTCAGAGGTTCTTGTAAACTCAGTGGAGGCCAAGCTCGCTCTATTTTTACCTGGGTGTGTGTGGGAAGATTATTCTCTCATTTTACCAGTAGCAGAGCTACTACTAACCCCCCCTCAGTATCACAGGCAAACCCGAGATCAATCCCAGCTTCTCTGGGAGAACCATGCCTATCCTGCAGTTTCACTGTATGGGGGGAAAAGGGAAGGGCGTTCAGATGGCTGGACTGAGCGGTTTGCATGGAAGGAATGCAGAGCTCAGCAGAAACTGTCTAGACTTTAACTAACCTCACCCCAAGGAATCCGGGAAGCGTTGAGACACACAGAGGGTGGAGGAGTAGCAGGGGCCAGCAAAAGAATCTCAATCTATGTTCAGCACCCGCCAATAGGTCATTTCTATAGGTAAATGGGCTCATTTCTAAAACACAGTTTCCTGTATGCTGGGGTTCAGCTGCCAGAGGACAAAGAGGGAGGGTCACTTTTGTGGAGTCAGACTGTTCACTGTGACAAGAACTGGGGCTCTTATTTTCTTATAAGCACCATTTATTAGAAGAACAACAGTACAGACAACATCCAAACTCTATTCTGAAGGAAAATAGCAGCTGATAAAGACCGCAATTAATTGGATCTGACAGAGAGAAAGCACCTTCCCTCCATGGATCTCAAAGCACCACACAAACATTAGGTAATTTAGTCGTGCAACCTGTGCTGTGAGGTAGGAAAGTGATACTATCCCCAGCGTACAGAAGCAGAAACCAAGGCACAGAGCAGTTAAGTGATCTGCCCAGGGTCATACAGACAGTCAGTGACAGAGCTTGGATCAGCGCTCTCGGTGCTGGGTCCTAGTTCTGTTTGGCCATAAGTCAGAGAAGAATCTTTGGTCCCACGGTTTGGAAATGCCTGTCACAGTAACACAGCACTTCAGACCCCGCCAAGATCCACAAAGGTACTTCGGTGCCTAAGTCCCTGTTTTAGGCTCCACTGCAATCCACAAAACTCCCACTTGGCTGCTGTTGAACCCTGTAGTACCCAAATTCACTTGGTGCCTAAGTTTTCGCAGTAAAAGCCGCCTAGGTGCATGCATATTGCTGCCCCACTAGGCATCCGGGGGCCTACCTCTTGCATAAATCCACAAACCAGGGGAAGATCAAGCATTTATCTGCCTACCTCACGGGCAGGGCCCGACCCGGTAGATGTGCTCAGAGGCCACCTACCAGCAGACTGGGAAACTTTCAAAAGCTGGCTAAAGGAGGTGGTGGTGGTGGTCCACCACTCACCTAATAAGCTTTATCCAAGTGGTTAGAGCACTCACCTGGGATGTGGGGGACCCAGGTTCAATTTTCCCCTCTGCCTGAGGAGAGAAAGGATTTGAACAAGGGAGTTGCTTCCCCCCTGCTCCGAGGAGTGTGCTCTAACCAGTGAGCAATGGGCTAGTCTGGGGGGGATTCCCTCAGGCTGTCCTGCTGAAGTTGTTTCTCTGTGGATAAATACTTAAACAGTCATTGGAGAAGGGGAACTGAACCCTGGGTCTCCAACCTCTCACATGGGTGCCCTAACCACTGGACTGGAGAGTCATTCTCTCTCTCTCTGGTCCAATGACTCTAAATATTTAATCCACAGTTGAACAGCTTCAACAAGAGAGACAGAGGGAGCCTAACACCAAACTAACTCATTGTTCCATGGTTAGAGCACCCTTTGAGAGGGGCCAGACCCCCCTGTTCAAATCCTCTCTCCCCCTCAGGCAGAGGGGCAAATTGAACCTGGATCCCAGGTAGCGCTCTAACCACTGGGCTAAAAGTTACCAGCATGACTACTTCCTTCTTCTCCAGCTGTTTTGTGTGGAGCGAGGCAGGTGACTCACTCATTCTCACAAGAAACAATTTGGACACCTAAGTCGCCTGGTTCCAGGAGAGGGGTTCCTGATTGTGGATTGCTAGCAGAGCTAGGTTCCTCCCTGCAGTTTGGACAAAGGGGTTGAACTCCACGAAAAGGGCAGGGCTAAGGACACACCTCTGTCATCGGCATCTCTCATTGGGTAGTTTAGGTGTCTCCCTGCTTAGTGTGCTGGCTTTTGTAGATCGCATTCGAAGCTAAGGCGCCTATCTCTCCCCATGCATTGTATAGGAGCCTAGGTGTCTAATGCAGGCTTTATGGATCACAGTGTTGTTCCTGTGATTTTCTAGGTGCCTAAAAGTTAGGCACCCTGATGCTCAGCATGGCATTCATAAGTCTCTCTGAGAAACCAGGCCTTCGCCCTTCCTGCCAGATAAGCATTAGGTGCTCACATCCTGAGCACATATTGAAAATGTTGCTTCATAACCAGAAATGAGAGGCTTCCCAGTTCAAAAAATTCATGCCACCACTAGTAAGAAAAACGTAAAAATGGCATCGCCTTATGTTACTTGTGATCTGCCCCTTGACTCATAGTGCTGTCCTGTTAACCTAGCCTTGCAGAAAGATGCTGCCAACCAAACAAAAGCAGCAAAAATGGGGGGGAATGTACAGTCATGCCTCCCTATTCCCCTCAGAGAGCCCGACAGGGTCCATTTAAATGCTAACATGCACGGGCAATTTCTCTTTTCTACCTTTGCTTTCTTTAAAAGGAAAAACAAGGTAATTGAATGCCAAACCCTAAAATGATACAGTATTAAAGTTATAGACTTAAACACAAAGTCAGGGAAGGCAAAAACAAAGGTTGTCCTAATGACGTTAGTATCTGTATCATATATATACACACATGATAATAGTGCCCAGAGGCCTCAGTCTAGACAGGGTCCCATTGCGCTAGGCACTGCACAAACACATCTGAAGATAAGATCTGCGCGCTGAAGAAATTATTCATTTACTCACATTGCAAATATTGTATATTGTTCTGCTAGGTGTCCCCAAGTGGCACGGTCGTACATAGCCTTCCAAGTTCTTTGTCTCAGCATACAAGCAAGTTTTCAGTCTTAGAAGAAATGCTTGTATTGTTGTTAGTTTGGTTATATAAGAATCCTCTGAGAGCATTGGGGAGCAGCACGAGAACTTGCTCTCTACCTTAATCTTGCTAATTAGAGTCAATCTGGGAGCCAGCGCAGCTTGGTAGGAACCTGTCATTGGTGTTCCACTGAGATTTCTGTGAGAGGAGACTGTCTGCATGCTGTTTGTGACCACCTCTATTCCAGGAGGACTGGTGCATGTGTATAAATAAAACAAGTTACACTTAGAATATACCCAGACTCCATGGTCCTGGGAAGCCAACCTGTATGGCCCCAAAACTCTGCTACCAGTCAGCAGAGGGGCAACATGGTGTAACAAATGGGATACTAAGGTCAGAAGGGCAACAATATATTTAGATGTTCATCTTGGGCTAGACTGTGCTTTAACTGCTTGTGTGAATAAGGGCTCACTAACATTAGTAAAGGTAGTTTTTAACAGCTTTAAGGACCCTTACAAACAATTACAGATCTGTTTAACTTTAAGCATGTGACTATTCCTATTGTCTTTAATGGGAAAACACATGTGCTTAAAGTCACACATACTGTGCTATGATTTGCAGATCCTAATTAATACGAAAATAGTATATATGTGCAAGATGGGTGAGTTCACATTATTAGGAAAATGTCAGCATTTGTATTTCTTGAGTTTTGAGTGTTTATGTATATGGGCTCAGTATTACATTAACAGAGGATTTTTGCATTTAATTATATTAAATTTAGCAGATTACTTCTGGAATCTCATAGAGCATAGATAGTAGCAGTGTACAAATATAAAAGTAGTACTTTCACAGTCACTTTTCTGCACAGCATTACTTCTGTTTTTAGAGGTAGGATTATATATTTATTTACATAAAACAGTAATAACAACACTTTGTATTTTGCTAGTGTTTTTATCTGAATTTCTCAAAGCATTTTACAATCACTAATTTATTAATCCTCAGAATCTACTGTGCAGTAGGCAAGTATGAGTATTCTCCTTTCTTACGCGTGGAAATATTTTCAAAGTACTAATCATCTGGCTGGGATAATTTAGTTGGGGATTGGTCCTGCTTTGAGCAGGGGGTTGGACTAGCTGACCTCCTGAGGTCTTGTCCAACCCTAATCTTCTATGATCTGCAGCGCCTTTAAAAAATCAGACCATTTTTACTTGGGTGCCTAAGCATGGCTTTTCATGCCTTCTTTTAGGCCTCCAAGTTGAAAAATTTGGATATAAGTGACTTGCATAAGGTTATACAGTGAATCGGTAGCAGAGCCAGGCATGGAACAGAGTCTCTGAAAAGTAGCTGTTTGCTCTAATCATTAGTCTATAGCCTCTACTTTCCTATACACAAAGATTTTGCTATAAAAATACGAACACACTTTTTAAAATCAGAAGACAGCAGCTGAAATATTTAAAAAATGTTACCGTGTTGTTTTAACAACATCTTCACTGCTGGGGGAGAGGGGGAGGAAAAAAGTGGAGGAAGGAAAGTAATTTCCGTTGGTTGCCATAGCAACTAATGGGAATCGCTAACCCATCTTCTTCTCCTGTCAACCTTAGATAGACCTGTCAAGGAAAGTGAGCAATTCTGCATAGAGCTGCTGCCTAACTACAACATTAAATTAATGGAGAATCTACATTATCATAATGTCAAGTGCCATCCCTACAGCATGTCTCCATTTGTTATCTCTGTGCTACTAACAAAAGCCATGAATAAGTGATAAGCCATGAGAGCTGCTTCCTGCTCCCCTCAGAGAGGAAGCAAGCTTTGAAAACGCATCTCCCCCCCATACACTACCTCAGCTCTCCCTCCATGGATGTCTGTCTCTATCTCTGGGTCAGTCGACAGCATTCAAGTATACCCCATCCCATCCACAAATGAGGGGCGTCCCCATTTTAGAACTTGATTTCATTGTTACTCCCCATGTGCATCTGTTCATTTGTCAATAATTTAGCCCACAGTTGGGCTGGGAAAATGTTATTAATATAACAACAGATAATATAAAACAAGTAATAATAGTCCTTTGCATGTCTACTGCACCTTCCATCCAAGGGTCTCAAAGAGCTTCACTAACGGTAATGCATTTGTGATTCTGGCAAGTCCTGGCTAGAGGCTTCAGCAGAGGGGCCCCATACAATGTAATACTGTGGACGGAATGTAAACCTGTCCTGATAAAAATCAGGATGACCCCAGCTAATTCACCTCTCCAAGGACTCTATGCTGGTGTCTCATACACTCCTAGGCTGTTAGAGCATCTGAGATTTTTCAGTCAATGGCAAAACATTGGATAACAGAGCTAGGGGGGAGGAACCCACTTTACTTCATTGCCATGCAGTCATCTGGTTGACATGTCATCCCCCACTGCCCCATGACTAACTGCACCTCCAATCACTTTCCTCCACAGTGTTTGGAGAGACCATTATATGCACTTGGACAGTTTTGTTCAGTTCTGGGCACCACATTACCAAAAAGATATGGCCAAATTGGAGACACTTGAAAGAGTGACCATTCTTTGGCAGGGATTGTGCTATGAGGACATTAAAGAGCTAAACATGTACAGGTTGGAGCAGTGGAGGCAACATAGGTCTGTAATATCTGAAGGGTGGAGATAAGAGAGAGGGAGGGAGGGGAATTACGGTATGTATTCATGAACCTAGGGCTATAACGAAGACTAATGGGATGAAATAAGGAAAGGGATTATTTATTTACCTTATTTATTTATTTGAGAAGAAGAAAAAAACTTTGGAGAGATATTAGGTTGTGGCATTGTCTCTGCAAAGAATAGGAAGGAGGCAGCATAAAATGGGACACAGAAAGCTAGACTGGACAAGACACTAATGACCAGGATTTGCAAAAGTGACTACTGGTTCTTGGCACCAACTTGAGACACTGTGAAAGGGTCAGTTTTTCAGCAGGTGGGTGCTTGGCAAATTCTGAAACTCAGGCCCCTTTAAAGAGTCTCAGGTTGGGCAGTAGCCACATTTGAAAAGTGTGGCTTAATAAGTGCACTGTAGGGAACAATGCTGTATGAGAGAGAGTGTGCTTATCCTGTCTACACACACTTCTTGGGTGACTGAAAACATTAGGCCATCCTGCCTCTAAAGCATGAGGCCATGTTTATTATACTCCAAACAGGCCCTCTCGGCTAATCAGAGCCAGCCCTGCACCACCAGATTGTCAGGCTGCCCTATAATTAACTTGGCTGCTCTGTAGGTAACAGGACTGAGAAAACACAACAAACCCAGCCATCTGCACACCCTTATTAGAGTCCTGACTCTTCAACATAGCGACCACAGAGACCTGCACAAGGATTCTTTCAAGAGCACAATACAGACAGTGCGAGTGAGTCGGGGATGTGTAACAGCATGACGAGGAGTACGATACCTCTTCTCTGCCCCCTGCTGGAGGTGCCCCCACCCTGACACACCTGTCCAAAGAACTGTGTCACCTGGGAAAGAAGGGCAGTGAACTTAGGTCTCCAAGCACTTCCATCAGGCATTAGCAATCCAGACTCCTTAGGTGACATAAAAAAGTTTGCCCGCTTCTCCTAAGAGGTGGTGCTGGGGCAGCAGAGAAGCTCACTGGGCCTAACTCAGAAAACCCAGCCCCAAGTCATGGCTTGACAATCTGACTGCACCTTCAATTACAATGTGTGACAAACTTTCTCTGTTGTGGAGTGTGACAGGGTGCTGGGCAGAGGGTTGCATATTCAGCCCTCTGTCACCCCTATTCCTCATTAGGGGAACAAACTAGAGCAGCTGGAGGTAACCTGACCCTAATTGGGGAGGCAGAGACAGCTGCTAATTACCCTGGGGCTGCATCAAAGCCTCAGGGGAAGGAAGCCCGGGGAGAGCAGGAGGAAAGGGAAAAGGCATGGAATGGAAGCAGAGAGGTAGCTCTCCCCTCCCTGCAGACAGTGAAGGGTTACCTGTACATGGTGAAACAGTGGTGGGAACAAGCCTGAAATAATGTGCACCAGTAGTTACTAAACCCAGGGTCTCAGAGTGACTTTATGAACCTAGCAGAGGCAGAAGCCAAGGGGGCCCTGCCACACTCTGCTACATGGAGTTAAAAGTCCAGGTGACCATTTTTGAGATGAATGTCTATTAACTGTTACTGGACTAGCAAGGGGCTGGCAGCAAGACCACACACACACACACACACACACACACACACACACACGCTCCTGGTGAGCTGGGACACTCACAGTGGTAGCGGCCCACAGTGTTGTTTTCACAAGGTAACAATAATCAGATCTCTTCCCAGGCGAAGCTGGTTTTATCTGGGTGGATATAGTGCTGTAGCTGACAACCCTGAACACTGAAGTCCCTTCTTTGGCCACAGAATAGGTGCAGCCTGGACAGTGTCAGAGCAAGCTTCTGATGTGACATGACTTAGCCCCACCTGGAGCCTCACCTGCAGGGGCAAAAGGGAAATGGAGTCTCTGTGGCAATTCAGTGCTTGGCCTCTCTGCTGAGACGGCCCCCATGAGTACCCTATATGGAAGGTTATTTTATTATGCCTCCTACCACCACCTCTAGGGATAGGAACGAGCTCACCAGCTCACATCACATGCAGCAACCAAACAGCCATCAGAGGAGAGTAACTTGCAGTTTCTCTCCTACAGTGTCAGGCCTGGTCCACCTGTAAAACTTAGGTTGGTGAGGCTGCAGCACTCACGTGACAAATCCACCGCCCGGGTGCCATAGTTAAGCCAACCTAACCGCTGGTGTTGACACAGCCAGGGTGACGGAAGAATGCTTCTGTCAACCTACCTACTGTCGCTCGAGGAAGTGATGTTCCTACAGCGATGGGAACACCCCTTCCATCACCGTAGACTATGTTTACAGAGTTATGCCAGCATAGCTACACCGACCTAGCTATACAACTGGAGTCCCCGCAATGTAGACAAGGCCTACGTCCTCCAGGAAGTGTAGTAATGCACTTACAAGTGTTCCTGTACACTCTCATGCAGTCTTTGGGTTTCCTGGGACATACTTCCTGCTGGGTCAGAAACAAAGCAGTCCAGGGCAGGGCAGTCACAAGCTACAGTATATAGGGTAGTAGGAAGTTTGTTACCTCATTCCTGTACGTAGTCCCTGTTCATAATAAAAGGTTTTATCTTGACACTGGTCTGCCCGTCAGTAAGATATTACAGTTTCTGCTGTTACAGGCCAAATTCAGACCAGTGACCTAAGATGAATGGTCCAGTTTCACTACTAAGCTGTCCAGATTCCTGGATTCAATGAACTGTTCTCCAACATGGGTCTACCCCCTTTGGAACTGGATTACAATCCTTTCAAATCATCCATTCCCACTGTCTCTGCAGGATGTTCCTTCTCCCAAGCACAGACAACACTCCAGATGTGGCCAACATGACCCCTGAGCTTTGAAGGCTGGAAACCAGTTCTTCATATACAGCGCCCTTTCCTCAACCACAAAGGAAAAGAGCAGCCAAAGACAAGGCAGAAGAAGAAAGCCCAAAGGTAGCTTGGCACAGCTGTGAAGAGTTACATCATGCAGCAGGAAAGCAGTTGGCTTCGGGCTACAATTACCTGTGCTCAAATGGCAGGGGTCCCAGTGGCACAGAAAGGCCTCTAGGAATTGCTTTCCAGACTGATTAATCATCTAGTAAACAGCCCCAGACTGTACACCTGGAGCAACACCCAAACTGTGCACCACCAAGGGCCATGCTGGCAATGTGCCAGCAACTTGAGGGCTCTGCCTCATTTGTATCTGTCCTGATGTACGCGTAGAAACTCCTCGTTTTTCACCTGAAGTCTTAGGAGCTGATCAGCTTTATCCTTGTGCAGAAGTTACAAGGAGGAACGAGCCAAGGGCTGTATTACAGGATCCTGAGAGCCAGATTTGGCCCTGAGGTTGCAGTTTGTTGGACCACTGCTATAGATGGATATTTATTGTCCCATACTGTGTCCTGAGGATGGACAGATTTCTTAGACCGGCACATATCTCTCCAGGCTTCAGTCTCCCATCAAGCTACTCTACCTCCCACTCCAACTGACATTCTGAATCTCCACGGACTTTCCTACTTGGCAGGACAGGCACCTGAGAAGACTTAACTATGAAATCAACAGTGAATGGAGCTTTGTGATGAAGGCTTATGGTTTTGAGTTCTCACCAATATTTATCAGTGAAGGCCAGTTAAAGAAATACTCACACAAATTTACAGGCAATCTGCAGGGAGTGAGTGTGACCTACTGGCTACCTCATCAAGAATTTTGGCTTCTAGTCTTAGCTCTGTCACAGATTCTGCGTGACCTAGAGTGTAAAATTACGAAGAAACCACCTTTGGCTGCAGATAATCTTTCCAGCCATCAGCATATCTTGAAAGCCAATTTCTGGGGAAAATCATCAAGAACAAGATAACTCCAGCAGTATCTAGAGTCCAAATGTCTCTGACCTATTTAGTTGGGGTTCTGGTCTGGGAGCTGTGCAGACACTGCACTGGTGATGGTGACTGATGATCTCCTGTCGATGGATGAAGATTAGGTGCCCATGCTTCAAAGTTCATGGACTCCCTGGTCACACCTCAGTCCCTCCTCTGGCCTGCTCCAAACCCTGCCCTAGCCTAGCTTGGGACAGCTATGGTGGAGCACGAGGCGTGCACAGTCACCCTGCATTCCTACTCTGAAACCTTCCCCTTTCTCTTGTCATGTTACCTAGTCTTTCAAATCCTCTGTCTGCACTGATCGCCCCCTATCTATTAGAATTGCAGGAGCACCTACCTAGAGATCCAGGTCAGGGATCAAGGCCTCACTGGGTTAGGTACTGTATACACACATAACCAAAAGATAATCTCCACGCCAGAGAGTTTACAGTTTTAGGGTGGTATTACTCGGAGTAATGGGATGAAATAAGCAAAGGAAAATTTAGGCTGACCAGCAGGAAAAGCCTGCTACCTATGAGAACATTAGACAGTATAATAGTGTTTCAAGGGAATGGTTGGAGTCATACCATTTGGGACAAAAGTGGACTGGGTAGAGCCCCGGAGCACACACTATGGGGAACCACCCTGTGGTACTCAGCAGGAGATGGACTGGATGGGACCTAACAGATCTTTTCCATCTGTAACTCCTATCTCTTGGCTGTCTGGTTGCATTCTGGGTGTGTTTCAGGGAGCAAGGGAGGAGTAGTTTACTCCCCAGTGATATGAAAGCCATTAAGCCAGCTCCTGCTTTCAAACCAGCCTTTAGTTTGCTTCACCACCACATTTGCTCAGATGCTTGAGAGTGGGATTGAGGGATCCAGATACAGCTGAGCTAAGGAGACATGAGATCCCCTTCCCTGCAAATCCACCTGACCCCTTACCCTTTCCTAGCCAGCTTGTCACAAAGGAGCCTTCAGCGTGAGTCCTAGCCCAGTGAGTCCCAATACCTTTGCTGTGACTGACTGGTCACAAAGGCTATTCTTTAATTTAACTGTACAGTAACTAATAATAATCAGCAACAACAATCTTGGCCTCCAAGTATTTACTGCTGGAGTTAGGGAACTAAGGAGTGGAATAGGAAATCATACTTCACAGGGCTCAGGGGATTGGGAATAGGCTCTGCAGACATTGACCTCTAAGTAGCTGGTTTGAGTTGCAGACCAAGCAAATAATAATCAATTATTACTATCTGATGTCTGCTCAGTAGCCTGGTCTCAGCCCAATTCAGAGTTGTTAGGAGCTCATATTGCTATCAGTGCCAGCACAAATGACAATGATTATCTTATATGTCTTCTATGGTGCCCATCACCATGCGTTTAAAGCACCTTGGAATCTGAACTGGCAGTTCCAGCAGAGAGATGAAGGACTGAATGGGTCACAGGCTGGAACTCCCCTATGACCACTAAAGAAGGTCAGGATTGAGGCACACTGATGGAGTGACAGGTGGGAAAAGCTTGCACCGCCACAGCCCATACTGTGTTTTGTCTGTGCTTAAACACAGGACATAAGCCTCTAGGCCTGGTAATCCAGCACCTTATTCATTATCTACATAAAAAGATTCCAGGATTGTCGGTCTGTGTGTCACTGTTACGTCTGCTCAATCAGTGTGAAGTGATGGAAACAGCCACACGCATGGCTGAACACTCTCTCTGTTCAGAATATCACCAGGTTCAATTGTCACTGGGATTTGCGGTCCGTTACCATCCAATTTTTAAGTTCTCAACCATTTTGGCCCTTTTTTTTTTTAAACACATGACTTTATGACTTACACCCCTGTGACAGCCAGGGTTTTCAGTTGCTAGTTATTTATACTATGGTAGTAGCGCCTAGGAACTGCAATCAAGGATCAGGGTCCCACTGTGCTGGGCTATGTACAGATATGTACAAAGAGGACAGTTCCAGCTCCAGAGAACTCATAACTGATAGGACACACAGGATGACATAGAATACATAAGAACCCATATCCACAGCTCAGAGCACCCACAAACTCTGCAAAAGTTTAGATCTAGATACAACTCTGCTGTTCAGACCCGTCTCTAAAATAAAGCAGAGTATTAACAGTTTTAGTCTTTTCTTTTGATAACACTAAAGACACCAGCCTGAGGGATAAACCTTTACAAAGAATGTTCACTTTATTCTTAGATCAGCTCAGACTCTGGAATATGGCAGAAACGTCTATAACAGAGGCCCCTGTGGAGACAGACACAATCTGGCTGAACGAGGCACTTCTGGGAATCTCATCTGGCTCATGGGATGGGATGTGAAAACAAAGTCTGGTTAACAGGAGTCACATTACTTTGGAAGGATGCATCTGGCAGAGTTTTGTCACAAACTTTCATCTGTTCAAAGAAAAATGTTCCTCAACATGTAACACCACACAAGAAAGATCAAAGGTGCCCCAGTCCCTCCTGATGGGGAAGCAGCTGCTCCAATAACAGCAGCTGGAGCCCAAGCAGTAGGCAACACTAAGAGTTTCAATCACTCCCCTTGTCTTGTGTGGGGAGGGGATCTGCACACTACGCTGCCTCTCACCAGCAGCTCCCTGTTAATTACAAGCAAAGAATTTGTGCTCTGGCAGATGAAGGCCCTCACTGCATGCTGGTGAATTTGCACAGCCCAGACTTGTCAGTAAACAGCAGCTTTGTTTGCAGAGAGATGCCACAGAGTCACATACACTCATGCATTACACACCTTACATTTGTCATATTCTGAAGCTTGCAATATCAACCCTTCCATGAATTTAGGCTGCTGAATTCATGCTTGGTAACATCCCTACATGTAGGTAGTATGGTGTAGGGGTTAGAGCATGGCACTGGGTTCTTGGGACAGAGCTCCGAGGTTCTAGTGCTGACTCACCTGCCGATTTAGACCTCAGTCCTGCAAGGTGCTCAGATCTCTGGCCTAATACAGCACAGCACTTAAAGTTAAGCACATGCTTAAGTGTTTTGCTGGATTGAGCCAAAGGATTCAACACCCTGCAGGCCTGAGCACTTGCTGTGTGGCACTTGCTAAGTCACTTCTCTCTTTCTGTCTAATGCATTTATAATGTGCTCATCACCATGGACATGTAGGTCCAACTACCTGCCAAGCAGAAATGCAAAGGTAGGATTCCAAGGCAGTGGATGGTGTCAGAGCACAAATATCAGACAGGACAAAATTCAGATAAATGTTGAGTCTGATATTGCTTCCCGGGAAGTCAATGGCAACATTCCAATTAGCTTGAAGCCATGTCTATACCAGTAGACAAAGGCTGCTGTAGTTCTGACACACATTAGCTGGTGAAGGTAAACTACTAGGGTTGACCCCTGCCAGCTAACACATGTTCAAATACAAATTGTCCTGTCTACAATAGGGTTTTAACATGTCATAGTTATACTGTATGTTAAAACCTGGTAAAACTTTCCGATATATACAAGTCCTCTGACCCCGTAAAGACAACCGAACAGAGTGTCTGGATTTATTTCTTGTTAACTGGGTATTTACATACTATTCCTTCAGCACCCAGGGATGAGATGTGCATCATATAGGAGACTTAGAGGCTTAAGGATTAACTTTTAATACACTCATTTTCTTTCCCATGGGAGAGGATATGGAGAAGGAAAAAGATATTTTGAGTCTCTCTCTCTCTCCTCTCTTTTATCCCATCCAGTCACCTCACTATAAACTCTGCTTCCCAGAACCATCCCCTGTACCCAGAAAAGGGACTGCTTGGGTTCATAGCTGGCCTATCTTCATGGCAGCCCCTGTGACACTAGCATACAAATCTTGCACTGAGATCCTGATCCCTCCAACTGAATCATCCAACACGACCAGGGGCAGGAGGGGGATTCCAGATGCTGACCCCAGAAGAGAAAGATAAATAGAACTACATGAGCTTGATAGCTGGATTCCATCTGGGTGGTAGGGCTCAGGATCTATTGCTCTTGTGATCGTTACTGAGCTTGGCCAAGAAAATCTCCCACGGTTTGGCAAGCCTACAATTTTCCAGTCTTCACAAAAGAATCCCAGGAACCTTTTTCGAAGCAATTTCTTCTCACGGAAGATTACTAATGGGCCTAACAATAGCACTGGGGTGAGCGGAGGATAAAAATCTAGACAGGTAGGGAGACCTATACTCCAGTGGAGCTTAGTAGCAATTTTGCCTACATAGGGACTACAGGTTTTAATGCCCAGTGTTAATTTATGAATACACTGAATGGCACTGAACACAGAATCCACCAAAAGCAGACAACAGCTAGAGAAGTGATCATATCTGAAATCTAAAAGAGGCACACAATATGTTTCTATGATGTGTACTTAACTGCAGAACAAAACATACTTATATTTATACAATATTATTGCATGTCACAGACATAATAATAATACATAGCACTTAGATAAGGGGTTTTAACTTCATAGTGTCTTCTAAACACTAACTAGTTAGTCTTCAAACACAACCAGCTCTTCATAAGACAGGTAGGCCAAGATTTCCCATAGTGTGTGCCAGTCATATATAGGTATCTAAAGGGTTTGATTTTCAAAAGAGCTAAGCACTCACCAGCTTCCATAGACTGAAGTGGAAATGCAAGGTGCCTGGCACTTTTGAAAATCAAACCATCTATTCAGATACCTAAATCCCACTGAACAGCCTAACTTTAAACCTGGTTTTGAAAATTTTGGCCATTAAGTTTTTATTATCCCAATTTTATATATGGGAAGATTAAGGCACAGAGATATTACGGTGCCTAAATTTGGGCATCAAAAAAATTAAGGCACCTACAAATCCTTTCACATTAGCAAGCCTCTGAGTGTGACCCCCCCCTTATAAATTAAAAATGTTTTAATATATTTAACACCATTATAAATGTTGGTGGCAAAGCGGGGTTTGGAGAAGAGGCTGACAGCTCATGACCCCCCACATAATAACTTTGCGACTCTCTGAGGGTTTCTGATCCCCCAGTCTGAGAACCCCTGGGCTACCCAGAATACTAGTAGCACAGCTGGCATCAGGGTCCAAATTCATCCCTGATCCAAATCCACTAGCTCCTACTCTTGTGCACAGACCACTATCATGGTTATTATTTAACATCTATGTTGCAGTTGTACCAATGCACACCGTCTTACAAAGAGATTTTGACTTATACATTGACCAGAATTAATTACAGTTTGTTTACTATTATTTAGGCCTTGTCCACACTTGTTTACCCTTGTGGCGGTGTGTAGGGTACATGTAGCTATACATCATAGTGACGTAGGCAGGCTGAGTCCACATTCACTGCAGTGTGTACCTACACGTGGAAGGCTCCGGCCTGGAGGCAGTGAGGAAAGGCTCCGACAGCGGGACACTACACTGCTAAAAAAGGCAGTGTAGACTTGGGAAGCACTGCTTGGGTGTTTAGAATCTAGAGAACCATGTAGAATATATACCCTGGGGGTCATGCATGTATGGCACTCTATGCTACTCACCCAAGCAGTGCCTCACCATCTACCTTGCTATTTATACCCATGCTATCTGGGCATGTATTATCTGTACTCTACACGCCACTCTAAGGCTATGTCTACACTATAGCTGGGATTGATGCTCTGAGACAGATCCACCGTCGGTCAATTTAGCGGGTCTAGTGAAGACCCGCCAAATCAACAGCAGATCGCTCTCCAGTCGACACCTTACTCTTCTCGTCGGGGGTAGAGTACGGGCAGTCGACGGAAGGGTTTCTCCCAACAACCCCCCGCGGTGTAGACCCTGCAGTAACTCGACCTAAGGTACGTAGCTAGAGTTGCGTAGCGTAGGTCAACTTACCACGGTAGTGTAGACATAGCCTTAGTGTTGACCTACCCTGTGGCTACATCTTCACTGGGAGCTAGGGGCGTGATTCCCAGCTCACAGAGACATACTTGTGCCAGCTCTCATCAAGTTAGTGCATTAAAAACAATAGCGTAGCTGCAGTAGCACGGGCAGCCGCAGTAGCAGCGTGCGTTAGCTTCCCCGAGTATGTACCTGCAGGATCCGGGGAGGTTTGTACTCAAGGCAAATAGTCTATGCCGCTGATTGCCACAACTCGTGCTGCCACAGCTACATTACTCTTTTCAGCACACTAACTTGATGAGAGCTATTGCAAGTATGGTTACATGAGCAGGGAATCACACCCCCAGCTCCAAGTGTAGACGTGCCTAAGAAGATGAACAAAACTGCTTCCTGTTTGAATTCCAGCTTCTTGATGTATGGAAATAGTGACTGTGTAAGTATGTCCGGCACTAAGAGAAGGCTAGTATTACTGTATTATTATGCACATACACATGTGAAATGTTAATACATGCTATAGCTCAAATCCACTCCCTCTCAGTTTTCATGGACGCTGCACTAAGGCTGGTTTGGCAGTGTTAGCTGTGACCCCATCACCTTTCCATATCGCCTCCATTCCTGGCATGCCACAGTACTCTGAATTTTTCATCTCCTCAGCAAGATGCTGATATGTGGGGGAGTTTACTGGAGAGCTTTAGTTTCTGGGTTTTTAAAAATCTTTTGTATTATTCTAAATCCTGTCTCTGCCATAACCATGGTAGAGAGGACAATGAATGGGAGGCAAAAAAATCAGCTGTTTTGTTGGAAATCAGATGTGTTTATACATTTTTAGGCAGAGCCAAATTGTGATGCTTCAGGGTGCGGCTAGCCATCTGTAACAAATGTGAAGGGGGATAAAATGCAAGTGGAAAGAAAATTCCCCCCCAGGGATCTCTTTTCTTCATAAACACACATTCTGTTTCTCTCCCTAGTGCAGCTTGAGTTCATTTTCTTTAAATCACTTCCACATTTTCCTGCTGTAATTATAAAATAGTTGGTTTCAGACCTCACTTTCACAAAGGCTGTAGCACTGGGAATTCAGATACCGCTTATTTTCTATCACCAGACTTTTGGGTTTATGAGTTTGGAGTTAATGGCTTTTAATTCCTGAAGAAGGTCAATGCAGTAAAAAAGGAAATGTTCAGAAAAAGTACAGTCTCACTTTAAAACTTGAAAGCATGAAAATGCAGTAATATAAACACAAGCTGATCACACGACAGGACTTAGGTTTTGGCAGAGATCTAGTTAGATTTCAGATCTAATATACCTCATGGGAACAAAATTCTGTTAAGCTTTTTAAAATATGAAAACGCACTAACAGTAAACCAGACAGATGTAACTTTAGCTCCCAAAGGAATACATAACAAGGATTTCCATTCACACTTATATGCTGAAACTTTCACCCCAAAGAAAAAAAAATTACTTTTCCCAACTGTGGGTGTATTTTTCACCAAATGAAACTGCTTGAAAAGCTTTGGAGGGAGAAACTGTTAATTGTTTAAATTGCTCGAAGGAAAGTGTAAATCATCCAGGGCGCTTTTCTGAACCCCCCAGATCCATTACTTCCTCCAAATACCCATCCCCGCCATCTATTCTTTCCCCAAATCCCCCTGCGCTGGATGCTTTGTCTCCCCTGGTAAAGGCAAACATTTGCTTTCACGCGCATCCGCTGCCTAGATTTCTGCTCCCAACTTTGCAGCGGATCGAAACAGCTCACAAGTCGGTGGACCACGAACACGAGCCACCCCCAACTATCCCTGGGCTCTCGTCTGTGTTTGCAGCTACACTTAACAACATGTCGTGTTCGTGCGCGAGCTGGCAATCTAGTCCTCGTAAAAAGCGCCCAGGGGAGCCCGGAGCCCCGCACATACCTCAGCGTGCAGCCGGGCGACGGCCACAAGGGCAAAAAGCGAGAGACTTTTCCAAATCTGCAAAAGAGAGAGAGAGAGAGAGATGCGTGTGAGGGGGGAAGGGGGGGCTGGGAAAGAAAGAGGCGCCCCAGAAAACTTCCCCAGGATCCCCTCTTCTGAGGACCCCTTCCCCACCCCTCCTACCACCAGCCTCTCCCTCCCCAGCCGCCGCCCCGCTCACCATGTTGCTCGAGGCTCGGGCAGAGGGGCGCGAGTGGGGCGGGCTGGGCGAGAAGCGGAGAAGGGACCTTTGCTGCTTTTTCCTTCTTCTTCTTCTGGAAATTTGATCAGGGCGCTGGGAGGGAAGCGCTCTGCTCCCCGCATCTGCCTCCAGCTCCGCCCCTCCCGGTCAGCCCCCCCCCCCGGGCCCCCTTCACCCGCTCCTCCCCCCGCCCCGCCCCTCCGTCCCCCCCCATGTGCGTCCCGGCGGCTGCTAACCCGGGGCCCGCGGCGCGTGTGTGAGCCGCAGCTGACTCCTCCCGCTCCGGCTCCGGCTCCCTCGGTGGGAGGCACACAGCGCTGCTATGGGGCTAGGAGCCATGGGGCTGAGGGAGGCTTTCCATGCATCCCTACAACGTGCAGGCACAGGCCCTCCCGAGCCTGCCAGCCCCTCCTGGGGGGCTTCAGGCTGTGCCACGGAGTCAGCGTTGCCAACCCCCTCCAGGGTTGGCCCGGAGTCTCCAGGAATTAAAGATGAATCTTTAATTAAAGATGCTGTCATGGGATGAGACCTCCAGGAACATGTTCAACCACACCTGGCAACCCTACAAGGAGAGGAAGGTGCTCTCCGGTCCGGGGAGGGGTGAGGGGGGAATTGCCGAGCAGCTGGAAGGGGGAAGAAAGCGGGGTGCAGGGGATGAGTCCTCGCCTGTGTCTCCCCCAGCAATGAAGCGAGGCTGCTCCAATCTGGGTGGGTGGGAGCTGCACAAAGGGAGAGGGGTGTAGCAATGACATAGCTAGGAGTTGAATTTGGGGGGGTGGGGGAGACCCAACTTCTGGTAGATGGGCAGTCACGCTAGCTGGACCCACTGTGTGAGGCGCCCCAGGGGCACGGAGGCTCCTGCTGGCTCCCTGGTGGGCAGAGGGGCAGTCACACCCGCCCTGCAAGTAAGAGGCCCTGTGGGGCCAGGCCCAGAGATGCCAGATGTCTTGCGGTGGGGGCTCCAAGTAGGGTTGCCAACCCTCCAGGGTTTATCCTGGAGTCTCCAGGAATGTTAGTAAGAATTATGTCATGTGATGAAACCTCCAGAAATATGATCAGTGCCCTCCCACCTCCCAGCCCGGCGCCACATGCTCGCGGGCTTTCTGACCTGCAGCAAAACAGCTTCACAGATTCCACTGCTGCAAACGGCTACAATGCCCCACCCCAGGCAAAGGCCACGACTGGCCTGCTGGCACTGCTCACACCTGGGCTCAGGTCTCCACGTTACAGCAGCAGCCAGGCTCAGGTAGCATCACACGCCTTAGCTGCATGTGTCGAGGAGGGACTGGATTCAGCATGGCTGCTCAGGGCCTCTCCAGGAAGGAAGTGGTGCTGGTGGCTCTCAGGCCCCATGGCTGGCGTGGCTCAGCCCACACATCACACATAGCGGGACCAGGGCTGCTCTGGTACAGGTGCCTCGAGCTTCTGGGGCACAAACCCGGCATCAGCCCCTGGCTGCCCTCAAGCCCCCTTCTCCCTTATGCTGTGTGCCCACAGGAACCGATGGGAGCTGGGTTCTTCCAGTGGAGGTGGTGACTCCTCCAGGGAGGAATCAGTAGTTTCGATGGCGGCAGTGGTGCAGACTCACAGGCTTAGCTTTGGTGGTAATTGGGGGAAGAATGTGGACTACCCAGACCCACCTGTGCCTACACCCTTGGGGTGCAGTAAGTGCCAGCCATGGCCTCCTTCTCTCTGATTCCTTTACATTTTGGCTTAACAGAGATAACACAGTGGAAAGATGGTGTCTGTGATATGGGCCTTGAGTGTCTGGAGGTGTAGGGGTGTGTATGAAAAATGCAAAGACCCTCAACACTCTACTGTGGCTCTCAATAATGTTTCAGGAATAAATAATGGTACTATTATGTTTTTCTATACACAAAGACCAGCCATATATATTCAGTCTAAATGATATTTGCTTTAGATTAAGAGAACAAACAAAAAAGAACAAAAGTAAACTCACTGAGAGTACAGTGTGCACCTCTCTGTCACAGTCTGCATAGAATGTACAGAAAATGGCTGATGGCCTCCACAGACAGCATAGTCCTTAAAAATTTAAAACTGCTGCACACAGAAAACAAACTCATAACAATCACATAACTGACTACAGCACGCTGATATACTTTTCACTTCTATAGCTGAAAATTCAAAACTTAACATTTAACAATGCAAACCATGGGTGAGGGGCACATAACAGCTAAATACTGTACTCAAGAACATAATCAGTCAGGAATCCTTGTGGTTTATGTATTGTATATATAACAAAGAGTTTGGATCAGAAGCACTAGAGAAAGGAAAGATATTGCCTCTACAGAAATAAAATTAAATACATCAGTATTTCCAATCACTGTTGCTATTAATCCAAACTCCTTCTTACAGCTATAGTATCTGAGTCACAAAGGACCACAAATTATGTATATATTTCCCCAAGCACTAACATTGTTAAAAGCCAGTTGATATTGCTCAAGGCCAGGGCATATGTTACCAAGACAACTATAAAAGAGTCAGGAAATCACAAGTTAAGTCCTCACCCAAACCCTTGTAGCCTATAACCATGATATCACCTTCTCCACGTTACCTCAGTCAGATCCACCACACATATGCCTCTGCCTTCTACCCCCATACAAAATGTGCACCCATTAACCATGGCTTTGTGCAGTGGTTAGAAATGGGTGATTTCTAATTGTCTGGAGCATAGGGGTGCTGTTGTGCAGAAGCTGATGGTTAGTGTGTATGGGGCACATTTTTGGCTGATGGTTAATTGGATGATTGGTAATTAAAGGAATTCTTTGTTTTTTAAGTGGAAATAGTTTGTCATGTTGGGAAGTTACTGTTTATAACATTTGAAATAGTAAAAAGAAAAGGAGTACTTGTGGCACCTTAGAGACTAACCAATTTATTTGAGCATGAACTTTCGTGAGCTACAGCTACAGCACGAAAGCTCATGCTCAAATAAATTGGTTAGTCCCTAAGGTGCCACAAGTACTCCTTTTCTTTTTGCAAAGACAGACTAACACGGCTGTTACTCTGAAATTTGAAACAGTGTTGTTTAGATGATGTAATGAGGAAATATGGTGTTGTGGATTGTTTTTTCCATAGCTGATGTTTATGGTTGTAGTTAGGGGGCACATTTTGTGCGCAAGTGGAGGTATTTGTGTTATCCTGAATTAGCAAATGAACTTTTTAGGGGTTGGATTATAACCCTACAAGCCATCCTGAGGAAGGGACAGCATATAGCTATGCTTCCCCAGGACAGGAACCAGACTGGAACTCTGAGACATGTAAATGAGGCTCTCTGTGTCTCATGGAGTATGCCTTCACTCCAGAGTGTTTCAGGATTGGGTACCCAGGTCTCGGCACCTGTGTTAGCATAGCCTGGGTGTGATCATCCACCCTGTTACATCACACTTGAATGATACCTGTGTAGCCACATCCACACTGGTGCTGCAATAGCCCAGGTGAGGCACTAGGACCTGTAGGGGCATATTCTATGGGTCTTAATATTGCACTAAACTGTGCTGCTCTATGGATTGTTTCACAGTGTACTATGAGAGAACTTGACTGTCCTTCCTAGGCAGCAAGGTGGAAGTGTTCTTAGCCTGACAACTCAGTAAAGTGCAGCACTTCCGGCTTCCCACACTCTAGATTCCTGTCTGCAGCTTTCGTTCCAACTGGTGCTAAGGCATGGAGCCAGCTCAGAACAATGGCCTCTTCTAGGTGTTGGCACTAATGCAACTCTCATTTTGGCAACAGCAGGAAAATGAAGGGCATGAAAGATGGTGGAGGGTATTTTGGAGGTGGTTTGCCTCCCTGAGAAGGCAATGGCAGGCCCTGTTGAGATCACACAAGCTGCATGCAGATATAGTGTAGTGGGGACAGCTTATGCAGGTTTTAATAGCTATGGATTCCCCCTTTGCTGGCCGGCAGTTCTGGAACAGGATCACAAAGCCAAAGTGGTGGAATTACATCATCATGTAGACCTGGGATGACCAGCAGCGGCTCCAGAAGTGCCACATGAGAAAGCAGACCTTCATGGAACTGTGTGAGGAGCTTTCCCCAATCCCGCAGAGCCAGAATATGCAAATGAGGGAGGCGGTACTAATACAGAAGCAGGTTGCTATAGCCATCTACAAACTGGCACTGGCTACCCCAGATCGCTACCGGTCCATGACTAGTAAGTGTGATGTTGACAAGGCAACTGTCACTGCTGTGGTGATGGAGGTTTGCAAGACAATTAGTGATGTGATTTACCCTACAGGTGGTGAAGATTGCTAGTAGCTGGCTTTGACTTAATGGATTTCTGAACTGTGCGGGGGCCACTGATGGCACACGTGTGCCCCCTGTCTGCCCTTGCCCCCTCAAGCTGCACATGGTACGTCAACCAGAAAGGCTACAACTCCCTCATTATGCAGGCCTTGGTCGACCACTGAGGGAAGTTCATAAACACCAATGCCCGATGCACGGGGAGGATGCATGACTCTAGGGTACTCTGGAGAGCTGGCATCTTCAAAATTGGACAAGAAGGGACTTTATTTCCTCACAGTAATATGAATATCCATGGGATGTGTTTGTGCCCACAGTCATGTGTGTGTGCCCACAGCTGTTCTCTACTATCCTGGCTCATGACACCTTACCCCGTGTCATAAATATAAAGGGAAGGGTAAACCCCTTTGAAATCCCTCCTGGCCAGGGGAAAGCTCCTCTCACCTGTAAAGGGTTAAGAAGCTAAAGGTAACCTCGCTGGCACCTGACCAAAATGACCAATGAGGGGACAAGATACTTTCAAAAGCTGGGAGGAGGGAGAGAAACAAAGGGTCTGTGTCTGTCTGTATGCTGTGCTTGGCCAGGGATAGACCAGGAATGGAGTCTTAGAACTTTTAGTAAGTAATCTAGCTAGGTATGTGTTAGATTATGATTTCTTTAAATGGCTGAGAAAAGAATTGTGCTGAATAGAATAACTATTTCTGTCTGTGTATCTTTTTTGTAACTTAAGGTTTTGCCTAGAGGGGTTCTCTATGTTTTTGAATCTAATTACCCTGTAAGATATCTACCATCCTGATTTTACAGGGGGGATTTCCTCATTTCTATTTACTTCTATTTTCTATTAAAAGTCTTCTTGTAAAAAACTGAATGTTTTTTCATTGTTCTCAGATCCAAGGGTTTGGGTCTGTGGTCACCTATGCAAATTGGTGAGGCTTTTTATCCAACATTTCCCAGGAAAGGGGGGGGTGCAAGTGTTGGGAGGATTGTTCATTGTTCTTAAGATCCAAGGGTCTGGGTCTGTAGTCACCTAGGCAAATTGGTGAGGCTTTTTACCAAACCTTGTCCAGGAAGTGGGGTGCAGGGTTTTGGGAAGTATTTTGGGGGGAAAGACGCGTCCAAACAGCTCTTCCCCAGTAACCAGTATTAGTTTGGTGGTGGTAGCGGCCATTCCAAGGACCACGGGTGGAATACTTTGTACCTTGGGGAAGTTTTGACCTAAGCTGGTAAAGATAAGCTTAGGAGGTTTTTCATGCAGGTCCCCACATCTGTACCCTAGAGTTCAGAGTGGGGGAGGAACCTTGACACCCCGTTTAAGAGTACACAGCAGAAGGTGCCTTAATTCCACCCTGAACAGTTGCAGGCCAGGGATGGAGTCTGCATTTGGCCGACTGAATGTGAGATGGTGCTGCTTTTTCCCCTGTTTGGATGCCAGTGTGTCCAATGCCATTCATGTTATGTGGGCCTGTCATTCACTGCTGAACATGTGTGAGGAGAAGAGGGAAAGCTTGTGCCAGGAAAGAGTCAAATACAGTGCTGGTTTACATGCCCAGTACAGGCAACCAGCAAGCATCCCTCTGATAGCTAGGGCTGAAAAAATTAATGTACTCAATGCTTTTTTTGCCTGCCTTCATGAACAAGATCAGCTCCCAGACTACTGCACTGGGCAGCACAGCATGGGGAGGAGGTGACCAGCCCTCTGTGGAGAAAGAAGTGGTTTGGGACTATTTAGAAAAGCTGGACGAGCACAAGTCCATGGGGCCGGATGTGCTGCATCCGAGAGTGCTAAAGGAGTTGGCGGATGTGATTGCAGAGCCATTGGGCATTATCTCTGAAAACTCATGGCGATCAGGGGAGGTCCCAGATGACTGGAAAAAGGCTAATG
Source organism: Eretmochelys imbricata (assembly GCF_965152235.1). NCBI lineage: Eukaryota > Metazoa > Chordata > Testudines > Cheloniidae > Eretmochelys > Eretmochelys imbricata. Next base: position 206,776,001 of record NC_135572.1, read on the forward strand.
TAGTGCCCATCTTTCCCATAACAATGATGGCAGTTGCATCTTACCCAGCTATTGTGATGCTGCTTCCTTTGCTGCTTCCTCTCCTGGCTAGTCCTCTGCCTCCATCCCAAAAAGTTCCTGGGACTCTGGGCTGAGTTCATAATGGCTGGGCCCCAAAGCAGTAAGTATCTGTCCCATCTCCTCTAGTTCATCCGTCCCATGGATCTATCCCATCTCCTCTGGATTATCTTCCCTCAGGGTTTCTTCTGGCTCCTCTCATTCACAAGCCCCTAGTCCAGTAATATCACCAACTGCTTTCAAAAGCCTGTCCAGCACAGCATGGAGCTCCAGAGCAGCACAAAGTACCTGGTCAAACTGCTTGTGGTAGGGGCAGGTTGATAGTTGTTGGACTGTCCATTAGAGTCTTTGGCCTTGTGGTATATGCTCTTTAGGTTTTTGATTCTTTCCCTGCAGTGACTTGCTATCCCTGAATCCCCTCCTCTGCCAGCTTAGATGTGATGATCTCTCCAAATGAGGCTTCTTACTCACCTCACCCGAGAGGTTCACCGGAGCCTTCATGTCAGCTTCTGGTGAGCTGGCATGCTGGGAGGATGATTTCCCAAATGGCATCTCTGTTCAAGTACTGTGTAGAACTGTAGCAAGATGCATGAAATGTAGGGTTGAAACACTGATACATAAACTGGTAGGTGACTGCTGGTGCAGAAGGAAGTAGGTAGAAGGGCAGGAAAATAGGGCCCCAAGGGAATTGTGGGAAGTCATTGGATGACGATCAGGCCCTGAGTTAAATATAGCCTGCATCCACTCTGCAAAATGGGTGTTAGAGTTTAAGTGGAATCTGGGTGTTAATGTATATCCCCAGCAACTCTGGGTTTAAAGCATTTCCAAACCCAGGGCAGAGGGTTTTGTGTGACTGGTAGGGGACTTAGGGGTAAAACCAGATCAGAGCCTGGGTTAACTCTGCAATGAAGACATACCATGGAGTCTAGACTATTTACACCCCCCTTTTATAGTGTATTTCTTTCTGTCACTGATATCACTTCCCTGAAGTTAGGTCATCTTTCAATATGTGGTTCTCTGCTTTCTGTAGTTAAATATTGTAATGTAACAATTTTTTCCTTTTTCAGTTTAATTTTTTGCTTAATTTCCAGCCTCTTTTAATTCCCCCCCACACACACACACACACACTGTGTCTTCTCCAGATCCTTCTCCTTCCCCAGCTATAGCAGCTGTACTGATCTTGATGTCCCCATGAAGGGGAAAGGAGCCCAGGAGAGCTGGCTGTATTTCAAGGAATCCCTGTGGAGGTTACAGGGACAAACCATCCCGATGTGTCAAAAGAATAGTAAATATGGCAGGCGACCAGCTTGGCTTAATGGTGAAATCCTAGCGGATCTTAAACATAAAAAAGAAGCTTACAAGAAGTGGAAGGTTGGACATATGACCAGGGAAGAGTATAAAAATATTGCTCGGGCATGTAGGAATGAAATCAGGAGGGCCAAATCACACCTGGAGTTGCAGCTAGCGAGGGATGTTAAGAGTAACAAGAAGGGTTTCTTCAGGTATGTTGGCAACAAGAAGAAATTCAAGGAAAGTGTGGGCCCCTTAATGAATGAGGGAGGCAACCTAGTGACAGAGGATGTGGAAAAAGCTAATGTACTCAATGCTTTTTTTGCCTCTGTCTTCACTAACAAGGTCAGCTCCCAGACTGCTGCGCTGGGCATCACAACGTGGGGAATAGATGGCCAGCCCTCTGTGGAGAAAGAGGTGGCTAGGGACTATTTAGAAAAGCTGGACGTGCACAAGTCCATGGGGCCAGACGAGTTGCATCCGAGAGCGCTAAAGGAATTGGCGGCTGTGATTGCAGAGCCATTGGCCATTATCTTTGAAAGCTCGTGGCGAACGGGGGAAGTCCCGGATGACTGGAAAAAGGCTAATGTAGTGCCAATCTTTAAAAAAGGGAAGAAGGAGGATCCTGGGAACTACAGGCCAGTCAGCCTCACCTCAGTCCCCGGAAAAATCATGGAGCAGGTCCTCAAAGAATCAATCCTGAAGCACTTACATGAGAGGAAAGTGATCAGGAACAGTCAGCATGGATTCACCAAGGGAAGGTCATGCCTGACTAATCTAATCGCCTTCTATGATGAGATTACTGGTTCTGTGGATGAAGGGAAAGCAGTGGATGTATTGTTTCTTGACTTTAGCAAAGCTTTTGACACGGTCTCCCACAGTACTCTTGTCAGCAAGTTAAAGAAGTATGGGCTGGATGAATGCACTATAAGGTGGGTAGAAAGTTGGCTAGATTGTCGGGCTTAACGGGTAGTGATCAATGGCTCCATGTCTAGTTGGCAGCTGGTGTCAAGTGGAGTGCCCCAGGGGTCGGTCCTGGGGCCGGTTTTGTTCAATATCTTCATAAATGATCTGGAGGATGGTGTGGATTGCACTCTCAGCAAATTTGCGGATGATACTAAACTGGGAGGAGTGGTAGATACGCTGGAGGGCAGGGATAGGATACAGAGGGACCTAGACAAATTGGAGGATTGGTCCAAAAGAAATCTGATGAGGTTCAACGAGGATAAGTGCAGGGTCCTGCACTTAGGACGGAAGAACCCAATGCACAGCTACAGACTAGGGACCGAATGGCTAGGTAGCAGTTCTGCGGAAAAGGACCTAGGGGTGACAGTGGACGAGAAGCTGGATATGAGTCAGCAGTGTGCCCTTGTTTCCAAGAAGGCCAATGGCATTTTGGGATGTATAAATAGGGGCATAGCGAGCAGATCGAGGGACGTGATCGTCCCCCTCTGTTCGACATTGGTGAGGCCTCATCTGGAGTACTATGTCCAGTTTTGGGCCCCACGCTACAAGAAGGATGTGGAAAAATTGGAAAGAGTCCAGCGAAGGGCAACAAAAATGATTAGGGGTCTGGAACACATGACTTATGAGGAGAGGCTGAGGGAACTGGGATTGTTTAGTCTGCAGAAGAGAAGAATGAGGGGGGATTTGATAGCTGCTTTCAACTACCTGAGAGGTGGTTCCAGAGAGGATGGTTCTAGACTATTCTCAGTGGTAGAAGAGGACAGGACAAGGAGTAATGGTCTCAAGTTGCAGTGGGGGAGGTTTAGGTTGGATATTAGGAAAAACTTTTTCACTAGGAGGGTGGTGAAACACTGGAATGTGTTACCTAGTGAGATGGTAGAATCTCCTTCCTTAGAAGTTTTTAAGGTCAGGCTTGACAAAGCCCTGCCTGGGATGATTTAATTGGGGATTGGTCCTGCTTTGAGCCGGGGGTTGGACTAGATGACCTCTTGAGGTCCCTTCCAACCCTGATATTCTATGATTCTATGATTCTAATGCTGTATTTCAGGGCATGCGCAATCTATTCTTTTCAACAAGATTGAGTGATTGTTTTTCTGTGCACAGCAGATGTCTTCATTTTAACAGGTTTTATTGGGGGCATTGTCTGCCCTTTTATTATCAGTCTGGCACTGCAAGTAATGTGGTCCATGTAAAATGCATTCATTAGTGGTTGATATATTTGATTGACTCACTGATACTTTCAAAACTCCCACTAGGCACCTTGCTGTATCTTTAGGCACCTAATGCCTCTAAAAATCTGGCACTTTATCTCCAGCCTCTCTCCTGAGCTGACTGTTCTTAGAGTTTATTCTTTTAGCCTCTGAAAGACTCCCAGCCTTTTATATGCCTTAGCTGGAGCCAGGGGTGGCAGGTTTGTAGAAATTTTGGTGGTGCCCAGAATGCCCAGAGCCTGCCCCCTCCCCTCCCCCCGAACTCTGCCCCGCACCTGCCTAAGGCTCTGCGAGGGAGTTTGGGTCGGGGGAGAAGGTCTGACCTGCAGGCCCTGGGCTGGGGCAGGAGATTGGGGTGTAGGATGGTCGAGAGGTTGGGCTCTGGGATGGACTCTGGGGCAGAGGCACCAACATTTTTCTGCGCCGGTGGGTGCTCGCGCACTGCCCCCACCCCAAAGTCCCCGCCCTAACTCTGCCCCTCCCTGCCCCATTGGACCCCTCCCCGAATCCCCACCCCAGCCCCGCCTCCTCCCTCAAGCGTGCCGTGTTCCCCCTCCTCCCCCCTCCCTCCCAGGCTTGCTGAGCGAAACAGCTGTTTCGCAGCACCAGCACTGGGAGTGACGGGGGAGAAGCAGGATTCAGCGGCACGCTCGGGGCAGAGGCGGAGCGAAGGCGGAGGTGAGCTAGGGCGGAGGGGAGGGGCGGGGAGCTGCCGGTGGGTGCAGAGCACCCACCAATTTTTCCCGTGGATGCTCCAGCCCCAGAGCACCCACGGAGTCGGTGCCTATGGTCTGGGGTGCAGGCTCTGGGATGGAATTTGGGTGCTGGGTGCAGGCTGGGGCAGGGGGTGAGGGGTGCAGGCTCTGGGAGGGAGTTTGGGGGCAGGAGAGGGTGTGTAGGAAGGGGGTGGGGATGCAGGCTCTGGGATGGAGTTTGGGTGCTGGATGCATCCTCCAGGCTAGGGCAGGGGGTGGGTGTGCACGAGGGGATCAGGGGTGCAGGCTCTGGGACAGTGTTTGAGTGCAGGCTGGGGGGGGGGTGCAGGCTCTGGGAGGGAGTTTGGGGATGAGAGGCGGTGCGGAGGGAGGGGGTGTAGGCTCTGGAACAGAGTTTGGGTGTAGGCTCTGGGCTGGGGCAAGGGGTGGGGGTGTAGGAGGGAGTTTGGGTGCAGGAGGGGTGTGTGGGAAGGGGGTGGGGGTACAGGCTGTGGGACGGAGTTTGGGTGCTGGGTGCAGGCTCTGGGCTGGGGCAGGGGATGCAGGAGGGGGTGAGGGGTGCAGGCTCTGGGAGGGAGTTTGGGGATTGGAGGGGGGTGGGGTGGGGGCGCAGGCTCTGGGAGGGGGCGGGGGGTGCAGGCTCTGGAAGGGGGCAGGGGTGTGTGGCGCTCACGGGGAGGGGACTGCCATCACACGTGGCTTCCTTCCTCCCCTGCTGCCCCTCACCATAGCCTCACTGGGGGTAGGGGATGGGGCTGCCCCTTGCCCAGGGTTGGGCAGGAGTGGTGGCTGCGGGGCGGGGATCACAGGGTCAAACACTCACTGAAGCCCCAGCAGCTGCTCAGGTGAGTGAGGTCCACTCCAGACGTCTCCCGCAGGAAGCCCCCTCGAGGTCTCCTCCTGGTGGATGCCGGGGGAGGGGAGCATGTGTGTGCCTCCCCCTCCTCCTCCCCCTCCTGAGGTGCAGCAGCCGCCAGCTGCTTCCGCCCGCCGCCAGCGCTGCTCTTGTGCTGTGCTACAGCCTGAGGCAGCAGCAGCAGCAGCCAGCGCCAGCAGGTGGGGGTGCTCAGGGGGGATGCTCTGGGGGGGAATGCTCCAGGCAGGGCCAGGGGAGAGACCCAGCTCCAAACATTGGTGGAGCAGGGCCCCCAGCCCTGAATATTCCTGGATCCCGGGCACCACGGGCCCATACACCTCCCAGCCCCTGGCTAGAGCTAATGAGATCTACCTGCTCTGGTTGCTACAGCAAGTCAGCAGCAAACCACTCAACTGTTCCAGATTTTGTGGAACATTCCGTGTTTCAGGGGTGGGTGTGTATTCATTTGTTCCCCTTTCTCACACTCAGTAGGTTATCAAAAGGCTTTCTACGCTGGCAGTGAGAAGCTCTAAGATCACTTCTTCTACACATTGCTGTTTATATTTTTGTGTGCTTCATAGCACTTTTTATTAAACATGACTTTATACCCGTGCCTTAGGTAGACGATCAGGATCATTTCCCACACCCGCTCATTTTACAAATAAGTTAGTTGAGAGGTTGCATAAGGTCACTTCTAGTAGATTAGATTCCAAGATTCTATTAGGACAGGCCCAAGTTTGACCCCCCTCAGCCTCTCAGAGTAAGTCTGCTAAAATAATTTACTTAGCTCGCCTGTATGTAAGGACTGTTTTAACCACTAGACCACATTCCCCTTCCAGGGGCAGGAGTAGATCGCAGAAATCCTTATTCCCAACATTGTGTTGCTGACTAGCAAATAATTGTATAACACATGGACAAATTGTAGTTCTCATATATGGTAAAAATTCCTCCTTTGGCACAAGCAGAAGGGGTCTGTGATGAGGGGTGAGGGGTTCAAACCCTGCTGTGAATCCATACAGCCATCCTTATGATTGCATATCATAACATTTCTGGTTTGTCCAGTGTTCTTTTAAAACAACTGATTTATTTAATTCATACAACAAGAAAACATCTTTTAAAACAGATTTTAAATCTACTATAATCTGTCAGTTGTGGTGCGATCTGCAACAAAATACTAATGTTCCACATATCCACCATGTATCACACTGCCAGCTGCTGTTGTCACATTTGCCATTTGAAAGGTATGGTCAGCAGAATAGTCGGGCATCTCCCATCAGGATGCTAAAGCCTGACCTCCTGTTTTGATATGTAAGCAGTGTCAGGATGAGCTCCACCCTGACATCTGGTGGTGAGGTGTGGCAAGTTGTGGAAAAGAACTTCAGGGGCCAATCTCATTTGCATAGGCACACCCACCCCGCCTAGAATGAGGCCATAGCTGCCCAAATGGTCACTTTGGCTGCTGTGAGATCCCCAGTGTCTCTGTTATTGGGGCAGGAAGAATAAATTGTTATTATCCTGATTATGGGAACTGTGCTTGGAACTGTACTTGGCCTTTTGTTATGCTGGAGGGACTCACCATCAACTAAGTAGTACTCACTAGGCAAGGGTCATGGGTTCCAAAACTCTGTGAATTGAGAGAGGCTGGGGACAAGTATTAATGCTTGGTGGCATGGGCCCCTTGGTGAGGGCCTTACATGCTAATTGCACTTCCTCCTCTCTCCACTGTGGAATATCAGAGCTAATTTTGATTTCATTAGAAGTCTAGTTACAGGCTGCTGAGCTCACTTTGGGCTAATGGTGCACCAGTACTGAGGCTCCCCTACTACAAGCTGAATTCACCAAAGAGCTGAACTGATTAAGAGCTGAAATCACTGAGCGTTGTGTTAAGTAGTGGGGGAGCCTGAAGATATATTGTGGAGCAGTTTGCGGGATGGCTGGAGTGCCTTGTGGACAGGCTGGTGGAGCAGTTCATAGGACAGTGGGAGCTGCTGGTGGGACGCGGAGCAGTTCGTGGGACGGTGGGAGCTGTGTGTGGGCTGCGGAGCTGAGCGAAGCAGTTTGTGGGGTGGCTGGCGGAGTGGAGCGAAGGCCTATGGAGCTGTGGGACGGTCAGCTTCAGATCATGTAAGGTGCCTCTTACCTCCACCCCCATCTCCACCCAGGTTGGGAGGTAAAGCTCTGCAGATAAACTTTTGAACTCTGGGGCTGCCCTGACCAAGGACAGAGACTTTTGGGTCATTGGACTTTTGGGACTTTGGGTGATTTGGGGTTGCTGGACTCAAGAACAAAAGGGAAAGGGCATGCCCCAATTTGCTTGGGGTGGGTTTTTTGCTCATGGGTTGTGTTATGAATCCTGTTGGTGGTGTTTCCCCAACATAATGCCACATTGTTTCTCTCTGTTATTAAAAGGCTTTTTGCTACACTCAGACTATGTGCTTGCGAGAGGGGAAGTATTGCCTCCTGGAGGCGCCCAGCAGGGGTGGTATATATTTGTCCCAGGTCACTGGGTGGGGGCTCGAGCTAGTTTGCATTGTGTTTTTGGAATGGATCCCCTAGATATTGAACCCGGCCGGCCCTTGTTGCTGCCAACTCTGATGGGCAGAAGGGTTACAGGTACAAGGGGAAAAAATAACCCCCTTAACCAGACAAAGGTTTTTGCTAATGGCTCTGCTATTGGTGCTTGTGGCTCTTAGATGCTGTGTCAGAGAGCTAGTTGGGTGAAGTGTGGGCTTGTACATTTGTCCTTTTATAGAATGCAAGAGCCTGGTGAACACAGTAACAAAAGAAAAATGGCTCTGCCGGCAACTAACACAAGATTGTGCATTGAGCAAAGCTGCTTTGCCAAAGACTTCAGCCACCCCAAGGTCTAGTGTAGTCCATCTCTGAAAGGAAAAGCCAAAGCTGTTGTGATTATGCTATGTGATGCTGTTCTCACTCGCCATGAGTTGCCACCTCCGAAATGGTCTAATTTTCTTCCACTCCCACTGGAGCTGAGAAAATGATTTGAATCTCCCTCCCCAATAATCTGGCCACCTTTCCCTCCTGTGGCATCACTTCTCCTTTTGTGCCACTTCAATGCAGCTTGCAGCCACAGCTGAAGTGCTATTTAAGGGTATGTCTACACTGCAACATAAGCACAGGTTTGAACTCAGGTTCAAGCCTAAACCCCCTTCTCATCTACATGCAAACTGCACTAACCCAGGACTTGGATTTAATGTCCCAGCATCCTGCGGGTGTGGAGGGGCTGAGCCTTTGTCATGCGAGGACCCCAGGGCTCAAGCCCTATTGCTTTGCAGTGTAGATGCAGTCCCACTGGACTTATGCTCTGGGACTCTGCCAGAAGTATTCCACAGGCCAATTTTATTTGTCCTCAGGACAGTCAGGTTTGGGAGACAGTCAGGTTTTCCCACACTGCCCCACAAAAAAAGGGCTAGAGCAGCTACATTTTGGAAGAGCGCTAGGAAGCCTGGGATATGGCTGGTTTGACTCCAGCTTGCAAAATGCAGTGTAGACACTGGAGCCCCAGGTTGAGATCCAGGGGTCAACAACTCCTAACCTGGGGTTACAAATGAGTAGAGATGTTTGAGCTCTAGGTGAACAAACCCCATGTCTGCTAACTCAAATTCTACTAACCCTGGGCTTACATTGCAGCACAGACATACCCTGAATGCTCCGGGGAGGAGGTGCTCAGCCAGTGTTGCTGCTGCAAAGCTGCAAAGAAACCCTCCTGAGGTTATTGCTTCAACGACATGTTGAGACTCATGCTAGTGGCAGGGCTCAAGTAACCTTTTGTGGGCCCCGGCGCCTGGACCATGGCCCCACCCCCTGCTCTGCCCTGAGGCCCCATCCCGACTTCACCTGTGCTCTGCCCCCCCAAGGGGCAGGAGGCAAAGAGATGCAAGCAGCAGGTGGGAGAACGGGGCGGGGAGGCAAGGCGGGGAGGGGGCAGAAAGGAGTGAGCAGTGGTCAGGGCCTTGGGGGAAAGAGGCTGCATGGAGGGCTGGGGGTGGGACCTTGGAGTGGAGCACAGGTGGAGAGGAGGGGTGGGGCCATGGTCTAATGGTGATAGTTTGGCCAAGGGAAGTTAACTTCCTCAAATTGACTGCATGAAGGAACTGTGTATAATGATGAAAAACAAAGCAAAAAAGAAACTACACAAAGATCAAACATTTGTAACAAGTCACAGCTACTGTTATACCTACCAGTACTGTCAGAGTGAGCTTCTGTGACTGTTACTCAAGGCTCCCCACTGCCTGTTGTTTAACTGTGCACCTATGATAACTGTCCCCAGCCCTCCCATGGATTATCAGCAGAACCCAAAACCATTAGCACTGAAAAACCCCAGGGCTCCTCTACATGAGCTAAAAGCCATTAGCAGGCTTTAAGCCTCTGTGTGGGCCAGCCACTAGCTGGAGACATGTTCAGACACACCTAGACAGTACTCTAGCCCTCAGTGCTGCTTAGGGTGTTTGTTGGGACATCAGGCTTTGAGGCAACTCAAAGCCTTTTGCAGGCTACAATGAGGTCAGCTAAATGAAAGCGGGTTTAGCCATCGACTGGTCTAAACCGATTCAGTCTAGGACTGTGTTTATTAGCACATTAACAGTTATATAATGTTCAAGTAACTGGCCACTGCTAATCAGGCAAATGTGTGCGTGAACTCAGCTCACCCAAGAGACAAGTATGTGTCATTGTTTAGCAGTTCTAGGAGAGCATAATGTTTCCTTCCAACACCATGTAGCTCAGTGAGAGCCAAAGGTTTATATATCTCCCTTTTTTTCCATAGAGTGGGACAGCTGCAAACTTAAGATCCCTGAAGGAATGTCTTTGGTGCTGTCAGAAAGGTTATTTAGGGTCTCATCCTGTGGGATGCTGACCCCCCTCAATTCCCACTAAAGTGACTGGGAACTGTAGGCGCTTAGCACATCTGGAAATCAGGCCACTTATTTAGGGGGCTAAGAATGGATGAAGAGTCTAACTTTAGACAGCCCCATTTGAAAATGTTGGCCTTTGTTTATTAAAGCCAGACTGCTCAATTAGACTGGATGGTCACAGATTTTTTTGAGCCTTTAAACCCAAGAGCAGAGCAAGTATTTGTAAAAGAAAAACCGGTCTGCCAACTGTGGAGGAAAATGAAGAGGCTGCAGCCAGCATCTTGGATTGGAGACACTGGTGACAGGATGTAATACAGATGAGGAGCTGCAATTCCAAACTTTGGACAAGTTGCCATCAGCGAACAGGCATTGCAGGAAACGGAGTTCTAATATGATGCTCACAGTGCAGGGTCAGCACAATGCTCCAGGAAGCACTAATGGGCTATGTATGATGACTGGATGGGGGAGATGAGAGGTAACGTTTCTGACAGCCAACCAGATTGGAACAGAGGAGGGAAGAAAAACAGGAGTAAAAGGCAATAATGAAAGCGCCCTCACAAGAGGAGAACTGGAAAGGAGGGCAGACAGGTTACGGAGGTAACTTTGGGATGGGGCCTAACAGTTGCTGGAAGGCTGAGGTAGGGCAACTATTTGCAGTAGAAGTGCAGTGCTCCCGTTTCTAGATCCAACAGTAGGACTTCATCTGAACCCACAGGTTCTAGCCCCATAGTGCAGAAAGTGAACACAGGGTTCATTGAACTTGAGTCTCTGCCTTTACTGAAATGTCTGGAGATGGGGTATACGGACCACACACTGACCAAGAAGGGGTTAATGAGAGCCTGTAAGCTTAGTCAGCCCCACGCCATTACACATGTGTAAAGTGTCAAGCCTGGGGGGAGGAGATAAAAGAGGAAAACCCAGGTCAATGGTGACTGATTGGGAGAGAGAGACCTTGTGAGAGAGCCCTGTGAAGGAAGGCCTCGCTGGGGCCAGAGTCTAACCAGAGACTGCTTGAAGCTGCCTGGAAGGATCAGCTGGGGCAGGGCCTAACTAGAGACTCCTAAGGGTCAGAGCCTCCTTGGGACAGGTAGGCCTGGTGCAGCCGTTCTGTTGTTTCTCATAACTAGTCTGGATCCTCTTTGTTTTGGGATTAGCAGAAGAGTCAGTTGGGGAAGAGACTGTGAGGAAGTCCTAGCTGCCAGCCACAGTAGGAAGCAGCCCAAGGATCCAGCAGAGGGTCTAAACAAACTTCTCTTCTGCTTCATACAGGGTCCCTGGGCTGGAACTCAGTGTAGAGGGCAGATCTGGGTTCCCCTACTGGCCCAGTTAGGACTGGGGTGTGAAGACCCTAAAGCAAGTGGCTGGCAGGCCCAAAAGCCTGAGGCTGGACCAAACCCTGCTGTGGTGCTGCCAGGCCAGTGGTGTGTTGGACTCAAGTTTCCCTGGAAGAGGCTGGACTAAAAGGATATGTCTACACAGCAAAGAAAACCCCAGGGCTGGCTCAGGGCAGCTGATTTAGTCTCGTGGGGCTCCAGCTGTGGGGCTGTTTCATTGCAGTGTGGATTTCTGGGCTGTGGCTGAAGCCTGAACTCTGGGACCCTCCCACCCTGCAGGATCCTGGAACCTGGACTCCAGCCCAGGCCTGGAAGTCTACACTGCAATTAAACAGCCCCTTAGCCTGAGTCAGCTGCCTCAGGATAGCCACAGGTGTCTACTTGCTGTGTAGATATACCCAAAGTGACTAGGCTTGAGGGCCAAGACACAGGAAGAGGCAGTCCACTGTGGGGCCAGAGCATCAGTCAGCAGAGGGTGCCAAATAGGAGGAGAGCCACTACACCATGCCCAGCTATGAGGGGATGCGCCTTCAATGAGTACACTGTTCCATGGTCTGTACCATGATTTCCTGCTACAGCAACAGCTGCTGGTCCTTTAGCTAGTAGTAACAGGCCCCTTTAGTGCCCAGAAAAATTAGGACATAATTGCTGCTGTGAATAAACTGTCTCCCCACTGACGAGACCCAGATGTCTGATGTCTTGCACCTTGCACAAGCTCATACCTAACTTTAGTTGGCCAGATCCATGGTCATATGTTGCTGTACAAGATGAACCATCTGCCTTGATAACAGCCCCAAGTCTAGGTTTTAACTATTGTTGGCATTCACCATTGTCCTCTACTCCCAGAAGGTGAGAAGCCATCATTAGTTTGGACTGTCAACCAGGGGACACAGGCTGTCCAGAATACTGACAAGCACAAGCAAATGTCATGAAAGCTTATTACCCTCAAAGTGTTTGCATAAACCTACATTTAAATTTCATTTTGCTTTAACTTTATACTCTTTTCCTTTGTGCTATGTTTAAAAAAGACGTATTGGTTATTAAAATTCATGCTTTCAAATATTTAACTAATGTTTAATTGCTACCAAATGGACAGCATCTCCAAGGAACGTTGGGATCTACCTCAACTACTGGTGTATCACTCAGTAATGCAAACCTAAAGAATACCACACATGGTTTGATGTTCCATTAAGGGATATTGATATGTATGCCAATGTGATACTTATAACACAGAGACTCCAGTGTGTGGCCACTATGACTCAGACTAGTACAATGAGACACAGAAGCTAGCTGCTCCTGTCTCCTGCCTGGCAAAGCTTACTAGTGACAACCAGCAGTAAAGGTAACTTCTAATATGGATGGACCTGTGTAGTAACTAATTACAAGAAATTTACCTCGCTTGTAATGTCACTAATTTCTGTTTTACTCCTCATTTAGGTAGCATTATGGGTCAGACTATAATAATGCTTAAATCCACTTTTTCAAAATAAATTCAAAATAATTTATCACACAAGGATAGAAGTTGCATTTAAAGCTTTGCTTATGTTACAAAAAATATTTAGTTTTAATTGTACTAATTACATACAGCCTCTTACACATTTTGCTAAAAGAGTATAAGTTCCAAACAAAAGTTCTTATCTCTGCGTCATATATTAATTTAGCAAAGGTGTCGCCCTGATATAACAATAGAGTGACAAGTGGGGACCTGTTACCTAAAACATATGTTAGATTAGCATATAACACATTATACCAGCAACATTTGGCATGCGGCCCATCAGGGAAATCCGTTGGCAAGCCAGGACGGTTTGTTTACTTGCAGCGTTCGGCTGATTGCAGCTCCCCCTGGCTGATCCAGGCCAATGGGGACTGCAGGAAGCAGCATGGCCCGAGGTATGTGCTGGCCGCTGCTTTCTGCAGCCCCCATTGCCTGGAGCGGCAAACTGCGGACAGTGGGAGCGAAAATCAGCTGAACGCTGCAGGTAAAGAAACCGCCCCAGCCCGTCAGCAGATTTCCCTGACAGGCCGCCGCGTGCTGAAGGTTGCCGATCTCTGCATTATACAAATGTCTGGCAGTTATAAGAGCAGAACTGGCCTACGTTCTTCTTAGAGTTCTGTTCACTCATGCTAAACAACACCCCACAATACCCTGCAATAGTACAGCTCAGCTTTTGGCATAAACAGATACATTTTTTTCTGTCTTCGTACAAGTGAGGGTGGTACCGTCACAGACAACGCTTGCAGTGCTAGTATCCAAAACAAAGATAAGGAAAGGAACAGAGCAACAAGTCAAGGAACTGGGATGCACAGATGGGTTGTGCTTCAGAGATGTGTAAAGAGTTTTATAACTTGTAAAATATCTTATAACTAGTCCTAACTGAACTGTGAAACTTTGGGAGCTCACCTTCTGCATAAGGTGAACGTAACACTGCTGAACAAGATGGCTTCCTGAAGACTAGTACCATATAGAACCTTTTCCCTGTACGATATTATTATTGGCTTATTGCAATAAACCTGACTGATATTGTTTATTTGGTCTCTGGAATATATTTCATAATGAACCAAAGTGTGGTTGAGCAATCAACTAGACCATTTATTAACAGCTGGAAGTGACAAACTTAAAATAGCATATACGTACCTTTAACCCCTTTATGCCACAGGCTGTGGCTACCCAGCCCTAACAACAGCACTAACCCATGGCAAACCTGGCTCTGCTGCCACAAAGAAAATTGTGTATGTTCATTTAACCAAATGAATGAAAATTGTAGTTCTATTGTTTTTTTTCTAAATGAGGCAACATTTAGTCTATGGAATGCAAGCCAGCACTTAAATACTTCAGATGTTTCCCATTAACAAGACTGCCTCTTGTCCTCCAATCCATTTTCCAGAGGCTTCTGTGACCACAGGCCGAGAAAAGGAGCCAGTGGTCTGGTTAGAGAGACCATTTTCCAGGCTGCTCGCAAGGCTTGTATTGCAGAATGTAGGCAAGACCACCCAAACTGCTGAGTTCTTCTTCCAGGGTAACAGTTGGAAAAGTTACTCGAGGGAAGCTGGCACTCACATGAATATATTGTAAGTTCTTTCAAACTGCATATCAGCTCTGCTTAGTGGTATAATTATACTGCACAAAATACACTAGGGTGATAGGGGACAATTGTGACTGATAATTAGCACTGATGTATCTATCACAACAGAGCCCTTGTCCGCTCTCATCAGACTTATTTATAATTGGTGAGATCAAATGACTCCTTGGTGTTTTAGGACCAGATTGCCCTCTCTTGTGGAAAACCTGCAGGAGAGGGCCTGAGGAGGGGAAGGCAACTCTGTAAGATTCCCCTCTGAGTTTTCCTTGAAACATGCTGGCTGCTGAAGGGATTTTCTCAGGGTGCAATGGATTTTGGAGCTCCCCCTCCCACGCCTCTTCCTTAAAGACTTTGGGCTAGAAACAGAAAACAACTACAGAGCAGCTGTCTCTGCTCCCTTCCCTTTCCACTGGCAGCATGGTTACAAAGGAAGCCACACAGCCATTGGCTGCTCCCCGGCCCAACTTCACAGCAGCAGCTGTATTACCTCCCACCCAGTTTCCACATGGAAATTTAGGCACATGAGAAAGTTGCACCAATTTAAGTAAAGGGGTGATTTTAAATCGGTTTAGTTAAAGCAGTGCAAGCCCCTGTGAGGACATTTCAGTTTAAACCAGGTCAGTTTAGCCTAAATTGATTAGGAATCAGTTTATGTAAAAACAAACTAAGGCCACGTCTACTCTACAGAGTTAAGTCGACTTAAGTTACACTGATGATAATAACCCACTGTAATTACAGCGCTCGTGCATGTTCACACAATGCTCCTTGTGTCAATGGGGTGTGTGCACAGTTCATGCTCTAGCAGAGAGAGCAGTGCATGGTGGGTAGCTATCCCACAGTGCTACTCGCCATCTTCTCCTGCTATGAGTTCTGGGAATGGATCGCAGTGCATTGTGCGGGTGGAATCACCATCCCATAACGCAGTTTTCTCCATCCATCATTCCAAGGGCTTCTGACTGTGTTTCGTGCCATTTTTCAACTGCCTCTGTAAACTTTGCGCCTGCCATCTCTGTCTCAGAGCATGCTCAACAGTCTGTGATAAGCGTTGTGAACACAAGGTGGCTGATCAAGGAGCAGCTGCACATGGTGGACCTTCACTATTGGCCTCAGGAAACAAGCACCGAGTGGTGGGATCCGATTATGATGCAGGTATGGGATGACAAGCAGTTGCTGCAGAACTTTCGTATGCACAAAGCCACCTTCCTTGTACTCTATGTGCAGCTTGCCCCCGCCCTGCAGCACAAGGACACCAAAATGAGAGCTGCCCTAAGGCTGGAGAAGCGAGTGGCGATCGCTGTGTGGAAGCTGGAAACTCCAGCCTGTTACTGGTCAGCTGCAAATCAGTTTGGAGTTGGGAAGGCCACTGTGGGGGTTGTGATGATGCAAGTGTGCAGGGCCATCTTCTGCTAAGAAGGATGGTGCCTCTGGGCAACACGTGGGAAACAGAAAAGGAGTACTTGTGGCACCTGAGAGACTAACCAAGTTATTTGAGCATAAGCTTTCGTGAGCTACTTTCCACAGTATGCATCCGATGAAGTGGGCTGTAGCTCACGAAAGCTTATGCTCAAATAAATTGGTTAGTCTCTAAGGTGCCACAAGTACTCCTTTTCTTTTTGCGAATACAGACTAACATGGCTGCTACTCTGAAACGTGGGAAATAGTGGATGGTTTTGCAGCAATGGGATTCCCTAACTGCAACAGGGCGATAGATGGCACGCATATCCCAATTTTGGCCCTAGATCCTCTTGTGACGGAGTACATCAACAGAAAGGGCTTCTTCCCTGTGGTACTGCAGGTGCTGGTGGATCGCTGATGTTGTTTCACTGACATCAGTGTGGGGTGGTTAGGGAAGGTGCATGATGTACGCATCTTCAGGAACACTGGCCTGTATAGAAAGCTGCATTCAGGGACTTCCTTTCCAGACCAAAAGATGCCAGTGGGGGACTTTGAAATGCTCACAGTGATCCTGGGAGACCCAGCCTACCCTTTACTCCTGTGGCTCATGAAGCCGTACACCGGAAACCTTGACAGCAGCAAGGAGCGCTTCTACAACAGGCTCAGCAGGTGCAGAACAACCATAGAATGTGTGTGTGGCAGATTAAAGGATCCTTCCTGGTCTCCCAGTGCAGCAATCCATGGGTTCTCTGGGTCTCTGGGGTCATCTGCTGGCAAGGTCTGAGGAGACTCAGTCCCTTCCCAGGTCTCCGCTGGCCATCTAAAAATGTCCACCTGGGGTTTGGCATGCCTGGCCTCTGTGAACTGGGGCTCCTGCAGCTCTGTGGAGGGAGCTCACAATACAGTCAGTCCTCCTAGGCAGTCCGGCCCAACTGAGCTGGGCTGCTTCCCTTTATACCCTGTCTCCAGGCTAAGCATGCCCAGCAGGGACAGAGGGGTGGTGGCTTCCTCAGCTGGCAATGCACAGTTAACCCCTGTGGGGCCAGTGTGGGGTAGACACACCCCATCACACTGCCTCACAAGGAATTTGTGATTCCTTAATTCATGTTTGCAAAGCACTCTGGGACCCTTGGATGAAAAGGAAAAAGATAGGGCAGGCATCCACAATTTAAACTCATGTCTTGACTATACCCACTTAAGCCTGTATTTTTAATCTTGAAACTAATGATCAGTGAACTGTATGCATTAACGAATCTCCATGCATATTAAATATTGAAAGTAAAAACATACTCAGGGGATTTATTTGTATGTCTGGAGTTAAGGCTATGTTTAGGTGCAGTCTGCTTCAAATATGCAATTCAATAAGAAGGAAATAAAAACAATTCATAGCTTCCTTTTTTAATCTGATTCTCTTGGGCAGGATCACTTTGAGGACGGACGTTTGCATGGAGGTCTGATCAAGTGCCTATTGACATCATTGGAGCGGTAATCCAGGTAGCATCATTCTATTCTCCTCATCTGCTAATTAGTCTGCAGTTCCCCCAAAATTCAAGTGTCCAGTGGCTGTGGATTTCATGAGCTTCAAAAGGCTGTCCTGGGCACCTGCAAGAGGCTGTAACTTTCAAGCTTTACCCAAAAAAAATCACAATGTTAAACCTTCCATGCTGGCAACTGAGTTATATTTTCAAGGCCCTACAGGTGTGTCCACACTGCAAAGAAACACCCATGGCAATGAGTTTCAGAGCTCAGGTCTACAAACTCAGGCTTGAGGGGCCTGAGCTGCAGCGCTAGAATTGTAGCCATTCCCACACAGGCTGGAGCCTGGGCTGTGAAACCTGGCAAGAGGGGTGGTTCTCAAAATCCAAACTCCAGCTTGAGTGGGAATGTCTATATTGTTATTTTTAGTGCCGTAGCATGAACCCGAGTTTGTAGATCTGCGCTCTGGGACTTGCTGCTGTGTTCATCTGGGTTTTTTTGTTTGGTTGGTTTTTTGCAGTGTAGACATACCCTTTGTGGCAAAAAGGGCTTGAAACGCTTTTTCAGGGAAAGAGCAGATCAGCTTTTCCACTTGCAGATCTATACAGTATAGGTCAAGGATGCAGGATTTTCAGGCCCTAAAGGTCAGTTCAAGGGCTCATGAAATGTGGTCTATTTTGTCAATTTCTGTAAACAAAACCAATTATGTTCCCTTAAGACAGTCAGTGGAAAGCTTACTGGCTCACATCATAAAAGGAAGTATGCTCTGTTTATTTACAACTGATCCTAAAATTGCACATTAAGGCCCTAACACTGTAAGTGTTCTGCAGTCTAAACAGCCTCAAAGTAACCAAAAATGTTTCCTCCAAACACATAAATAACTGCATTAATTTTATTATTTAAATTCCTCCACTGTGTTTTGTCTCGTTAATAGCGGATTAAGATGTAGCCCACCACACCCAAACACATAAGTCCTCATTGATTGTTTTCCTCATGCAATGAGCATGGTATGAAGAAAACAGGGTTACAGGTCCCAGTCCTTTTTCATGCACTGGTATGTTGAAGACACAGGAAAAAGTGACTGTTTATCTAAAGAATAATGTTATAGTGCTTCGCCTGGCTCATTTGCTTTCCTCTCCAGGGATATATCTGGTTCATCCATCCCCTGCAAATAAGACATTGCAACAGTAAATAAAATTAAACACATTTTAGCTGCATTGTTCAAAGTCAGAGTGAAGATCAGGTGGTTTTCGCGAAGTAACAGTGACCTTTCCCTCGCTGTTAAGAATGCCAATTGATTGAAGTCTTTTTTGAATGGATGAGATACTCCACTAAGGAGGCAATGGATCAGGTGTCAGTTCAAACAAGTTTAAACAGTGATATAGGAAGCCCAGGGAGAGAGTTTAGATCGTGACAAAGAAAAAGCAAGAGCAGAGGACAAACAAAAGAAGAAACCGTGATGTTTGAGTAATACCATGCCAGACTTAAGGCACATAAACTAACAATTCATATATAGTGGAATATATCAAAGACTGTTCTAGATGGGTAACGACAATAAAAGTCGAGGGAAGTGAAAGATGAAAATGGCTTTATCTGTCCACAAGCAGGCATGTGATATTGAGTGAACCAAGAGCATAGTTAACAGATGAGTGCCTGTGTGTTGCAGATTAGACATGATCTACCCAAAGTGCTGCTTTATTCTTTGCAATTTTCTTTTTTAAAAATTGATTTTAACCACTAGGCCATATAAAAACAAACCAAGGCCCTGATCCTGCCCCCCTCATTCATGTTGGGTAGTATCTACATGAGTGGTCCCGTTAATCCCCATTGAACTCATTCAGGACTACTCATGTGAGTAAAGATGGAAAAATCAGAATGTTAAGGGAGTATAACTGATGTGGAGACCTCTGCCTGAATTTGCAGAGTCTGAAACAACAGCGGAGGTGGAACCTGCCTCATTCATTTCAGTGGGTGCCAGTAATGATGCTTGAAGTGGAAATGTTAACTATTTCACTGCTTATCACAGCATGTCAAGAAGAAGAGGAAGTGTCATATCAGGAAGAGCTACGCACCAGCATTTCTCAAAATAGGGGGGCAAGAAGAGCCTGCTGGGGAGCATGGAAAGTGCATACATTATGATGGGCAGGCCTTTAACACACATGGTGGGGTTGTGTGGGAGGGAAGGGGGTCACATTTGCTTTCACTTTTCTCAAGCTTTCATAAATCTCAAACACTGGACTAAGCAACTAACAAGAAAGCAGAGGGCACACACTGTGATCACAAGCGTTACAGGTTGGCTTGGTAACAGTTTGTGATTTAGTCCACGATATGGAAACACAATCCCCCGACAGCGTGGAAGATGAGTGTGTAGATTAAAAGAAGGCAAATATCAGCCCATGAAGAAGACAAAGAAAGGGAAAGGAAAGCTGGAATAGTAATATCTGATCTGGAGTGCCTGTGGAAAACGTAGTATGTGATCGTGTATCATAATACATAGGCACAAGGGGGCTGAATAGAAGTTGCACAGGCAACCTTAATTCTGGCATTTCATAGCTTTTGAGTGCTTGACTTTGTTCTTTCAACAATGTTCTTTCAACAATGTTCTTTCAACACAGTATTGTAATTTTCTCCTGGAGTAATTTTCCACATATGTCATCAGGAGGGTTGGAACCTTTAGCTCCACCACACAGACCTCTGCCACTTGAGCTAACTAAGGAAGGGATAGCAATAGTAGGTTGTCATCCTCTGTGTGGAACAGCACAAGATGAGACACTGTCTGCCAGTGGGTTTCACAAATATCTGCTGGCAGCAGAGGAATGATGAGACTCAGGAATCTTGATTTCCATTCCAGGCTTGGGAGAGGATTGTGCTTTGGTGACCACAGATGTTTTGCCTCTTCCTCACAAACTTGACCTTTTCTGCCCTGTCCCCTCCAAATTATCCCTGTCCCAGTCTTGTCTCCTCCCCACTGCTGGCTCCTCATCCCGTCCCATTAGCCTTCTCTGTCTAGGTCCAGTTTCTACTCCTCAGGCGTCTCATCTTAGTCCCCTTGCTCAGCCAGTCCTAGGCTGCCCCTCCAGGCTCCCTGTCCAAGTCCCAGTCTCCCTCTCCAATCCTAGTCTCCAAACCCAACCAGTCCCAGTTCTTCCCATCCTCGACTCCTTGTCCCTATTCTTTCTGCCCAGCCAGTCCCAGTACCCCCACTCCGGGCTACTTGTCTGAGTTAACTCTCCCTTCCCCCGGACCCTCATCCCCTCCTTACTCGTGTTTCCCCCCCTCCTCCCCCTTTATTGGCTCCTAGTTCAAATCTCCTTCCATGGGCTCCTCATCCAATCTCAGTCGTCCCCCCCCCACCTTCTCTGGCTCTTTGTCCAGCCAGCAACAGTTCTTCTGCATTACAGCTCCTTGTTGGATGTATTTTTCCACCCACCACCCCATTCCCCAACCCACTGGTTCCCAGTCCCAGTCTCCTTGCCTAGTCTCTCCCCTCACCACTTTTCCAGTCACAGTGTTTTTTTTACCCACCTCCAGTCCCAGCATCACCTAACTCTGTGCCCAGATCTACTTCTTTCCATTCCCCCCTCCCCAGGTCTGGCTCTTGTCCCCTTCAAATCAGACAGCTTCCTCCTCCATGCTGCCTGGGAGCAAACATGGGGGTTATTAAGAGCAGAGGAGAGCCAGGCTACTTGCTCTCAGAGCCAGTGCCCAACCTCACTGTGACCAGGAGCAGCTTGCACACAGCCATTATAGGGAAAATCCTGCTTTGCCCCAGTTGCCTGTGACTTGAACACACTCTGTGGGGATGGCGCATGAGCAATCCAGGTACACGTAGGAGCCATGAGGGGTTGGAACATGCTCAGTGAAGATAAAATCTTCTTAGAGTTCAGCAGCTAAAATCTCTGAAGTCTCTACTGAGCAAGTGTGAACTGAGATAGATTCATAGACTCATAGAATATCAGGGTTGGAAAGGACCCGAGGAGGTCATCTAGTCCAAGCCCCTGCTCAAAGCAGGACCAATCCCCAACTAAATCATCCCAGACAGGGTTTTGTCAAGCCTGACCTTAAAAACCCCAAAGGAAGGAGATTCCACCACCTCCCTAGGTAACGCATTCCAGTACTTCACCACCCTCCTATTGAAAAAGTTTGTCCTAATATCCAATCTAAACCTCCCGCACTGCAACTTGAGACCATTGCTCCTTGTTCTGTCATCTGCTACCACTGAGAACAGTCTAGATCCATCCTCTTTGGAACCCTCTTTCAAGTAGTTGAAAGCAGCTATCAAATCCCCCCTCATTCTTCTCTTCTGCAGACTAAACAATCCCAGTTCCCTCAGCCTCTCCTCCTAACTCATGTGTTCCAGTCCCCAAATCATTTTTGTTGCCCTCTACTGGACGCTTTCCAATTTTTCCACAATCATAGAAGATAACGGTTGGAAGAGACCTCAGGAGGTCATCTCGTCCAACCCCCTGCTCAAAGCAGGACCAACCCCAACTACATCATCCCAGCCAGGGCTTTGTCAAACTGGGCCTTAAAAACCTCTAAGGAAGGAGATTCCACCACCTTCCTAAGTAACCCTTTCCAGTGCTTCACCACCCTTCTAGTGAAACAGTTTTTTCTAATATCCAAGTTATAAGATACAGGCTTAAAACTTGGCAAATAACACATCCCTGATATAAAAGCCATCTCACTGCCAATTTTACAGCTCATATTCCAAATCACGAGGACACTCGAGTTTCTCAATAAAAAAAGTTGCCAGCTTTCTTTTAAAATGGCAAAACGGAGGATTGTTCCCTAATTCACAGGACACTGATAACTTCCACTAAGTCAATACACACAGCTGTATGTTCTCTGTTTGCTTTTCTCGTTCACATAAAAGTCCTTTTTTTGTGACGGAAGGAAGAAAGAAGAAAAATTAGATCATTCTTTTTATTTTCAAACTGTTTCTAGTTCTAATCCTTACTATGTAATTGACCCACCCTACAGGATTCCTTACCTGTAATTGATGTCAGACCATAGGGGAGTGGGAGGGGTGAAAGGGGACATGTTCTCACATGTAGAATATTTATTACGT
This sequence comes from Eretmochelys imbricata, assembly GCF_965152235.1. NCBI lineage: Eukaryota > Metazoa > Chordata > Testudines > Cheloniidae > Eretmochelys > Eretmochelys imbricata. The sequence goes on from NC_135572.1 coordinate 206,798,327, forward strand.
TTGCTAATGCACTGGACGCTGAGGGCAGGTCTACACTAACTTACGATGCTCAGGAGTGTGAACCTCTCCCTCCCCTGAGCGACGCAAGTTTCACACTGTCCACACTGGTACTATGTCGACAGGAGATGCTTTCATCTCTAGTGAAAAAGGTCCACAGTAATTATCTTGCATACACAGCAGTGTATTTGAGAAGGAGTTACACAAGCAGTAAAGGGTTACATTAAGCACATAATTCCTGTGTTAGACATTAAGAACTATACATTCCTCTTACCGAGCCTCTCTTTCACAAACATACACAAACAGGCCCTGTGCTAGCCTCACACAGTTCCTGCTTGGCAAACAGGGAAGGCAGCTCCCATCTTTTCATGTGCTAGAATATATATTCTGCTTGCTGTGTTTTTCACTCAGTGCATCTGGTAAGGTGGGTTTTAGCCCACGAAAGCTTATGCCCAAATAAATTTGTTAGTCTCTAAGGTGCCACAAGAACTCCTCATTGTTTTTGCTGATACAGACTAACATGGCTACCGCTAAAACACGCTATCTGCTAAAACACTGCAGCACTCACACTGCACGCTTTTGGATCCCAGATAGAATATCACTGGCCACGCCAGCGACTCCCACTCACAGGGTCTGTGGACCTAGTTAACTTTCTGAGCAAATAGACAATAAACAGTACTACAGTACTATTAGGATCTTGTCTCTAGAAGCTTTACTTTTAGGGGATTCCTTTTTAAGGGATTTACCTTTAAGGGTCCCTTTGTGGTGCCAAAACTGTTAACAAAATAACAGGTGAGCAAGATAACTTAAATATCCTTGCTCTTAGTTCATCTCCTTAATTCAACATCTATCATCTCTAGGTAAATTTCCCACCTCAGACCATCAGATCAGATATGCCAAACCCATGAAAAAAATGCAGAAATTGGGCTTGCTTTTGCCTTAATTGGCTTGAGAGTTGCTTGTTGGCTAGTTTTTGCTTGTTGCTTGTTTGGTTTGTAGCTTGCTGGCTTTTTTTTTTTTTTTGATCGGCTCCCAGCAAGCAGGAGCAAGGTGGGGAGAGAGTCAGGGGTGCACACGGGGCCCACCATAGTCCCAGACTGCACGCAAGGGGGATATATTCATATAGAGTTTTGGGGTTCTTAGGGATTGGCTTGTTTTGAAATGGGATTAGCTTGATTTTTGGTTTATTGTGAAAGTCGGGGTGCTTATTTACCACGTTTGTGAAAGTTGGCAACTGTGCCTCAGATCCCTGCTTTAAGCAATAATCCTGTCACAGCAGTAAGATCAAAACAGGAAACATTTATTAACAACGGTACTTATATTACAACTTCATACACAGTACACTCTATGCTATATTCCATGCTCAGGTTAACTTCACAAGGCCTGAAGTCTGGACCCAAATTACCCCACCAAGGGCCACAAACCTTAACAATAACAAGGATTTCTTCCAACTTATTTCTGCGCGGGATACCAGGAACAATAGCCATACAACAGGAACCAGGACTGGAACCAAACCCTCAGGAATTAGGAACACAGGAACCACGGACAGGAGCCACCAACCAAGAAGTTGCCAACAGGACCAAAGATCTTCTGGAACAGGTAAGTCTTCGTCTGTGTCTTGATCTGATGAGTGTCGATGGTGCACAGGCACTGCCTGTCACTATGACGGACAGCACAGAGCAAAGTGCTGAGACCTTATATGCACTTTCTGTTATCAGGCAGATTACACACTCAGGTCACATGATGTTCCCCCTCTTGGGTTGCCTGGCAGACTACAACTCTCACTGAGCATTTTCAAAAGCTTTTCACCAACAAAAAGGGCGCCAACCATGGTAACAAGAAGGAAGCCCAAGATGGAGGATGAACTGACTGCAGCCTAAACAAAATTGCTAAACCAGGCTACACCTATCCCATGGATGAGCCAGGAAGCACATGTTCTAAGGACATACAGACATGTGTTTGAGGACTGTAAGTATGGATGGAAGAGCATGGGGGCTAAGGGGTGGAGACTGGAGCCTAAACTTGTCAGACCTAGGGCTGGATTTCCAATTAGGCACAGTAGGTATGTGCCTTGGGGTGCCTAAAAATTAAATGTGGGTTAAAAGTTAAAACGTACAGCTAGCTTGCAGGTGGCTGGGCTCCTGGCACAAGTTGGTGGCCACCCAGCATGTGGGGCTGGAGCAGGGTGAGCATCTGAATCAGCCTGCCTGGGGGCGTTGTAAGCCGCAGCTAGGTGGGGTGGCAGCTGAAGGTACTTGGAGCATCCCTGCCCCTTCCCAATCTCTGCCATCTCCCTGCCTCTGCCCCATGCTGGGAAGGAAGAGGGAGGAGCATGGCTGGTACCCCATTAACTTGCTTGGGCAGAGCCAGAGCGCGGCTGCCACGCCAGGCTGCAGGAGGAATGGAAGACACCCGGGGACAGCTCGTGTGGGGAGAGGTACAGTCCCCACTTTGCACCTCATCTATGGCGGGTGGGCTGCGCCTCACCTCTGGGTGGGAGTGCCATGCGCAGTGAAGGGTCTTGTGCCTTCCCGGGGAGGCTGTGTTTATATTTCTTTTCATTTCATTTTTTTACAGAAAACATTGAAGGTCAGCTGTAGGCAGAGGTGGCACTGAAGATGCTGTGCATAAGGTGTAAATCCGGCCCTGGTCAGACCCGCACTGTAGACATACCCTGAGAGCAAAGTCAATGTGTTTAAGAAACTTGTTTGCAAAGCCTGTGTTCTCTGCTTTCCTGCCACATTGTCCTCAAAGGGCTTAAACTAGAAGCCCAGGTGCCAACAGCCTAGGTGGAACTCTAGGGGATCATGAGTAAGCATGGGGGACTTGGGAGGTCTGAGACACTAGTTTTGGCATGTAGGGTGGCTGGACAACAGCAACTCATGTCCCAAGGAAGGGTGTCAGACAAGAAATCTGAGCCTGAGAACACCTAGAGTCCCAGAGCTAGAAACAGTGACTAGACTCTACATGGACACCCTTGGCCTGGACGCATGTGGGACCCAGCAGTTGGGTCCACTCGCAACAAGCTGGTGATCTTACACAATGGGGTAGTCAGCCAGTGGTGAATTCTCCATCCCTTGCTGTCTTCAGATCAAGACTGAATGCCTTTCTGGACGATGCTTTAGTCAAGCACAAGTTACAGGGCTCAATACAGAGATAGCTGGGCTTAAGGAGAAGTCTAGGAAGATATGAAACATTAGTCAATAGAGATAGTCAAGATGTCCTGGCCTCCTGGTTCCCAGTGCTGTGCATGTTCCAGTTGTCCAAAAAAATTGTTCTGAATATATATTTGAGGGGAATGGGGTAGATGGGCAAAGACAGGACCAGCTCTAGGCACCAGCAAAGCAAGCATGTGCTTGGGGTGGCACAAGCCCAGGGGTGGCATTCCAGCCATCCTTTTTTTTTTTTCTTTTTTGTTGCTTGGGCAGTTGCGTTCTCAGAGCTTGGGGTGGCAAAAAACCAAGAGCTGGCCCTGGGCAAAGAGCCCACCATGTAGCACATCAGCAAGTCTTACTGTGTTCCATTTGGAGTTAAGCTCCATGGGAAGTGCTAGAGCGAGCCACAAGGGCAGTACATGCATAATACTATTGAAGTGTAAAGATGTAGTGGCATGCTGCCAAGACATGGATCGTGTGGTGTGGTCAGGGTGAAAGCTGGAGGCATGTAGGTAGGAATAGTGGTCAGTAGGTTTTCGGTATAGGGTGGTGTTTACATCTTCATCATCTGGACCCATGGAAAAGAAGCCCTTGAGGAATTCCACCATGATTTCAACAATTTCCATCCCACCATCAACCTCAGCCTGGTCCAGTCCACACAAGAGATCCACTTCCTGAACACTACGGTGCTAATAAGCGATGGTCACATAAACACCACCCTATACCGGAAACTTACTGACCGCTATTCCTACCTACATGCCTCCAGCTTTCACCCTGACCACGCCACATGATCCATTGTCTACAGCCAAGCTCTGCAATACAACTGCATTTGCTCTAACCCCTCAGACAGAGACAAACACCTACAAGATCTCTATCAAGCATTCTTACAACTACAATACCCACCTGCAGAAGTGAAGAAACAGATTGATAGAGCCAGAAGAGGTCCCAGAAGTCACCTACTACAGGACAGGCCTAACAAAGAAAATAATAGAACGCCACTAGCTGTCACCTTCAGCCCCCAACTAAAACCCCTCCAACGCATTATCAAGGATCTACAACCTATCCTGAAGGATGACCCATCACTCTCACAAATCTTGGGAGACAGGCCAGTCCTTGCTTACAGACAGCCCTCCAACCTGAAGTGAATACTCACCAGCAACCACATATCACACAATAGAACCACTAACCCAGGAACCTATCCTTGCAACAAAGCCCGTTGCCAACTGTGCCCACATATCTATTCAGGGACACCATCACAGGGCCTAATAACATCAGCCACACTATCAGAGGCTCGTTCACCTGCACATCTACCAATGTGATATATGCCATCATGTGCCAGCAATGCCCCTCTGCCATGTACATTGGTCAAACTGGACAGTCTCTACGTAAAAGAATAAATGGACACAAATCAGATGTCAAGAATTATAACATTCATAAACCAGTCGGAGAACACTTCAATCTCTCTGGTCATGCGATTACAGACATGAAAGTTGCGATATTACAACAGAAAAACTTCAAATCCA